>NC_138049.1:35241368-36441368 GCF_964194185.1 Rhinolophus hipposideros | reverse complement strand
AACTGGCCTCTAGGACATTGAAAGTGATGCTTCTTGCCTGGGACACTTCTCCTCTTCCTCTTTGTCTAGCCAGTATCTACTCAGACTTTAAGTTTCAGCTCAAGTGTTACTTCCTCCAGGAAGTCTTCGCTGAATTCACTCAGTCCCACTCAGTCCCGCTGGTTTTTATCTATTCTGTGTCTTCCAGATCCTTCTGATACTAAGACGATCATATTGTTATCTTATAATGCGATTGCATTAAAATGCTTATGTTCTTAAAAAATTGAATGTTAATAATGTATGCATGATATTTATATGAAATAAGAATAATAAATCTGACACTGATGGAAACAGAAGCTGTGACTGCAAATTTACTTAGCTTTCTCCCCACTGGCTATAAACTGTGTTCAGTAAGTACTTCTTCCATAAATGAATTAGGATGGTATAAAGCTGGGGCAATGAGACCAATACGAGGTGGTTACAAATGTGATAAACACACTGACGAAGGGAATGAGCTCTAGATGGAAGTGGATGAAGGGGATAAAGGGGAAGGACGACTGGACCAGAGACCAGTTGTGAAGGACAGTGGCAGAATAGTTGTTGACCTTCAGGTTTCCGGCTTGCACAATGGCTTGACTGCGGTATCAGTCACTGAACTAGGGAGCCCAAAGGCAGAGTATTTATAGAAGGTGAAGAAGAAGACTTCAGTCTTATGTATGTTTCAGTTTTAGGCCTGAAAAATTTCCAGGTAAAAATATGCTTGAGACTATGGAAGGGGAGCTGGAGCTCCTCAGGGTAATTTGGCTAGAGCAGTGTGTCACTGGCATGCAAGTGGCCCGGGAAATGTATCAGGTAATAGGAAAGAACTGGCATGCAACTCAGAAAAACACAAACATTTTAGGTTTGGGAGAAGAAGAATAAAGCTATAAAGGTGTAGCGAGGTAATAATAATCGTCAACATTTACTGTGGGCTTACCATATACCACAGATAGCGCCAAATGCTATATTATTTAATCAGTCTGACAGTGCAATGAAATCTCTTTCCCTATCTCTCACCTTCTCTTTTACATTTTATAGCCATCAAAGTAATATGCACTTTTATAAAATTCACAATGATATAAATATATAATTTGGAAGGCAACTATACTATATAATCCATTCCACAAAACAACTTTTGGTAAAATTTACTGCGTATTCCTCTAAATTTTCCTAGTCTCTGCATATTTATATTGCTAAAGATAATTCTTTTTTTGTTTAAGGATTGTGTTACTTTTGTGCAACTTATTTTTTCCAGATGTCTGCAACTGATTTGCTTTATATTTTAAAACAGTTATCTCATATTCTGTTGTATAGATTGAATAAGCAGTGCGAGTAATGCTGCAATGAATAACTTTTACAGTGAAGAAAATTAGGCTTATAGGTAAAAATAGGCTGAGAGTAAAATTTTCAAGGGAAAATGGCTCATAAGTGCTGGAAATAGGACTCAAAATAGAGAAAGGAAATAAATATCAGATCATGGAAGCCTAAATATGACTGGATAATATGACAAGAAAGATGGGAATATTAGTAGTAAAATGCCACCGAGATTAAGTAATATTTAGTAAGAATGTGCTAGTGACAACCACTAATGAGTGATGAGGACAACTTTAATGGAGCAAGCCAGAGAGCATGGTCGAGGGTGAATGGAGAGTGACTAAGAGGAGATGGTGATTCTATGTATTTATTTATTTTTACAGTTTTTATTTTTTTAATTAAAAAATAATTTATTTTCTAATTACAGTTGACATACAATATTATATTAGTCTCAGGTATACAACATAGTGATTAGACATTTACATAACTTAGGAAGTGATCACCTCGATAAATCTCGTACCCATCTGACACCATACATAGTTATTACAACATTATTGTCTATATTCCTTATGCTATACTTTACATCCCCATGACTATTTTGTAACAACCGATTTGTAGCTAAGTTAATTTTCATGTAAACCAGACAGTCTAAGCATTATAGTAAAAGATAAAGCTTATGCGATAAGCTGAAGCTTTTGCTTTGACTGATGCTCCTAATTTCATGACATTTCCTATTCTCATGGTATCTAATATAATATTTTATGCTTAAAGTTATTTTTTTTTTTCTGGGTTAAGCACTAGTCTTTCTTGTGAATTAATGCAGTTCATTTAGTGGAAAGTATGTGCTGTTTATAAAAGTGAGTCTCACAGAAGTCTAAGTCAAGGCACTGGGCTAGTGATATGAGATGAGAGAAGGCTAAGATGGGACATTATTCTGGAGGTACATGACCAGATGTTAATCAAGTCAGTGCTCCTCCACATGTACTCCTCATCGATCCCATAATATAATCATGGTCACCTTAAAATCACTCTATCACTGGAGTATAGCTAGCCATGTCCTTTAGACAGGCGTTTGGTCTTTCACAGAGATCGTTTTTAGTGTTTAAACAAAGTGAACTATTTCAACTTTATATTAATAAATAGATGCAATTATTTTTTATTTATTTATTGGGGTGACAATTGTTTGTAAAATTACATAATTTCAGGTGTACAATTCTGTATTACATCGTCTGTAAATCCCATTGTGTGTTCACCACCCAGAGTCAGTTCTCCTTCCATCACCATATATTTGATCCCCCTTACCCTCATCTCCCACCCCCCACCCGAGTTGCAATTATTTTTACCAGATTACTTTTTCCCTCTTTTTAAAATATCTCAAGTACATTTTGATTTATTGATCATTTCTGAAACAATGTATAGTTCTTGATGTTCTGAAAGGCCCATTTTTTTTTTTTTGGAGACAAATAATTTTTAGTCTCATAATCACAAAACATCAAATCAGCATGAACCTCCACAGCAGCTCCTTTGAGACAGGCTTGCATCTGGTATTGGGAAGTCAATATAAATCAGATTTAGTCTTTTTCTAAAAGAAGCCCAAGGATGTCTTTGTGGATGCAAGCAGTCAGTCATGCCTCCTGTTTCCACAGCACACGTCAAATGCTGGGGTTATACTCAAAGACAATTTTACCTCAAACATCCACTGTGTTTCTGAACTGCCAACTCTGAACCTTTTGGTTCCCTCGCACGAGACAGAGGAATATCCTGGAGTCTCTGCCCTACCTCTGAATGTCAAGGCAATCATGTAAGAGAGACCATATAATCAGATGACCCAGGCTTCCCAGGCTGCAGACACACTAGGTGAGTCCCGAGAAAGTCCTTCCCAAATCCAGGGCTCATATTCCTCAATCATGGCCACCTCATAGTCCTGTAGACATTTGATCACCTGACCTGACAGGTATAGTGCCATCACCAGTTCCGCCCCTTATTTCCTCCCTGCTTCCATTTATGCTATTGATAAAATAGGTTATCTCTCTCTTTTTTTTACCATTCCAGATGAAATATAGGATGTCCAGTTAGATTTGAATTTAATTAAAACAAAATTGTAGTGTGTCCTAAGTATTTTATGGGACATATTCATGCTACAAAATTTTTATTTGTTGTTTATCTGAAATTCAAATTTATCGGAGCATTTTTTTTCCTTCCTAAATCAGGCAACCCTGCTTTCAACTTGCATTAGGTAGCCCAGACCCCAAGTGACCAGGGCAGTTTTGGCACTTGAATGTTAAAGCTCTAGCAAGTTTGAAGCGCCCTCTGTTGAGAAGTCTGTCCACACCTTTGACCATCTCCACTCTGAGTCTCCAAGCAGAGAATAATGGGTGGCACTGGAAGAAAACGTATGATTATAGGCAACAGCGAGCAAACCATTTGCATAAAGCAGGGTGTATTTTGAAGATTTGGGCTGGAAATTGTTTTTTGTCCCCATTATTTTATATTTTAGAAATTCGTACAGCCTTACAAAGTCACTTATTCTTTGATTTGAAATCATAACACCAGTATTTTATTTCTTCTGCTCTGTGCTGAATATATATCAAACTCTTGGTATTTTTTTGTAACTTGGTTCCCAGAAAATCTGCAGCTATTTTTTAGAGTCCTGTTTTGTAGCTTCTAGAGGATTATAGGATCGGAAGATGGAAGTAGTATATTATTTTCAGTGATTAGTGTTCTAGTAATAGACACTTTGAAAACTCTAGTGGGAGAAAATTGCTACTAATGTTTTTTCTTATTATAATGTTATATTCTTATTATGTTTTCCCTCATAGTGAAAGTTGTTCTAATATTTTTCCATAGTAACTTGATAGGCATATGCTACAAAGTTGCTGAGGTGTGGGAAAGTATTTATAGTAAATATGTCTCTTAGTCTTTGAAACCAAGTAGTGTGAAAATGGACAGCTAACAGTTTGGCCAAGTCAAAAGCCACGTCTGCAGGGCAGTGTATCCTGGTCTATTTATTATGGATGGCTTTCCATCTGGTGGCCAACACCAAGTTCTGCATCATTCTTGAAATATGAGGAGAAACTTAATCCAGTGAGTGGCAACCTGAAGGCCTGTTCTGGCTTCTTCAAAGTATATTTTCCCTTAAATTGTAATTTTGATGAACTCAAAAACATTGTTTGTTGAATAAAGGAAGAAAGAGACAGAAAATCTACTCTGAGATGTTGCTGGGTTCTGGGCACTGGGGGGGGAGGGGCTTATGTCTTTTTCCACACAGTATCAGAGAAGAGATGTGCTCTTGCCCATGATTCTGGAAGCAGTAGGTAGGTTCTGAGGCCTGGATGCATGTTCAGGTAGTCAAGGTACAGCCCCTAGTCCTTAGATTGGCAGGAGAGCATTCGGAAGTAGAGAATTCATGGTCAACTTCTGGAAAAATTGTCCATTGAGCACTCATGCCTGGTTTGAAATACAAAGTGATGTTCTAGCCACAACGAGAGTAACCCGAATCAGCAAAGCAGAAAACAAGATGGCTGGTAAGTAAGTAAGGTCTTGGACAGGCTCCGTAGGTCAGTTCCATGCACTGGGTCCAGTTGAGGGCCAGATATAAGGGAGTTCTGAGATACTGACCTGGGGAGTGCACAGAGGCTGCCTAAGGCCAGCTGCTGGGGCACCATGTCCCAGCGAGGATGGCAGCCTGAGTGATTGAGGTCGTGGGCAGCACAGCTTGAGCACCCAGAAGCTGCAGTGATCCACAGAATCTCAGGTTTGCACATGACAGTGGGATAGCTTAGCAGAACATAGTGGTTAACGTCAAAGGTCTCACCCTGCCAGCCCAGCAGGTGTTTTGGTGGCTTGCACAGTATGTAAAGAAGTCAGTATGCCTGGAAGCTGAGTATACTTTCAAGTTTGCCACAGTTATCATTACTCCCTGTGGGTTACACAAGCTCCTTCTCATTGTAAGATACCGTGCTGCTGGATTCCTAATGACATTTGAATAGGGAACCTCTGGTTGGCATCTTAATTTTGTTATGATTCATCCAGGAAGCTGAGAAGGGCCAGAATGTTCAGAAACAGGTAGCACTGGACTCAGCTGTGAGGAGCTGGGTCAGTCAGAGACAGAGAAGGTAAGGTAGCTGCTGGCATCGCTAAAGAGAAATCTGTCACCAAAAGTACTGTTATCAAAGACACCTAATTATTCAGACACAGAAACTAGCTAAGCTTTACTTCAGTTGATGATGCCCACGCCGGGAGCTCTTAATTACAGGGAGCGAACAGACACGCTTTGTAATAATCAGTTGTGAGCTGTATTACATCACATTGCTACCACTAAGACTTCAAGTACTGACATTTGGATATTGTATACCTTCACACATATAACTGAAAGTAGGATTCCAGGTTGCATTCTTATAACTCACTCTTCCTTTCTGATAGTCTTTGTTAAATAGAAGAATATTGGATAAAGTAAGTTTTCCAGAGATTGCACAAAACCCAAAGTCTGTGTTACCTATGGGTTCGTGGGATGGTATCTAAAACAGATTGACAAACCTATTTGAAGTGGTTCAGAAAAACTGAGCTGCTCCTAAAAGGATGCTAATAGAAAACATTTTTGGTATAGCATCAATGTGAAGAGCCACAGTATCACTGGTGTCTGTTATTATTTTGAAGAATTCTTTTTGAATTTATAGCTCTGTTTCCATCTTAAAGAAAACATGACCTTGGTAATATAACTCTAAAAATGAGGCTTTTGCAAAATAAGTGTAATAGTTCAGGTCATTTATCGGTAGTACATTCCGCAGTGGTGAGCTGAAAACGAAGCAGAGAAGAAATTTGGCTAGCACAGGGCCTATATCAAATTGGTTTTGAATAAATATTTGGTGATAGAACAAATGACTTAGTAAAGGACTGAAACTCCATTTGCATCTTTAAACAACATTTGCTTCAAACTTCACATGAATATTAACCTATGACTTACTGGAATGGTTTTTGTAAAGCACTTTCTGTGTCACTAAGAATGCCATCTTATTAATCCATCAACACATATCCAGCTGGAAAGTTTCAATGCTTTCTTTAGTAAGTCAGAAGATAAACAGTGTGGGAAAGGCACAAGCATGCCTGTAACTGTAGCCTGAAAGGAAGTGAACCATTTAAAATCTAAGGGAAACACATTCAAAGGATAATTTAGCAGAATTGGGCAAGAAATCATGGAAAACCAATTTATAATATATTGAGTCAAATGCCAAAGATAACTACTTTCAAGAATCTAAAATATTTTACTTGTATATTATGTGGATTATTTCCACTTAAATATATTGGGCCTATAGATGGAACACATCAGGGTTTTTTCTGTTTTTTGTTTTTTTGTTTTTTTAACTTCACAAGTTATTCTTTTCTTCCACTTGTTTTCACTAGTGGCCTTTTTTAGTGCTTAATATGTGCTGAGCCTGGGAACTATAAGGCAGGGCAAACATTCATATGGTTTTCTTGTGCTTGCTGTAGAAAATTTACTTCTAACTATTATGAAGTTTATCTAATTATATTCCATTAAAACAAACCCAGTTCTTATTAGATGATTATTAACAGACATGATGCAATAACAAGACTGTCAATATTTTTGAGAACAAAATCATTCTTTAGAAAATGAAAGATTCAAGTTTGAGCGGTTGGTATGAATATGTGTTACAACTGAAATAACATGCCTCACGACAAAAGCAATGAGGCAGAACTGAATTTGTTCTGATCTACTGACGAGACATCACCAACAGGGTGACATTTAGTCACAGGCATGTTTACAGCCATCGACAAGCCTGGATACAACTGTATTTATTTAAGAAATGACAATTCTGGGGAATTCAGGAAAATAGCAATTTTTCAAATATTTATATATTGAAGTATCTTCAACCTGATAGACTCTTTACTATCAGAAATTGGGGGATTTATTCCAGGGGAGGTTAGTGTTTATACCAAACTGCTGCCCAGGGACTATATGGTTGCTGATTGTGTCACACATAGTTGAGGCTCATATCCATCCATCCAGACCTTCATAATTCCTTTTACCTACAACACACACACACACACACACACACACACACACACACACACACACCTCAAACCTTTTATGTAGTGTTTTTCCTTATGGTGGCTGTTGATGATTATTTTAATCCTTTCACCTGTACGACTATACCAGAACTACTGATATAGCTAGGTAAATTATGTCCTTTTAGGAAATAATTTTAGCCTTTATTAAAAGTATAGTGTAATTTTGAAAAATAAAGTAAAATAAAGCAAATAAAATTAATATAGATCTGTGACATCAAATAATATTAAAACAGTCATACATAATATGTATTATAATTTTAAATAAAACTTGTCAGACTAATAAGATTTAATATAATCACCCCTTCGATTGAATTTACTTTTCAGGAAGAAAGGAGAACAGTGCAGTCACCGCCACTGCATCTAATAGGGTCTCTGGGAAGCATTTGTATCATCAGGGGAACAGCTGAATCAATTTTCTATTACTGGTTTCTGTGAAGGTGTGATATCATTGGTAACACAACACTAAGATGAAATGAGAATTTGTCAACCACAGCTGCAACACCTACTGTATGCAATGTTTTTAAAGGCAATACCTTAGTTTTAATTTTTAACTTATCTGTAATACTACCTAGATATGAAAATTAAAAAAGGAGAATAAAAACAAAATAAACCTCTGGAAGAAAGAATTTTGCCTATTAGCTATCACATTGGAGACTGAGCTATTATTGTGACAATGGAGATTGTCAAGATATTATTCAATGTTCTCTTAATTCTCGCATGTGTTGAGACTACTGGTTATCCATCACCTAATTGCAGAAGAAAGAAAACACTACAGTCTTCAGTGAATTTAGATACAGTAAGGGTACTGTTTTTTGTCTTTGTTTGAGGGTTACGTAGAACTTATGGAAGTGGGTGTGGCTAAAAAAAGGGAAACATAAGGGATTCTTGTGGTGTTTGAAATGTTCTCTTGACTGTATCACTGTGAATATTCTGATTGTGATGTTATCAGTGGAATAAACTGAGTTAAGTGTGTATTAGATATCTCTGTATTATTTTATAAAACTGCATATGAACCTCAAATTATCTCAAAATTTAAAAGATTAAATAAAAATTCCCAATTTTAAATTTTAACTTAATTAATTTAAACCTATAAAAGTTTTCCTATATTTTGGGATCAGCTGTTGTTTGTCAGTGAAACTTAAAGATGATGAAATACATAAGTACTTGAGAAATAAATACTACATAGGGAAATTTAGAAATATATTCTAATTCTTAGGTAAATTTTTGCTTTTTTGTGACCATGTACTCTTAGTAGTGACTTAATAATGTAGACATAGTTCCTGCTGGTAAAATAGTTTCATATATATTTTAATTATACATTATAGATATAGATATAAAATTATGATCATCATTAAAATTTGTCTATTAGTAATAAGAATATTTAGAAATTGGTTTGAATTATTTTGCAGTCTCTTTAGAAAAAAAAATCAGTTTAGGAGATAAATACTCCTACTGAGGACATCCAGGAGTAACAATAAACAAAAGCAAATGCTACCTAAATATACCAGAGAGCCAGTAATATGGGATTAAAGGAAAGTTAGAGGAGGTAAACCCAGTATTTGGGGCCACATTTTCTCTCAGAAGTATTTTATAATTGAGAGGAGCATAGAGTCAGAGAGGCTAACCAGTATTTTTGACTACTTTGGAAGTCTATAGGAGAGGTATTAAAATCCAGGGCCCACCAAAATGGTTAGACACTCAAGCACATAATACAATATAAATGGAAACCAGCATAAACAATAGATAAAATAGTAGATAATAGAGCAGATCCACAAGGAACCCAGACATTGGAGTTATCAAAGACTTTGACATTGCTATGTTTATTATGTTCAAGAAGATAAAAAACTGATATTGATAATCATAGCATAACTGATGAGTGTGTGTGTATTAAGTAGAAATTCTAGAAACAGACAATACAAATTTAATAATTCAATGAAGAGACAGTCAAGAGACAGAACAGTAGATTACTCTTAGTTGAACAGTGATTTAATGAATTGCAAGCAGTGAGACAGAAAATATTCAAAATAAAAGATGGAGAGAAAAACAATGATGGCAAAATATAAAACATACATTAAGAGATATAGAGAAAACAGTAAGGAGATATGACTCACATATAAGTGGAATTCCAGAATCAGAGGAAAAAGAAAAGGGAGCAGAAGCAATATTTGGAGATACTATACTGTGACTTGGATCATTCCAAAACAAATGAGAGCCATCACAATAAAGTCAAGAATCCCACAACAGGATTTTTAAATATGTGCAAAGTAATACAAAGAAATAAGAGTGGTAAGATAAAAAAGTGATAAAAAGAGTAAAGTAATGTTGCTGAAAATGAAAGACAGGGAGGAAAAAAAAGTCAGCTAGAAAAAAATAGAGAATACTGTCTAAGGAATAATAAAAAGATTGGTAGCTAACTTTATAACAGAAATAATATGTTGGAAAATAACAGATTAAAATATTTAAAGTTCTGAGAGAAATTAGCTGCTAATCTAGAACCTAATCCCTCCTTAATGAAATGCCACAACTAGACACATCAACATGACTAATTACCATCATCTCCATGATCCTCACCCTATTTATCATAATACAGTTAAAAATCTCAATCTTATACCTAGCAAAAATATTTTTTTCTTTATGAGTTTGTTTCTGTTTTGTTTGTTTATTTTGTTCTTTAGATTGCACATCTAAGCAAAATCACATTGCATATGTCTTTGTCTGACATATGTCTTTGTCAGCACAATACCCTCCAGGTCCACCCATGCCACTGCAGAGGCAAGAACCTATTCCCTTCCCTCGCCAGGTAATATTCCATTGTATATGTAATACCGACCATTATGTCTTTATCCATCAGTGGACACCCAGGCTGCCTGTACATCTTGTAACAATGCTACAATGAACATGTGGACGCACACATCCCCTTGAAGTACCATTTTGGGTTTCTTTGGATAAATACCCTGAAGTGGGATTACTGGGTCCTTCTTTCTCTTGTTATAACTTTGTTTTAAAGTCTCTTTTGTCTGGTATTAGTATTGCTACTTCAGATTTTTGGTTTGTTTCCATTTTCATGAAATATCTTTTCCCCACCTCTTTACTTTTCCATCTGTATGTGTCTTTCAATCAGAAGTGAGTTACTTGTAGGTAGCATATGTAAGGGTCTTGTTTTCTTATCCATTTAGCCTATCCCTATCTTTTCATTAAAGCATTTAATCAATTTATATTTAAAATAATTGTTGATGTATATGTATTTTTTGCCATTTTGCCTGGGAAGCTCTATATCTGTCCTTTGATTGTAAGTGATAGCTTTGCTTGGTAAAATAATCTTGGTTGTAGGTCATTTCTTTCATCACTTTGAATATTTCCTGCCAGTCCCTTCTGGCCTGTAAAGTTTCTGTTGTGAAATCAGCTCACGGTCTTATGGGAGCTCCTTTGTACATAACTAACTGCTTTTCTCCGGATACTTTTAAGATTCTTTCTTTGTCTTTCATCTTTGGCATTTTAAGTATGATATGTTTGGTATAGGTCTCTTTGGGTTCATCTTGTCTGGGAATCTCTGCACTTCCTGGGCTTGTATATTTATTTCCTTTCCCATGTTAGGGGAGTTTTCTGTCATTATTTCTTCAAATAGGTTTTCAATTCCTTGCTCTTTTTCTTTTCTCCTTCTGGTACCCTTATGATGCAAATGTTGGTACACTTCATGTTGTCCCAATGGCCTTTTAAGCTAGCCTCATTTATTTTGGTTTCTTTTTTTTTCCTTTTGTTGTTCTGTTTGGATGTTTTATACTACCTTATCTTCTATATCATAGGTTTGATCCTCTGCTTCATCTAATCTACTGTTGACTCCCTCTAATGTATTCTTCGTTTCAGGTATTGTATTCTTTATTTCTGACTGGTTCTTTATTATGTTTTCAATCTCCTTTTTTAATGTTTCTTATTTCTTTGCTGAAGTTTTCCCTGAGATTAATGAACATCATAATAACCAATGTTTTGAACTCTGTGTCTGATGGATTGCTCGTCTCCATTTTGTTTAGTTCTTTTTCTCGAGTTTAGTTCTGATCTTTCATTTGGGACATGTTTCTTTGTTTCCCCATTTTGGCTGTCTCCCTGTGTTTGTTTCTATGTTAGTTCGAGCCACTATATCTCTTGGTCTTAGTAGCATGTCTTTATTTAGTAGGTGTGTTGTGCGGCTCAGTGGCACAATTTTCCTTGTCATCTGAACCATGTACTCCAGGTTTGTTTTTTGTGTGGGTTGTGTGTGCCTTCCTGTTGTAGTTGATCCTTGGTTACTGTTTGCACATCAATGGGAGGGATTGATCCTTGGGCTGGTTAGTCGTGAGGACTAGTTATGACTATAGTGGAGGAGCTGTTGTGCTGGGGCTGAGCCTAAGGAACAAGATTCACTTTAGCAGGGCTCTGGTGCCTTCCCACTGTACACTTGGGGTGTGTCATCCTCAGAAGCGACTGAGTGATTTTCCAGCTGGGTTGAAAACAGGCCAATGGGCATGCCAGCCCTGGGGCCTCTTGAGAGTGGACCTGCTGCAGGCCAAGTGCAGCCACAGCCTGTGTCCTTCTAGAGGACCACCTGGCATAAGCCACCAAGCAATCTACAAGTGGGCACCACTCATGCTGTGTTTGGAGGTGCCTTGAGAGGCCAAGCCAGAAACCAAGGCTGGCTGATTCTAGTGCTGGGCTTAGGGCTGCTCAGCCAGAGGTGCAGGACATGCACCTCTGCAGACACTATTTGTTTGTGTTTGGTGAAACTTTGGAAGATTTTAGGAAAATCTGCAGCATGAGCTAAGGCAGTCAATTTATATAGAAAAGCCACTGGAAGCAGCTTGGGTGGTCTCAATTATTTAGGTGGGGCAGAGTTTCAGGGAATCAGGGTAAATAAATGGTGTTAGCCATGTTTATGAAGACTCAGATATTGAGGCTGCCTGCATCTACACACCAGGATGCAGGGAATGCTCAAGAAAGAAACAATGGTTTCTACCAGCACTCTGTCTGGGAGAAAGCTGCCCCTCCAACTCTTGCCCTGAAGTCAGAATTCAGTTTCCCCTCCATATGTCTCTGGTGCCTTTTGAGCTACTTCCCAGTGCTGGAGCTCAGAGTGAGTGAGTCTGTCAGCAAGTAAGCCCATGCATGGGCCCTTCAAGAAGGTGGCTTGGGACTGCAGCCATCCTCTGACTCACTTAGTCACAATCTCCTCTGGTTTTCACAGCCAAAAGTTATGGGGATTTCTCTTCCCAGCACTGAAACCCTGGGCTGGGAAGCCTGATGTGGGTTTGGGACACCTCACTCCTCCGGGTGTGACCGTTACAGCTTCTAGATTTTTAATGGCCACATGTGGCTGTGAGACCACCCCATTCTGTGTTTGCACTGCTCCTACCAGTCTGGAGTTGGCTATTTCTGTATATCCTTAGTTGTAGGACTTCTGTACAGCTAGACTTCAGGTAATTGTCAATGATGGTTGTTCTGTAGTTCAGCTGCAATTTTGATGTGGTCATAAGAGGAAGTAAGCACAGCATTTACCTACTCCACCATCTTTGCTGAATTCTAGCAAAAATACTATCCTTGAAGACTAAAAGTAATGTAAAGTGACTTTCAGGCAAACAAACAAAAAGTTATTTATACCCTTAGATATGTACTGAAGGACAGATTAAAGGGTTTTCTTTAGGTTAAAGGAAAATTATTCTATATGGAAACACAGAGATACAATAAAGGATAAAGAACAATGAAAAGGATAAATATATGCAATGATTCTCAAACTTTAGTGTAAATTAGAATTGCCTGAAAGGCTATCCATAAAACATTGTGCAGTAGGTCTCCCCTAAGATTTCTGATTCAGTATGTCAGTGGTGGAAATTCATATTTCTAACAAGTTCCCAGACGATGCTAATGCTGGGAACCACGCTCTGAGAACCGCTGAAGAATATTGGTTGTATACAACAAAGATGTCTCGTGGGATTTAAAATTCTTATTGAATTAAATCCATGGATTTATGGACAATTATTTTGTGGCAATGGTAGATCTTCTGTTCGGCAGGAAAAAAGACAGTCTTTTTAATAAATAGTCTCTACACATGGTGCTGAGTCAACTGGATATTCATACAGAAAAACAAAACAAAACAAAACGATTCTTGATCCCTTTCTCACATCATGCATTAAACTCTGTCACAGGTGGATTGCAGGTCTAAACATGAAAGATAAAAACAATAAAACTTCTAGATGGTAATACCAGAGTGACCCGTTTAAACAGATTCAAAAAGCAGTATTCAAAGGGAAAAAATTGTACTACATTAAAATTTTAAATTATATTAATCAAGAGACACTTTTGAGAGAGTGAAAAGGCAAGCCACAGAAAATATTTGCAATACTTGGAACTGGCAACTGGCAAAGGGTTTATATTAAAAATCTATTAAGGACTTTTAGAAGTCATAATTAAACAATAAACAACCCACTTATTAATATAGGCAGAATTCTTGAAATGACACTTCCCACAAAAAGTTATACAAATGCCTAAAAAATATGAGATCTTGCTCAACCTCATTAGTAATCATGGCAGGGAATACCTAAACTACAATACAATATCCCTGTTCAAAATCAGAACTGATAAAGTTCTAATGAAACACAATAATAAGAACTTGTGAGACTATGGCACAGTGAGAAATTTCATATACTGCAGTGGGGATGGTGAAATCGCACAACCATTTGGAAAATAATAGAATAATCAATTCTATTATTGATAAATTTTGAGACACACATCCTATACAACCTAGTAATTTCATTCCTAGGTATGTCCATGTGCACTAAAAGATATGTCCCCGAATGCTCATATATCATGATTTATAATAGCCCCAAATAGAAAAACAACTCAAATTTTCATCAGCAGTAGAATGGATCAGTATATTGTTTATAAATGAAAATTCTATGCATCATCATTGAATATGGATGAACTATGTGCAATAACATCAATGAATCTCACAAACTTAGTATTGAATGAGAGTAGCAACAATCACAAAATTACATATGAATGATTACACTCAAGTTAAAAAAAAAACAAGAAAATCTAAGTTGTAGTGCATAGTGATGTAGTTTGTAAATTTTTAAAGAAAAACATTGTTTTATTTTTATCTTAAAAATGAAGTTAGAGTGGCTTCCTTTATTGGGAAGGAGAAACCCGTAGTTAGGAGAGAAAGCGAGGAGGACTTTTTGGGCTGGTGGTGTTCTATTCATTAACCTGGGTGAGTGTCCACACAGGTGTTTGCTTTGTAATATATATTGAGCTATATATCATTTTTGGCCCTCTCTCTCTCTTTCTCTCTCTCTTTCTCTCTCTCTCCCTCTCTCTTTGTGTGTGTGTGTATATATAAACATATATACATATATACACACACACATATATATATATATATATATATACACACACATATATATATATATATATATATATAATCCCCGTATAACACAGTTATTAGGTTCATAAAATGCCGTATTATGCAAATCCGTGTTATATGAAACAAAGAAGTAGTACAAAAAAGGGGGCTAGTTTCCAAAAATTAAAAAAAAACACATACTATTATATTTTTATACGTAAAAGAAATATCTCTATTAAAGCAATTTTCACCGAAAGATAACATATTGATATGTATTAAACAATGTTTTATTCATCATCAATTCTAAGCTTTTATTACGTTCTGTGTTGTTCAGGGATTTTACTAATTTCGAATGAGATATCTTTAGCTCTTATTACGCTCTGTGTTGTTTGGGGATTTCTCTAACTCATGAACCGTGTTAGAGCGAAACTGTGTTGTAGAAGTGCCATGTTATATGGGGGCTACCTATTTATATATAATTTAATAAATAGGATACAATATTTTAAAACATAAATTACTTACTCTACTCATTTTAAATACAGCAGTAAACCAAACTATTACTTAAGTTGCTTAAAAACACCTGAAGTCCTTGATTTAATTATGTTTCCAATAATGCTTCAGTTAATCCTTTTTTGGTTAATTTATTCTCACATTCTCCTTCCTACATTACTTTGCATTAATTTGACAAAGTAACTAATATTGAATGAGAATCAAATGCTGTGACATCATGTGGGGACAGAGCCCCAGAGAGCAGTTTCCAGGCTCTTGGCCTCAGGTGGAAATGTGCTGACTCGGGTAGTAAATGGCCATCAGCTGTGGCTAGTTGGCTGTCAGCTATGGCCCTTGAGCCATTGGCCCCTAACATAACTGCCGCGGCTGCAGTAGGGAGGGAAGTCGAGGAGAGAGTCAGTCGGTTGGCAGAAAGCGGACAGCAGGTCGCACGTCGTGTGAATCCAGCCTCCAGTGAGATTATAGCGGTATGACTTCCCTACCTATGGCTCCGTGGGTGTTCCTTTTTGGCCTCGCCATGTCCTGCATTCTTATGTGGGGAGCGGGACCAGAGGCCCCGCAGGCTGCCCCGCACGACACATCATCTGGATAAACAGCTTGTTAAATTCTTAGATTGCTTTGGGTATTTATTTTAGTTTTAGAACTGACTTCAAAGTATAAATATAAAGAGAATGATAGTGCAATCATTGGGGGAAGGACTTAAAAGTTTGTAAATATAATTGTCATGCATGGAGTCATGCAGGGTCTCTGGTCCTGCTCCCTGCACAGCAACTCAGGAAATGGTGAGGCCAAAAAGGAATATCCATGGAGCCATAGGTAGGGGAGTCATACCAGTATATTCTCGCTGGCTGCTGGGTTGGAAGTACAGGAAGCAGGAGCCACACTATCTGCAACCTGCTGTCCATTTCTCTCTGCCAACCAACCTCACTTGCTAGCTGCAATCCACCATGCTAACTGCAATCTGCTCTTGTTAGTTCAGCCACCATCTTCTTGCTAGCCCCCATTTGCTGCTAACGTAGCCACGGCAGTTACATTAGTGACCAATAGCTCACTGGTTACAGCTGATGGCCAACTAGCCACAGCTGATGGCCATCCAATCACAGTTGACGGCCATTTATTACTTGAGCCAGCACCTTTCCATGTGAGGGCGAGAGCCTGGAAACTGCACTACTAGCTCTATCCCCACAATAATTGAAAAATATATTTACATGTATTTAACTGACCTACTCTAACAACCCTACTACATATATTGATATATTAAAATGAACCTTTTTTGAAGCAATTCTATTATTGATAAAAATATGAACATCATTACTAAATATAGGTACCATCATATAATGGACCAGCAAATTTAATTTAATTTTGTAAATTTCTGTCTAAAAATATAGTCTACTATTTCCTTCTGAGAGAAAATAAGCAATTGGTTTCCAAGCACCTTGAAAAATGTGAGATTTAAGCCTACTTGCAAGCTAACAAGTTAGCTGGCCACAGTACATGGATGCTGGTAGGAGACACAAAACTCCTGGGTTAGAAATAAAAGGCTATGGTTCAGGTGTAGAAAGTAGTAGGCACAGCAGCATATTTTGTTCTGGTTTCCTGAGCTTCAATTCCCACAAGCCTAAGAGAAAAATGCCAGGTAATATTAGGTTGGTGCAAAAGTAATTGCGGTTTTTGCAATTATTTTTAACCTTTTAAACCACAATTACTTTTGTACCAACCTAATATTTGCACACAGTGGGTGGTGTTATAGGAGGGTAGCTTTGAGTTGAGGGAAATCAAATAAGCCTGCCTACCCCTTGCTCAGGAGAGAGACACTATCTCTGTCTTCCAAAGCCCTAAAGAAGTCTACCCTTTGTTCAGATGGAAATACTATCTCTAGCTTTCAAGGCTGTTCAAAGGCTGTTCACTATAAACACAGCTTGGAAAGGTAGTCTGGAATAAAGGGCAGTTAGTGCCTTGCTCATAAGACATACAGAAATGTAGGAGATCCATGAAGAACTGTCAATGTTGGTTGATAGCTAAAACCCTTTATACAGTTGATGTGAGGTAAATTTTCTTCAATTTCTAGAATACTGGCCTGAAATGAATTTAAAAAACTTAAAATGGGAACCAAATTATTTGACAGTTCACATTGCATTCAGAATGTTTGGGATGGTCATAATCACATTGTAGGACCTTAAATATACCACATATAGTGCATATATATAATACACACATATCCATATGGCTAATTTTCTGCCTTCTCAATTAAAATGTAAATTCCTTGAGAATAACGACTATGTATGTTTGTGCATATGTGTGATTTAGTCTCTTCTTGTGATTCTTACATTACTTTGCATTAATTTAACTAATAACATGGTTAAAATTCTCTCTCTCTCTCTCTCTCTCTCTCTCTCTCTCTCTGTTTCTTCCTCTTTCTTTTTTTGTCAACTCCATTGCCATAAGAACAACAAAAAATGTTTCTGTAATCTGAGGGTTCTAATAGTCATCAAAGATGACAATATTTTCTCATTTTCAAGATCATCTATGCATAGACTCTGGCAATGCCCCACACATAGTGGAAAGTCAGTGAATGTTCTTGCATTGAGTCTGCTTGAACTCAGGACCCCCTTTTACAGTTGGTAAGCCAGTAGTTGTTCTTAGTGATGTGTTCAGTAACACATGCTGTGCTTTGAAAATAGAAAACATACCTTTTCCTTAAACCTGTAGAGAGTCACCTTAAGTTTAAAGACTCCTGTTCATTTATGGCGATTCTAGCGTACAGATGTATAGAACTGAGTGAGCAATCATATGTGTGTCTCCAGGAATATTTGCTTTAGTGTGAGATAAGACATAAGTCAAGGAGTACCTCTCTTTCCTTCCTTCAAGAACTGTCCCTCGCCCCACCCCCCTCATTTTAATCCTCTTCAATAGGAATTGAGTAGCCAGAGTTTATGGTTGAAATACGATTCACATAAGTTCCTCCGGAGGATTAATCATCCAAGCAATGCTTGGGAACCACTCTGGTCTTCTTTTTTATATGAAACATTTCTATGAACAACAAATGCGGAAAGTACACGATGTTTCCGTCCTCCTTCCACATCAAAATGACCTCCCACAGGAACCAGAAAATGTGTGTCAATGTGAATTACCGTCTAGAAGGTCAGTCTCCCGGCCGCTCCGGGGTCTCGCACACAAAGGGTGAGGCCGCGCCCGCCCAGGCGCTCTCTGCAGGAGTGGGCAGCTGGGGACTGGGGGCCAGGAGCAGGCTAAACTTGGGGCTCGGGATATGTGAATGCCACCGAAACTGCTGTCCTACCCAAACGAGTCAGGGAGAGGGGCGAGGAGTGCCTGCGCGAGCCGAGTGCTTACGTAGCAGCGAGATCCGCGCTGGGATAATTGGAGAGGAGTTGGGCTGCGCCGAGTCCTCTGTCAGTGCCCGCAGCTGCGGCGGCAATAGCGGCCACAGCCGGGGGGGCGCGCCTGACTCCCGCCGCCCCCGCGCCCACCGCCCCGGCGGCTCCGGGTTCACAAAGGCGCGGCCGCCCGTGTGGCCTTCTCCATCCAGACGTCCGATTCTCGTTCCCTTCTCTCCCGAAGGCGACAATGGCCGGGCTGGGCGAGGACCCGGGACAGCGGGGGCCCTAGCTCGGCACCCCCACCCCGCCTGCTGGGAGTGGCAGCCGGCTGCTCGCGGAAGATGTGGCCACGGCCGCTCCCCAGTGCGTCTGCGGCCGGTGTCCCCGCTACCGCCCCTCTTCTCGGCTGGATCCATCCCACCGAGAGGAGTTGATGTGGCTGTCGCCTCCGCCGGTGCCGAAGCCGCGGCTGATGGAGGCCAGGGAGTGCCGCATTGCTTAGCGTCCGCGCCTCCGGGTTTGCGGGTAGGAGCCGTCTGCTTTCTCTTCTCGCTCGCTCTGGGGCTTTAGAGAAAAGGTAGAGACATTTTGAGCGTGTTCACCACTCTTATTCTCCACCCGCACCCCACCCCGCATGTGTGATGGACGTTCCCGGAAAGATCCCTTAGGCCTCCCGCAGCAATTCCGTTGAAATTAAGGGCTGGAGGGAAGGCAGAAGTTGGGGGTGGGGTTGGGGGAGCCCACACGGGTGCCAAGGCCACCGAAAGCCCTTCTGGTGTCTTCTGAGATCACGGTGTACCTAAGAGGGGAGGAGGGAAGGTGTGCTGTCTGCAGAGTCTCCACCTAATTGGACTAGAATAATTTTAAGTGAAATCCCACACACGTCTTTTAAAAAGAGAATCTTTAATAAGCAGAAGGAGAAATAAGCTCCTTTGCCCCCTCTTTCTCTTTCTCTCTTTTTCTTTCCGGCAAAGATGCTCTCTCCCCGCCTGCAGCTCAGCGCTGAAGAGACACCTTATTATTAATCAGAATTCCCATCGTTATCCCTGGCAGCAGCATCCTTCGGGAGGGACCGCAGAAGCATCACAGTGCTGGGGCTGAGATGTGCGTGGTGTTTGTTTTTGTTACATCTTGGGAGAGAAGAGGACAGTACCCAGATCAGCACCACCCGTGCTGGGTGCGATTAGGGGTGTTTTGTTAGGAGAGTGAAAGGACGAGAAGAGGAGCGCTGGGACCGCCAGAGGTCCACATCTTTTTAAGGGAAAGGGAAGAGGGAAACAAAGTGGGGGCGTTGTTTTTAGGGGCTAGGGAAATAAGTTTATATTCTACATAGAAAAGCTGTTGGAAAGCAGGAGCAACAGGGTACTTGATTGGCCACCACCACAAATCATTTCCTGTAAAAAAGAGGAAGCAGGCAGCATCGAGTTCTGGAGGTCAGAGTGTAGTGGTGACAAGAATCAGGTTTGTTGCGGGACAGTCATTAAGAAAAAGGGAAGGCTTGGGAAAAAGTAGAACAATGACTCATTTACAAGCTGGGCTCTCTCCTGAGACCCTGGAGAAAGCGCGCCTGGAGCTCAACGAGAACCCAGACACACTGCACCAGGACATCCAGGAGGTGAGGGATATGGTCATCACCAGACCGGACATTGGCTTTCTGCGCACGGATGATGCCTTCATCTTACGCTTCTTGCGGGCCAGGAAGTTTCATCACTTTGAGGCCTTCCGCCTCCTGGCCCAGTACTTCGAGTACCGGCAGCAGAACCTGGATATGTTTAAAAGTTTCAAGGCCACTGACCCTGGCATCAAGCAGGCACTGAAGGATGGCTTCCCTGGGGGCCTGGCCAATCTGGACCACTACGGCAGGAAGATTCTAGTCCTTTTCGCTGCCAACTGGGATCAGAGCAGGTAAATACTAAATCCCAACTGGTATTGAGATTTCTTTACTCTCCCATTTTCCAGAATTTATCCTCAGTCGTGTCATAGCTTTACAGCTTTGATGTCTATGTTTATTTGACTGGGAAAAAAGAGAAACTGAAACTGAAAAATGAGTTTTTGGTGGTTGCCTTGTGGGGGTTTGTGTGACAGGAGACCTTTTGTTTTATTTTTTTTCCTTTGAAACTCTTACTTCACCAGCACCCAGTTTGTACTGCAGTTTTAAGTGCTTCCTGAACCACATTATTGTGCTGCAATCTAAGTCATTTAACTTCTAAATAAAGCCGCTCCATTTTTCACTTACTGAATAAGTTTACTGTTCTGTGGAGAAATTATATGAGAACGGAGAGAACTTTTTCCCATTCCTTCTAAAGAAATTCTTAAACTAGATTCATCATCGTCATCATCATCACCATCTCACTCTTTAGTTACTAAGATTTTATTTTTTAAGAATAGTCTGACGTTCACCAAGATCAAGTAGTTTTATTGCTTGGGACCTTTTCTGCTTGGTGATGTATAGATGAAGGAATAATAAGATGTGTGTCACTTCAGTGAGAGGGAAGAGTTGTATCCTCTGTCGCTGAGCATGACAACTGATGCTGAAATAAAGGCTGACTAGTGTGCTTGTTCTACACCTGCCCCTAATCTAAAGAATATGTTTCCTGTCTGATGTGATTTTCATCTTTTAGAAGGAGCAGAAAATGTTCAGATATGTCACTTGGTAGACTTTTGGAGCCCTCTTGCTTTTTAATGGAGGAGACAGAATAGTCTTATTTAATCTACATTATGATAGAAAAAGGCAGAGTGACTCTTCTACTTACTTCCTCAATCAGAATTATTTACTCAGACTGAAAAATATAAGAAATTATAAAGGCTCTAGTATAAGGTAGTTTCAATTAAGTTCAAAGTTAATATATTTCATGGAACTTGAAAATGTTATCAGAACTATGAATCATAAGAAGCTGGTTGTTGAAACATTGGCGTATTTTTAGTTTTGTGAATGGTGAATTTTGATGCATCTGGTTAGTTTAAACCATCTCTGGAAATTGTAAAAGACTTCAGTGACTGAGAAATATTTTTAACTCTGTAGATAGGCTTCTCAGAGTCTTGGGATCTTAAAATGTAATATTTTTTACCAGATTTTTACCCTTTAATTTTTCACGTTTTCTCTGTATTTCTAGTTTGAGAACTACCCTGATCTTTTTTTTAAGGTAAATATATAAAGACAAACTACTACCCAAAGAATCATGAAATTATTAAGCTAAGAAACACAGACAGAGTTAGCTATTGAGCGGGAATAGAGTTCCATTACTTACTTGGGTTAGTTATATAGAGATATCACTCTACTTTTTATCAAGTAGTAAAGTTTAAAGAACCATGAAATGTCATGCTTTGACCACATTTTCTTTAAAAAGTTGTGTTTTTTTTTTTTCATCTGAGAAGTACATTGTAGGGTCACGCAAACCAATGATTGTGTGTATCAGAATTGAAAACTTTTATTCAAGAAAGAACCTAATATCCATTTGTCAGACTGAAACTTCATTATTAAGCTACAGTGAAATGGGAGTGGTAGAAATTTTATATTTAAATATCTCAAAGTCTGCTAAAGATATCATTAGGGAGGCAGATTGCATTTAAGGAGACATGAATTTACATTAGACCGATTTTTATTTATTTTTATAAGTGAACTAATATTCATACTGATTTGCAAACCTAACTAAGATGAAAATCACTTATCGTTCTCATGTATATGAGAAGTTGATTATTGCAGATTACTAAAGCAAATATGTTTTTGTTGTCACGTTGATCTCATGCTTTCTTACAAAGGATAGATAGGTTACTAGTAATCAAAATCTAGCCCCTTGGATATCTGCAGTGGGAGGGAATTTATCAATTGGTATGTAGAACTATTTTTATTAAATCTACAGAAAAATTTAAATATTAAAATTTTGCATATGTGAAATTAAAAATGAGAAGCTGTGTTCTGTAAAAATACCCTATCAGGATGTATAGGCTAATAATTATAAATCTGATTTCTATGGTTGGAAATGAACAAACATAATCAAGAAGATGTAGTACGTCAAGGTCAAAAGATATAAAAGTTATTTAGAGCTTGTCTAAAATTCAGTTGTTTCCTCCTCCTATATTCTTAAAAAAAAAATAAAAAAAGTCACTCCCTCTTTGTCCCTGCCTGTCTCCCATTCTGGATCTACATATACCCAACAACAAGAACTAGTGGATAAATAGGATTGTCTTCTTGCCATCCTCTGTAAACCTTTATCATTGGGATATGTGCATAAGAACTGCCCTGAAACCTGCAGGACAGCTGCCTTTCTGGCAGTACCCAGATGTCACCAGCTTTTCTCCTACCTTTGGCTTGAATCCCCTTTGTTCTTCCACTCTGCAGCCTCAAGTCTTATCTGTCTTGATGCCTACAGAAATTTCTAGCATTTTTCCTAGGTGTTTACCTTACTATTACTTCGTTAATTGGTATGCCCCGTGCCAAATCCTGTCACTCCTCCCCTGTTCTGTGAGCCAGATGTTCTCATCTCCCTTCTCTGATCCTGCCACCCATATAACTTGGATCTCTTGAGAAGACTGCTCATCTGAACACCTTGTTTTGAGTTGTCAGTGAATTACCTGGCTTTCAACAACTTTAAAAAAACTAGCATTGTTTTAAAGAAGTAAAATAGCATTGTTTTAAGGAAACAATAGGTTTCCTTAAAATGTCTACTACTACAGGGAAGTTCCAAATATGAGGTAGAAGATAATGCCCTCCTTTATTTGGAAAATAAATTATTTCCAACTTCCCAAAGGGAAAAGGAAGATTTTTAAAATAAATTCTGCAGAACTTTGTAAAGAATTCTGAAACAATTGATTTGTATAACAAAAAAAGACTAAGCCTAATGTTATTATCTTTGTAACAGCACCTGAATTAGAGTTAATCCTCAATAAATATTTGTTGAATTGAATTGAGTTATGCATTTAAAAAAATAATTCTAAGTAGGAAGTCATCTGATATATTCTTTCTCCTATATTAAACTTGTAGGAAAGTTTTCTGTGCTCCTCAGGAGACCAGAAATAGTAAATGTGTGTGAGATGGTGACTATAAATAAAACAGTGTCTACTGCAATATAATGCAGGTCAGTTTCAGGTTATTGAATTGGACCATTTCCAAAGCTTTTACAAGAGACATGAAATCTTCAGGAAGACAGGGAAAATAATATTTACAGTGTATCTACCTTCTAATAAATCTGAAAAAATTGAAATACTGAAATGTCAAAATGAATTTCAGTGTGGTCTGTGGTTCTTTTTAAAAAAGAATAGAATAGGCTCAGATGACTTATTACATTTATTGAGCAGGCTATCCTTGGGAAAAAAATCATAGAATTATTTTATCCTCTTTCTTTCAGTCTAACATAATTTCTGCAAAAAACAAAAATAAATTGCACAAAATAAAAAATAAAAAAATGGAATGTTTCAGCACATCCCTTGGATGTAGTAGCCCGCTGTGCATTCATTACATGCTTTATTTCTTTCACCAGTGATAGTGCCCTGCTTAGGACTCAGCAGATTCCTTCAAATTTCCACCTGATTTCAACAACAGAATGTGAGGATAATGTTCCATGAAGCTAGAAGAGATTACACTACCTTAAGTAAAGGAAGTTTGGAATAAAAGTAGATCATGGACTACACTCTAGGGCATGAAAGCAGGTATCTGAGAAATCAAAATTTACTGGTATATACTTATTGGGAATATTCATGAGTAAATTGCGTCACCTGAACTATAATAATGACATCTATTCTGACAATTGCCTGTAATTTTTCAGTTAACCTGCAAGTAGTATTTTATCTCATTAAACTTATAAAGTAGTTCTCTAGATTTCAGTGTTGTAAAGAACCATTTATCAAGAATCTGGTTAAGAACTGTTAAAAAACAATTAAATGCAGCTAAACTGAAATGATTCTTAATACAGTGGCAATTCAGAAGCACTGACTGTCTTGCAACACTCTTTGGCTTGCCATAATGGACATTGATTATCACTTAGAATATTGAAGTTCTGGAAGGGATAGAGGCTGACTGGTCAGGCAATGCTATGATCCTCAAGCTTAACCCAGAATTTGCTAAAACAAGCATTATTGTCAATTTGTTTATTTTGTGTAGCTTTTTCATAAAAATGAAAATATCATACAATGGTCAACCATTTGCAGCTTGATTATGCTCCCATTTATTAAAATAATGCGACCAATTTCCAAACTGAAAGAAGGTTTATGATAATGTTAGATTAAAATTTTCAAAATAACCATAGACAATACAGATTTGCTGTAATCTCCGCCACAAAGCTAGGGAGATGTACTAAAATAAAATAAAATAAAGTAAAATAAAATAAAATAAAATATAAAATAAAAATGACTAGGAATAGATTAAAACAGTCAAGAGCAATTAACTAAATAATTAGGGAGAAACACTCTTATTTGGTAATCTTAAAAACAAAAACCAACCAAACAAAAAAAGGTATTACATTTTCTTTCGCCTGATTTTTTAAGACTTCTTGGCTCAGTTTATCAAAATATTTAAATATTTCTCAACTTATTATTTCATGGTGTTACATATTGTGAAGGTTAGGAATTTTTACCTTTAAAATCCTGGAGACATTGTTGTACTGTATTATGGGCAGATTTTGAGATTAGGTCAAAACTAGAAATTGCAGTTGTGAACTCCATGGGGTTTCTGTCCCAGCAGAGCTTCCTTATTGCTTTTTTTATACAGATGCTCTTTTAACAAATATTTTGGAAACTATAGCTTGTTGCAAACTATGCCCTTGGTTCACACCATGCAAAATGGGAGAGAGAAAAAAAAATGTCCTGAGAAACATTAGTTTCTTCAAATTGGAAGAAATCTCTGAGAAAAATAGGACAGTCTCTAAAAACTGGGGCAATTCTGAAGTAATTAGTGAAGTAATTCTGAAACAACAACAAAGACCAAGAGTGCTAACTTTCAGTAGGACTGATTGGGTCCAAACTAGGCTATTTTCATGTTTCAAATATGCAACTTTCAACAAATGTGAAGAAGAGAAAGAATTTGAGGTTAATACAGCATACTGAAAGAATACCTCAAAATAAATGTTTAAATATGTTTTAAAACATGAGTCAAGTTAGTAAATTAATAAATCATCCTTAGTAAATTAATATATGTCTACCACTCTCGTGGAATTATTGAGCTCTTTTATGTCACTGAGGGCAGGTACATGCATTTTGTTAACATAGTAAGAGTGCTATTGATATGAGGGAAAGAATGTCCCTGCATGTGGGGTCCTTATAACAGCAAATAAACTGAGTGAATAGTCCTCATATCAAATCAATTTCTGAAAAAAAGCACACTTTAGTCAAGCATTTGCTATATACATAGAAATTTAGAAAGTGCTGGGGGCAAATAAAGACACAAATAACACATTCTTTGTACCATCAGGGGACATATAACCTCTCTGGGAAGAAAAAAAACTTGAAAAGCTAAGTAAGTACCAGAAAGATAGTAAATGCTTAGTGAAGGTACCCTTTGCCATTGCTGGAAGTTCAGGGTGGAGGGGCAGCTGGGGCTACTCAGTGCTATGCAGAGAGAACAGCCTACTGTTCTTTTATTATTTTATTTTAATTAATTAACTCATTCATTTTAGAACACCCTCATAGCATGTGTCAGGAACTCTTCTAAGCACTTAACAAACATTAATTCATGAAATCCTTGTTACAATCATACGAGGTAGGTCCTGTTAATAAGCACATTTTGCAGATGAGAAAACTGAGGCACAGAGCAGTTAAGTATTTCACCATCACTAGTGAATTGGTCAAACTTTTTGTGTGTATAGACAGCAACATAAATCTGGAAAAAAATTACAATTAAATATAATTGTATCAAAAAAGTAAGCTCTTAAAATGTAACATATGGTTTAGAAAATCTTCAGTAACATCAGAACATAGACAATTATGCACAGAAAGTTAAGTTGATAGAATAAATCTTCTGAAGCAAAGATTGTACTAAGTGGCACTTGCTTAGAATATTTTTCTCTGAAAAGAAGAGTTGACTTTCTGATGTATTTGTTTTTCCAGCTCAATTTTGTTTTGTTTTATTTTATTTTGGTGGCTGTAGGTGCACAGTTTTTAATTTTTTTTCAAAGAAAGTCATTTTTCCTCTAGATATTTTATTTCCTATGATTCTCTTGTTTTCACTCACCTATATTCCCACAGCAGTAAAGTTAAAGCAAGGCTCAGACAAATAATCTGTGCTTAGTGATATAAACCAGACACATGAATATTTCAGAATTTGTATTTTCTCCAGGGTTTGTAGACTTATCCTCTTCCCAACCCAACACTTACGAATGTCTGTCGCTCTTTCTCCACGAAAGCCCCATGCTAAGCCAGGCTGGAATGTGCCCTGGTACCTGGCACGGAACCATGCTGGTATTGACTTCCTGATCTATCTTCTGACACACATTATGCCACTGAGACATGAAAAAGCAGAACAGCTATTCATCAAACTCTGTTCTAGGTATGAGACACCATAGGGAGTGGAGAGAACTATGGTGTCAGAAAGACCTGGTTTCTCATTTAGGCTTCTGTTTTACTCCCATGGTGATTCTGGCAAATTGTTTAAATTCTGTGAGACCTTGTATCTTCATCTCTAAAATTCTCTGAGACCTCATCTGTGTCCTCATCTTCAAGATAATAGGAACAAAGCCAGCACTGAAACTTGGGGTTTGTTTTCAGAGTAAGATAATGCATTGGAAATTCCTTTGGAAATGTTAAATGATAGCACAAGTAGGAGTATTATTATTATTACCCCTCAGTAATATAAAACATATAGATGGGTTCATCAACTCTAGCACTAATGATACCTCGAGGCATTAATAAGGGTAATTCTTCTTCGGTGTCTCTCCCATAGAACCTTTCTAACAGGAAGTGCTTCAGACCTGGCTTAATGAAAACTGAGGTGCGGGCGCAGCCTTAATGTATAATTTAATAATGGCTGATTGATTTAGTGACAAAGGGGAATTGCTTGGTGTTGTGCTACTCCATGTGATGCCAAGATGCCAGTTTTTCCCTGTCAGACTGAAAGAAAGGATTGGAGAGTAGGAAGGAAATAACCTGCTTGTGATTTAGGTTGCTCTTTGCACTGATTGTAAGCTGTGGATACAACTCTTTGCACTGATAGTGAGCTGAGGATACAACTCTGTGAAACCCAGAGAGAAACATAGGCCACATAGCCCCCCAAAACCTTGCATGGACAGAAGTAGCAGAGGAAGCTTCCCTGCTCTTTATTGCACAGGCACTAGTAAGTAGGAGAATTGAATGTCAAAGTCTTCTCCATCTAGTTTCGACATATTATAGCAGTTTTGATCTCTTTCAAGAGCAATGGTTTACATAGGCTGGTGTCTCAGTTGTGAAATATTTTTCTGGTGTCCTTACTTCCTCTTACTATGTTCTGGGATCATCCTTTCCAAGTAGATTTCAGATTCAGGCTTTAGTTAATGCTATTTTGGGAAGCACAACCAGGAGTCAAGAGCTGCATTAGTTTGTTATTTATGGCTTTCTTCCAACACACAAGGGGAGAATAGATGGTGGAGTGCCTATGATTGGGGTGAAAACCCCAAACGTAAACATGTGGAATACTTATTGTGCTGACAATTGATAAATTGTAACAGTTAAAAATAATTTCAAAGAGAAGAATGATGGTGAGATTCTTGAAGAAAGAAAATTCGTAAAGTGCTCCATTTCTTTGGAAGGTATTTTACAGACTTTGGCAAGATCTCGTTTAGTAATGTTCTGCTTCGGATTAGCCTGCTGAGCTGCTAATGGTAGTAATGTGACATGTTTGACAACAGGTCTGCAGTGTCCAGAGTGGTGTTGACCTGCCCTATGAGTGAAATTAGCTAGGGTGTTTTTATGTTTCTTTTCTTAAACTTATACATCGATAGGATTTATTTATGTAAAGATCATTTGATTCTCTTTTGGAGCAAGATATTAGAATTTAGAACTAGGTTAGATTTACTCTTGAAAACTTTGCAAACCTGTTTTTCTTCATTGCTGATCCTGGGATTTGCCTTATTTCAGTTTCTTTGGAATGATAATATGTACATAAAGTTGTCTCTTGATTTGGACACAGTTTTGTAAAACCATACTTAAAGTGTGTTACTTACAACAATTTGCCTCGTGTTTTCAGCCCTTCCCGGTGCCATGATTTATTCTTGCTACACACAATGCACCATCCTTGCAAAGCTGATTTCAGATTCAAGTTTTACTTAATCCTATCTTAGTTGTAATACTATTTGGTATTCGTATAGGTAACAAGAAGGATCATGAGGGAAAAGTTCTGAGTTGGACTTTTCTAATTTTTAATTTTCTTCACCATGATATTATTATAAACTTCGGAAATTAAAAATGAGTATTTTTAAAGAGGAAGGTCTACATTTTAACCAGAAATATAGCTTGCTCAAACTTTCCAGTTTGTATAGGTTTATAGGCTTTTGGTCATAACACTGTTAAGCTATTATATTTAAAAAGGAGATAGGCCAGCAATACATATTTCACTGATTTGAAGACAAACAAATAATAGAGTTCTACAAAAGTTTTATTTGCTTGTGTATTCAGGAAGTATTTTGGGTTGTCATGTCCTTAGGATTGTAAACAGCCTGTATACTATCCAGAAATTTAAAAATAATCCCTTGATCTTGCCTTTCATAATAGTAATATGCTATCTAAAGATCATCATTCAGGTTTCAAGTAAAAGATAAAAACAAATATTCTTCAGTTCTGATGATACCCTGTCCTGTACACTACATCTGTGGTTAACATTACCAAAAAAAAAAAATACGCTGTGTGTATTCCAATCAACCAACATGTATTACATCTGTTGTACACCTAGCATTGTGTGAAAGCTTTCATCTGAATCATGCCTTTGACTTCCCTTCCTGCCCCCATCGCCCACCCCCTACCACTGCCAGTGATTTGAGCACAGGTGCTTCTTCTACTTTCTCTGCTAAGGGAACTGAGCCTCAGAATTATAAATCAATGACATGCCCAGGGCCACACAGCAAATGAGGGGTAGAGAAGACACCATACCCTATGCTTGGTTAATGCTAGGATCCAAGAGAGATCCTATTCCAGCAGGGAAGGAAATGAGGCTCAGAGAATGTGAGAAGTCACCTGAAGTATCACTGATAATTTATTCCTTCCTTTCTGAACTACTATGTTTTCTCCATTAGCCTCCAACTGTTTCTGGAAGTAAAAACATTACTATTCTCTCTTATGTATTCACTGTCTCATACTGTCTTCCTGATGAGGCCATCACTTCCACGAAATGCCAGTAATTTCTACTCCCAATCCACCACCCTCACACCTCAACTCTTCCTGAGTTCAAAATTTCTTTCTCAAGCTTTTCCTGGACATCTCTACCTGAATGTCTGAGGAGAAAACAACTTGAAATGTGGTGTGCTCAAAAATCGAAATTGTTGACCTATTCCATACATTTGCCTATTTCTTTTAAAATGCTGAAATTCCCTTCTTAGAATAATTATCTCATTTTTCTCTCAACTCTGACTGCGTTACTTCCTTCACTTCCCTGAATTTAGGATGTGTGTGCTTTTGATTCCAGAATTTTCAACCTGGAGCTCTTCCTTAGTTTAGGATCTACTTTTTTTAGATGTTTAGTTGATACTAATTGGTTGTACTACATGTTTCCCAAGTCCAACATGTCCTATCCCAAACTGCATTTCCAGCCACCCCCAACTGTATCCTCTTTTTTTCATTATTGATTTTGATTACAGATGTTACCATTTATTCAGGCTCTGAAGCTAGAATCTGTGTCATCCTTTGTTTTTCCCTCAATCTTAGTCCCTACATCTAATTGTCAAATTTTAACAAGTTCACTTCTGAAATATTTATAAAATTTGGCTTCTTGTCGCCATTCTTACCTCCACTGCCTTTGTCGAGGCAGTGTCTTAATGTCGCTGCACTCTAGTCCATTTTACAGGAATATAAGGAGCATTTATTGGATTTCTACAATGTGCCAGGTGCTGTGTTAAGGTGCAAGGTTGAAAAAGATAAACACTTGACCCATAAATTCCGATGGCCTGTGTTCAATAGATAGGTGATTTTCCCTTTTGTTCTCATTGATCTTCCTTTCTTTTTCTCTATACACCTTTCCTTCTTTCTTTTCTTTCATCTTTATGATACAAACTCAATACAAGTAATTAAAATCTGTTGGCACTTTTAACCATAGCTGTTCACATATATACTGTTTTTGTTTATTAGAAGAGGCTCCTCAAATCTCATTCGCAAATTTTCAAATATGTGGATATAAACTTTCGGTATTGCTGAGAACATTCTTGAGTTATTTAAAAGTCCCATGCTTAATTTTTAGAAGATTTTAGTGCGCAAACCTTTCTATAGTTTCTACAAAAGTGGTTGTCAGATTTAACGCTGTGCTTTTCTGTTGCTGTTAGGTACACACTGGTGGATATTTTGCGTGCAATCTTACTGTCGTTAGAAGCCATGATTGAAGATCCTGAGCTTCAAGTGAATGGGTTTGTTTTGATCATAGACTGGAGTAACTTCACCTTCAAGCAGGCCTCTAAACTTACACCCAGCATGCTGCGATTGGCTATTGAAGGCCTTCAGGTAAAGGTTTACAAATTACCCACTTTCTTAGTCTCCAATGTGTGTGTGTGTGTTAGAATACCTAATGTGTTAGGATAGTAAAATGTCTTACTTAAAGAATAAAACATTTTTTTTGCATAGTTTCCAAGCACAAACGTTCAAACACTAACGGGGCAAAAGATTTTGGATGAAACACTGAAAAATGTGCCCCTTTCCGTAGAGGAGGATTTGTGATACTTGGCATAAGCTCTCACTGAGCCTAAACATAAATATGGATGATAAACTGAGATGGTTTATCTTGATAATCAGAACAAGCAACATCTTTTGGATTTTAATTTTTAGCTAGTTAGGCTTGTTTCTTTTTCCATTTCTGTGTATATTAGTTAATTAGTTAAAGGTTTGCTCCATTATTTCATTTAACGTGGTGAATTTGGGATATGACTGGCATTATCTTTATGTTGCCTAAAAAACTGTTGGAATGTTGTGCAATATGTTTTTTAGTCTCTAAGATACGGAATTACTGTTTTGAATTACTTTTCTAGACTTAATATTTTCTTTTTGGTGAAACAGCTGTCACACAGAATTTCTACAGGAATAGTGCATCTTCCAGTGAATGACATTTAACTGGTTGGGAATCGTAAAGTGGAAAATCAGTCATTATTTAGTGGCATGTCATAAACCTACTACTGACAGTTTCTTTTGAACTTTTAGGATGTCCTTCTTCTTCTGTCTTTTAACTTGTTTCATGCTCCATTATATACAATATCTATGGATTAAATTTTAAAATTTTAAAAAGATTTTCAAATTAACTTTCGAGTGATGTTAATTCAGTTTTTATTTTCTGTATGTTCAACATGCATTTCAGAAGTTTGTAAGTCAAGAGTTATTTTTTATAACTTTTACCCCTGAAAATATTACTTGTCTTAAAATAACTTTGTCATTCATTAGGCCAGGATGTTAAACTTTTTCTTTCTTTCTTTTTTTTAAATGTTAAATAATCTGGCATTTCCAGATCTCTGCTCCATAGTAATTTCTGGCTGTGTATAGGCACCTGAGTTGATGGCTGATTACTTCCTAAAAATGAGCCATCTCTCCAGGTGTCAGGACATCTGAACCAAATTGAATTCACAGCTTGAGTTTTGCCTCTGGAGTGAATAAAACACACTGATCCTTCGTCTCTGCATAGGCTTTTCCCAGTGCAGGTTTCCTGACTTGCTCTTGTGGAGTCACCTTTGCTCCTTTCTTGAACGACACTTTTTTTTTTTTTAAACTCCATAGAAACAGTTAATAAGGATTAGGAGAGTACACAAGATAACACATGTTTGGAAATGTGCATATCACGTAGAATCAGTCCTAATTCTTCCCTGTTTCAACAGTGTATAAAGTGTTATTAATTTTGTAAAGAAACTTGGTTACCACCATGTTACTTAACAAAGAATAATAACCTAGATTTTTAGAATTGTTATCACTATTTAACCTGTTTTCTCTTTGCACTAAAGGTAGATAAGGCCTATAACTGCCTGAAGGACTGGAGATCTCATATTATTTCTAAGAAATTTTTAAAAAAACACCTTAAGGATAGACTCAGTGCCTTGCTATTTGCCAACTTACAGACCATATGGAGACGTTTAGTAGTAATGTGAGAAGTTATTGCAGGAGAAAAAACTTGACAATTCAGACATGTTTGGGAGCTTCTCCATTAGCCATGGCAACTATCAGAACTTCTTTAAGTGCTATAGTCAGATTTAACTACAGTACTTGTGTTAGAGAAATAAATGGTCCCCTGCCCTGCAGGGACCTATACTGGCTGCACACAAGGAACTGTCTTATCTCTATTCCCCATAAATGTCTCAATCTCCTTTACTTTCTCCCAGAACCCAGAGTGAATAAATAGGGTTCATTCTTCCTGGCTGCCAGTTAGGAAGTCACTTAAAGGAGATTTTCCTGCCAATAAATTTGACATGTTCTTCACCTTTAAACTCAGTGTTTCTCCAGTTCAAATTGATTTTTTTAAAATGCTCTATATCTATGTCTATATCTGTATCTCTGTCTATGTCTGTATATCTAAAAACAATGGTTATTTTGAATAGAATTACAAAATGTGCTAAACACATTCCATTGCAACATGCAGGATTTCATATTTAGTTTTAGATTGAAGTTACATTTTCTGACGTACCTAATCAAGTCTTTTTTTGCATTTGTTATGTGAGTAATATTATTGTGTATTGATATGTTTCATTCAGAGAATGAATAAACTTATATTTGAGATTGACATAAGACCACAAAATGTTTGAATTAAAGATATATTCACAATTTTAGGTCACTAAACACAACTATCACCATCAGCAAGACAACCAACACACCACAATAATAAACACCTTCAATTGACCCAGTCAGGGAAAGTAAGAGATGAGGATATTTTTAATAACTCAGTGATGATTTATATCATGTCATAATTCTGCTATAATGTGTTACTTTTATTTAGACAAACATAAGAAATATTCTAGGAAGTTGAACCAAAAATAAGAAAGGCTACCAATGGGCCTCGTGCCAGAGAGGAACGTTAATGGTATGTATTATTAATGGAATGTAACTGTGTTTTGGAGAAGCCTCATCTCTTCCTCTTGAAGTGACTGCATAACCTCTCTATCTGTACACACCAGAAACCTTTTTCCTCAACAAAAGAGTATTTTGAGTGATTCGACTAGAGATAGCACCTAATATCTTGAATAAAGACACATAGACCATTGTTAGAAGATCCACCCATGATCATAGTACAAGGCCAATAGAGAGACAGTGTGGAAGGGTAGAAATACAATGGGCTTTAAAGGCAGACAGAGCTGGGTTTGGATGACAACCCTGTCATATATCAAATACTTGGGCAAATTCCTGTACTTGTTTAAATCTGTCTATTCATTTATACCTATTTTAAAGTATTATATTAGAAATCATACATCTTGCACCTAGCAGGTGATATCAATGCTGAGAGTAATTGATATGTATGAGCTCATTTTTCAGGTGGTGTATTTCTCTGCATATGTGCTGGTTTTCTCATAATTTAGGGGCTACCTAGACTGTGAAGAGCTCATAATTTAGTGATTGACTACTTAGTTGATTGACTTTGGGAATCTGAATAATATACTCGTATTTTGCTTTTAATGCTCAGATGATAGATACACAGAATGCGTTCTTTAAAAATCACTTCACTGTGTGGTTAAATAGCATCTAGATATTTTCATGTTAGATGCCAGTAAAATGTTTTTTCATGTTGGAAGTCAAGCAAAAATTGAGATCATTTCACCTGGTGAAAATTACTCTTTGTTTCTTTTGGGAAAAGCTCCAGGTACAGTTGGAAAAGTGGTAATTGTGGAGATATCCTTGACCTTGAGGGTTGAGCAAGAGTTTGCCAACTGGACAAGAACAGGAAGAGCATTTTGGGCAGGGGAACTGTGGGGAGGTGCTTTGAACAACTACAGCTATAAGAGGTTGAAAGTATGTGATAAATCTGTTTTGATAGGTTAGAGTGAGACATGAATTGAGGTGAATGACCAGAGATGAGCCGGGAAAAGCAGGCTGAGCCCTTGCTTGATGGGATGAATGACGGCATGCTACTACTTATGTGGTGTGGCCTATGTTCTCCAGACATGGGGGGGTTTCAGGCAGGAAAGTGATCTGGTCACTCCTCTGCTTTGGGAAGATCTCTCACGGAAAAGAATGGACTTGGATCAAAGGAGGGAGGGGTTAGATCTAGAGAACCGCAAAGCTACCTTGTAGATGATTGTATTGATCCCATTTTGTAAGACAGGAAGTGAAACTTTAGGGAGTTTGAAACCCCAATTTTCTCCACCTCTGTTCAGTGTTGAGTCCAGATTGGCTGACTCTAAACACCAATGTCTTTCCTGAATCTTGTTGTTTCTATTGTTTCCACAGCTGTGACTAAGAAAAAGTGAATAGGCTCCTTTTAGGGTGACTTCCCTCCCTTATGCCAAATCCTCACATTTTAATACAGGTGAAATGTGTTTATTGGGATAAACAAAACAAAGCTCACTAAAGAAGTCACAAATGGCAGGCTTGTGGCCTTGTCCTTTTTTTTTTTTGACACCGATTGGCACAATCATTTTCTTCTTCCTTGAGTCACTGCCAGACTCCCAGTTCCCTGTGACTGAGGTCAAGGGAAAAGTGCTTTTACGATAGCTGGAGAGAACTTATATCAATACAACCCCAAATTTGTAAGCCACTCATTGGTTTGAGGCAATCCTGTGTGCTTTCTCTGTGTGTGGAATATTCAAACTTTTTTTGTTGTTGTTTTGTTTTAATGAACAGCATCAAATATTTTTACCAACACAATGTAGTACTTAGATAGATAAGAGGCGACATCAGATATTTTTGTGGAAACAAAGTATTCAGGTTTCATTGGAAAGGAAAAAAAGAGAAAATTGTTCTTTTACCTATAAGAAGTTAATTGACTAGGGTAGTTATAGTAACAGGAAGCATCTCAGAAAATCAATACAGGATTAAGTGGATGTGACTTGTAGACTCTAAGATATCTGCTTGGGAAGTCAACTAAAACACGAAATGTTTGGAAATACCTGGAACAGCTTAGACTGTTTGAATTTACAGAGAAGTGATGTGCTTTTAATATTTTTTGGTCGCAGTTGCTATATTTTTATTTTTATCTTGTAAAATATTCTTGTTCTTAAAACCTCTTTAATAATGAAAAGCTCAAACTCTCTAGGAACCCAGAATCTCTTGTGAATTAAGAAAGAAACAATTATCCTCACTCTGCCTGTGCTGTCTTTGCCCTTTGGATATATTTATCTGTTATTCCCCCTAGCTCTGTCCTGCCATGTGTGTGCTTTTGCTTTCACAATTTCACAGGAATCCCTAAACTCCATCTGCTGAAAAGTACATAATGTAGTCAAGATGTGGCTCTGTTGGCAAAGGGTTTGGCTGTAACAAAGAACTGAATAGCTCTTTGAATTGCTACATTAAGACTCAGATGTAGGGCCATCCCAAAGTGCCTAAATCAGTGCCAGATATTGTAAGAGCCCTTAATAACCAAGACTTGTGAAAGAATAAAGAATGTGTAATTAATTCACTACTTAATGCCAGCCCTTTCTTTTGACTCAAGGGTCCAGTGTTCTGAACAGCACCCAGTCTGCTGACACTCTGGTCACTCATGTGGAAGGCAGAAAGTGCTGTTGCTATAAATGCTGGCTCTGACTGTTTGGAAGCTCAGTCTTACCTAGGGGTTTTTGCAAAACATAGAGAACATGTTCCAAGGACTTGGAACATCACTGTCAAGGCTAGCGGGTGAGAAGCTCCATTAACTTGTCGAGCTTTAGCTTTTTGAGTCCTCCAAATCCTACCCACAATTTCTGGAAGCTCTGAAATTGCACGTGTGTGTGTGTGTGGATGGTTTAGGGAGAATATTAAAAAGGAATTCTGTGAGATATTGAATAAATTAGGGATTCATAATAAAACAACAGGACTCTATTGTTGCTGTGCAGCAGTGATCTTTACAATGGTCCTTAACCTGTCAATTCTTTACAGGCTTCTAATGCTCAGGACAATACATACTAGAAACCTTTTGCATATAAGCTACCCTGTAAACTTAAGGCAGCGTCATGGTACATTGATGGGAGGGGACTGAAACAATGCCTATCTTTTTGAAAATGAACACAGAGGCTCATGAACCTTATTCATTCATACAGCCTGGAGTTGAGAGCATTTATTTCCACATTTTGTATATGCAGGCAGAACCATACTGAGAAACAGTGACAAGGGCAGCATGTAAAAACCGTGACATTTTGTTCATCACATGCATAGCTGTCTGAGCTAAGTGTGCTACCTTTCAGTTGTTACTTAACCTAAAACAAAATGAGTGAAAACTTTAAAGTTGCTGTTTTTCATAGTGTGAAAATGTGATGGTTTGGCTGAGAGATTTAGTACCCAGAAGAAGGGCATTTGAAGCCTTTTTAAAAGCTGACAATAGGCATGCAAATGCTATATATAATATTTAGTTCAACAAGCAGGCTAAAGATATATAACCTTTACACACACACACATGTATATATGCACACACGCACACAACACACAGGCATGTACATATATACGTATACAGAGGGAACCAAAAAATGTATACACATTTCAAGACAGGAAAAAACTGTTAAAATTGTAATACTCAATACATCCAATAAAAAAAGGTGAATGTAAGTCACGTTTGACTTCTGCAATTATAAGAGATGCTCAAAGTGGTTGCCATCAGCATCCAGACACTTTTGATTACGGCAAACTAGTGCTTGAGCAACATGGACCAAAGTGTCCACTTGTATACATTTTTTGGCATCCCCAGTATATGTGTACATATCAGTGTTTTTCTTGTATTAAATTGCTGTTTATTTCTTTTGAATAGCAGCTAAATCTGTTTAAAATGTCTAGTTATAGAAAGTTGGTGTCAACTATGAGAAAATTGAAGAGAAGAGTGTTCTAGAGTTATTAACACATACTTACAGTAATTAGCAATGAAATTTAGTAACTCTATACTTTTTTTTTCTACTGAAAAAGAGACTAGTTATCATTTAGCTTCCAATAGCCCAATAATTGAAGCAACAAAAGGGAAAGAAGCAAATGACAATCTTTTGGTCTGAGTCATTGAGATAATGATAAATGGATAGAAAGTAATTATCTATAATAAAAAACTGAATGAATAATATGAGCTAATCTGCATTTAATTGTATTGGCTATGTTGAGACATGTCCTTAACTAGAGGAAAAAAAAAGATGAGTAACTGCAAGTTCTCTTTTACTCTTTTTAGTAGCAACTTAAATGCATCTTGACATCCGTTCTATCCCAGAGGAACATCATTTTTCACTCTCTTCAAATCAAAACTGCCAAATGTGAACATCTACTTATACTTTCAAAAAATTAGTTTAGATGTAATGAAATACTATTCATTGGAATAGTATGTAATGGAATACTATTCAATGGAAATCCTGCCCTTTGCAACAATATGGATGAACCTGGAAGACATTATGCTAAGTGAAGTAAGCCAGGCTCAGAAGACGAATACTGCATGATGTCACTGATACGTGGAATCTGAAAAATTGAAATCATGGTAACAGGCGTAGAATGGTGGGGAAAATGGGGAGATGCTTGTCAAAGGGTACAAACTTTCAGTTAGAAGATGAATAAGTTCTGGAGACCTAATGTACAGCATGGTGAATATAGTTAATAACAATGTATTGTATACTTGACATTTGCTAAGAGAGTAGATCTTAAGTTTGTACCACATCACATAATGGTAATTATATGAGGTGATAAATATGTTAATTAGCTTTGTTGTGGCAATTATATTGCAATATACATGCATAACAAAATGTCATGCTATACACCTGCAGTATATACAATTTCTATTTGTCAATCAGACCTCAAAAAAGCAAGAAAACAATTACTTTAGGATCCTACTGCCATCAGATTTTCCTATAGATGTCGATAAAGTTGACATGTCTGTCTTTCAAATGTTTAGTCATTTCACCTTCATAAATTTAACCTCATGGGCATCTAAACCAAAATCTTTTGAAATCTCAAATTGAGGTGTCAGTTTTGGTTTCTTAAAATTTAAAGTTCTGGTACTATATTCCCAGAACCTTGGAGGTGAGTGATTCTTCTGTCTCATCTCTTGTCATATTCTCTTAAATTTTATCTGAAAACTAGAATACTCCTTTATTATAATTATTCTGAAGGTCTGTTTTTAATGGATTTAATTTCCTTCATATTTGCAATTAGAGAAGCCACGATAAACTCATAAGAGGAATGCCTCCTTGAATTTATCCTGGGTTATTATTTGATGCAGTTAATAACTGTTTCTATGGTTTAAAGTCTACTGAATTTTGAAAGGCTGCAATCAGAATTTTAAGATGTGGGTGAATGTGGGGTAGTTATATAAAATATGATAGCTGCTGCAACAAACCAAAGTGTGTACATTGGCTCAACATGTGGCTGCAAAGTCCAGTTAGGCGCTTTTGGTCAATGTATGGTGATTCTCCTAGTGAGTCAGTGACCCACTTTCCTTACGCCTCATGGCCTTGCCATTTTCTTTATGTGGCTTTCAAGGTCCTTTTGCTCAATCCCGTTCCGTTTCCCTTTAAGGTGATAAAGCATGTAGGATCACATATATTTCTATGGGCCAGATCTGAAAACAGAGTATACTGCTTCCTTTTTAATTATATTGGCTAGAAAAATCATTTGAGTGAATACTCATAACTGCAAAAGATATGAAGAAATGTAGTCTATCTGTGATCTTAGGAAGGAGGGCAATGGTGTATATCTTGAACTGTCTTTTACAATGCTGATTCCTTAAATATTAGGTTGGTACAAAAGTAATTGTGGTTTAAAAGTTTAGAAATAATTGCAAGAACTGCAATTACTTTTGCACCAACCTAATAACAGTGATGACTCTTCAGTCATCTCTACATACCATGTTTGCATATGTTCTCTGAAAGGAAGAGGTGATAATTAGTGTTTCAAGGAAGTTTAATTCCTATATACAATCACAAAGCAATAAATCTATCGTTCCTGCAATTCATTGTATGTACTAACTGCAATCTCTATAACTGATGAGTTTTGCCTAGATAGGGGGCTGACAGTTCTATGTAGCTAGGTCACTGTAACTATATTTCTATAACTAAGGTAACACAGCTGTGATTCAATCAATTCAACTCTCCTAAGATGAGTATTTCCAACCACCCTGAATTTAAAAGGAGAAAAAAGTAAATCATTCCCCTACAGTCTTATGACTCTGTCCAAGGAAACTATAGTGATGCTTTTGTAGCTTTTCCTTGAAGGTAGACATCCTCTGAATTTGAAATTAATTTTCATAAAATGACAGTATGCATTTTTTTTTGTATGAGATGACCTATCTGGAGAAACTCCCAGAAAAGAATACTAGATGCTAACGCACAGAAAGGTTGTCACTCATAACTCCTCCTGTTGCATGGAATTAGAGAGTAGAACCACTGTCAAACTTTAGGATGTAGAGTCCACCAGCATTCACTCTTTTGTCAATATTTATCACGTGGTTTAAAGACCAGTTGTAGTTATACTTATTGTTTAGTCATATCGTGAAAACACAAAAAGTCAATATAATTTTAGTCAGTACAGAAATTAATAAATAAATTAATTAATTAAAAGTTACATTAGGACCTAGGTTTTCAATCATATTATATGCTGTAAAGAATCTACTTTCCTTTTGAAGGTATTCTAGGAGCTCTTTATTTCATGTTATGATTTTTATCTCTTATTTTTTAGGTCTATATTAGTTCTATATTAGGTTTACAGTTAGGTCTATATTAGACCTGTCATCCTAGAACATTTTTAAATTTCACTCTTGTATTACATTAGCTGCTTCTTGGATGTTATTTCCTTAAATTCTTGAATCTTTTTCTCTTTTCAAAATTTTTTATTCACCTGAAAAAGTACCTGAGAGGTAAAATTGTAGAGAGTGTTTGCATTCTTTAAAATATGTTTATTCTGCGTTCACATTGATTGATAGTTTTTCTAGATATAGAAATATGGATTCAAAATAAATTTCCCTTAGTACTTTAAAATCATTAATTCATAGATATTAGGCATCCATTATTTCTGATAAGAAGCTTCATTTCAAATTTCTGTTACTTGGTAGGTACCTGTACTTTATATGTAAAAGATGTTAGGATCTTTCTTTGTCTTTGGCATTTATAAGCGTGCGTCTCAGAGCAGATCCTTTTATGTGTCCACCAGACCGTAATGCGTCCTTCAGTTAGTAAAAGAAACATTTTTATTGTTCTTTCCTCTCAATTTTTCTCTGATCCCTTTTATGGTACTCCTATAACATGGTCTTTGTATCTGTGATCTTAATTCTCTGTGTATCATAAAGTTTCATGACCACATGTATTTTTTATTAAGTTTTTCTTTCTCATTTTCAGATCATTGTAGATTCATGTGCAGTTGTAACAAATAGAACACAGAGATCTCATATGTTCCACTTAATGGTAACATCTTGCAAAAATATTACACAATCTCACAACCAGGATATTAACATTGATGAAACAGGAATGAAAGTCCTGGCTGCTCACTCACTGGTGGGTGACACTACACTGCTGGAGGGTGGGGGCCCTTATTACAACTTGGTGAAGGTGCAACTCTCGTCTCACTTCTTCCTCTTTGCTGGTGTGGGTGGGAGTGAGGTCACATTTTTTTTTTTCTTGTGGTATTTGGTTTTAGTAGAGTAGTTATGGCCTAAAAGTTTGTACGTTAGTATACTCATTTCCTGGTCCTTTGCCCACAGAAAGCAGCTATTATAAGGTTTTTTTGTTTGTTTTGTTTTGTTTTCTTTCTGCTGATTGGAGTTTCCAATTACCAGTTTTCTGAGTTTTAAATCTGGGATATATGTGGCAAAATCAAACTCAAGCAATTTACCATCATGTCATTCTTTGAGTCCCAATATCCCTAGTTGGTCTGCCTTCCTCCAGTAATCCTTGATAGTCTTCTCATCTTTGTTTTATGTATAATGCCCATGTTTTTTTGTTATACTGAATGGGAAGAATAGGAAAAGTATGACTATATCATCTTGCTGGAAGTGGAAGTCAGAACTGCATGTATTTTTATCTTCCAAAATTTTATCAAATGTCTGATTTAATAATGTAACTCTGCTTCATTTAGTTTTCAATGCTGTTGTAAATTTATTATAGTTTGTACTATTTATTATCACTTAAATTTGTGGATGGAGGTGAGGAAATTGTACTTATTCAGTTTGCCATGTTGATTTGGAAACTCCTTAACACCTTAAAGCCAGTCATTATTTAGTATATGATCACAGGATGATAGAAATGAAGTCATAAACCATCATTTACCTTACATGAGGCTCTGGGAGAGAAATTATTTTGCTCCTATGTGGTAGTAGTTTTTGTTGTTGTTATTATTATGCTCTTTAAATCCTTAGATATATTTTTCTGGAATGAAATATTGAAAATTTTTGTTTCCAGAAATAAAAATTCTAAGGAATAAACTCATAATTCTTTGCAAATCAATATAAGCAGACCTAATCTAAGACTATAAAGCTTAGAAAACCAGCTTTATTTGCAAATGGGTAGTCATTCAGTCAACTTTATCATCTGGTTTCAAAAGAAGACTTCAAAGAGTTACCTCTGGTTAGCCCATTATCTCTCCTAAAATGGCTAAGAAGGTTATATTTTATTCCACGCAGAACAATAATCGGTTGCTACATCTGGGAGACAAACTACATTTAGTGGTAACTGAAGCCTGCTGTTTCAACATGGGGTAGATGACCAGCGTCATAGTGGGTTATTGCTATATGCTGAATTTAGAGATGTAATTTAGTAAGTGAAAGGAGAGTGGAAGCACTCTGTTGCAAATCATAAGATACTTTTTTTGTCTGTTTGTTTGTTTGTTTGTTTTCAGTTTCATAAGTATTTAGAACTGGAAAAAACCTTAACTCAAAGAATAGCTGACATGACTCCAATGCTGCATAGAAACCATTAAAGGAGACAGGCTGAATTGAGCAGCACCATGGAGAGCTCCAAGAAATTTCTTTGCTTTGGTTTGTCTTTCCTCCTTTGCAGTTCTGGTTTTCTTTAGACATCACTGTTTCCAAAGTAAGCCCCTCTACTTCTTAGAATAGGTCACAGTCCCCGCAGAAGTAGAGAGTGTCTTCATTATCCCTTAGTCTCATAATTTATGGGTTTGAGGCTACATTGTGAAGGCTACATTTCCCACGTGGCTCAAGGTTCTCCTTTTAAGACTTATTTTTCTTTATTGGTAGCTCCTGTTTTTGGAATTATTTACTGGAAGCTCATGTGTTAGCATTGGATTTAAAACTATCCCCTCCCTTTTATTTTCTCTTGGAGGCTTCCCGTAATGTTACTAATAACCTAATTTTAAAAACACAAAACATTCTTAAGTTGGATCTAGGGTGAGATAAGTGACATTGACTTGTATTTCATCTTGAAGCCATGTAAGGAAGAAAGGAGTCATCTTCTTTCACCCAAGCTAACCTCTGAGAAAGTCATGTTTTGATTGCCTGCTTTCCTCATAAAGAGTTGTTTGGAGAACAACTATATAGATTAAAGTTGAAAGCAATGTTGTCTTTCCTCTTGACAATTGCTAGAATAGGTCAAACTTTAGAATAAAGAATGCCTGGGCTTAAATCTTCCCTCTGTCACATCCAGATTCAATTTCAGATAGACTACTTAACTGGTCCTCGTCTTTTTTATCACATCTGAAAACTGAGATTAATACCTTCTGCCTGGTGGTATTATGAGGATTAAACAAGATAACATATGTGAAAGAGATTGGCATGATACCTAGTCAGGGAAGGCACCTGACTAAAGTCAGTCCTGCCCAGGCACTTATCCCCTGCCCTGTACTTAAGAAGAGAAACTAAGCAAATTTATACAACAAGAAGATTATTCCTTTAGACCAAAATACAATTATTATATAATGTAATCAATCAGCTTATCTTGGTAGATCATATAAAACTGACCAACTGAAGTTAGGTGGGATGAAAACTTCCCCCACATTTTCTATAAATTATTAACCTTTTAAGAGACTGCAGGCAATTTTCAAAGTTTATAGTCCCTGCTTTTGTTCTCCCAGGTTGTAAGATAATGGTTAAATACGATTATAACAAGTACTGGTGCTTTATAACATGTGGAACTCATTGGTTTATTCCTAGGATTTAAGACTTTTGGATTTTCACTCTTGGGAGAATCACAAATATTTTCTGTTGAAACCACAGGAAGAGACTTGTATAAACATGGTTAATTTACATGTATCTCCTCATTGTTCTCAACTAGATAATGAGCTCCTTAATGGCAAGAACGACATTCAGTTCAGCTAAATAACACATAAACTGGCTGGCAAAGAGGATCCTATCTCTGGTTCTGGGTGTACTATAGAAATATTGTAGAACTAGGATTCTTAAAACTTTCACCTGTGGTAAAAAAAGGATGAGATACTTTTGGAAAAGCATACAAGCTCAGGCATTTGAGAAATTCAGGGGATGTAGTAATCAAATGGACTTTGAGGAAGAGAGCTGATACATTAGAGAAAGTTAGTGAAAGGATTTCCTGAGCAATGGGCATGATACGATTCAGAAATAATATTGGCCAGGTGATGGCATTTAAGCATAAGAAATATGTTGGATGCAATCATTATAGTGAGTGGCAAGATTGGATTGGTACCCATAAAGGCATGGCATTCAGAGAGCTATGGATATCATTACTAAACATGGTGTTCCTATATGAGAGATGGATGGGGAGACAATAAGTACTGTTTAAAATATTCAGCCCAAAATGAAAAGGAATAAAGTCAGCTATCCCGATATGAAGTTAGACTACTGTGCTTAGTTTTCTGTCCTGAAACACTCTAAGATTCAGAACCCATGAGCTGAAGGAGAACACAGATTCCCATGAAGAAGGACCTGCAACACTAAGTTGTTTCTATCAGGGATGATCTTTCAACTGTTGAGAAGTAATGTTTGCAAAGAATTTGCAATAATGTGGGCAATGGTTATGTATAACGTTAAGTGAAATGTGTGTGATGTAAATAATGTAATATATGATCACATTTATGTTGATAATATGATAAAAAAAGAGGAAAAGAAAATGCATTGGAATTTAATCAATGCTCATATTGATTAAGAGAGCAGTAGGACTATGGTGAATTTTTCTGTTTTGTACTTTCTGCATTTTACACATTTTACCATTGGGAACATGGTATTTTATCATAAAGTACTTTATTTCAAATATTCATAATATACAGTAGAAAATAAAGCAAATTTTTTAACATGTAAATATACAATGTGCCATGTTATAGAAAGGCTAACTTCTATTTTAAATAATATTAGCATGCTTTAATGAGTAAATTAATAGAATCAGGCAGCTGCAGCTCCTCATCTTAAGAAAATGATGCAGTGCTAACACATATGGCTGTGATGGGGCACATTTGGGGACCACAAAAGAAATTTATAACAAGACCCAGGGAAAGCAGAGTGAGTGGAAATGTAAATATGCTTTGGAGAAAAAAAAATCAGCTATGTTTAAAAAAGCATCTTTTATGAAGCTACCAGGCTGATTTATAATCCAAAATATTATGCTAATATACACAGAATGTAGTAACCAGTTTTTGGTAGAAGGAAGGAAGTTGAATTCAGTCAAACAGCCACCAATCAACCCTATTTAAAAAATATTTTAATGCAAATATGAATAAGATAGCAATAGGTGAATTCAGTAAAAGACAAAAAGTGGACATAAATTACACCTTATAAAGACAATCAAGCTTTTAAACAATACATGTTATTTCTGTCTGCTCATTATATTCTTATATTATTAAAATCAATTCAATAAATGACAAAATAACTTTTGGAGACAGAAATTGTTTAATAGTTCAGAGGAAGGGATTATGGTGTAAGGACTAAAATGACATAAGGGTTTTGTGGAAGAATTGTAAATTGAGCTAGAATTTGAAGGATGGCATAATATGAGTATGTAGAGAGACATAGGGAGGGGAACAGTAGAGCTAAGGTCAAGAGGTAAAAATTCATATATTGCATTTTGTATATGTAAAAAGTCTAGGCGCTCTGATGTGAAGGGTTGAGATAAAATGGGTAACAAGGAAGCTGAAGAAATCTATTAGATTGGGGTCAAAATGGAAGGGACTTTTAATTTGAACTATATCCTATGAGGGATGGAGAATCAATGAGTATTTTGACGAGGAGAACAAATCATGAAAAATGGCTGATAGAAAAATTTATTTGACATTATTCATTTGTTCATGATTTCAACCTACAAATGCATGTCGAGTGTGATAATTTTAAAGAAAGAAGTTAGAAAAGTGGGAATTTGTAGTAATCCAGCCAATAGATGCTGGAAGTCCACATTAGTGGCAGGCTAAGTGGTAAAGAAAAAGAAGAGGAGGGTACGTTTTGTCTATGTCTTTTCTTAGCCACATTTTTGTCTGTCCTCGTTTGAATTTTTGTTAACTCTCACCTTCGTAATCCCAAAAGACAAATCATGGCCTTGCCTCCAGCTGGCCCCTGTCCAAGCCCTTTTCAACATGGTAATCATAGTTGTCTGTCTAAAACATTATCTTGTCACCAGACACCCTGTCCCATCCCATATCTTTGCTCACGTTGTTCCCTCTGCACAGATAAGAAGTCAAAGCTCTGTCATGCCATGTAGACTAGAGCTCATTAGGCTTACTTTAAATAAAACAAAACAGAAGTTTTGTCAAGGCAATAATTTGGGACATAAGTTAAAATGCCTTTTTTTTTTTTGCCTTTTAAAGATAGTCTTGAAAAAAAACTAAATAAATTGTTATGCATGGTAAAGTCTCCTGGAAAAGGTATTCTTGAAAAATGTTTACATTTGTCTTTCTCAAGATCTAATGATAAACTGTATTTATGATATTAATGTGCTGTGCATTTAAAGAGAAGTACATTCTGTTTTATATAAATTTTTAATGAAATCAGTTTTCTTCTAGAACCTGATCAAATGTTGGTAATGATAAACAACTATTTGTATACTGTAAATATTTAAGGATTACAGATTCATCATTGGGTTCTTCTTTTTTCCTGTAGACTTTCTAGACTAATAACTAAATAAATGTAAGTGAATAGAAAACTGTGTATTAAAATATTGAAGAGCATCCTAATGTAATATTTCTCATCTAATAGGGAGGCTATTTTTTGCCATTCTATGTGATTCTGTATTGGGCTGTTGGCCATTCTATATAGATCTAAATCGGTTTTAGCAGGTGCACAAACATGCTATGTCAGATGCTGTAATGAAAAGCTTAACACAGACATGTCTAGAATCTTAGAATCATAGCATTTGAAGGAAACTTAGAAGTCACACAAGTCATTTTATGTAAGAATTACTTCAATGGTAGTCTTTGGAGATGATTATGCAGCTTATGTTTGTATATAATCAGTCTGCTAGTGCAGTGCCTCACAAGGCAGCTCTTTTTTTCTAAATTCAGCTTTGAATGCTGCAGCCATTGATTCTTATAGCAATTCTTGAACACAGGATTAATGCCACTCCACCAAATACACTGTCTTTTAAATAACAACATTTCAAAAACATTGAATATCTGTTCCTTTGAACATTTGAAGCTATCTGATATTTTTCATTTTATAATTTTTTTCTCCAAAGACCTATGGACTATCCCTCTATCCCTTTCTCTCATGACATAGTTTCTAAATAGTATATCATTCTAGTTGCTTTCTTCTACATTAGAAACATTTTGTAAGTTTATCCCCAGATAATAATAATAATAATTAATAATAATAATACATAATAATAATAACAATAACAACGATTAGTCCATATGTGTTTTGATCAGTGTAGCTAATATTTCCCATTATTACAAAATGATATTATTAAATAGCCAAAGGTGATGTTAATTTAAAATCGCAAATGTTCTGTAAAAGTGCAAATAACATACCAAAGGAAAAGAAAGAAAATGGCAACTATATCTTAGTTAGGGAAAGGATTAATAAAAAAGATATCCACAGCAGTCCCTAGGAGGATTTTGAAAGAAGGAAAATGCATTGTTAAAAGCATTATTGGATGAAGAACAGTTGGGGAAAAATAGAGATGAATATGTACATGATGCATTTGGGTATTGGCAAGTAGGTTAATTTATTGGTGTCTTAGCATTCATGAAGAAGTAAAATAAGAAATAAAGCTGCAAAAGTTAGTTGATACCTAATAGTAAAAGGTCATGAATGTCGCTCTAAAGCAATCAATTTTTCGAGAAGTGTATTTTAATAGATAAATCTAGTGGTCCTGTGATAAAGGATGGATTAAACAGAGAGAAACATGATAACAGTCCTAACATGCTTTTGATTCACATTAAGCATGCCTCAACCATATTTCTAACAAATACTCCCTGATGATGGAATTCATAGGTAGCCAGGAAGCTGTGTATTAGAACACAGATTGATGGGGCAGCTTTTGTCAAAGCACTCTGAAAATAATTCTCGTGAATCATCTTACATGTAGAATGCTGTTAGACTTGAAGATGCATTACTCTCCCTTAGTGAAATGCTCATAACCTCTGCACATTGGATATTTAGAAAGCCATACAGAGAGCAGACTCAAAACTCAGTCAAAGCTCTGCAAATGCCAACTGTCATAAAAAGCAAGAAGTTATAGTTTATTACCATCACAGTGTCGTCTTATCCCAGGTCTCCTTTTATATCATTTCTTTCTTCTTTGAATTGAGCTTTTAAATAGGCCATTAATAAAGTGTGTACATTTAGTTCATGTTAAATTCTATCTGTGCCTGATCTTTGATCTTATTTCTGATCCTATGGAGCTATATTATAAGAGACAGATAAGAGACTGGATTCTTGAATTCATTGTGTAATGTTTAACCGTTAGTGGAGTCGCAGTTATCCAAGAACCTTATCTCACATTCTGTTTTATATAATGTTCTCTGTGCTCTAAGCAGTAAGAAGCAGGAATGAGTCATTTTGAAGTCAAGCTTTCTTCACATTAAAAGTATGTGTTGATCAGATTCATTTATGAATGCTTGGAGAATTGCTCACTTGCTGCTGTTGAAGCATAAAGGTCAGCCCTGTCTTCTGTAACGTTTTATCTAGATCTGCTTCCCTTTGTCTCTTTTCAAAGCTTCAAACTGGACTCGGCTGCACAGGTGGAACCAAGCTGTGCACGTCCAAATGACAGTGTATGCTTTCTTCTTCATGTGAACATCTGAGACAAAAACTTGCTTCACTAAACTACCTGGAGTAATTTCTAAGACCCTAAAATGCTACTTTATTTGCTATGCTTTAGGATGGCGTCAAAATAATTTTGTAAGAAGAATTTTAAGCTTTTCAGAAAGGCTATTATTTTGTTCCTCACAAAGCAGAGGAAAGATGAATTTCTATTGTGTTAGGAGTCTCGGTTAGGCCACCTCTGTTCTCACAAGCAAATGACAGTTCCAAGTCCAGCTCATGTATTTGTTAAAGAATCTGATGAATATTTAAGTGGCTAATTCCAGAAGAGTGTCTGAGGTTACAACTTCAAATTCTGCTGCTAAAATGCCCAGGGATATATTTGCAGTCTACTGGCAGTATATTTTTTATTGCATTAATGTCATTATTGATTCGCTTGGTCTTATTTTTCTTTATTTTATACTTAACTCCATTTAGAAATATTATCTCAAAGAAGATATTTACTTCTCATAAAAATAAAAGAGCTTATAATTAAAACAAAAACTTTTTCCCACTACTTACTGCCAATATCTTATAATTATCTTTTTATAGTATTATCTTAAGAAATTATTTCTATTTTAAAAAAAGTTATTCTTTTTTAGCCCAGTCACTTCTTGTAATTTGCCTAACTGCTTTCTAGTCTTGCAGCATGGTTATCATCCTGGATTGTTTTTCACCGAACTTTTGGTTTAAATCTATAGTTTTCTATATAATATCCTTACTTCTTTCTCCTGGTTTCCACACTACATTGCCTCTGTCTTTTCAACTAGACTTTTATCTCCTCCTATTGTAAAAATATTTGGAAAAAATTCATGTGACGGTGTCTTTCTCTGTCTCTCTCTCTCTCTCTGTCTCTCTCTCTCTCTCTCTCTTTACCCACTTCTCACACTACTAATATCTCATTTCCTTTAAAAATATTAATTTTCCATCATTTTTAATGAAGCCTCAGCAATACATATGCTCAATCTGCCATTTTAAATCAGAAAATACTCATCTACTTGTAAATAATTTTATATATTATGCAAACCACCGAAATGCTCTCTGGTAAAACAGAGTATAAAAATTTTTCAACCAACTGGCAAAATCCACGTGTGGCAGAGATGGCGTTTCAGTTACCGTCATAAGGTAGTAGCAAAAAACAATGGGGCTTAACATGTTTCTTAAATAAATGTATCATCAATAAATGTGATTTTCTTCTCGTCTAAAGTAAGAAAATAATAAAGGTGGATGTTAGTTTTACAGTGATTGAAGCAGTGTCACTCCTGCGGGAGTATATGCAGTATTTTCTTAGTATGATATTTATCTCTAGTGTAATCAAAATTTGATCTTTTTTCACTTTCTAATGAATTAAAAAATCACACCAAAGTGGACTAAGAAGTAGAATTGAAACTAGAGTAGATTTGAAACTAATAATTATTTGATTGATAACAGCTTGAATTTTTTAAGTCAGCTTTAATCTTCTAAATCATTAAATTTTCTGTGTTTCAGTTTTCTGTTATAAAATTAAAATCATGCAATGACAGACTTGTCCAAGAGATTATAGGCATTCTCTAAATTATAAACACCAAAAGTCTGTTTGTTGTATATTGTTACACATTTTTGACACAGTTTTTTTTTGTTTGTTTGTTTGTTTTTGGTTAATTCTTAATTGTATTGTTTCCAAATTTTTATCAATATTTAGGTATGTATTTTTGACTCAGGATTTTTTTTTTTATCTTTTTCATGTTTGCTTGTCAATCTTTTGTTTTAAAAGAAACATTTTAAACTAACAACATGTGGCTCATGAAACTGAATGATTTTAAATACCAGTTAATTTTCCATTTTTTTTTTTCTGGGGAAGGATTTGCTGCCTTAAAAAAATCAATTTTTATTTATTTTTCAAAGAACAACATAGGGTTTTATTTGGAAAATATTTTACATTAATTTACATTCTTAAAAGAAATAGATTTTGGTTTTGTTGTGTCAAATCTATATAGAAACAATAATATTAGAGAGATAAATATTAGTATGTTGACCAAATGACAGATAGACACATAGATCAATGGAAAAGAATATAGAACCCAGAAATTGATTTACACAAATATTTCCAACTGATTTTTAACCAAAGTGCAAAAGCAATTTAATGGAGGAAATATGGTTTTTCAACACAGACAAAAAAATGAACCTTGACTTAAACCTTAAACCTTATCTAGATTATGGAATTAAAGGTAAAATACAAAACTATAAAACTTAGGAAAAAAAATAGAAGAAAATATTTAGGATCTAAGTCTAAGCAAAAATTTCTTAGAATTGATGTTGAATGCTCAATCTATAAAAGAAAAAACAATAATAAATTGAACTTTGTCAAAATTGTGACACCACCCCCTTAAAAGGATGAAAAGACATGCTACAAACTGGGAGAAAATATTTGCTAACCACATATCTGGAAAATAACTTTTATTTAGGAAATATAAACACACTCTTAAAAACTCAACACTAAAAAAATCCAATAATGAAATGAATAAAATACACGCATACATATTTCCCTGAGGAGGATCTACAGATGACAAACACACACATGAAAGATGTTCAACATCACTGCCGTTAAGGAAATGCAAATGTTGATGCATGCCACAATTTTGAGGTAGACGAGTATCAAGGGTATTATGCTAAATGAGAAAAACCAGTCTCAAGAGGTTGTATAATATATGATTATACTCATATAAAATTCTCAAAACAACAAAATTATAGAGATGGCAAACAGATTTATGGTTACCACAGGTTAGGGATTGGGGTCAGATGAAAGGGGTAAGGTGAGGGAGTCCTGTGGTAATAGAACATTTGTGTATCTTGGTGGTGAAGGTTACAAAAAGTCACACAGATGATAAAATTGCATTGAAGTACATACAAACACACTCCCAAATCATACTTGTAAAACTAGTATCATTTGAATAGGCTTTGTGGATTGTAGAAAAATCAATTTCCTGGTTTTGATGGTTCGTTCTAGTATAACATCTCATTGTGGGAGAGTAGGGAAGAGAGCATGGGATTTCCCTGTTCAGTTTGGTTGCATTGTGTGAGTCGATGATTATTTCAAAATTTACAAATCATTGGGTCAATAGACAGGTACAGGTACCTTCGGAATGGTGAAAAAATTGAAAATGTCAGTCTCACCAGTATCACGCCCATGTATAGTAGACACAATAAATACTTGTTGAATGAGAAAAAAATAATTTTGTTAATCTCTTGGAGAACACCAAAAGCAAACATTCAGAAAAACATTTTTCTTTTGCATCTTTAAAAAAAGTAGGATATTTTTTGCTGTTTTGTTTTGGTTTTGACCATATCTACATGACAGAATATTAGAGAGATAAAAGCAAAACTCTTCAAAGTAAAATCCACCTCTTCGTTAACATTCTCATGTAAGAGAATTCCTTTATCACTTTATCTAAATGTGCAGATTAGTTTTTGAGAGTTAATATATGAACCTTTAAATGGAATATCCATCTACACACAAATACTGTGTTTCCCCGAAAATAAGACCTACCCTGAAAATAAGACCCAGTTAAGATCTCAGCCAGACAGATGCATTTAGTACATTATGACGATGTTCCAGAAGATGACATGACTGTATTTGAATAAATGTAGTTTGTTGTACATGAGAAAAATAAAATATCCCCTAAAGAATAACCCATAATAGAGCAAAAATTAATATAAAACCCAGTCTTATTTTTGGGGAAACACGGTATAGCCATCAGGGATATATATGTAGATAGATAGATAGATAGATAGATAGATAGATAGATAGATAGATAGATAGAAAAAACCCATGATGAAGGAAAGGAAAGTGGATGATAGAAAAAAGGAATATCAACAAGGCCTGATCCAGTGATAAACTACACGGATGGGGTGGGGAGAGCGAAGATAAAGATGTTGGATACAAGCTGTAGCTTTCTGTTTTATCTCCAAAATCTCTAGAATCCACCTAAATTCTAAATCACAATTGAGCCTCAGTCCAAAGAGTAGAGAGTGAGTTTTTAAAAATTATATAAATCAAAACAGCCTAAATATTTCACATACTTCAACATTTAAAATGGTATGCATTGCCCCAGTGAGATTCACAAGTTATGTAAAACAGGTATCTACCAGTTTTATCACTAGTTCAGAACTGTTCACATCACTTAAGTTTCAAGGGTGGGAGAAGGGCAAAGAATGGAATCTCCTCTTCTACTCATGAATCGCAAGGAAGAGATTGAAGCTAGATTGCTCTCTGAATCACACAAACACACATCCATACACATATTAATATTTGGAAACAATATTTCTTTATTCAGAAAATTCTGTGCTTCCTTGATTTTATGCAAATTTCTGTGGCTCGGTTCGAACCTTTTATCTATTTATTTTATTTATATGCCATGACTGAGATTATGGAAAAACTACAGATATGTGTGGTTACCCTGATATGAATGCTTAGACAAATAGAAATGCATATCCTGTTCATTCAAATCCACAGACAGAAGACTAATATGATCTCTCCAATTCCATCGCGATACTCAAGAGTGAATGGAGATCTTGAGTTCATCGCAATGCTATGAGGACATAATAAGTGCTAACTATTGACATCTGCACTCTAGTGAAGTGCACCATAGTCCAAAAACTTGTTGACTATTCCTTCCTAAGGAGTTTTATTTGTAGGAGGACTTTGTAGCAATGTGAAGGAAACCTTCTAGGGAATAGCTTTGGATGGTTATTTCTTGCTAATAAAGTCACAGGGGATAAAACAAGAGGAAGAAGAATCCTACACAGGCAACATGAATTTCCTTGTGATTTTATTAGAATTTTCTCAAATTAACCAAAATCAATAAGTGTCTGTAAGATTTTGTACTAAACACAAGAAAAGCATAGTAAAATCTATGATGTATTGAATTAGAAGTTCTTTTTTTGTATTTAGTGGTACATTTGTGACATGTTTTTAAATTTTGAAGAGGGAGTGATGATGCCAACTGAACGCTTGCTTCCTTCCAGTTGTAAAACTAATAGGCAAGAGAAAGTAAATATTCCCAGATTAGCTAAACTGAGGAATCATCCTCCTTAACCCCAGCCTTGCAGGAAACATTCAGACTGAATAAGAGTCACTCATTAGCAATGTCAGGGGGAGGGGGCAGTCTAAGCCGTGAGCCTTAGTCGTGCTGTTGTTCATGTGTGTTTCTTTGCGAAACATGTGCTTGAACATCTTTAGATCTCCTCAAGCTATCTTTACAGCCCACTGCCTCACAATCCATATGGACACCACACAGTCTTGGAAGGAGTTGGTAGAGCTAAAAGTGTTCTGGCAAATGATTGGAAAACATCACTCTAGCTTCAGTGATCTTTTCTCTCCAATTCCTTACTGAAGCCAGCTATACGATTGGTCAAGATGTTGGTCAACTAAAATTAGGGAGAAAAAATGTATATTATTATGGTGAAATATACAGATTACTATAGCATTTTAAAGTACCTTTCGACATATTTGTAAATCTTATTTTTTTTTGCTTTGTTTCTGCTTTTATACATCTCTACCCCAGTCTGCATTATTTGAACTTGGGAACATCTCCCATGGCCTACTGATACTTGAAATTTGACATATCACACTTCCCCTCACCTTCCTATTTCAATTTCTAGTACAATTGTTGTCTCTGTACTAACCTGCGTTCCACCATTTTCTCATATGTTTCCTCTGTATCCAATCTTTGTTAAGTTGTATAGCCTCTATCTTCCTCATGTTTCTAACATGTGTACTTGTTTTCCTTTTAGTCAACTCCTTGCTATGACTCAAATTCAGGCTCCGATTACCTGCATTGTGCTAACAGCTTTGACCCCATTTCTCCATTTCACTTTCTCCCTACTTGAAATCAAGTAAAGTAGTACATTTTGCAAAGCTTCATCAAACAAATGAGCTGGTCAAAACATAAAAAAAATCACTGTTTTTTATTCAAGAAATGTGCACCAGAGACACCCATGATCTTAATTCCATCTTTATCTCCATTAGTTTTCCAGTATTACTCCAGTCCTGTCCCATTCTTAACCCTCACATCCTGATGGGGGGACCTTGGTGGATGGAAGTCTCTGTCATACATTACTTGGTCATTTAAAGAAAGAAAGGAAGGAAGGAAGGAAGGAAGGAAGGAAGGAAGGAAGGAAGGAAGGAAGGAAGGAAGGAAGGAAGGAAGGAAAGAAAACTAAAGTAAAACTCTAGTAATTTTTTATTTTTTAATGTAAGATAGATGTTTCCACATTAAAGTGATTCCACTAAAACATCAATATTAAAATGTCAAGTTTCCATAACAAACTACATACACTTGCCAGATTAATGACAATACGCCAATGCTTCCCAAGAAGGTCCAATGCTAAGATAAACACAAACTCTTCTGTGAGACAACTTGGACGGTCCGGGTAGACTCTAAAACCATCTTCTCAGTCATACTACCAACAATGCCTCACACTTCCCTTCAACTCCAGGCAAAGAGTCCTGAAAATTGTATTCCAAAGGTGGCCCAATCTTCCCATCTCTGGTCCTACTGCTCTTTCTCCTGGGGACAGTCTCTTCTACTCACTCCATTCCCTCATCCACAATAACCAGATTCTCGTTGACACCCCAAGATCTTTTCTAAATACTACCTCTTTTGGGAGTTCTTTCCTCATCATTACCAACCTTTCTCTTCAATCTTTTATTCTTTCTCTCCTTTAAACCTCATAACATCTTTGGAAATTATCTTTCCTTGTTTTATGTTACTTATTCTCTTTATTGGATTATAAATTCCTTGAAGGTAAGGAATTTATTCATACTGCTTTATTCACTTTCTCCTTCCATTTAACAGGTTTGAGTAGCTTTCAGTAAATAATTCTTAAACTTTGTCAATGCTTAGAATACTATATTATTATCTTTGTGTTGTCTTTTTAAAATTATATTTATAAGGGTGTTGTGTGTGTGTGTGTGGTACTTGGTACTTCAGATCACTTGAAAAATAGAAAATAAACACAGAATAAAGTAAAAGTCATATGTTATTTCATTACATAGAGTTAACCAGGCTAATATTTTGATGTATTTTTCAAAGTCTTTTATATTCCTTTTTAAATAATAAATTTAAAAATTTGTCTGATTTGTTAACCTAATTTGTTACTTTGGATTTTCTCCTGTTGACATATTTGATTGAAATTGGTGCTTCATGGATTGTGACAAGGTGTGAGAATGGCTCTGTGTCCTGTTCTCCATGTGCCTGGTACATGTTCTCATCCCCCACATGTACCAGGCACACACCAGCAGTGACTAACTTAAATTTATCCTCGTGTCTTCAGGTTAAGGCTCTGTGGCTGTGATTTGCTTCAATCTGTTTTCAACCTTCTCTAGCAGAAAAAGTAGCTGGGGAGAATACCACACTTGTTTTGCTCACGAAAGAGATCTCTTTTTGCTCATTCAGTGACATGATGACTAAACATGTTACACATTAGTTTTCAGTATTTGTTTTACTTCAAGAAATATTTTCAGCTAAGTAGAGCTCTTTTGAGGAGGAATATTTAATATAATATCCATCTTTTAGTTGTCTGCAGTTTACTGTATTCATGACCCAAACATTCTCCTCCATGTGCAAAGTTGATGCCACCCAGTAACTGATGAAATTGAGAGATTTAGTCAGGTGTAAGGATTTCCCCATACTAATACACCAACATCATTTTTCTGGATCCTTCACAGGATGGGAGCATGTTATTTGAAGTAAAGTTAGCCAGTACCAAGTGATCATTTGTAGGCACAAATATCAATGATAAAATAATGATTTATCTGGCATTAGAGTATACCTGAGATTTTAAGATAGATTGGTCAGTTCTCACCACAAATTTCCCAGACCCTGATCATATAGTCATAGTGTACTCTAGTAGGTGTGCTCTCTATAATAATCCCTCTGTTCTATTTAGTAATTCTGTGTATGTGACTGGGAGGGAAGGAAAGAGACACTTTTCCTGACAGAGACACATTTATCTAATAGGTAAGTGGATTTATCACAGGAACCTAGAAGCCAAGAGTGTTATGGATTACTTCAATAACTGTGTCCAGTACATAACAGAAAAAGAAAAAAAAATAATGTGTGTGTGTTTAATGGAATCATAATATAACCATTATTTAGAAGTGACAAATTACTAGTAAAAGAGGAAATGAGGTTATTTTTTGTAGATTGAAGCAAACCAACTACACTGTTATTTAAGATTTTAAAAACAATTAAAAATTTGAAAATGATGGTCTACATTAAGTTTACAACAATGATGAGAACATCACAAAACTCTAATTTTCAGGTGAGTAGATGATGATCATGTGCCTTGAATGAGGGTGGGATAACTTTTTGCTTTTCTCTGGGCCTATAGCTTCATACACTGGAGCAGCCCTTGGCTACCACTGTGTTCTGAATGGTGGAAGAAGACCCTTCCTAGTCCTTTTTTTTTAATTTATTAGTTTCAGTTGTACAAGACAAGGTAATACTTAGACGTTCATCATTTATATCCCTCACACTGTGAACCCCCCTCCCCCCATCCACTATCCCTCCGACCTCGCACCGAGCCATCACATTATATATATAAAATTATAGTTGGTATTCATTATTCTTTAGCTTCTGGTGTACAGTGCCAAGATCAGGCATCCACAGTATCCCTGAGGTGGTCTCCCAAATAGGACACATGTCCATTGGATACCCAACGAAATCTTCCTAGTCCTTTTGAGTGGATGTTGAAAGACTCTCAGTCTAAACAATAAATGCTGATTGTAGAATCACCAAAGCAATGCAGGCAAAACATTTGGCCTTCAAATGTCGTGTGGGTCGTGCTCTCACAATTTAAAGGACATGATCATTTAACACCTTAGTTTCCAAGTAATTTGCATTGATAAGATTTCCAAGTAATTTACTTGTCTTCTAGTAAGCCCTTGTAAGATTTCTTTGTTGTACCCTATAAAGGAGAATATCAGGCAATACCATTGTACTTGGGCACCATTTTTAATTAACTTAAAAAAATAAAACTAGAGGACACCCTCAGATGAAAGTGAAAAAGAGCAAAGTAAGCACATCTCTATAATGGAAACTGAATTACATAAAAAGGAGAGTGACAGGGTAAAAGAGAGATCTAATCGCCGTCACAGTGTTTTGAAGTCTTCTTTAGCCAAATACTGATGCATATAGAATGGGGAAAACTGGCTATTTAAAAAAAAATAGAAATAACAGAAATGATGTTTATTTGCCTATGAGTAGAGCATATTCTATTGACTACCTTTAAAAGAAATACACGTTCACACACTTGTATTCACCATAGACAATTTAAATGATAGCTGACATTTTGCTAAAGGTTTTAAACAGATACTGTAAAATATGCAAATGTAAATTTAAGAACATCAATTTTCAAATTTAAAAATTCAACGTAAAAATTGTATTTTAGTTCATATTTAGATTTGAGACTTTAACTTTTGGAAAGACAAAATTATTTTGAAATATATTTATATCTCAAACATTGAATTTCTAAAAATAATTTTACCTACAATGTCACATGTTAGTAGGAAATTAATGTATCCTGTTAATCACTCTTTTAAATGGTCCATCATGGTTAATCCATGTTTCTTAAACACATTAAAATTAAGACATTGTTTTCTGAGAAATCATGAAAATGTAATTTACATGCATTTTGTTTCAGAGATTGCTCATCAAATAAAAAGCTTTGCTAAGTTCATATTTTGAAATACAATGTGATATGTCTTTGAAGTTTGACTTGTTTCCTGTAACAGAAATTGGCTTTATTTTTTTAAGCATTCAATTTTCCCCCCTCTTTTTTTCTAATAACAAACTCCTGAGTGTTAAACAAACTGGTTTTAGGAAATGTTAATCATTATTGTTCCTGTGTATATCAGAGCAATTACTTTTTTTGGTGAAATATTGCTGCTATACAATTCTTTGCATCTAACAAAGTTAATTTATTGTGTGCCTACCTGGATAGCATGACATTTTAATGGGCAGCTGGAAGTTAAAAGAGGATGGAAGTGAAGCATTTCCCCGAGTGTGTACAATCCCAATTTGAACTCTTATCTCTGTAAGAGGGACAAATCCTTTGTTTTCAATTTAGCATTTGCATTTATTTACATATGGCTTATTACCAATTATGAGACAGGAACAGAAAAAGCATTCCAATTAGCTGGTAATTAAATAGTTTTCTGGCTGTCTCCTCTCAATTTGGCAGGAGACACTAGTTAGAAAATGTTTTAACAAAAGTCTTTGTTTCCCTCGTGAAAGCAATTAAATACCTTTCCTGGATCTGTCTGTTCACTATTGATAAGACTAAATATATAGGATCACAATTATAGTTCCATTATTTTCAGTTCCAGACACTACACAGGGTGCTAGTGGTAGGGAATAGGAATAGGGCTTTGGAACCAGGATAAACACGACTTTCTTTAAGAATCTCAGCCTTCTAGAAAATGGGTAGGATGTGTATACAAATAGCTAATACAACAATCTAAAAGATGGATATGAGGTATACAACTAATATATCATCTAGAACATATACCACCAAAAGATATGTTCAGGAAAACATATATCAAAACGTGTATCAAAGCAGATCAATCTTAAGTTTAAACATATCTGAAGGAAACTACCATGTTTCCACGAAAATAAGACCTAACTGGAAAATAAGCCCTAGCATGATTTTTCAGGATGACATCCCCTGAGCATGTGCCCTAATGTGTCTTTTGGAGCAAAAATTAATATAAGATCCGGTCTTATTTTCAGGGAAACACGGTAATATCTTACTTAAGGAACCAGTAGTACCAACTATTGGAATAATCACCTTCTACTTTATATACCTAGGCACAATTTTAGAGTGATATATCAGTTGTACACCTGTGAGTCATTATAAAAACTATTATCATAATTCCAGACTGTTAGAGTTTTATGCCATGTATATAAACTTAACTGAAAAAATTTGGAAGCCTACCCCAAGAGCTTAGAATATTGCTTTTGTCTCTGTTTGATAAGGTTATGAGTGACTTTTTAAAAATTATACATTATTTGTTTCGAAATTTCTACAATAAGCATGTTTTATATTTATACTAAAAGTATCATAAAAGAATGGCACCATATTTTTGATCCTAGTATTTAGTGATAGAGTTGTGGAATTAAAGGTTGTGATTTCCACAATTACGGTTTATCATTATGTGCACTTTTCTGTAGTGCATATAGTAATTGAAACTAAGTGCTTCAAAAACAGTGCAAGAAAGGGAGAAAAGAAAAACAAGCATTTAAAAAAGCTAAATAGATTTAATTCTGAATGGGTGAGTTACCATACAATGTTTGCCAAAGGCCACACTGAGGATACTTCTTAACACAGTTGATAGGTTTAGGAACCGCAGGCAGTCTTGCGAAACAAGAATAAAATTATGTATTTACTTTTCACAGAACACTTCATTTTGCTCAAATTTATGAATGTAAACTGTACCCTGATTGCACCAGAAATTATATCGATTTATTCTCAAATCTGACAATTTTAATAGTATTATCTTAGCACACAATTTTTATATTTCATCAAAATCAATTAAAGAATTTGAATAATGTTTTAATAATTCAGATCCTCCAATTTTTCTTCTTGAATAACTAGGTATTTGAGGTAAACATATTTTTGCTAGAAATATATGAATAATTCACTTACATATATATGGTACAGGTAAATACACTTATACACATGATAAGATTACCTTCATGATCTTTTCCACATGTGTAAAGTGGGGGTTGATAGCTCATATCAGTACCTTGGAGGTGTGGTCAATGATTAACAGCTCTGATTAGCTATTAGCAGTCCCTTAAATGTTCCCATTTTACAGATAAGGAAATTGTGGTTCAGAGATGATAAATAGTTTACTGAAATAGAAAATATCAGAATCTATTCCATTCAATAAACATTCCTCTAGTTCCATTTTAGGACATATACACAGATACACACATACACACACATTTTTTGAAATGTTGGACATATAGATATGAATCAGGTGCAGTCTGGCTCAGAGTTCAGTGCACAAAAAAGAAATCTCTCTAGATGGCTCAAGTAAAAATGGATTTAGTACAGAGAGTTTTTGCTTAAAGCCTCATTGGGAGAGCTGGAGAAATGAAAGTTAGGAGAGGACTGTGAGTGCTCTCTTAGTTTTGAGGTCCCAACCCTGCATATGTGATCCAGAGGTCAAGAAACTGCTGTCTTCACTCTGTACTGCTGCTATCCCTGAAGCCTCCCACACTCCAAAGTGGCACCTAGAAAATGGGAGGTGTGGTCCAGACACTGATGCAAACAACTGCCCCTCTACGGTGTGCTTAGCAGCTGTCGTTGCAGCAGGAAGGTGACTACTTCCTCCCTTTGGTCCTTTATATCTTGCTCAAGTGCATCTTGTTGAAAGACTTCTCTTATTCAGAATCCCAGCTGGAAGATTCATATGTTTTGTCTTTCATCTCTTGCCCTATTGAGTGGGATATGAAATAGGTAGACATAGATGCCAGGCTTAGCACTAATAAACCACGTAGAACACACAACCTCTACACTCAGAGAGTTCAATCGTTTAAAAGTGCAGGCAGATGAAGAGACAATTTTGGGGTAATATGGCCAGTACAGTGATGGACTTCGGTATTGTGCTGGTGATGGCGGGTGATGGGAGAGGATGTGGGGGCATAAATATTGCAAGACTTGGGGCATGATCAGAAATAAGGGGATTAGACTCCCAGTTTTTGGTTCCACATATAAGAAACTTGGAAGTTGCCACTCTCTCCTAACAAATAAAAAAAAAATATGGAACAAACTGAAAAATCAACAACTCTTCCTAGATCCATAAGAGAGGTGAGGACATGGGGCAAACCACTACCTCCAAGACTGGAGAGATAGACAGGTGAATACAGTGAATACAGGGAGACACCACTTACTGGAGAGAGGAAACCAGTGCAGGAACCAGTGCTGGCGCAGGGCACTCTGAACTGCAATTGACACATTGCTAAAGGCTCCTTGGGAACAAGACTGAGAGTTAAAAACTCCAGGGGTGCCAGTCAGAGTGGAGCCCTCCACACTTGTGAGATTTATCTCCAGGAGCTCAAGCACATTCTGACAGTTAATATTGGGGGAAAATAATCCCCTTGTGTTTCTGTCAAGGGAAGAGCCAAAGGAACCATTTTGAAATATGCTTAAAGCACTATTTTCTTAGCAAGGCTTGCTCTCAGGAGACACTGGTTAACCTGCTGAGGTGTTATTAGAGCCTAACTGATATGGAGATAGGGAAATAACAAACTCCAGCCTTCCACATCAGAGAAGGGAAATACTCAACTCCAGGCTACCTGTCCCACCTAAGGGGAAATAAAAAAACTGAGGAACACTTGTGAGTTCATTGTCCAGCGGCCCAGGCTCACTAAAAGACTGAGACCTAATCTTAGGACTATATTATAACATGCTTTCTCCTCCCCTCACAACTTGTCAACCCATTACTAAAGGTCTATTTATGACAGTTCTTATTTACCTGGTACATTATGTCAGGCTATTAAGAAAAAAATAATTACAAGGCATACTAAAAATCAAGAAAAATAACACAATTTGAAAGACCTCTTTCTTTCATCAGAACCAGACATGGCAAGGATATTGAAATTATTGGACCAGGAATTTAAAACAACTTTGATTAATATGCTATGCGAAGGACTCCAATGGATAGACAGCATGCAAGAACAAATGGACACTGTAAGCAAAGATAGAAATCCTATGGACTGAAAACACCGTAACAGAAATGAAAACTACTTTTGATGGCCTTATGAATAGACTGGGCGTAGGTGAGGAAAGAATCTCTGAACTTGAGCATACAACAGAAATCATCCATGATGAAAAGCAAAGAGAGTGAAGACTAAAAAAAACAAAACAAAACAAACCCAGAAAAGAGTATCCAAGGACCATGGGATAACTACAAAAGGTGTAATGTACGTGTATGGTAATACCACAAGAAGAAAGAGAGAAAAGAAATGAGGAGTATCACAGTGAGGAAAAGGAAAGAATCAAGGATAATGTCCTTGTTTTGGACGTGGATGCCTGCAAGACAGAGATGGCATGAAGTCAGAATTTTAACGTAGAGCTACTGGACTGCCAAGTCAGTGCTTTCCCTTCTTCTTCGCCCTGTCTCAACTGTGATTTGATACTGATCACACCATTCTATTTCTAAAGATAAATGCAAGAAATCTCATGACATCTTGTGTGGGTTATGTGTCTATGAGTGCATATTGTTCAGGATAGAAGTAGCATGGCCTCCACGAGATTCTCAAAGCATAAAAATCACTGAGCTAAGACTTTTGGCTTAATAACTTGATAACTTCTGTTCATTCAGTTTTGTTCTAGGAAGCATATGCTCGTTCAGAATTATATTTTCAAAGCCTACTAAGTAGTTGTGCTTCAGGTAGTGCAGAAGGAAAAGTAAATTAAAGCCAAACCAGGTTGACAGCACCTAGTAGGAGCTGATACAGATCTTGTCTGGAGAAAGGCAGACAAGAATCCTCAAACTTGCTCCTTCAGGATTCCCAATGATTAATACTAGCCAACAGTAAGTTCAATATACCATGAATAAGAGCAGCAGAGACAGCAAACAAATTCAGTCCCTCAAGGACTCAGAAACAAAATACTTATGTGTAAAGTCATTATGTTTTCAAACAGTGTTGTTAATGATAGAATTAAACAAAATGAGCAAGACCAGGAACTCGCAAACTAGTCTCATGAGAATCTATTTTATACACTAGACTGGCAAAAATTAGAAAGGTTAACAATGCCAAGTGTTATATGTGCAACAGTTGGAACGTCCCTTCATTACTGGGGAAAGGAGGCATATAAATTGGTAAAATTGCTCTTACTGAGTTCAAGTTGAGGCACTCATATATACACTCTAGGACTCATCAGTGACACTGTTTATGTAAATACCCTACATGTGCACTTGAACCTGCTCAAGAGATATGTTTAAGAATTAAATCTGCAGAGCATCAATGCTGGTAATGGCAAAACAAATCGAAAATTTGGAAAATAATGTGCATGGACAGAAGAAAGTAAATTAATTGTGGTGTATCATACAATGTTATACTACATAACCGTGACAAGGAATTATAGCTACATATAACATGTGCTCGTATAAACCTCAAATACATTGGATGTCAAAAACAATGTTATGTGACAACAGATTATGTTCCCTGTGATGACATTTTTTTATAGTTTAAGTACTTAGAATATATTTTAGGGGTACATACACATAAAGCAAAAAATATAAAATATAAACAGAAATAAAATAAAATAAATACTAGATGTATTTATTGTATTTGTAAAATAAAACATAAAATATAAGCAATGGAAATTTTTATATTTGAAATATAACATGAAATTTTAGAATGTAGGGGAGAGTGAAAAGAATATGAATACAGTGTACTTCAAGGTTACCAACAGTTTTCTATTTCTCAGGCTGAGTGGAGGGTACATGGGTATTTATCTTAGCATTCTCTTTGTTTTACATTACCTTCTTTTTAGATATAAAAATGTCATAACTTCAAAACATACTTGTTTGCATTTCTACCTGATTTGTTTCTATTATTGTACTAACCTCTTGATGAATGAAACTATAATACATATGTATGAAAGAAGTAAAGACATTGACATAAAAGGAGACACATTTTGTCTTCAGCTATTCTAATTTATTAATTTTCTGAAGTACTGTGAGGTGTTTTTTTTATAGTTTTTGTTCTCAGAGATAGAAATTACTTTGCAAAAATGCTCATTGGCTCTGAAAATCAGTATATAAAACAGCTTTAATGACTAATTCTCATAAGTGTCCCCCAAAACAAAATATTTTAATGGGGTTATATCAGGCATAATTTTTAATCTTTTGAATCTTGTTCAAGAGAACGTTTAAATAAAAAAATACGTGTACATTTTTTTCATTTTCCTTTTCTTTTGTTTCTGTTCATGCTCCGAGTAGAATCCAGGAGAATGCAAATTATTATGATGCCACTTGAGAGATACTTTCTAGTCGCATAGTTTAAAGAATACTTTTGTAGTCAATTCAGTGTGGAACTCTGAACTAGCAGGGATAATCAGGTCATTTATGTGGAATCCATAGCACTGTCAAATGTTGCAATTCATTTGACTTAAGGATTTCTTTTGTATTGTGAAGTGGGCTTGGGATGTGCATATTTAGTCATGGAGAGAGAGAAAACACCTCTCTACATCTCTTCAGATACAAGTGTTACACAGGTAAGTTCTTGCCGAAGGCTAACGTTATGATAACCCCATTTTTCTCCTGTGAGGTAAGCTCAGAGGGTTTTGATTTTCACCTATAATCTGGCGAAATGCATCTCCAAATTTCTTATACTACAACTCTAGATTTTTATTTTGCTTAAGCACATTACGTTTTGTTTCCATTAGGCTGAAATAAGGAAAGGAGAATGTTTATAGTAAAGCTGATAATAAGAAAGAGAATAAAGTAAGTTTTGATACCTGATAATGCTCACATTATAGGTGACCATAGTGGAACTTAAAAAGGCATTTTAATTAAAATACACTTTAATGTAAATATAAATAATTTAATTAAAACTTATTTATATTATGTTCATTATTTGACAAATTTCAGTCTTTTATATGTTTCTTGGCCTATAACGACTATTGGCAGTTTGCAAGCTTCAAATATGGCATTCCTAGACATGGCGAAATTCTTATCAACAATCTATTCTTGAGAAGGATTTGCTTTGTTACATTTTGCTTTAGTTTCTGTGTGGAATTTGCGATGTTTAATGCAATAAATTTCTTCTTTCTTCTCTTAACTATACAAATAATCTCATTTAAGAGTATAGAATAACAAATTTGTATACTATGGCCTTCCCTGAACTTCTCAATACATGGAAGCATGTTTTGACTTTTTTTTTCCCCTCCATGTTACTTTAGGACAGTTTCCCAGCACGATTTGGAGGAATTCATTTTGTCAACCAACCATGGTATATCCATGCCCTGTATACTGTGATCCGGCCTTTCCTAAAGGAGAAGACTCGGAAAAGGGTATTTGTTTGTTTCTTTGTTTTTATATTCTTTCTCCTCCTCCATCTAATGAATTATGGTGCGTACTGCATGCATGATATTGGCTATGGTGAATGTGCTCCTATATTGTATATAAATATTCAATATTTTAAAATTCTTAGACTTCGTGTTAATTCTGAACAGTGTATCTGTGAAAGAAACATTTAAAAGCTAGCTCTCCTACTTTTCCACAAATGGGAAGGACATTTTAGCACATTCTTTATATATTAGAGCCTCAGTTTAAAATTAAAAAAAAAAAAAGCCATGTTACTGTATTGTTATTGGTATGCTAAATTTCAAGTAGGTCTGGACAAAAGCAATAATTTTATTCATTGATAAAGTGATGCTAGTTATTTCCCAATATGTATTGCCTTGAATATAGTGAATTTTGTGATATCTAATGTAACTTTGTAGTGATTGTCATGATCAATCACATTTGAGAAAGTGTTAATGTGTAGAAATATTAATATTTCTTTAAATTACACATTACACATTACTTGAATTCTGAGATTCAGTTTCATCTAACAATGTGGATCTTCACAATACTTACAACAAAATAATCATTTTTCTGAGAATAAGATAACTTTATTAAGCATTTAGCACCGTGCATTGGCACATGACAAATGCTGATCACGATGTTAATAATATTGAATTTTAGAAACACATTTTAATGTTCCTTGTTTTATCATCCATACAGTTCTGAATGTAAGCTTGGTAAGCATTATATCCTGGTTCAGAGCAGAGGAAAGTGAATCTTAGAATTGATAAGTAATTTGCTTACTCAGGTATACAGCTGTAAGTGGAGCAGCAATATCTGAATTAAAATAGCTCCATATTTGGAGCTACTTTTACCATCATGCTGTGACCAACTTTCAAATGATTCGTTCCACAGGAAAATATACTTCTAAATCTATATGGGAGATAATGTGCCATGTTTGTCAGTGAATGAGAAGGCACTTCAGGTATTTCAGTGCCATAGAAGCCTCATTGTGAATGGGAACGTGAAATAATTGTTAAGTATGTGTTTCTATCAAACGTTAGTGACAGAGAGTTTTCTGTTTATGAATTTGTGGAAAATGTTCTGGTAGTTTAGGAGGAAGAACTCTGTCAACAGTTAAAATTTATATTACAAATTATTTCTACCACTGAGAATCAAATACATTAATTTATTTTTTAGAATTCAGAAAAATGTATTGACATGACTCACAAGTGGCACTTTGAAATTTTGTTTTATGAAGGGATGATCATGTGATCCAAAACACCTGCAGGGACTTTTAGTACAAATTATACTAGCAAATGCTTTTGTAGTATTCATTCTTTGCCACATGCTATTCTAAGTACTTTATATTTATTATCTCATTTAATCCTTAAAACAAGGTTTTCCCCCTCTGTTTATAGATGGGAAAACTAGGCATGGTTGGTTAAACAGTTTACTCTGAAACACTGCTAGGAGGTAGTAGAGTTGAACAGTGGATTTAGTGGGAAGACTGTTTCAGATAGAGGGAATAACAAAAAAAGAGTTCCTTAGCTAGAAATGCTCCAGGTGTTATCTGACAAATAGCCAGGAGGCCAGAAAAGCTGGATCTGGATGAGGTTTTGGGGAGGGCAGAAGAGGACTGGGTAGGAGGGAACAGGGTATGCCAGGGCACGGAGGGCGTTGTTCACCATTGCAAGATTCTGGGCTTTCAGTAAGAGTAAAATGAGAAGCACTTGCGAGATTCTGAGTATAGGGGCAACTTGTTCTGACGTGATTTTAAGATGATTCTGTTCTGTTGAAAAAGACTGAAGAATATCAAGTCTAGAAACCAGGAAAGTTCCAGGTTTGGGGGTTATTTGATTGACTTTGACAATTTTGACAATGCTGGAAGAATGCACTGCTAGCATGATTCTAGATGGAACTTCAGCATATTAATTAAAACTATGACTTGCAAATTTGCATATGAGGAAATAATTACAGTTAAAACACCTTTCATTTCTACTTATTTAATCAATGTACAAGACAAAGGTATTATATTTTCTTACTGGCATTCCAAGTAATTTAGCATCACAGTATTACTTAAATACCTTAATACTTCAGATGCTATAAATCTATGTTCTGGGAAACTGGTTTAAAAAAAAAAAAACCTAAGGAGTAATTTTGCATCTTCTTTCACAAAGAATACTCGGTTCTTTGTTTTTTTAAATTAAATCTAGGTGTAAGTCTCCAACACACCAGACTGATGGGAAGGAATACAAACCTTGGGTGTTATGGGGTTCCCTTCTCATCACACCAATACCTGGAATCATTCATGCCTAGTCTGGATCTAGAACCCCATGGCTAGGCTTCAATCCACTACTCCAGTGCGCTCTTCAACTTGTACCTGGCTGTGGTCTTGCCACTCCCCAAGAGTTGGCAGGGAACAGGTTTCTCTTCTAGTTTATACAAATTTCTATCTCTTCCTAGATATAGTGGACTCTCTGCTATTCCTTGATGATTTTTAAAAGTATCCCATCCTCCTCCTTTTCACTCCAGTCACCTAGCTTATTCTCTTTCATGATATAATTTAGGAAAATGAAAGTATTATTCAAGCTAATTTTCAGAATTGTGCTAGGAAGAAGCAAAGCATACGGATACAGATGCTGGTGGGTGGGTCTCATCTGGTTGCCCTATTTCTTTTTTTCAGTGAAAGAGGAAACAAGGCCAAAACCAAAAGTGATGTTGAGGGAGGAGGTAACAGAGTGTTAGTGAAGAGAGAGGAAGTAGTGTATTGGATTACATTTACTTTTCTAAGGATTTATTTCCATAACTCTTGCATGACTTCACAGAGAAGTTCTCTTTCATGAAGTAACACATCTGATAAAATAAAGGTTATATACCTAATAAAATAAGGTTTGCAGGTGCTAGAGCTTAGTTTTCCCAGGAAAATACTTTTCATTTCTTATGAAAAGAACCTAGCAGGGAGGGAGGAAGGGAGAGAGAGAGAGAGAGAGAGAGAGAGAGAGAGAGAGAGAGAGAGAGAGAGAGAGAGAGAGAGATCCAGAGAGAGAGAGAGAGAGAATTTTTTTTCCTGGGCTGTTGCATCTGCAGATAGGAGTGGGAAAGTGTAAAGTTTGCAATTAACTTGATTAACTTTGGGACAGAAGACATCTCCCACTTCTGTATGTATCACATCATGTATTCCGGGCAGCTGTTTTCTCTGCCTATTTTGGCCAGTGATTTGCTCTCATCTGCTTTTACTATTCCATAATGTGCTGAAATTATTTGTTGATTGGTGACTCCCATCCCTCTCATTTTATTTGATGTTGTAGACTAGTCTTTCTTTGTTTTTCAATATATTTACTTCAGTAGATTCTAAAAGTATGGAAAACAAAGATGAATGTGTTAGCCTGTTCATCTTGAACCTGAAGTATGAAATTATTGCTAAATCACTTGTAAACTATAATCTTTAAAAAAATATTATATAAAAATATATAAATTTATATGAGATAACAACAATGCTTTATCAGAGAAGACTGATCTGCAGTTTTGAGATTGAAATGAAACAAGAGGAAAGAGGTAGCAATTTGTGGAGAAACAAATCTTGAGTATGTAACTTGAATAATTTTCCAGTTTAACAAAAAACTATGTAGACAGTAACATCAATAATTAATATATACATAAAGCTTTACATTTATCAATCCATTATTCCATTTTCTATTTGAACATTAAGCATGGGAATCTCTAGTAGACAAAATGCTGGCAACACTACAGAACATAAGTCTTTTGGGACATGAACCTTCACTCAACCTTTCATTATGATGATGCTAATCTACTTTTATTTGCATCACATACTTTGCATTACAGAGTGGTAATTTAGTGGTTACAGTATTATTTTTATTGATGATAAAGAGAAAGCCATATTGGTGACAGCTTTTGGGCTTAATAACTTGGATGAGCTCTGTAGTTGATGAGTCCCTTATGAGAAGAATCTGTTTCTACAGCATTCATTAGCTTTGCACGGCTAACATCGGGATGGTATACAGATCAACATGCCCATCAGATTCTGCTTATGTCTCTGACTATGAAGCAGGAAAGCAAATATCTGGTTTCAGCGTTTTAATGCAATAGCTATCGGAACTTCTAGAAGCTGCTTAAAATCCCTGAGCTTCAGGATTTTTATATGAAATATTAGGATGACTGTAATAGCCTGTCTGTTTCTCAGAATGAATGAGAGGCTTAAATATTTTAACGAACATGGAACACTCTTATTTTTGGTTATCCTATCTTCACTCCCTCCCCTCAGCATTTGGATTGTATTTATTCTCCTCTGTGTGTTTTCCCTTATCCCTCTTCTTGCATTTGTAGATATTTTTGCATGGTAACAACCTGAACAGTCTACACCAACTAATTCACCCTGAGATCCTACCCTCTGAGTTTGGAGGAATGCTGCCCCCTTATGACATGGGAACATGGGCAAGAACACTGCTAGACCATGAGTATGATGATGACAGTGAATATAACGTGGACTCCTACAGCATGCCAGTGAAAGAAGTAGAAAAGGAACTCTCCCCCAAGTCCATGAAGAGGTATGGCGGTGGGTAGCTGGGAAGTGGGCAGGGCCAGAGTCAAGGCATCCCAAGTTTAACTCCAGGTTTTATATTTTTCTGAAGTAGATGCTTGTTGGGGATTTTAAAGCTTTTCCTGCATGCCCAATTGGATATCTAGGTATTTTGAATCAAAGTCATTAAAGGTAACCTCAACTTGGTGTTGTTCCAAATTCACAGACAATCTAGCAGGGCCGTTAGAAGTCACCAAATCCAGTGGTTTCTCAAGCTGTACTTCAGGGTTCTGGTGTAGTGCCTCAGGCAAAGCAGGTGACGTCGAGAAAGTGCCCATCTCCCCTGCAATAAAAAAGACTCTTTTCCTATCTGAGCAATTTATTAGACTTCTGTGTAAGATTTCCTTTAAAGAAAGGGATCCATACAGTGTGTGTGTGTGCACATGTAGACACACACACTTCAAACACTAACATTCAAAGCTTATGTTCTCTTTATGGTATCTCTGCCAAGTTTCTGTTTAATGATTTAGCCATTCCTGGGGCAAAACATTCTATTTCCCTACACCTTTAATCTTTATAAAGTTCACTGTTGAGTCAGAGTCTGACTCCCTGCTTTGATTCTCACGGTATTTTTATACCTGATTTCTTTCAATCAACGCATATTTAATCATTGCCCTGTAATGGACACTTTCCTAGGTGTTTTGGATTCAATGTGGATAAAATGTATATCCCTCCATCATCTAGTGATGATGAAGGGCAGGATAGTGGCCAAACATGCAAAGATGCATGATTGCCTCAGATTTCGCATTCTGTAGCAAACTGGAAGACGTCTTATTCCAAGGTTTCCCCAGGACACACCAGCCCAGGGTTCATGTAGATAATGTAACATATTATTTATTGGTTCATTTCCCATCACAGAAATGTAAAAACCACCACAGCTCCTGCAAGTCTGTCCTCACCTAGCTCAGGAAGGACCCAGGAGCATCTCACCTGACATCCTAAACACTGTCTTGCATCCCTCTCTAATGAAAACCTTATGGTCCTTTTGTCATTGTTCTGTCTCAGGCAGTGGCACTCCAGTCCTAAAATTAGCCTCCTTTTTTGTTTCTGCTGCTGCTGCTACTACTGTTGGTGTGTATGTGATATTTTCCTGTTCCCAGACTGCTCTACTATTCCTTGGAGAGAATGAAAAGGCCAGTGACATCTCCAGCTTTAATTTCTCCACTAATCATTAAGCTTATACGCAAACCAAGTTCAGTCTTCCTCAACTCCCTTGTCTTAAAACAGGCTTCTTAATTTGAGTTCTGTGCTCTCTAACGGAAGAGGTTTATGGATGGACTCTTTTTAAGTGCTTAAAGTTGTATTCAAAATTGCATGTGTGTGTCTGTGTCTGTGTATGTGTGTGTATATGTATATATAGAGAAGGTACCAAAAAATGTATACACATTTTAATAAAGGAAAAAGCTGTATTAAAATTACGCTGATGGTAACCACTTTGAGCACCTCTTGTAATTGCAGAAGTCAGACGTGACTTGTATTCATCTTTTGTTATCAGTATATATTGAGTATTACAATTTTAATACAGTATTTTTTTCTTTCTTAAAATGTGTATGCATTTTTTTGGCACCTTCTGAATGTGTGTGTGTGTGTGTGTGTGTGTGTGTGTGTGTTTGTGTGTGTGTAGTGCATTTTCAGGAGAGAGGGCATATATTTCATCAAATTCTCAAAAAAGTTTTCTAAAACAAAATTGGTTAAAAACCATTGCCTCGAAACAAGTTCCTTCTAATAAAAATAATAATTCTAATGATGATAGTTGTTATAATCTACTATTAGTTTGGTGCAAAAGTAATTGCAGTTTTTGCAATTTTCTTTAAATTAAAGTTTATTGGGATGACAATTATTAGTCAAGTTACATAGATTTCAGGTGCAAAATTCTGTAATACATCATCTACATCTCACATCATGTGTTCAACACCCAGAGTCTGTTCTCCTTCCATCACCATATAGTTGACCCCGTTTACTCTCTCCTAGAACCCCCCTACCCTCTTACCCTCTGGTAACCACTAAACTATTGTCTATGTCTATGAGTTTTTGTTTCTTCATTTGTTTATCTTGATCTTTTGTTGTTTTGTTTTATATGTCACATATCAGTGAAACCATATGTTTCTCTACTTTTTCTGTCTGACTTATTTTGCTTAGCATTATAATCTCAAGATCCATCCATGTTGTCGCAAATGGTACTATTTCATCTTTTCTTATGGCTGAATAGTGTTCCACTGTGTATATATACCACAACTTCTTTATCCATTCATCTATCGAAAGACACTTTGATTGTTTCCATGTTTTCTTGGCCACTGTAAAGAAAGCTGCAATGAACATTGGGGCACTTATTTCTTTATGGATAAATGTTTTCAGATTTTTTTGGTAGATATCCAGGAGATGGATTACTGGGTCATATAGTAATTCTACCATGTTTTACAGAAAATAAGACCTAGCCGGACAGTCAGCTCTAATGTGTCTTTTGGAACAAAAATTAATATAAGACCTGGTCTTCTTTTACTATAAGACCGGGTCTATAATATAATATAATATAATATAATATAATATAATATAATATAATATAATATAATATAATATAATATAATACAATACAATATAATATAATACAATATAATATACCTAATATAAGACTGGGTCTTATATTAATTTTTTCTCCAAAAGACACATTAGAGCTGATCGTCTGGCTAGGTCTTATTTTCGGGGAAACACGGTACTCTTAATTTTTTGAGGAACCTCCACACTGCTTTCCATAACGGCCGCACCAGTCTGCATTCCCACCAACAGTGTATGAGGGTTCCTTTTTCTCCACAGCCTCTCCAACACTTGTTACTATTTGTCTTGTTGATGATAGCCATTCTGACTGGGGTGAGGTGATATCTCCTTGTGGTTTTTATTTGCCTTTCTCTGATGATTACTGATGAGCATTTTTTCATGTCTATTTGCCATTTGTATGTCCTCTTTGGAGAAATGTCTCTTCAGGTCCTCTGCCCATTTTTTAATGGGATTGTTTTGTTGTTGTTGTTGTTGTTGTTGTTGTTGTTACGTTGTATGAGTTCCTTATATATTTTAAATATGGACAGATAATTTTTGACAAAGAAGCCATAAACATACAATGGCAAAAAGACAGCCTCTTCAATAAATGGTGCTGGGAGAATTGGAAAGCCACTTGCAAAAGAATGAAGCTAGACTGCTATCTGTCACCATGTACCAAAATTAATTCAAAATGGATCAAAGACTTAAGCATAAGACCTGACACAATAAGCTGCATAGAAGAAAACATACGTACTAAACTTATGGACCTTGGGTTCAAAGAGCATTTAATGAATTTGACTCCAAAGGCAAGAGAAGTAAAAACTAAAATAAATGAATGGGACCATATCAAACTTAAAAGCTTGTGCACAGCAAAAGAAACCATCGACAAAATAAAGAGGCAACCAACTGAATGGGAGATTTTGCAATTGTTTTTAAGTTTTAAACCACAATCACTTTTGCACCAACCTAATATTTACTATATACTTCCTATGAGTTAGGCCCTTACTACAAAGTGTCTTTTTTGGTAACATTAATTTATTTAATCATCACAGCAACCCTGTTCAACAGATATTTCCAAAGTCATATTGTCTGAGTGTAGTGAAAACAGGGTTCTGATCAGGCATAAGGTATAGAGTATTCCATGTAGTTGACATAAACATTGTCTACCCTCCCATGAAGCATGACAGAGTATCCTCACTCTACAGCTGAGCTGTATATGGATTTGGAGACAGCTGTCATAGGTGTTCCCTAATCTTTTCTTTGGCCAACTAACAATGCTCATTTCCTTCAGCTGCTTCTTCTGTGCCTTGTTAACTAACATGGTCCCTTCCTCTGAGCACACTTCTTTCCATTTACTCTATGACCTTGGCAGCACCCCATCACCTGCATTCTGCTCACCTGTGCTGCCTCCCAAACTTCCTACCTGCTGTCTTTGCCTCCTATCCTGCTCCCCTACCCTCCATTTATTATCCACATAGCAATCGAAAATACATTTTTTTTAATGTAAATCAGATCAGTTCACTTCTCTGCTTTAAAATTTTAAATGACTGCTGATTATACAATATAAAATCAACTACATCTCATGGCTTAGTGTGCTACATGATCTGATTCTGCCTTCCCCTCTTCTCTAAGTCTATTTACCTTTTCTCTGTCCACTACCTTTCAGACACAACATCCTCCTTTATTCTCCTGCAGCCTCTCCAGCTTGTTCCTATCTAAGGGTCTTTTTATTTGTCACCAGTGGCTGGAATGCTCTTTTCCTACATTGCCTAATGGCTTGCCCTAGTCAAAGGCCAAGCGGATCTTTGGGTCTTTCTAAGTCACCAGGTCTTAATCAGGTCTACTTCCTCCTCATTCTAGTCACTCCCTAGCAATCATTCCCTTTATTCTCTTCTAGCATGTATCAGTCTGTGAAGTGACTGATTTTGTTTAATTTTACACTGCCTCCCCCCACTCCCAAACCCCCAATGTAAGCTTCAGGGAGACTTCAGTGCCTTTTGTTTGTCTTGTTCTCTTCTGACTCCCCAGTACCTGGAATAGGGCCTGGCAAAAAGAAGGTGCGTAGTCCGTACAAGCTGAATAAATAAAGGCATCCTCTGCTCTCGGTGGCCCCTTTTAAGTGCCATTTTAGAACTGGATAGATGATAGCTAACGTTATTGCTACTCACATTGAGGTTCCAGAATCCTGGCTTTTCTGTGCCAACTTCATTGGCTGTCTTTCACTGTTATTGTTGTCACTGTCATTCAGGCAGCCAAAGCCCATTGCTGCCTCATGTTGTGAGCTCCCTAAAACTAGCAAGTCTCTTTATTTTCGGATCCATGTCCTCAGAATGCTCTATTTCTATGGTTAGTTTTCTCCTCCAGAACATTATTTTAATTGATTATCTCCATCTTGTTAGATTTGGCTCAGTCTATCTGCCTTTTGAAGTCTTTCTGGATCTTGATTTTCTTTTTCAATTCTTTAGGCCACTTTGTCTCCTGCAGACTTGGCTCACAACATATTGACCTCCCCAACCCTGAGTTTCTTGCTGCTGACTGGGCTGATTAGAATTTCAGACATCCCCCTTTGTTTGATGTAGGCTTTGTACCATATGCAGCTCTTATTGTTCTATTTGACACCTTCTGAAAAAATGAGGTTATGCAAGTTGTTTCACTTGGTTCTCCTCTTTTCTCTGTCAGGGAGTGGCAGTTCCCCATCAAAGATGGGAGAAAATTGTTTCTAGATTCTAGATTGTTTCTGCCCTCCTCTCCTTTATGTGCTTTGCCAGTTTTATGTCATCCTTAGATTGACGGAGAAAAACAAATCATTTCTTCACCAAGGAGTTGTAGATGATTCTTCCTTTAGGTGAATTTAACTAGATGTGTAGGGAGAAAACTTTGTGTAAATGTATGGAGGGATAGTATAGTGAATGAAAATATACAAAGTTCTGTAGATTGTGGGTGCCTTAAACTGGGGGAGTGTCTTCCATCTGACGTGTCTAGTTCCTAGGATAGTGCCTGGCACATAACAGTTATAGTGAGTAACAATACTAACACCATTTTAGTAGTATGACCTCCATTTTTATTGAATACTATTCAACATTTATTGCTACTACATGCCAAACCCTATCAAATGCTTTGTATATATTGACTCATTTGCTTCTCTAAACAACTAATAAGGTAGTGGTATCCCCATCTTATTAAGGAGGAGACCCAATACAAATACTTCCACATGTCACATAACTACAAAGTAGCAATGCTAATCTTGGAACACAGGCAATAGAATTATTTTAACTGCCTACCATTTTCGAGCTGCCTAACTTGTGCTGGGATTTATGCATGCATTATTTGGTCCTCAGTACATCTGTACGATGTAGGTGTTATGGTCCCCATTTTACAAATAGGGGAACAAAATCTTAGGGAGTTTAAATAGGCTTTACAGAGCTACTAAATAGCAGAACTGGAATTGGAATCCATTTCTGTCCAAAATCTATTCTCTTAAACACTAAGGTATAGCACAATATTGTAGATGCATAATAAGTGAATAAATGATACCTGGATAATTAAATTTAAATGATTGGTTTTCATGAAAAAAAGTAACTTATTTGTGCAAGACAGTAGAGGCCATGTGGAAATGGCTCACATATACTATGACTTAATGATGGACAGTTCCTTCTGTTGCAGCTGAAACAGACCAATTTATTAACAATTATGATCCTGCACGAATAACCCTGTTGTTTTGTGTAAGAGAGCAATAAAAAAATTAAATCTCAACTAAAATAACAATTAAACACCAAAAATTTCTTAGTCATCTTAATCAGAAATTGTTTCTGCTGGGCTTGTTTTATCAAGGAGTTGTTCTACCTATGGAGCCAACGTTCATCATCCAGCAGTCCAACAATTCTTACATCTGCAGTGCATGCCAACAGCAAACTAGAAACCTAATCCCAAGTTGAATAGCCCACTTAAATTTAAAATATTTCTTTGAAGTCACCATAGTAGATGTGTGATGTGTATTTTAATAGAACATTACGGCAAATGCTTACATTGTGTACTTTGCATGGTCTGCAGAGCTTTTGTGCATACTCCTTGAATATTATTAGGATAGACCTCAACATTTATACAATCAATTTAACTTTATGAGAATTTAAAAATACATTTTCTGTTAAGAATTTCTTTCTCCGTAGGATAATTGCTTCATCTTCATCAGTCTTCATTTTGAACACTTAATACTGAATTATCACTGGATAGCAGTTAGGACATCAAGATCCTACTGTAATAGACTCTGATACACGTTGTGTTTGCAGTAAGGAGAAAAACTGATAAGGTCCTTGGTCATGGAGTTTACAGCCTAACGGGTACCAGTTATCAAATTAACGCTTTAGTGCAGGACAGTAAATGGAACTCTGTATGTTTTAGCATGGATTTATCTTGGGAAACCAACTTTTTAGTTGAGTCTAAGAAAAATGATGTTAAAAGTCTAATTACTAAGAGTTTTGTGCAGTTGTTCACTGTGTTAAAATGTATTTTATTCATGTACTTTTTCTAAATAAATTATTATAGCTTCCCTCTCTTCCTCCCTCTTTTGTGTGCACACACACACACACTCACACACATTCAACTTTCGTCAATCTCCTTTTGGATATAGGCATCTGATACCTGTTACTGAGATAAAATAGTGAAAATGACTTAGGAAATAAAATCTCCCTGTTTTAGTATTCTCACCTTCCTTTCATTCCCTCTTTAGAAAGGAATTTAAGTTCATTTAAATGGACTCAATTTATCAATTAATCCTGTAATTATTTTTGGTTTGATAATTAGTTCCGTTGCTGTTCTTTTTCATTAGCATATGCAGTTGTAGTTTAGCTTATAGTCTTTCTGTTTGAAAGTTAATGAGGTCTGCTAAGAGGCACAGCAATAGCCAATTGGCTGGAATGCAGCAGCAGGGGAAAAATTCATTACCAAGGAGAATTTTAAAAGGGCAGCTGCTTCCTTAATGCCATAGCTATTAAGATGGTAGCTTCCTGCCACAACAGCAGCATGTTTCGTTAACTTTTCTCCTCCCCCATTTTATGTTGTTTCCGAATATATAATTCCCACCTGCTATCAAAGGCATGTGCAAAGGGTTTTCAAATTATTTGCTTTCCTAATCATAAAGTGCTGCTGCCTAAGGAAGAGGGGTTTTAAGTTTTTAATTAAATTTTTTTTTACAATTAGTTGACATTTAATATTATATTAGTTTCAGGTGTACAGCATAGTGGTTAGACATTTATATAACTTAAAAAGTGATCCCCCCAGAAGTCTTGCACCCACCTGACACCAAGTGTAAATATTTATTACAATATTATTAACTTTACTAAGCTGTTCTTTACATCCCTGTGACTATTTTGTCACTGCCAATATGTAATTCTTAATCCCTTTAATTTTTTTCACCTCAGGTTTTTAACTTTTTAAAGTCTTAAAACATTTTACGAAATTTTCAAGAGTTAAGATTGATTTTATGCTAATGTTCTACTGGGAAATTGAACAAAACTCACATTCAAATTTTGACTTATTTTCCTAGTGTGATTATTAAAAATAAAAAAAATCATTAAAAATGTATATTTACTTTAAATTTGTTTCATAGAGCCCTTTAAGATAAGAATCAAAGCTCCTATCATTTCTGTTTCATGTCTCAACAATAATTGCACTGCAATAATTCCCCATTTGAAGATGTTCTATTGGAATTCTTTTGTCCTATACTAGAATTTCTCAATTTCAAAGAAAAGATTCTTGCTTGATTGAGAAGAGGAGATCTTAAGTCTACTATTTTGTATTCAGAATCCTTTGCTGTTCATTATTCCATTTAGAGGCCAGAGGGGATTGTTTCCTCTGATGAAAAACACCTACAGTAAGTGTGTCTCTCTCTGAATGTGCAGCATTCTCAGTTCATAAATTCCTTGATGTAGGGGGAGATAATTCACTTCAATGCACGAAGTAATAATGGAGAAAAGACAGAAAAGAACGTGATCATGTGTTAATAACTCACTGGCATTGCTTTTATCATTTTCAGATCCCAATCAGTGGTGGATCCTACAGTACTAAAACGCATGGATAAAAATGAGGAAGAAAACATGCAACCTTTGCTGTCTCTGGACTGATAACTTCTCTACACTCCCCATGGATTAGAAATGGAAGGTACTTGTTTTCAGCAACAGGGACTGCACTGTGGAGGAATTTCCAGCTGGAAACATTTATTCTTGTTAATGTCGCATAACATATAATAAGGTATCGGGCTTTCCCATTTGCCTGAACCATGGGTTCCTGGTTCAGTTAAAAAAAAAAAAGTCAATAATTTATTCTGTAAGTGCCAAGTTTTTTGTAAATACAATGTAATCTTTATGTCAAGTTTGTAAATTTTGTTAATAACTAAAATTGGGAAAGTTTGGCTCCTGAGTTCATCCCAGTGATATGAACTATAACAAAACCCAGAAAAGACACATAAACAATCAAAGATAATTAAATGTCACCCTGTTTCCTATGAAGCCATATTTCAGCTCTTGTAATGGTTGTTTCATTGTTTTTCTCTGAAACTCTGTCATATTCAAATATACTTTCAATGGGCACAGGGAACTAGGGAATTCTAGGAAATTATTATGAAAAATGTGTTTCCTGTGATTTTCATTTCACAGAAAATGTGTTCTAGTGACTATCACTGGCCTTGCATTTTGGAGACAAGGAATGGCAAATGATCTGGTAAACTGAACACTTGAACTTTTCTATGTTGTTTAATTCCTGGAGGTTTGTGAAAGATGTTTCCCAAATTAAGGTGTAGAATTCTGAAACAGAGTAGATTTTTTTTTAAAACTGCTGTCTTTGCAATGTATCTTTTATTCAAGATGCAATTGAATCCCTGTCTGATGTAATTAAGAACATTTCCCCCTCAAAACTTTGACCAAGAGAAAGACAACTCAGACTGAATAGAGTTCTGACAGCTAATTTTGAATATAAAAGTTGCTGCATACAGATAAGGGGCTAATTTCTGATTATTGTGCACTGGTTGAAGAAACATGTATTCACACGCATATGTATTTTTACTGAGCGCTAATAAATCTTTGATGTGACAGGCTTATATAATAAATCATACATATTCAGTGCTCTTAGAGATGTTACACATTATTACATGAGATACTAACTCTGGAAAACTACTTACACTAAAGTTAATGAAAGGGAAGTACAGTGAAACAGACTTTTAGTGAACCTATTCAAGGTAATTCTAACTTAATTTGTAATGCCATCTGAATCTATGCCATTTTAGTGAAATATATTTTTCCCCTCAAAAAAACAACAGGTCTCAACATAGTGTAGACAGTGTCAGGTGACCAAGAGTTGTAATACAGTTTTTCTAAAATTCAAGTTAATTATCCTAATGATCCAATAACTACATTTTCTTTGCAGAAGAAATTGAAAGAACATATTGCATCCAGGTGATATAATGAAAGCATCTGAGGGCATCTAAGACAGCATATTATAATTTAAATACAGATTTAGAATGCTTATGGTATTGAAAGTTTTTATTTCATAAAAATTCTGCAGTTATAGCACATTTTTAAAATCTTACTTTAAATTTCAAATTCCAGTGTGAAAAGGCAAAAATTTTACCCCTTTTTCAGAGTGGTAATTTTTGAGATTGAGAATTTACCGTGAAAATATTCTTTTGAAAGAGAAATATCTCAAGGAATTCTTAGAAACCAACAGAAATAAAGGCGTATAACAGCCTTTACATACTTTTTGGCTAAAAGCTTAAATTTTTTCAGTAATAATTCTACTGCCAAAAATCTTAAAATCAAGATCAGTACACCAATCTGCAATATCACCAATGGACCATCTAATATTTGTAAAAATACATAAATAATATAAATGAAAAAATACCTTAAGAATGCCAATCTCCAGTCAAGTGAGAAAGAATAATGATTGTCAGGTAATTTGTTCTACATAATTATTATATGGTAGAGATGGGAATGAATTAGGGATAAAAAGCCACAGCAACTCTTATCTTTGTAAGAACCCTGACCATTTTTGTTCTTACCTTTTTGCCCCTGACATACATTTCACAGCCTTGGACTTTATAGATTATATAAGCAAATGTTAGGCAATATGATGCATTGGAATAAAACACAAAGAAAGTAAGTACAGATGGGCAGTGAATTTTTCATTCTCATTAATTTCTCTTGGAATGCACCATTTATTGCCAGTTTCCAGAATTCTACCGGCTTCAGATGTCAACAGGCATAGCCAGCTTCTCTCTGCTGTCATAAGACCAGTGTCATGTATAAAAATAACTATGAAGGCATATTTTTGTGTGTATACCTATCTAATTATAAATGTCATTCACACTATCTCCCTGCCCCACATTTGGAAACTGCGTCAGCATGGTTGCTCGTCTGCTTTTCTTCAAATGAGCATTTGAAAATTGGCTGGATTTTGTAAACTATTTTGAAGTGAATGAACAAATTACAACAGCGTTGCCTTTTAAAATTGCTCTATCTAGTTCAGTCTGAGTAAACTCATTTTCCAGGAGTGTTTTTGAAGCTGCTTAGTCAAGGGATATTTAGTTAACACTATAAATTTTCCACTCGAAATCAACTAACTAGCACTATTTAGGAGTTTTTTCACCCTCATGTGATTTTCTGTGTCTTGTAGCTGTCTGTTGTTACATAACTTCGCAAATCAGCATATTTTAATTTAATTTAGACACACACACACACACACACACACACACACACACAAACACTAAACTGTTTGCCCTAATGAATTTGCCTCTCAATTTTGAGAGCTATACGTTGGTTTTTTAGTTGTCTTCTTACTGAAAATATGTAGACATCAAAAAATTATCACATTTGATTTGGAATAGTCCAGTAGTTGATTTACGTCTCCCACCCCATGGGATCTACCTTCTATCCTTGTATCTTTTCTTCTTTCCATTGTTTTAAGGATGCTGCTGCCAAAGCTGCTTTAAAAATAAATAACTTCTCTTATTTGTCAGTGATATTTGCACACATTTTTGACTGATATTTTAAAAGGAAGAGATTATCACGAAATATTCTTTAACAACTATGAAGAGTGCCTTCTTAAAAATGGAATAAAACAATGGTACTAGATTATGGATTCTATTTGTACTCTCTTCCGAAAAGTAAATACATGAATCTATACTATAAGGGTAGAATATAGATATCATTTGAATAAGTATATTTGAGACCTTGCTGTGAGCACTCCTATACAGTTTTAAGTTTTTATTGTGTAAATTCAATAGAGTAATTCGAACACGTTATTGACAAACTTGGCACTATGCTAAAACAATATACAAATATTAAATAGAGGTTTGCAAGCAAGTTTTTGAAGGGGGCATGCATGATTTCTTTTATTTCAATAATAGTTTGCATAAGTGTAGGCAGAGACATTCCTGAAGTCTTTTCATATAAAATGCTTGCTTATAGTACTGAACATTCATACATTCATAAGCAGGAGAGCCAAACAGCTAGGTTCTTTTTAATATTGCTAACTAGGTCACATTGTTAAATTAAACATTTGAAGTGCCTGTAATACTCCTGAGGGGACCAGAGGTCCCTCTAATGAATGAAGAAAATGGAAAGTTGTTTTAGACATTGGGGAACACATTTATCGCTCTTCACAAAAAGAAGTCCTTAGACCCAAGGCAGTGTGACATCATGAACAGACTTTCTTTCCTAAAAACAACCTAAAGGTTTATGGACATGTCTATAGTCCTTTACAGAAGTTGTTATATCAAGAAAAATCTGCGGAGAGGCTGTACTCTGTTATTTTATCTAAACATCTAATAAGTCTGGTTAGTTAATAATTTATCTCTTTTGCTTCTTATTTTGTGTGTACTAATATGATTACTTCAAAAATTGCCAATAGCCATGATGACATTTCAGAATGATTTTCAACACACGAAATAAAATGAGTTGAGCTCTGGCATGGTATTTGAAATTTCAGATATGGTATTTACATTTTTTACATCAATAAGCTAATAGGCATATATTCCATTTTATATATGCCAAATAGGTATATAGTTTAAAAAACAGTGATGCATTTTAAATTTATGAGGCCATTAGATCACAAAAGAATCAACAGGCAATATAAAATATATTGGAACAAAAGTAGACTATTGGCTAAATATTCAGAATGTGTATCTATCCTCAGTAGTGAAAAGGATTTGTTTTTTTGTTTGAATTGCTGCTTTGCAGTATGCTGTTGGAACTATTTAGCACTGCTTACTGTTTTAAAAAAGGCAAATAGGTAAAAATACAAAAGGAGGCTTAGCCTTGAAACATTATATCATCATCTTAATGGCTTTGAGAATATAATTAGTTTTCATTAAGTTTTTATTTTGTAGATATCCATAGGTTAATCCTATGAAGACTATTCTGAGCTGAGTGTAGGACTTTATTCTCCAGAACTGTAGGAAAAAAATATAAAATGGCAATTCTGTGGATTGAAAGACCCAAGCTGTGATAATTTTTCAAAGAAGGAGGAGTGCAAATGATACTGTTGAAATAAAAAAAAAAAATTAGAAACCAAATAAGTATAGGACTTAAATAAAATAATTGCACTTTTATAGTTCATAGTGGACATTGTTACAATTTAGAAGGTGTTTGGTCAGTATTTGACTTAGTTTCAATGCAAATATGTTTGTCCTTAATGATAACAATGCAGATATTCTGTCAAAATCATTTCTAGTAGTGAATGAGAGGGACCTAGATGAATAGCAAAGTACATTCATCTAGTAATGTACTAGCAAAGTACATTCATCTGAAGACTGAACCAATCCTCAACTATTTTGAAAAATTGCAATGACCTATATATATATAATGGGTTTTCAAATAAGAGACGTTAAAAGCATTGTCCTGTTTCCAATCCAGTTTTTCAGTTTTGATATTTGTTCCAAACATAAATAAAACTCCAAAAAACAGCTTTTGTTTTCAAATATTACAGAAAAAATAAGATGTCTAAGAATTAATTCTACAAGTCCTTCATAAGAATGCTAAACAGACTATTTGGTGCAAATATCTCTGACTTTTTGAGGAACATACTTATTCCAACACAATATCATAAATGATATAATATAATTTTTGAATAAATACTCATTACTGTTACAAGAAAGCATTCATTTTGCATGTGGTAAATATTGAATTTGGGAGTAGTAGATATGTTGCATCTGTGAAATGGAAATTTCTAAAATGTCATCTAAAAATGGACAACAATAGCTTTGTTATGAGAGAAATTGTAGTTAGCTATTTAGATTAGGATACATGAGATTTTCTGATATTTGAATGTTTGGGGCTTAAAGGGGAAAACACATCATTCATTCATCAAAATTATATTTTCAGTATTCTAAACTTCTTGACAAGCTTTCAAAGATAGTTTGAATAAAGAAATAAATTAACTTTTAAGTTGCATATAGCAACGGAAATGATTAGTAAATACAATAAAATTTTCACATTTTATATAGTTATTGGATTAGACAAGTGACTAAATTCAGAAATTTGAATTGCAAAAAAATATTGATTTAAATAAATCCTATTAAAAATAATGCCAGTCCAAAATATTAAGTAAAATAAAAATATTCAGCCTGATTTGAAAATAATGCTTACTCAATAAATATTCATTTTTGTTATCTGTGAGTTTCTACCATTTATGTTACCTGTGGATGAAAGATCATCTAATGAGGGAAAAGAGACATTTACCTAGAACTCTCTATGATAGACTTTACTTTCTTTGGCTCAAACACGGATGATTTTCCTGTACCCAGCTTTTAAGGTTATCAAGTCATTATCCCTGCCTCTTCCTAAAGTGATGTCAGGATTGGCCCAAGTTTCTAGCAGTGACTAGAGATACATCCTGAGCGGGAATAAAGCCAGGGCAACCAGAGAATGCATGAAAAGCCATAAACAGGGTCTCCACTTCTTGTCACTAAAAAGTGTGGTAAAATATATTATTAATTATAAATACAGAAAACTATTTCAAAATGCCATGGGTTTCTGATATCAAAAGTTAAATACTTGTCCAATGAAAAGAGGCCGTGGGGTCAAGGTTCTGATTTGTAGCCTGTTTTCACAAACAACATCATCAAAAATCTTTCTCTCTGAGTATCACTTCCTATTTTAAGAATAAAAATAAGTATGCCCTTTTTTTCTAACTGAAATCATAAAAGTATCAATTAGACAGAGACTATAAACATTTTGTTGCCTTTTAAGAAATAAACGCTGAATATATATATATATATATATATATATATATATATATATATATATATATTCACACACACAATTTCACTCAGTTGAATAGTACTGAAATATTTGCATGCTGATTTATAAATTCTTACCTAAAAATTTAAAAATATGTGATAGGATTTTAATGCTAGAAAGTATATTCTTTGTATCTGGAATTCATGGTGAAAACTGGTCATATCCTTTCATCTGAATTCATATATCTAAACATTTGTACTTGGATATCTAATGGACATCTCACATTTAACATTTACAAAACCAAACTTCTCTTCCTCCACCCTGAACCTGCCTCCCCTTTAGCCTTCCCATCTCACTGTCAACTCCAACCTTCCAATGTCTAGGTCTTAAATTGTGGCATCATTTCTTTCTCTTTGATCTTTCTCTCCAAATCATATCTAATCAACTAGCTCATACTGTTGGTTCCCTCTCTCTCTCTCCCTCTCTCTCTCTTCACAAACATGTGCGCACACATAAACACACTCTCTCTCACACACACACAGTGCCAAAAAAGTATACAGATTTTAAGAAAGGAAAAAGCTATTAAAATGGTAATACTCAATATATACCGATAACAAAAGATAAATACAAGTCACGTTTGAGTTCTGCAATTATGAGAGATACTCAAAGTAGTTACCATCAGCGTCCAGACACTTCTGATTATGCTTGAGCAATGTTGACCATCTCTTAAAATGTGTATACTTTTTTTTGGCACTCCGGTATATATCTTTATATCCATGTATCTATGTATCTATCTATCTATCTATCTATCTATCTACCCACCCACCTACCTACCTACCTACCTACCTACCTATCTATCTATCTATAGTTATAGATAGATACTATGTGTGTATATATATATATATATATATATATATATATATATATATATATAATATAGATATATCCACACTCTGACCATAATAATCTGAAAACTATTCTCCTTCTTCTGGTCCTTGTCCCCTAGAGTCAAGTTACAACACATTAGCAAGAGTGACTTCAGATCATTTTATTCTTGTCAAAACTTGCTGCAAGAGTACCAACCAAAGTTCTTCTAATGGAGTATGAGAAGGGCTGGTATGAAGTTAGCAAACACCAGTACAGCAGAATAACATATTTTTTGAATGGGTTGGCATTTTTGCTTGCACATTACAAAAGTCATTATTCAATACTTTAATGTCGTACACATTATGCCCTTTCGCTCTGATCTTGATTCTTCTTAGATAATCTCTTAAGAATGTTTTCTATACTCTTATTTCTTGTCAAACTGTCATCCTTGTTTCCAGAACTTGCCAAGCATTCCTCACCTCAGAACTTTTGCTCTTCTGTTCTTTCTGCCTCTTTCCCCCAGATATCAACATGATTTATTTCTTCATCTCCTTCAGGTGTTTACTCAAATGTTACCTCCTAAAATTTTGAGGTTTCCAAATTTAAACTTACATGGCTTTGTTTTTTCATATTTTTCTTTTCTGCTCTATTTCTTTTCCATAGCTTTCCTTTTATCACCTTCTAATATACTATATAGCTTATTTATTTTATTTATTTAAAATTTTCCCCTAATAGGATATGAACTCCACACAGGCAGAAATTGTGACTGTCTTGTTTACTACTGTGTTATTGGTGCCTTGCACAGTGCCTGGAATTTAGTAGCAAATCCAAAAAGATTGCATGGAGATCTTAATTTTTCAACGAGAGTATTTATTTCTTAATAAGAAACATCTTTTTGTTATTCATCTTCAATAGGAAAATTTTTCTCTTTTATGATGATGGAATCATGAACCAAGAATTATATCCCCCTCTCCGAAGTTTTCTGTCAGTATTTGAGCTTTATCTTTGGAAATTATTCTAACATCATTGGACCCTATATCACACAAATGACTTTCACTTATTCTTGAAGAAACAGCAAGATACCTCAGATGAAAAGTCGTTTTGGGCTTGAAACTATAATAAATTGTTTTCAATGAAAAAAAATTTCAAGTCAATTCCAGCTTAAAATATTGAAGGAGGTTAAAAGACCATTATTCTTCCAACATCGCAAACCAGATTAAGAGAAAATGCCTATATGATTACTTTTACTAGAAAGGAGAAGGAAAAGAAGAGGGATAAAACTTATGATCACACTTTCTCTAAAACAATTATAAGATAAATAAGGAAGTTTTGTTGTGTTCCTAAGATCTTCCCATGATGTACAAATCTATATATTATGATAATTAATCTATGAACTCACTTAACAGAAGTCTTATATCAATTAGGTTTTATATTTGATATCTTTACATGTTTTTTATTTTGAAAATTTATAGTTGCATCACCACATGACAGCATTGCTCATGCTCATGTATTTTAACTGGCTTTCCAACTTTCTTCTCCATATTTTAATTGCAGCTACCACTTTCTGAACCTTATAATCATATTTGTTATCCTCAAATATCCCTTTGCTTTTATTTCCTACTATTGGGACTGACTTCTCCATAACTTTAGTAACCGAATATCTTAGATATTGGTTCTTGATGTGATGCGTTTCTGATTTTTATCCTTTGCAGTTTATCATTTAATTTTTACCAAACCTATGTTATTCCCTTTTATCCACTACACTGTGGTGCCTTTCTCTACATTGTAATAATTCAACCCTTCAGTTTTATAATCTCATATCAGGCCTTCTATTATGAAGACACTAAAAAGAAAGGATTGGCAGATGGTATTGAAGAAGGAACTATAACTTAAAGAGTAAGGATAGATGCTTGCAAATGTTTCCAGAAGACAACCAGTCTTTTAGTGGCTTTATAATGGGTACGATGTAACATATTGGTAGTCAGTATAGACCATGTTTCTTGTCAATTACATCAACACATGGCAATGAGGATTAATGAATAATTTGGAAAATCTATAGAGAAGAAACTAACTTGCTCTTGCTCAGGAAAAAAGTCAGAATTTTCTTATGTTTCTTACCGTTTAATCTTTGACAGTCTGTACAGTGGAAGCCATTTGCCGCTGTGCCATCCTTTTTTGCCAATCTTCGAGATGTGTTTAGCATCCCTTCCAAAATAAAGTGTTCAAGCTCAAGTATACACAATACAAGGAAGATACTGTAGTTTATGTTCTCTTCTACTAAATTTTGTTTCTTTTCAGAATTTATTTTTATGATTGATTCCTACTAATACCATTCTTGGTAAATTTTCTTAATTATCTATTCATTTTTAATGGATATAGTAATTTTACAGGTCACTGTTATGTTCTTAAAACCATAGTATGAATGTTTCAGTTAATGTCTAGATTATTTCATGTCGTTTTTTTTGATTTCTGAGAATGAATGGAGTTCTGTTAAATAAAATGGCACTAAATGAAATTTCAGATTCAGAAATGTGAATGTGCAAATATGCCCTTTCAATCTTTTTAATATAAGCCAAATTTAGAAAACATCTCAAAGAGCTATTAATAAATTTATCATTAAAATATGAAGACATATGAAGTTGATGTTAGTATTTGGAAGTATAAAATGCTTTTAAATGTATGGCCGTATTTCACTGTTATTTTGAATTTATTATTGATTCAATCAAATATATTTGATAAAATTGGTATACACCCCAAATCATTAGAAAGTCACTTCTTGACTTCTAGAATGATAGAATAGAGATGGGAGTTATAAAGTCTTCCCTTGAAGTAGTGGAGTGGTTTGGATGATGTTTTCAGTTTATCTCATTTTTAACATTGACAAATATTTATTGAGCACTTACTCTGCCCCACATACTTTTCTAGGTTCCAGGGTAGTAAACAAAACAAAGCTCCTGCCCTTCTGAAAGTCACATTTTAGAGGAGAAGTCGTACAAAAAGCATGCAAAGAAAGTTATATATTGTTTTAAGTGAGAATGAAGTCTTTACTAGTTTAATTTGTGTGATCTCTGGTACTGTTTCCTCATCTGTGAAATGGAGCAATAATTGTATCTATAATATGAGCTAGATATTGATAATTGGACCCCTTTATTTTCATGGGAAAATGCAGTATAATCTCATAACAATACTGTTTTGGAGATGGCTGTTAGGGTTCTTTGGTTCTTTCCTTTCTGCTCAGCCCTAGAGGTAGTTGCTAGGGCTTTAACTCCTCAGGGGAAATGCATCTCATAACTTGCCTTTCAGAGTCATCCAGAGCTGCCAGTTCCTGCCCAATTTTGTCCCTTTTAAGGTAAATTTTGTACTGCTTTAATTCATTGTAACTGAAAAATAAACATTGATTTTCATCGGAAAAGACAAAAAAGGACCAAAGATAAGCAAATTCTGATAAAGTGCACAATTTAAACTTTTCATTTAATTTGTTATTTTCCCTTATCCATAGGCAAAACAACAAAGCAGGTTTTCCTGGATAGGTTTGGGTATATTTTATGTACCACAGTTAAGGGAGTTCTGACCATTGTGGTTCTAGAGGTGCCAATTTAGTATTAAAAAGATTACTTCCTGCTAGTATGTGAATTTAATAAGCTTTGTTTTTTTGGAAAGTGGTCATATTATAAAGAACCTTGAGAAGCTCATCTTGGGAAAGTCTCAAAATATGGGCAGAGTAGAAGACACCATGAATATTGATTATAACTTCTCTAGGAGGAGCCAAGAGTAAATAAATATTTGTTTTTATGAAATAAAGAAAAAAAAAACAGCAAGCAATCCCATCTAAAGGAAACAGGCAGCTTCCTTAGTTCTTTTTTTTTTTTTTTCTTTTTCTATTTTATTGGGGAACAGTGTTTTTCCAGGAGCCATTAGCTCCAAGTCAAGTAGTTGCTTTTTGTTTTGTATTTCAATCTAGTTATGGAGGGCACAGCTCACTGGCCCATGTTGGAATCGAACTGCTGACTTTGGTGTTATGAACACAGCACTCTAACCAACTGAGCCAAGTGGTAGCCCCAGCTTCCTTATTTCTAGTCATACAGACAATCACTAAAGGAGAATATCTATGTTAGGGCAGACTGTATGCCATGCTAATTAATGAACAGAAAATCGAGTCTAATTTCACATACTGACTTTAACCAAAGAACATTTCAGATCATCAACAATTGATTCATTACATTTATGAAGAACAATACCAGATAATCTATTATGATCGTAATAAAGCATCTTGTTTCTGGTTGTAGGAAAATATAGACACCCTTCAGATTGCCTATTTTTGAATTATTTGTTTGTGAAGTTTTTATAAATTTATTTTCCTTGTTTATTATATACTGAAAATTTTAGCCAGTATCTAGAAAAAAGTTGTGGTTTTTACACAGTATATTTACTAAAATGTATTTGAAAGCATTTTTATAGAGCAAAGGACTTTCAACCCTATGTTGCCCATAGTTGCTCTTTTATCATTTAATGGGCATTATAAACATGTTTTTAAAACATGTTTTTAAATGGGCATTTGAAACATGTTATGTTTTAACAAAATTTGGTTAAGAATAGTAAAACAAACTATAGATATAATTTAAGAGTTTCAAAAACTATAAATGTGTAAGCATATTTTTAACTTGGAATAATTATGAGGATATTTGTTAATTATTCAACATATTAGTTTAAAGAAATTGACAAAAAGATAATTATTAACACCTAAGTAAAAAAACCTAAAGAAGTTTTTTATCCCTCAGGCATGGCCCCCTCACCATAACCAAAAACTACTTCTCATTTTGCTTTCCTTGAGAATAATAGATGCTACTTCTAGAAAATCCTTTAGAGATTAAGTAATCTAAATTGTTTATTTTATTGTGTATAAATGGAGACCTATAAAGTTTGTCTTGCTAGAAGTCACACAACTAATTAAGGAAAATGCTTGTAGTAGAACCAAGTCTCAATCAGTCTGGAGATATTGTTGTTGCTTTGAATAACTCTCCCTTGCTCTCCAACCCTTTTAAACTCTGTTTGGCCTGTCTATGATCCCATTTCATTTTCTCCATTTCTCTCCATGCCATTTACTGTGTTAGGAATTCTCCACCAGTATCATATTAGGTAAACATCTGCCAACACAAAGAGGCAATACTCAGGGATATTCAAATTAGAAACAGATTGTACATATCTATTATTCCCAGCCTTTTAGGATCTTAGCAATCAATAGATGTGGGTGAGCCCAGTCATGTAGAAAGATGAAACTGTTTCAGACCTACGTCTAAGTAAAATGGTCGTCACTCATTGAAGTTGGCTTGCTTGTGTTGAGAAACATGTGTTCCTTGATTTTAAGAAAATGTGATGGGGTGCAGCTCAATACAGCTACTCAATGTAGCTCTTGACTGTCTTCTCTACATTTGTCAATGATTTAAGACAAATAGAAGGCCAGGATCTTGGAGACTTTTGTTATCGTGTGGCTGCCAAGCAGTTATGTGGTATATAGGAGGGTTGTGGTACTGTTTGGGAGAGAGCTTCCCAGCATTTTCCCTGCTATATTATCTATGATATGCTTTTCTCATAGAATTAACTATAGGAATTTAATGGACTGGAATCTTTAAAAGACTGGATTTTCTCAAATCTTAAAAAAAAAAAATTGGAGAGAAGTGTGGATCTTAACTGGTTAATCTAAGCATACAGAAGTATTTAATTCAGGTATTTAATTCAGTTCACAAGAAGAGAATAAAAAGACTGCATCAGATTTTACCTGAGGTTATCTCAGCATTTGTGTTGTTGAGTTTGGGTAAGGTAGCTTTGCAGTTATTTGGCTACTCTCATTTTACATGACTGCTTTTTCATGACTTTTAAATTAATGTGTGAAAACACTGCATTAGAACCATACTGAGAATATAAATGTTACAGAGAATCACACTCTCTTAAAATAGCATATTAAAAAACATAGTATTTATGACACTGTTGTATTCTAAGTTGAGAGTAATCTATTTTAAATATTATTTCTCTTTGGTAAAATAAATTATGATTAAAAACAGCATAGCTCTATATATCATACCAAATACTATGATAAATTTCAAATGCATTACAAATTTTCAAATAAAAATCAGGAAGCCGTAGATGTAGCAGTAGAAAGCATGAAAGAATACCTTGATAATCTTGGAGTAGAGGACTTTTATCCCTGTAATTCAAATACCAAAAAGGAAAAAAAAAAAAGGATACTTTTGACTAAATGAAATTCAAAAAAATTCTGCATGGAAAATAATTATAAGCAGAATCAAAAGCAAATGACAAACTAGGAAAAAATTTTAACTCATGTCATAGACTTTGAACCAAGTTCTCTAATATATTAAAAGGTTTCTAGGAAGTGACAGGAAAAGGAAAAACCCAACAGAAAAATGGGCAGATGATATAAACAGATGGTTTTCACAAAAGAAAATATAGTGTCTCTAAAAATATGAAAAGATGCTATTGCATACTCCAAATGAGAGAAGTAGAAATTCATTTGAATTGTGGAGTATGTTGGTAATGCACTCTCTCTCCAAGGCTGTGGGGAAATAAGCTCTCCTTTATATTGCTCATAGGATATATGAAAATTTGGCAATATCTATCAAAACTAAAAAAAGGAAGTGGACTTTGACCTAGCCACTCCACTTTGGGGAATTTATCCTTCAAACATAGTCTCTCACATGAGAAATATTTCATAGGATATATTCAAATATATTTCTAAGGATATTCATAGGATAATTACAAAAACAAAAAATTAGAAACAAATGTTAAAAAATATGACATATTCATGGAAAAGATACTATACAGATTTGATATAATCTGCTAAAATAAACCATGATACCATACAAATCTAAAAAAAAAAGGGAACACTTTATGTACTAAAATAAAAAGATTTCTAAGACATATTCAGAAAGAACAGCAAACTATAAAATAGTGTACAGAATATGTCATGTTTAATGTAAAAATGTGAGGAGGGGAATAAAAAATATTCATATGAATTTGTATATTAAGGAAATACAGAAAAATATACACAGATTAATGACATTGATTGTTTGTTGGGGGTATTGGAAATTGGGTGGATTGAGACAAGGGTGGGAAGGAAATTTTCACTTTCCACCTTTCCACGTTTTTTAAATCTTTGATCTTTGTGAATGTATTATTTATTGAAAAATCAAATAAAATATCTTAAGAACTTTTTATTGTCTTAAACCGTTTTGACATTGCTAATAGTGAAAAAGTTTGTAGTATATATACAGAATAACAGGAATACGCATGTATCCACCACTAAGCCTAAGATATAAAGGATTTAAGGTCATTACCAATAGTTTTAAATCCTCCTTTATGTCTCTACTTATACCCTCTGATTTCTGCTTAAAGGTAACTATCCAAAACTATAATGATTATTAATTTTGTTTTCTCTATAGCTTTACCACTTATGTGTATATTTCTTAAAAATACAGCTTTGCAAAGAATTCATGTAAGATTGTTCATTTCTTTTTTGAATGTTTGGTAGAACTCAGTTAAAATTATCTGGACTGGTATTTTTCCTTATGTAAATATTTAAACTCTAACTCCATAACCTCAATGATCTGAGGACTATCACAACTTTCAGTTTCTGGTTCAATCAGTTTTGTATTTCTTTTTCTAGGAATTTAACCATTTTCAATGAAGTTTTCAAATTTATTTGCCTACATTTTATTATAATCTCCATTTTAAAAATACATATGCTACATTTATATTCATCTTCCCTTTCTACTCCTCATTATTAATACATATCTTTTTATTAGTATTGCTGTAGTGAAACAGGATCAGCAAAAGATCCCACTTTCATGCCTGTCATCAATATTTGATAGCCTTCCTTGGATTCTCACACTTGTCTTGTGTTTATTATTTGAGGATTTCTTTTATTTTCTTGCCAGTTTAGCATTAGTTTTGTTTTGTTTTGTTGTTGTTGTTAACATAGCATTTCTACATGTTTTGTAGAGGGAAGTATTGTCAGAGTATTTATATATCAATAGTACAAGAAGTCTTTTAAGTTTATTGCCAATATAGGAACTTTCAACTCAAACAGAAAAGAAGCATTGGGATCATAAGTCTAATTTAGTTTTTAAGGAATGAATATTGTAGGAACTTTGCTATTCTTTTTGTGATATGCTTTTTATCACCAACACTTTGACATACGCCTCAATGCAATGTGTTTCAATATAGTAAATTAAAAGAAAAAAAAAGAAAATCTTTTGGGTGTAGGAAACTAAATACCTACTGATTTAAGAATAAATGTTCTAGACATAATTGATGCACATTAAGGGATTTTATATTGGTTGAAATTGATGGTGAGTTTTCTTGGAATCACAATTGCTTGGTCATTTATTTTTCTCTTGCAGTTAATTTATATATTGGTCTAGGCAAAAAGCTCTCAGATTTCACTTGCTGCCTATGCACTCTTCTATAATAGTAGGCGGATTTTCCTGAGGTCATGGATACACAGTGTTCAACAAGGAAGCTGTCATTTCTTACTGGGTTCCTTCACTTTAAATAATTATGTAGCAGAAATGAAATCCTTGTAGTATTAAAGGAGGCAATGTTATGGTAACCAAATTACTCAAGTGGGATTCTTTCGTGTGTGTGTGTGTGTGTGTGTGTGTGTGTGTGTGTGTGTGTGTGTTTAGAACCTCCAGGTTGTCTCTAAAACAGTTTCTTAACACAGTTATTTCATACCTTTTAGAATGGGTGGTCTAGAATCAAGGACAGTCTCTTACAAGATTTATTATTTGTGTACCAACATGAAACCTATCACAAGTTACTCAGACGCTAAGGTGACTTTTAGATTCTTAAATAGCTCTCTACTATTATCTGGATACAAAGGTTCCAAATGAGTAGTAATAATATAGGTAGATTAAAACAACTCATATGCGTTTGAAAATCAGGGACAAATGGAAATCACCATGTAAACCACAATACTCTAGATTAGTGGTTAGCACCATAGCCTCTCAGGTCAGACTCTTGAGTTTAAGTCCTTTGTATTAGTTTGCTAATGCTACCTTAACAAAATACCACAGATTGGGTAAAGAACATAAATTTATATTCTTACCATTCTGGAAGCTAGAAGTCCAAGATCAAACTGTTGGCATGTTTGGTTTCCCTTGAAGCTTCTCTCCTTAACTTGCAGATGGTTGCCTTCTTGCTCTGCCTTCACAGGATCCTTTCTGTGTGCTCCCATAGTGGTTTATAGTGTTCATGTGTTCTCTTTTCTTGTTGATCTTCTGTCTGATTGTTCCATTCATTATTGAAAATGGAAGATTGATGTCTCCAACTATTATTGTTGAATTACCTATTTCTTCCTCCATTGTCAGTTTTTACCTCATGCATTTTGGAACTCTACTCATATATATATATATATATATATATATATATATATATATATATATATATATAGGTTTATATTCAGTATGTCTTATTGATGGATTTTTATTATTATAAACTTATATTAGTGTAAAGGAGAACATCTATAACAGGAAGTCATAAATTTGGTGCCACTTTTGCTCAAATGCCTTCATCTTTTATTTTTATATGGGTAGTGGCCCTTTCCCAGGTTTTGGAACCCCATTTGAAGAAAGAGAAAACTACTACAATGCTTTGACCAATGTCTTATAGACCATGCATTCCTATATGCTCTTACCGCTAAGCAACTCATGTTCCGTCAGTGGAGGATGCAGTGGACCAAGGGCAAATGGGGAGCTGGAAAATAACAGCAGTGTCATGAAATTGAACTAGAAGCCAGAGAAGACCAAGGCTTTTCAGTTAGAGATGAGTGTTATTAAGCAAGATTGAAAATAATGACCAAGAAAACTCTCAAAATATTGATGAATGTTGAAATGTTCACTATCAATATTGTCACTAAAGACTCTGAATTATATTACTTTACCTTATTTATTTAATATACACCTTATCCTACTTTTTAAATGTTCTTAATAAACATGGAACAAGGGAGAATCTATTATGTGCCAAGTACTTTTTATCTTACAATAGGTATTTTTAAGTCATATGTCACTTTGATGAAAGTAAACATTTTGTGAAGATGATTTCAGAGTAATAAGTGGAAGAAGCAGAATTTTAAAATATGGTTATCTTATACTAAAGTTATTTTACTACAAATTTCTGCTCTTTAATGATATCTTGACATTACTAGAAATTATTTAATGAGGACATTCTGCTTTTTAAAGAATCCTAATAAATAGAAATTTTGTAACATAATGTGTGTTATAATGTGCAGCATATTAGGCATGTCATATCTAACATGCATTGTACAATCAAAACAATCAGATTACTTGATTAACTGCTATTAAAATTGATTTGTTATTTTATAGTAATAAAAACCCCTCTGTTATGTTTGTTTAGTGCAATGTGATTTTCACCATTGACACATTTGCAAACTGTTTCAATAAAAGGAAGATCTAAGACACACACATCCATCTTATAAAACAATGCTATCTATCTATGTTAACATATTTTTAATTCAATATAGTGACTGATGTGTCTGGTAAAGAAATGAGTTTATTTAAGACACATATTATCTCCATTGAATGGAGAATGGGGACACTGGAAGGGTCTCTTTCTTTCACAGGACAGTTTCGTTGAGTGAAAAGAATGGCATAACATGAGAAGTACTTACATCCTTACTCTCATCTTTGTCTTCTTTTATTTTAGTAAATCTCTTACACTTACTCTATTTGATTCTGCCATATTACTTATTCTTTGAGACGACATAGCAAAAAAAAAAAGATGTTAAACAGATTTCAGGGAACACTAACAACTGAAGCCTACTTTTCCTTGGTTTATTATATTAACCATATGGCATCTACCAGTTTTTCAAGATCAAATGAAAGCAGGGGTTTTAAAAAGAAAAAGAAACAAAAATAGAGAGATGAGATATGTGAAATAAAACTTTTCCTGGATGTTCTATCTGGAATGAGATGAAATTACATAGATATTACATAGACTGAATCATTTGATTATGTCTATAGCTAGACAAGTGATATTAGGTGTAGATGAGCTGGGAAACTGCCTACCAACATGATCTGTATAAGACACCAAAACATTATTGACATACATTGGAAAGATTTAAATTGTTTCTGCTCCCACTCCCAAGTGGTAGAGATCGGAAACATTTCTAGTTAATGCACTATGTCAGTTTTTTTGTTATTATTATTTTTGCAATTTACAATACAGTAGAAATTTGTCAGCCAGTCACAGTCAGTTGAAATTCTGAAAATAAATAATTCAGGATGCAGTGCTGTTCATGGGAAATTAATCTGAATTTTAAACCATTTGCTATACCTCCCAAGTGACTTCTGAATAGAAAAAAAAGTGCTGAAAATAGAAACTATGGAATAAAGTTATTTATTAATATATTTTAAAATATAGATCCTGCTTTGCCCAATTAAAGTGAATCAGTAAGTGGTAGTTCTATTTGATATATAATATTTATAATGTAAACAGAAAATCAAGACATTCTTTTATAGCAATATTTATAAACAAAAAAATGACTAGAATGATAACAATATTTTTAATCATTTTAAATGCATAACTGAGCGAGCAAGAAAATAAGGGGAAATATTTAAGATAAGTGTAAAAGTTTTGAAGTACTTGCATTATCCTGGGTGGTGGGTTTGTGGAATGGAGGGGTGGGAAGTGGGTGGAGGAAGTTGCTATTCTACTCTGCTGGGTATTAAAAGTTTAATGAGAATTTGGTCCAGGAAAGGAATCTATATTGAAAATAAGATCCAGCACTAAGCTAGGCTCTTCCAAATGCTATTCTCTTATTAAAAGAGTAGAACGACTACTCCATCAGGGAAGCCTACCTTTATAAGAAATATTATAGGTATTAATCTGGATCCTGGTGGGAAACAATAACTGTCCCCTGACAATTCATAACCAGGTGGACTTGGGGTTCCATTTTACACTATGTTAAGTGATCTGAAAAACCATAATCAGAAGAAATAACATTTTAAAAGAAATCTTAGAGAGTGGTTCCCCGGCAGTGTCTGAAAGAACCAGAAGCACAACGCTCCTGGAGGACATGCCAAACCCACATTTCCCAGGACTTCTACATACAAAGAAATCCTGAGTATAAGTTGATAATAGAAATGTATAATCCACGAGGAACAAATTTACCATGAGGAAGAATCATCAGATACAAGAAACAGTAGAAAGAGTAGTTTTTCTCTTAAAAGTTTGGATATTAGAACTATCATATGAAGATTATAAAATAAGTGAACATGTCTAAAAATTGGTAAATTTACTCATCTTTTTTGCACTCAATGAATTAAGAACTTGAATGTGAAAATACAACTTTACAATTTCAGAAGAAAATATAGATGCCAGGATAGGGAAGGATTTCTTAAGTCCGTCCCCCAAAAATTGTAAAAGAGAGATACATTTGACTATAGTAAAATTCTCTGTATAACAAAAGATAAACTTATTTAACCATAAACCAATTTATTTATGATGAACTAGAGACTAGCAAAACCTAGTTGTAAGAAATATATTCATCAAAGAATTTGAATATAGGGTATATAAATCAGTCCTGACAATAAGAAAAGGCAGATAATGCCATAGAAAAATGAGCAAACGGTTTGAGAGAAAGAGGATAAATCTGAATTGCTAATAAACACATAAAAGATGCTCTCCAGATATGAGGGACATGGAGTTAAAATAACATGATGCTAACATCACACACCCATGAATTCAGAAAACTGAAAATATTTTATAATACGAAGTTTTGGTGAAGTTGTTGGGGGAATATAATAAGTGCCATCGTTTGAGGGCAATTTGACAATATCTCAATTAAGTTGGAGATAAGAAATCTCTTCACTTTTAGGTGCATATTCTTTTTTTTTAACTTTTTATTTTATTTTATTGGGGAATATTGGGGAACAGTGTGTTTCTCCAGGGCCCATCAGCTCCAAGTTCTTCAATCCAGTTTTGGAGGGCGCAGCTCAGCTACAAGTCTAGTCACCGTTTTCAATCTTAGTTGCAGGAGGTGCAGCCCACCATCCCATGCAGGAATTGAACTGGCAACCTTGTTGTTGAGAGCTCTAACCAACTGAGCCATTCAGCTGCCCCTCTGGAATCTCAGCAGCAGCTCAGCTTCAATCTAGTTGTGGAGGGCGCAGCTCACTGGCCCATGTGGGAATCGAACCCACAACCCTATTGTTCAGAGCTCATGCTCCAACCAAATGAGCCATCTGGCTGCCCATAGGTGCATATTCTTGATGGGGTTAGGACACACTACTCCAAAATATGGTACCTTGGTATCTTGACTATTTTCAACGGAAGGAGTTTGAGAAAATAGCAGCAGCAGAAAAGTCATTCTGAACCCTCATGCGAAAGGCGCTCCTTCTATACTCCTAAGAACAACAACAAAAAAAATGTATAGAAAAATCAGAACAAACAGGCCTTGCTAGGTTTTCCCCAGTTTACTGCAGTTACCTCACATTCCTTGACCTATCATATTTTCCCTCAACTAAAATACTCAAATTTAACCATCTTTTTCAAGTCTTCATTTCCTTATGAAGGCTCCTGTGTCACATAAAATTTATATTAAACAAATTTGTGTGATTTTCTCTTGTTAATCTGTCTCCATCAGTTTTATTTTCAGACCCAGCCAGGGACCCTAAGAGGGTAAATAAAAATGTTTTCCTCCCCTATAGTCTCTAAAGAAACTTTTGATCATTCACACGATCATCCTCCCCGCAGTGTTGTTTGCATAGCCAACAAACTGAAAACAATGTAAAGGCCATCACGAGAAGAATGAATGTCTACCTTGGGATGCTATACAACAATTAAAATAAAGTAACTGGAGCATTATCAAAGGAAATTTGCGTTTGATATCTATATTATGATGCCACTTATATAAAATTTAATAATAAAAAATAGTCTATTCATAGTAAATAAAAGTATAAAAACATCATAGCTGGAGGTGAAAAACACCAAATTCAAAATAATGATTGCCTGTGGGGAAGGAAGGAAGTGTGATCAAGCAGCGATTCACAAGAGTTTCAAATATATGCATGATATTATGCTTCTTTTTAAAAAGCTATGTATTTTTAAATGATGTTCTGAAAAGAATTTTAAGCTTAAGTTGGATAAATATGTAAATATTCATTCTATTATTCTTAAAATTGTCTGTACTTTTGAAATATCTCACTATGAAAAACAAAAAAAGTGTTTTTAATCCCACTGACTAAATATGTATTGGCCTGATCATTAAATAATTTTGGTGAAAAAGTGGCATTTTATTGACCTGCCCAAAGGGCCAACATGTCTCAGTGTTTTCCAGGCCCGGTATAATATGGTTACATTAGGTACAGACCCTCGCCCTTGGGGTGGACATCATACTCCTTGGACAGTGCTCGTAGAATAATGTTCAGCTATCGCAATGTTCCAAAACACAGGGCCAAGGATGTTGATCCTCATTAACTGTTTACTCTGCAAGGCTGTTACGGACCGAATTGTGTACCCCAAATATCCTATGTTGAAGACCTAAACTTCAATGTAGCTGTATTTGGAGATAGGGCTTTTAAAGCCGTGGTTAAGGTTAATAAATGAAGGCATAAGCATGCTGCACTGACCTAGTAGGACTGTTGACCTTACAAGAAGAGGAAAGGATGCCATTGAGGACACAGTAAAAAGGAGGGTGTTTGCAAACCAAGAAGAGAGGCCTTATGAGAAGCCAAACCTACCAACACTTGGACTTCCAGCCTGCAGAACTGTGAGAAAATAAATTTCTGGTGTTTGAGTCACTCAACCTGTGTAGTATTTTGTTATGGTAACCCTAGCAAATTAATACAGCTGTTATAACCTTGGCAGATATGAGATTGGAAGCTCAGAGGTAGCTCAGAGACCAGATGTAGAAAAATTATCCGCAGAGGACTCCATAATCAGATTTGGGAGGTCTGGGAGGAGGCCAGACTTTTTATTCAACGGGAGTGGGCAGATATACAGATGTAAATAACAGAGAAAGTCTGCTGTGGCAGTGGAAAATAACTATGTAGCCCTGGATTGTCGATTTAGCATAAATGCTGCAATGATTCATCTCTGAGTTGATAAACATGTTTTTCAAAGTGAAAGGCAGACAGACAAGATGAAGTTTCCAGCTAGAAGGGCTTCATCACTGAAAGGTTTATAGAGAAAAGCCACTCAGCTCATGCCTCCACAATGCAGGAAATGCACGAGTGCTGGGGGCATAGTTTTTCCTTTTGATGAAACACAGACAAGGGGGAACTCTAGTAGTTTGTTTATTTTTATTTTATTTTTCAATTACAGTTGACATTCAGTATTATTTCATATTACTTTCAGGTGTACAGTGTAGTGGTTAGACATCGATATGATTTATGTAGTGATACCCCTGATAAGTCTAGTACCCACCAGGCACTACATGCAGTTATTTCAATATCATTGATGATATTCCCTGTGCTGTACTTTACATCCTTTCTTTTCTTTTGTTAATAGCTCCCTTGCTCCACCCTTCTTCCCCTAAAAACCTTCCATTTTGTACAACCCATGCACGTGCCCTTCTAGTTGCTAGATTCAATGGTGCCTGATGCATGAATCGCTTAATAAAGCCAATTAGTTCTTCAAATGTACTTGGTTGAATTTTTTAAACAACACTTAAAGAATAAAGGTAAATTAAAATATATAGATGACTTAGATCTGAGCCCTACAAAATTCCAATATTTAAAGGTCTGGAAATGGAGAAGTAGTTGGCAAATGTTGTTATCAGGGATTGCCTGAGAAATAAGGGGAAAACTAGGGAAATAATGTTTTTAAAGAAAAAAAGAAAAAGGGGTGTTTCAAGAACAGAAATTGGTGGTCAGTTTGTTGAATTTGGCTGAAAAATCAAACAAGTTTTCCTATGATTTAACCACAGGAAAACTATGATTTGGTGGTGTTGGGTTTTTGTTAGAGTGGCAGAGCTGGAAGCCAGATTAAACTGGAGAGTGAGGTGAAAACTACAGAATGCAAAACTACAGAAAAAAAAACCAAAACAAAACAAAACTGTAGAAAGCTCTTTTAAGAGACAGCTTATAGTTAGTTTTATCTAGAACTGTGATTTTTCTCATTTGGGTGTGATAATAAAGGACAGGGCTGGGGAATTAATTGCACCTGTAACAGGATAACAGAGGAATACGGAACTGAAGCTGTGTAGGGAAAGATGTTAAGACACAAGATATAACATAAATGGTAGTGTTACCAGAGAGGGGGGCTTTACTCTGGGAGATGTCCGGGCTTGACTCTTACATCAGGGATAGAACCGGGCACTCAGGGAGGAGAACTGGGAAACTTAGCTGCTACGTTCCCAGAAGTTGGGCCCTGGTGGGGCCAGGATCCCAGAGAGCAGTTTCCAGGCTCTGAGCCTTACGGGGAAAAGTGCTGGGTCAGTAGATGGCCATCAGCTGTGACTAATTGGCCATCAGCTGTAACCAGTTAGCTATTAGCCACTGATATAACTGCCGTGGCTTAGCTAGCAAGTACAGATTGTAGTTAACAAGGGGTTGGTTTGTTGGTGGAGAAGCGGAGGGCAGGTTATGGCTCCTGCTTCCTGTGTCTCCAACCCAGCCACCAGCGAGAATATCGTGGTATGACTCCCCTATCTATGGCTCCGTGGGTGTTCCTTTTTGGCCTCACCACATCCTGCGTTCTTGTGCGGGGAGCGGGACCAGAGACCCTGCATGACAGCCCTCCTTGGCGTGGTGTCCAGGTTCTTGGCATCTCGAACAAAGAATTGAATGAGACACAGAGGTAAAGTGGTAAAAAAATTTTATTTGATGAGATGGTACACTCCAAAGAATTAGGGGCAGACGGAGCACAAAGAAAAGTGGCTCAAGTCTAGGGGCGCAGGGTGGCATTATTATGAGAAAAAGTCCACTACAGAGGGTTGGGAGCCAGCCCCGAGCAAAGGCAAGGGTCAAAGCTCAATGCTCAAGAGATTACAGCTAACAGGAGCCTGGAGGTTTTTTCTTTTTTTCTCTGGGATGGGCTGTAAACCTCTGGGAGCAGGACCGCTTGATTGACACCTGTGATTGATAAGGGGCTATTACTTCACACTTTTAGACTGCGCATGTCCCTTCCCAGAGTTCAGTCTGTTATAATGATATTAATGAAAGTCTGGGCATATGTATGACATTACAATGATGGTATAAGGAGGCTAGGGTGAGATGGAGATCATGGTGGCCCTCTACTGCATAGGACTGGTCTAATTTGTTGTCTTTTAGTCTCCTCACAGTGGCTAATGGTTAGGGCAGATAAGGGAAGCATTGGAGAGGTCTCCAGGTGATGCTCCCCCTAGATTGTGTTGGACAGGAAGGAATGCAGAGAACCAATGACCTATTTCTAACTGCCTGCCTTGTTTTCCCTGAGAGATGTGGTCCCCATAAATCTCTGTGGGGAGTTGAGGGACAGATGGTCTCTTCTGTATCTGCTTCAAGCTGAGAAGGGGGGTAAGAACTGTCCTTACCTCATGAGGATTCACCAACCTCTCACCCTGTCTGATCTTAAATAAAAAGGGGGTCTTTTCTTCCTTGATCAGGGTACACTGGGAGCCTCACTGGGTCATAACTCATATCCTGATGGCCCCTACACAAGAAGAAACAGGCGTTAGTTAATAAGTTAAAAGCGCTGTCTCCAGTAATAGGACTTGAAGCCCAATTATCTTGATTTCACCCAGGGGTTAGGTATGGACTGGCCTGGAGGAGTGTTAAAACCCATTTGGTCTCTGGGATAGCGGTTATTTATCCAAGAGTTAGGGCTGTAGTAGCTTGGCAGAATGTTGGGCTATGATGATTATAGCTCACAGGCTTTTAAGTACTAGTTATTAAGCAGGGCTGAGAGACAAAATGTGATTTAGGCTAGGACCAATCTTCAGTTTAGGGTTAAGAAACTGATTAGAAGAGTGATTAAGACCAGGGGCTACGGAGCTAAGAAACTAGGGAAAAGGAGACTTAAAATTTCTATAGTGAGGGACTCTCCCGTATCAGTAGGGTTAACTGATTGGTGATCTCTGTGAGTTATATGAATAACTGATTCAGGAGATAGGGAGAGGTGCTTGGCAATTGACTGGAAGAATGGCACACTGCATATGGCATTATAATACAATTGATTCCTTGCTGATACATATCAAATTTCTGAAAATAATTTGTCACAATTTAAATGATTTGGTCCAGAGAAATGAAAAAGACAAAGGCAGTACCTCAGCTATTCAAAGGTCTGAACTCAATAAACATTTATTAAATAAAAAAATAGTTGTTAGCAATAATTGAATCATTATTTTTTTCCTTTAATTGTAAATATGCGTAACTTTTTTTTAGTTATTTTATCCAAATCTTGGGGAAATTACAATACTAACTACAAACAAACCAAACCAATCTAGATAACTTGTACTTTCACTGTTGCTCCTGCTTCTGTAAAATAACAAGATTACTGCAGCGATAGATTCCTTTGGTCTTCTTTGTGATTCTTACAAATTGTTGCATGATTGTTTCTCTGTAGGTTATCAAAATACATAAAATAGGCGGGCATGTGAAAACAATTCGTGTTTCCTCTATCACAAAGTTTCATTTCAATTCAGCAAATACGTATTGGGCATCCAATATTTGGTGTGGCCCATCTAGTTGCCTGAATAGGAATATGAATAAAAAGCAGGTCTTACCCTTGAGGCCCTTACAACTGAGTAAGAGATTAAGATGCAAAAAATACAACAGTGTCATGCAGCATGAAAAGTGGTAGAGTTATAAAGTAAAGTGGGGGGACTGATGAGGAAGCAATTCTTTTCTGAATAAGATTAGAAAGTTGAGAGTAAAAATAGACAGTTGCAGATACGAAGTAATGTTGGTGCTAGTTCTTGAAGGCTGAGAATATAATTTTCCAGGAAGACTAGTAGAGAAAGATATTCTAGGCCTAGGGAAAAGCATGGGCAACGTCATGAACAGACGGCCAGTGTGTGATGTATTTTAGCAATAGTGACCCACGAGGAATGGCTATAGAGTGAAGTTTGGTGGGGAAAGTGTGGAGGCAAGACTGGAAAGCAAACTGTGCCCAGGTTGTGGGGTGAGGGTTAAGTGGGGCAGGTTGTGGGTGGGGGTCGGGAGATGGGAAGTAATGGTGCTGACTTTCATGGTGTGGAAAGTGGAAAGCAAACAGACTTTTAAACCAGATGCTGATAGGATCTGCGTTCAGATAGTTTATTCTTCCTTTCATTAAATTATTTTGCATTTTCCTCTTTTTAATCAAAAGAGCATTTATCTAGCAGCAGTCTCAAAGTAAAATAATAAATATGGAAGAATGGAAAATCAGGAGAGTAATTTATATTACCAGGAATTAAAATGAACATTGAAAAGTCATTGTTCTGCTGTCTGACCTTTTAGAACCGCAAATCTAGGCACAGAGTCAGAATTGATACTTATTTTAGCCTTAATGATAATATCTAGAGTCTTTCACTGCATGCAATGCCCCTCATCATGTGGGTCCTGCTTATAAGATAAGTGTCATCCTTTGGCCCTCCTGTATGTGAATCCTTTCCTTCAGTCTTTCATAATGAATTATAAGACTTGGAATTCACTATGCTTTTTTACTGCTACGTCTTTTCATATTTTGATTGCTACTTAAAGTAATTTTTCCTCTAATGTTTTTTGTTTCCTGGGTAGTTCCAATTTATCGTTCAAGAGTCAGCTCAGATCTGATCTACTCCAGGAAGTATGTATATTTTGAATCTGGGTTAGGCCTCTGCTTTCATGTCCCATGCCATCCTGTAGATATCTTCATATTGCCATTGTTTCCATTGTAGGTCACTTGCTTAACATTTTCCCACATGAAACTGCAGACTTTGTGTATGTAGGCACTGTGCCCTACCTCCATATTCTTGATGCCATATACTTACAAGATCCCCAGACATTTACCAAATCTAATGAAACAGAATGGAATGGAAAAAAAAATGAGTAGATTTATTGAAAAGTCAGATAAAGAACCCCTCTATAGCTAAGGCCTGGATGGTTCTGTTACCAGAGAGTGGGCTCTTCTAGGCACAGTGTCCAGGTTCTTGGTGTCTTGAGCAAAGAATTGAACAAGACACAGAATAAAATGATGGAAAAGTAGTTTATTAGAAGAGATAGTACACTCCAAAGAGTTTGGAGCAGACATGAGCAAAAGAAGAGGCTCAAAAGACGCTGACTGGAGAGGACTTGGAGTTTTTATCCCTTTTTTTTCCCTCTAGAATAGGCTGTTCCTTTCTGGGCATGGAATCTCTTGATTGACACCTGTGACTGACAAAAGGCTATTACCTCATTTTTTTAGACTGTGCATGTTTCTTCCCAGAATTCAGTCTGTCATAATGATATTAATGAACTTCCAGGCGTATGTGTACTATTATAATGCTGATATAATGAGGCCCAGGTGAAATGAAGGTCATTGTGGTCTTTACTGCACAGGTGTGAGTGGCCAGTTTAATCTAGTTGGGTATTTTGTACCCATTTGTTTCCTCATAGGGATAGATAATTATAGTGAAAAGGCAAAGTTTTGGGCAGAGAAGGGAGGTCTTTTGGTCGCATTTTATGGGTTGTGTTGGACGTGCAAGAATGTAGAGACCCAATGTCTATCTCTAAACTGCCTGCCTTGTTTTCCCCTTGAGAGATGTGATCTCCATAAAATGTCTATGGGAAGTTGAGGGACAGGAAGGTCTTTTCTTCTGTATCTGCTTCCTGCTGGGCAGGGATGTAGAGCTGTCCCTACCTATTGGGAGATTCACAGAACTCTCACCCTATCTGATTTCAGATGAGAGGAAGGGGTCTTGAGATTCGCCTGGAAGTCCAGGTTGGCTTTTTTGGTTCAGACTGGCAATTTTGCTAGGGCATCATCCATATCCCGAAAGCCCCTAAATGAGGAAAAATAGATTTTGGTTAATAAATTTAGAAGTGTTGGCTTAAAGAGCAGAGCTCAAAACTATTAATGTGAGGTGGCTATGTGATGTAAAATCCGCCTGCTCTATGGAGCCTGTGGCCACTTATCCGGCTAGTCGGGTGTTGTTAATTGTCCAGGAGTTAGGCCCAGAATAGGTAGGAGAGAACATTAGGCTTCAATGAATACAATCCACAAGCATAAATTACAAGTTTCAGGGCAATTATCTAAAGCAGGGGATAGGAGATTTCTATGATTCAGGTTAAAAACAATCTATAATTTATGATTAAGAAACTAATGGAGTTAAAACTCTAAAGAAAGAAAACTTAAAGTTTCTGTAATGAGAAGACATTCAATTTGGCCTGTATCAGTTCTATGCTAGAAATACTGGTGGAGCATAACAAAAGAAGATTTCCTAGGCAGTTTCAGATTCAAATATACTGAAGTGCACATACATAAAATGTAAGTATGTGTGTGTGTGTGTGTGTATATATATATATATATATATATATACGTATATATATATATATGTATATATATATACATGTATATATATATATATATTCCAATCATTTAAAAATTAATGTGTCCCATTCAGAATAGAATTGATTTTTTTTCTCAAAATTCAAAAACAGGAAGGATGGATAGCTTTTCCTAAGATACTGATTTAAATGAATCAACTAATATTAGTTGGGGTATAAAGAACTATAGAAGCCAGGAACTTTAGGCCATAAATCTACCACACTGAAAGCTTCTAAAAGCTAGAAACCAAGCTTTATATGTTCTTCCCATTATCTAGTACCATGTCTCGGTTATAACATATACCAAATCACTGCCCAGAAAGAAGAGTGTAAGGATAGTTCAAAGACTGCTTTCTGGTTCTCAGCTTCATGACAAGTCGCATCAACATAGACCTTTCTTTCTAATATATGCGTATTACTTGGAGTTTATCTAGATAATGTGCGTCAAAAAAGTTGATTTTCTTTCTCTTCTCTTAATCAGTTTGGAATCATTGGTAACTTAAATCTCAGTCCAAAAATAATTAGTGACATTTTATGAAATAAATGTAGGCTTAGTCATTTTAGGGACTGTGTAACTTAATGTCCCTTCAGGAAAAACACGAATATACATTTATTTCTTCACCAAATGTTCTCATATTAAAAATATTATTACTCTTCATCCCAGATCATAGGATGAAATTATAATTTAGTACTTGTAAACTAATTTGTAAGTAAATATAAGATATTGATTTTAAGTTTTGTTGTTTTTGAAGTACAGTAGTATTTTTTTTCTTGAAATTCTAAGAGATAATAACTTCTTCAGGGAATTATTCATTGAATTGCTTTTCCTTATTAATTCATATTGGCTTTACTATTGCTTTGATGGTCTATTAAATTTGAAGTAGGTATTATTTCGACTAAAAAATCCGGGAAACTAAGTAACATCTCATCATAATCCATAAGCAACAAAGTCCCTCCAAGTTTTTCTCAGTATATGTATATCAAATCACTTGAAGCTTTAATCAATTATATTTTGAGGCCAGGCTCTGTCTGTCATTCAACAAATATTTATGTGGGCATAGGCAAAGCTCTAGGTACAGGGAATAAAGACAAAGTCCCTGCTCCCATGACACATTTTTAATATGAGGAGACTGTCTGTAATCACGCAAGCAAGTAAATGGGATAACTTCGAGGGCTAAGTACTGTAAAGAAAACAAAACAGTGGAGGCAATGGCAGGGAGTGACTCCATGAAGGGAAGGCCCACTTCAATTAGAATGATTTGGGAAGAACTATTTGAAGAGGTGACAACTGAACTAATTAAAAGAGGGCCAAAAATTTGAAAATCTGTGGAAAGAGAGGAGTGAGAAGAGTAGGAGTTAGTGAGAGGGATGGTGAATAGTACATGATAAAATCAGAGAATGCCAAGATTTGGATTTTAGGCTAGATGCAATTGGAAGTCATTGAAGGGTTTTGAAACTACATTAAAAAAAAGTAAGGAGTTTGGTCTGTGGGCCATTAGAGTAGAATTAAAGAAACCTCTTAGAGCCTACTAAAGAGGTTTGGTGAGAGATAACCATAGCTTACATTAACAAGTAGCAGTAGAAATGATGACAAATGGTTGGTAGGATTTGGGATATATTTTGGATGTATAGTCAATGGGATTCTTACTCTTCAATTGGGAATGGGGTGAAAATCATCATAGTTGGTCCTAGGTTGGGACCTCACCAGATGGCAGTGCCATAAATAAAGATGGGAAAGAATGGAAGAAAATCACTTTGGAAATGATACAGAATCAATAGTTCTCTTTTGACATCTTGCGTTTATGGTGGCTATTAGACATCTACGCAGAAGTAGGCAGGCAGGTAGAAGTAAGATCATGGGAGAAACCAGGGCATGAAGATAAAAAAAAAATGGAAATGGTGGGATATATACTATTTTAAAGCCATGGAACTTAGATGAAATCTCCTAGAGAGGGAATGTAGATGGAAAAGAGGAGAATTAAGACAGGAGTTACTGAGCAAGAATTCCATTTTGGGCTGAGGTAAAATAGTAAGTTTGCACATTGGTGTCTTAGCTGAAGTAGAAAGGATGTGGGAGGAATATGTCAGAGTCAAAGTTCTTGACAAGTTTTGGTGTGTTTAGTTGTTGTTCCGAGCATTTGAGGAAGGCTACATTTGTCTTCTCTGATTTGTTCCTTCAAATTGGCAATTTTACTTACCAAGTTATGTGACTCTTTGAAAGAAACAAATTTTAGGTGACTTACCTACCAAATCTGAAGACATGGAAGTTTCTGAGGCACAAAGCACTCAGGTTATGCTGTGTATCACCAGCCTTTCCACCTAAGGTCCTGCTCATGCCATGCCTACAATTCCCAGGGACTTGCAATTTCACTCCCTGGAGTTTGTTTTTCTGTTACACATATATCTTATTATATGAATGTCTCCTTAGTATCGTCATTGAGTTCATCTTTTGACTCTTTTTGAATGTTTGATTCCAAACTCTAATCAAATCTCAATCCAGATGATCTCATTGCTTTATTTTATGAACCAGCAATGTTAACTTCTGAGGGGAAAGGTTACTTCTCCATAGATACCACAAGACTCTGGGCTACTCTCTATCTTTTTGTTGCTGTGGTAATGACAGTTTCCTTTCATCATCATGGAATTCAAAGTTAAATAGTTGAACAGTGGAACAGGCAAATAACAGAGTAAATTACAATAAACCAATAACACATGACAGCATTTCCTTGTGTTTGAAAAAGGCTGATGTGTTTTGACTAAGGGAAGAGAAACGGACAAGTATATTTCATGGGTCCTTGGCAGTGAGAGCAGAGAGCAGGAAAGGTATTTATTTTGTCACAAGGAAAATTAGGGCAGAAAGATATATACAAACCACCTTCTCTGCTTCCCACACAAAAGGGATGGAAAAGGAGATATTCCCTGTTAGCAATAATATTTTAAAAGGAAATGAAACCCAATTTGTCCCTAAGTGCTTTATTCCACAAATGCTAACAGGAAGGGAAATTCCTATTAGGCATGGTGGATGAATTGAATTCTGGATTTTAGTATTGGTTTTTTTCCATAAATATTATAAGCAGACAATTATAGATATCTTATAATTCATTATTAAGGGATGATAAAATGGAGGTGTAAAATAGAAAATGTATGTTCCCTTCTTAAATAATAAATGCTTTAGTTAAAACAATTAGATAAATCCACATTAGCAAAAAAGAAAAAGCCACAAGATGTCCTACAGAAAAATGATTCCAGCGTTTCATAAATATCCAGTGTTGTCCTTATTTCATTTTTAAGCCTCTGTTGCATCTATAATGAAAGCTATTTTATTCTGTTGTACATCAGAAGGAGATGAGAATGTACTTAAGGGAATTTGATCCAATTAGTGTTACATTGCTGACCTTTAGTAAAGATACCAAATGATTCAAGAGTAAGATTGAAATAGATAGGTTATGCATTGCATATATTCTAATGGTTCAAAAGTGTAAAATAATTTACCTTGGGATTACAAGCAAGTGCATTTTAAGATTTTATAATCTGAATTGTTCATAGCTGTAGGGCATCATTTCAATAAGCTATTCTTAGAGGAGAAATACAGTCAAATGAAACTGAATCATATAACAAAATTAACAATATGCATTTGGTAAATTACTTCCTTCTAAATGTATTAATATCAAGATTGATGTCTACTACCTGCAGAAGCAGTAAAATCTAGAAGAATAAATTATTTCCACAGTTGTCAATTTGTGTTAAACAAACCTTGTGAAATTAGTTTACAAATCACTTCATGAGACATTATCTTTATAGTCATTAAAATTGTTATGTTGCTATCTGATGTTACTTTTTTAAAAAAGATTTTATTGGAGAATGGGAACAGGACTTTATTGGGGAACAGTGTGTATTTCCAGGACTTTTTTTTTTTTTTAATTGGAGAACAGTGTGTTTTTCCCAGGACCCATCAGCTCCATCCAAGTCAAGTTGTTGTCCTTTCAATCTTAGTTGTGGAGGGTGCAGCTCAGCTCCAAGTCTAGCCCCATTGTTAGTTGCAGGGGGCGCAGCTCATCATCCCTTGCTGCAGTCAAACCAGCAACCTTGTGGTTGAGAGCACGCGCTCCAACAAACTGAGCCATCCGGCCGTCCTGGGGCTAAGTAGCAGCTCTGGTGCAGCTCATTGTCTTCATTGTAGTTACAGAGGGCACAGCTTGTTGGCCCATGTGGGAATCAAACCGGCAGCCCTGTTGCCCAGAGCTTACCCTGTAACCAACTGAGCCACCATCTGCTCTGGTGTTACTTTTTGAAAATGAAATTTTAAGTGTAGAAGTAAGCAAAAAACAAAACAAAACAAAACAAAAAGAAAACACAAACAAACAAACAAACAAAAACTCCAGCAGCAAAACAGAGCCAAATAAATTTCTGCTTTTTATTTTTCTCAGGATCATGACAATTCAAGTTTTACCCTTTGGGAGTACTGCCCTAGAACTAAACCAAGAAGAATAGCATTTAATACATAAAAATGCAGCAGATTTGGAATCAGGAGATGCAGAGTTTAATACAGGTAAACCTTATTTTCCATGGTAAATGGATTTCCAAAACTATATACTCACATGAACTGAGTACGGAGTGATTTATGCATACAGTATAAGTGGTAGCTGAACTCTTCTAAGTGAATAATATTGCCTGGGGAATATTTGTATCCGTCCTAGCTCCAACTAAGATGTCCAAATTTATCCCTTAGTCAATATAAGAAGGGGTATCTACAGTGGTTCTGCTTCACTCACACTGGGGCTTAGAAAATAGAGTTGTCTGCTCTAAACTATGCATTACTTTGGAATGAAACTCAGATGGTAAGTCTCTGAAACTATTTCTGTGGGGTGGCCTGTCTTACACTCCCTTCTATTTCAGTGGCTTAAAAACCTAACCTATTGTATGTTTGTTTCTTATTTATCTGTTTCACTCTGCTAAAACATAAACTCTAAAACAGCATTGACTCTGTTTTGTTTACTGTAGCATTCCAGAAACTAGAAGACTGTAGTGTACATAGTAGATACACATACATGTTTATGGATTGAATGAATGACCACAAGGTTAGTCTTGCTTGATGACCCAACCAACCAGTAAGGTACTTTTAAGTACCACATGTGGACAATATAAACTGCAAATAAGCTCATGACGTTATATCAGAATATACTTTTTAAATGCTTTTTCTCAGCCAAATAGAATGTTGGTAGCCCTATGTTAGCCCTCTATTTTAAAAGAGTTATGAATGGCTTATGAAATCAAATTCTGGAGACACAAGTGTGGACTATGTCTTGTCACTGCAGTCTTGTCATTCCTATTTCCCTTTTTACAACTCTAAATTGATACCGCATTCTTTCCTGTCTGAACTAGTATAAGATTCTCTTGACCAGTTTTTTTTTTTTTTTTTTTTTTTCACAACCTCTCTAACATTTATTATTATTTGTCTTGTCGATAATAGCCATTCTAACAAAGGTGAGGTGGTTTTGATTTGAAAAATAAATTTTTTTTTTAATTAATTTTATTGGGGTGACAATTGTTAGTAAATTTACATAAATTTCAGGTGTACAATTCTGTATTACATCGTCTATAAATCCCATTGTGTGTTCACCACCCAGAGTCAGTTCTCCTTCCATCACCATATATTTGACACCCTTTACCCACATCACCCACCCCCCACCCCCTTACCCTCTGGTAACCACTAAATTATTGTCTGTGTCTATGAGTTTTTGTTTCTCATTTGTTTGTCTTGTTCTTTTTGGTTTATATACCACATATCAGTGAAATCATAGGGTTCTCTGCTTTTTCTGTCTGACTTGTTTCACTTAGCATTATTCTCTCGAGATCCATCCATGTTGTCACAAATGTTCCTATATCATCTTTCCTTAACGCTGAATAGTATTCCATTGTGTATATGTACCACAACTTCTTTATCCATTCATCTATCGAAGGACATTTTGGTTGTTTCCATGTCTTGGCCACCGTAAACAAAGCTGCAATGAACATTGGCGTACACGTGTCTCTATAGAGAAATGCTTTTATATTTTTGGGGTAGATACCCAGGAGAGCGATTGCTGGGTCATATGGTAATTCCATTTGTAATTTCTTGAGGAACTTCCACACTGCCTTCCATAACGGCTGCACCAGTCTGCATTCCCACCAACAGTGTATGAGAGTTCCTTTTTCTCCACAGCCTCTCCAACACTTGTTACTATTTGTTTTGTTGATGAAAGCCATTCTGACTGGTGTGAGGTGATATCTCATTGTGGTTTTCATTTGCATTTCTCTGATGATTAGCGATGTTGAGCATTTTTTCATATGTCTATTTGCCATTTGTATATCCTCTTTGGAGAAATGTCTCTTCAGGTCCTCTGTCCATTTTTCAATTGGGTTGTTTGTTTTTTTGTTGTTGAGTTTCATGAGTTCCTTGTATATTTTGGATATTAGCCCCTTATCAGAGGAACTGTTTGCGAAAATCTTCTCCCATTCAGTTGGTTGCCTCATTATTTTGTCAATAGTTTCTTTTGCTGTGCAGAAGCTTTTCAGTTTCATATAATCCCATTTGTTTATTTTAGTTTTTACTTCCATTGCCTTTGGAGTCAAATGCATAAAATGCTCTTTGAACCCAAGGTCCATAAGTTTAGTACCTATGTTTTCTTCAATGCAGTTTATTGTATCAGGTCTTATGCTTAAGTCTTTGATCCATTTTGAATTAATTTTGGTACATGGTGACAGATAGCAGTCCAGTTTCATTCTTTTGCACGTAGCTATCCAATTCTGCCAGCACCATTTATTGAAGAGGCTGTCTTTCGTCCATTGTATGTTTTTAGCTTCTTTGTCAAAAATTATCTGTCCATATTTATGTGGTTTTATTTCTGGGTTCTCAATTCTATTCCATTGGTCTATGTGTCTGTTTTTCCGCCAATACCAAGCTGTTTTGATTATTGTGGCCCTGTAGTACAAGGAAAAATCAGGGAGTGTGATACCTCCAGTATTGTTCTTGTTTTTTAATATTGCTTTGGCTATTCGGGGTCTTTTGTGGTTCCAAACAAATCTGATGATTTTTTGTTCTATTTCTTTAAAAAATGCCATTGGGATTTTAATGGGGATTGCATTAAATCTGTATATGGCTTTGGGTAATATGGCCATTTTAACTATGTTGATTCTTCCAATCCATGAGCACGGAATGTCTTTCCATTTCTTTGTGTCTTCTTCAATTTCTTTCAAAAATGTCTTATAGTTTTCAGCATATAAATCCTTCACATCCTTGGTTAAGTTTATTCCTAGGTATTTTATTCTTTTTGCTGCAATTGCAAAAGGAATTGTTTTTTCTATCTTTTTCTGAGATTTCATTGTTGGTATATAGGAAAGCAATGGACTTTTGTACGTTGATTTTGTAGCCAGCAACTTTACTGTATTCATTGATTGTTTCTAATAGCTTTTTGGTGGAGTCTTTAGGGTTTTCTATATATAGCATCATGTCATCTGCAAAGAGTGACAATTTAACTTCTTCATTCCCAATTTGGATGCCTTTTATTTCTTTCTCTTGCCTGATAGCTCTGGCGAGGACTTCCAACACTATGTTGAAAAGCAGAGGTGATAGGGGACAACGTTTCTTGACCAGTTTTAAGCTTCTATCTTTTCTTACTCAAACTCACCCTTCCCTATATTTAAATATATATATGTACACGTGTTTGTGTGTGTGTGTGTGTGTGTGTATTTGAAAGTTAACTCATTGTTTTTCATTTTTCTTTTTTGTATTTAAAGTTTATTGGGGTGACAATTTTAAATAAAGTTACATAGATTTCAGGTGTACAATTCTGTATTATAAATCACATTGCGTGTTCACCACCCAGAGTCATTTCTCCTTCCATCACCATATGTTTGATTGCCTTTATCCTCATCTACCACCTCCCTCCCTTTTTACCCTCTGGTAACCACTAAACTGTTGTCTGTGTCTGAGTTGTTTTTTTTTCTCAATTGTTTGTCTTGTGCTTTTGTTGTTTTTGGTTTATATACCACGTATCACTGAAATCATATGGTTCTCTGCTTTTTCTGTCTGACTTATTTCGCTTAGCATTATAATCTCAAGATCCATCCATGTTGTCACAAACGGTCCTATTTTATCTTTTCTTACTGCTGAATAGTATTCCATGGTGTATATGTACCACACAGTCTTTATCCATTCATCTATCGAAGGACATTTTGATTGTTTCCATGTCTTGGCCACCGTAAACAAAGCTGCAATGAACATTGGAGCACACTTGTCTTTATAGATAAAAGTTTCAGATTTTTTGGGTAGACACCCAGGAGAGGGATTGCTGGGTCATATGGTAATTCTATACATAATTTTTTCAGGAACATCCACACTGACTTCCACAGCAGTGGCACCAATCTGCATTCCCACCAACAATGTCTGAGGGTTCCTTTTTCTCCACAGCCTCTCCAACACTTGCTACTATTTGTCTTTTTAATGATAGCCATTCTGACTTGGGTGAGGTGATATCTAGTTGTGGTTTTTATTTACATTTCTCTGATGATTAGTGATGTTGAGGATTTTTTCATATGTCTATTTGCCATTTGTATGTCCTCTTTGGAGAAATGTCTCTACAGGTCCTCTGCCCATTTTTCAATTGGGTTGTTTGTTTTTTTGTTGTTGAGTTTCATGAGTTCTGTGTATATTTTGCATATTAGCCGCTTATCAGAGCCACTGTTTGCAAAAATCTTCTCCCATTCAGTTGGTTGCCTCTTTATTTTGTCAATGGTTTCCTTTGCTGGGCAGAAGCTTTTAAGTTTCATACAGTCTCGTTCATTTATTTTAGCTTTTACTTCCCTTGCCTTTGGAGTTAAATTCATAAAATGCTCTTTGAACCCAAGGTCCATAAGTTTAGTACCTATGTTTTCTTCATTGCAGTTTATTATTTCAGGTCATATGCTTAAGTCTTTGATCCATTTTGTATTATTTTTGGTACATGGAGACAGATAGCAGTCCAGTTTCATTCTTTTGCATGTGGCTTTCCAATTCTGCCAGCACCATTTATTGAAGAGGCTGTCTTTTCTTCATTGCATGTTTTTTGCTTCTTTGTTAAAAATTATGTGTTCATATTTATGTGGATTTATTTCTGGGTTCTCAATTCTATTCCATTGGTCTATGTGTCTATTTTTCTGCCAATACCATTGTGTTTTTTTTTTTAATTAGATTTATTGCAGTGACAATTGTTAGTAAATTTACATAGATTTCAGGTGTACAATTCTGTATTATATCATCTATAAATCCCATTGTGTGTTCACCACCCAGAGTCAGTTCTCCTTCCATCACCATATATTTGACCCCCTTACCCTCATCACCCACCCCCCACCCCCTTACCCTCTGGTAACCACTAAATTACTGTCTGTGTCTATGAGTTTTTGTTTCTCATTTGTTTGTCTTGTTCTTTTGTTGTTTTTGGTTTATATACCACATATCAGTGAAATCATAGGGTTCTCTGCTTTTTCTGTCTGACTTATTTCACTTAGCATTATTCTCTCAAGATCCATCCATGTTGTCACAAATGCTCCTATATCATCTTTCCTTAATGCCGAATAGTATTCCATTGTGTATATGTACCACAACTTCTTTATCCATTCATCGATCGAAGGACATTTTGGTTGTTTCCATGTCTTGGCCACCGTAAACAAAGCTGCAATGAACATTGGAGTACACGTGTCTCTATAGAGAAATGCTTTTACATTTTTGGGGTAGATTCCCAGGAGAGCGATTGCTGGGTCGTATGGTAATTCTATTCGTAATTTCTTGAGGAATCTCCACACTGCCTTCCATAGCGGCTGCACCAGTCTGCATTCCCACCAACAGTGTATGAGAGTTCCTTTTTCTCCACAGCCTCTCCAACACTTGTTACTATTTGTCTTGTTGATGAAAGCCATTCTGACTGGGGTGAGGTGATATCTCATTGTGGTTTTCATTTGCATTTCTCTGATGATTAGCGATGTTGAGCATTTTTTCATATGTCTATTTGCCATTTGTATATCCTCTTTGGAGAAATGTCTCTTCAGGTCCTCTGTCCATTTTTCAATTGGGTTGTTTGTTTTTTTGTTGTTGAGTTTCATGAGTTCCTTGTATATTTTGGATATTAGCCCCTTATCAGAGGAACTGTTTGCGAAAATCTTCTCCCATTCAGTTGGTTGCCTCATTATTTTGTCAATAGTTTCTTTTGCTGTGCAGAAGCTTTTCAGTTTCATATAATCCCATTTGTTTATTTTAGTTTTTACTTCCATTGCCTTTGGAGTCAAATTCATAAAATGCTCTTTGAACCCAAGGTCCATAAGTTTAGTACCTATGTTTTCTTCAATGCAGTTTATTGTGTCAGTTCTTATGCTTAAGTCTTTGATCCATTTTGAATTAATTTTGGTACATGGTGACAGATAGCAGTCCAGTTTCATTCTTTTGCACGTAGCTATCCAATTCTGCCAGCACCATTTATTGAAGAGGCTGTCTTTCGTCCATTGTATGTTTTTAGCTTCTTTGTCAAAAATTATCTGTCCATATTTATGTGGTTTTATTTCTGGGTTCTCAATTCTATTCCATTGGTCTATGTGTCTGTTTTTCCGCCAATACCAAGCTGTTTTGATTATTGTAGCCCTGTAGTACAAGGAAAAATCAGGGAGTGTGATACCTCCAGTATTGTTCTTTTTTTTTAATATTGCTTTGGCTATTCGGGGTCTTTTGTGGTTCCAAACAAATCTGATGATTTTTTGTTCTATTTCTTTAAAAAATGCCATTGGGAGTTTAATGGGGATTGCATTAAATCTGTATATGGCTTTGGGTAATATGGCCATTTTAACTATGTTGATTCTTCCAATCCATGAGCACGGTATGTCTTTAAATTTCTTTGTGTCTTCTTCAATTTCTTTCAAAAATGTCTTATAGTTTTCAGCATATAAATCCTTCACATCCTTGGTTAAGTTTATTCCTAGGTATTTTATTCTTTTTGCTGCAATTGCAAAAGGAATTGTTTTTTCTATCTCTTTTTCTGAGATTTCATTGTTGGTATATAAGAAAGCAATGGACTTTTGTACGTTGATTTTGTAGCCAGCAACTTTACTGTATTCATTGATTGTTTCTAATAGCTTTTTGGTGGAGTCTTTAGGGTTTTCTATATATAGCATCATGTCATCTGCAAAGAGTGACAATTTAACTTCTTCATTCCCAATTTGGATGCCTTTTATTTCTTTCTCTTGCCTGATAGCTCTGGCGAGGACTTCCAACACTATGTTGAAAAGCAGAGGTGATAGGGGACAACCTTGTCGTGTTCCTGAACGTAGAGCAAAGGGCTTCAGCTTTTCACCATTAATTATCAGATTAGCTGAGGGCTTGTCGTATATGGCCTTTATTATGTTGAGGTATTTTCCTTCTATACCAATTTTAGTAAGTGTTTTAATCATAAATGGATGTTGTATCTTATCAAATGCTTTTTCTGCATCAATTGATAGAATCATATGATTTTTGTCTTTTATTTTGTTTATGTGATGTATCACATTGATGGATTTGCGAATGTTGAACCATCCTTGTGCCCCGGGGATGAACCCCACTTGGTCGTGATGAATAATCTTTTTAATGCATTGTTGTATTCGATTTGCTAGAATTTTGTTTAGGATTTTAGCATCTGTATTCATCAGAGATATAGGTCTGTAGTTTTCTTTTTTCGTGTTGTCCTTACCAGGTTTTGGTATCAGGGTAATGTTGGCCTCATAAAATGAGTTAGGGAGTACTGACTCTTCTTCAATTTTTTGGAAGAGTTTGAGCAGGATTGGTATTAGATCCTGTTTGAAGGTTTGGTAGAATTCACTGGTGAAGCCATCTGGTCCAGGACTTTTGATTTTGGGAAGGTTTTTGATGACTGATTCAATTTCGTTACTGGTGATCGACCTGTTAAGATTTTCCAGTTCTTCATGATTCAGCCTTGGAAGGCTATATGTTTCTAAGAACTTGTCCATTTCTTCTAAGTTATTAAATTTGGTGGCATATAGTCCTTCATAGTATTCTTGGATAATCCTTTGTATTTCTGTGGTGTCTGTGATAACTTCCCCTTTTTCGTTTCTGATTTTGTTAATTAGTGTCTTCTCTCTTTTTATCTTAGTGAGTCTAGCCAAGGGTTTGTTGATTTTGTTAATCTTTTCAAAGAACCAGCTTTTTGTCACATTAATTTTTTCTATTGTCTTTTTGTTCTCTATTTCATTTAGTTCTGCTCTGATTTTTGTTATTTCCTTTCTTCTGCTGACCTTGGGTTTCGCTTGTTCTTCTTTTTCTAGTTTTTTAAGGTGTAACATGAGGTTATTTATTTGGGATTTTTCTTGTTTCTTGAGATAGGCCTGTAATGATATAAATTTCCCTCTTAAAACTGCTTTCGCGGCATCCCAAAAATTTTGGTAGGATGTATTTTCATTGTCATTTGTTTCTATGTATCTTTTGAGCTCTCCTCTAATTTCTTCTTTGACCCAGTCGTTCTTTAAAAGTATGTTGTTTAATCTCCATGTATTTGTGTTTTTTCCTGCTTTCTTTTTGCAGTTGATATCCAATTTCAAAGCTTTGTGATCAGAGAATATGCTTGGTATGATTTCAATCTTCTTAAATTTGCTGAGGCTGATTTTGTGTCCCAATATATGGTCTATCCTTGAGAATGTTCCATGTACACTAGAAAAGAATGTATAGTCTGATGTTTTAGGATGAAGTGCTCTATATATGTCAATTATGTCCATTTCATCTAATGTGTCATTTAGGGCTGCGATTTCGTTATTTATCTTCTGTTTGGATGATCTATCCATAGCTGTCAATGATGTATTTAAGTCCCCTAGTATAATTGTGTTTTGGTCAATTTCTCCCTTTAGTTCTGTTAGTAGTTGCTTGGTATATTTCGGTGCTCCCTGATTGGGGGCATAAATATTGATGACTGTTATGTCTTCTTGTTGTATAGTCCCCTTTACCATTATGAAATGTCCATCTTTGTCTCTTGTTATCTTTTTCACCCTGAAGTCTGTTTCATCGGAAATCATTATGGCTACACCTGATTTTCTCTGGGTACCATTTGCTTGGAGTGTCAATTTCCACCCTTTCACTTTGAGTCTATGCTTGTCCTTGTAGCTGAGATGTGTCTCTTGTAGACAGCATATGGTTGGGTTTAGTTTTTTGATCCAATCTGCTACTCTGTGTCTCTTTATTGGTGAGTTCAGTCCATTTACATTTAGGGTGATTATTGATATGTGAGGATTTCCTGTCATTCTATCTTCAGTTTTCTGGTAAGGCTGTGTCTCCATTGTTTCTTTGCCTTTTTGTTGTTGTCTATTATTTCTTTGTGGTGGTATTCTATGATGTTTCCCTCTGTTTCTTCTTTTATTACAGTATATATTTCAGTTCTGGATGATTTTTGAGTGGTTACCCTTAAGTTTATGTAAAAGAAAGTTTGATATTTAGAGTAGTCCAGTTTCTTCAGTACGCTTACTTTCTCTATTCCCATATTCCAGTTCAGGCCTTTACGCTCCCCCTTTTTATGTCTCGGTTGCCACAAGTTGTCCCTGTTGAGGTGGTCTAATAGCCTCCTTTAGTATTTCTTGTAGTGCAGGTCGTGTATTAGAAAATTCCCTCAGCTTCTGGATGTCTGGAAAGGTCTTTATTCCTCCTTCATATCTAAAGGAGATCTTTGCTGGATATATTATTCTTGGCTCACAATTTCTCTCTTTCAATAGTTTGAATATTTGGTTCCATTCCCTCCTAGCTTGTAGAGTTTCTGCTGAAAAATCTGATGATAATCTAATGGGCTTTCCTTTGTAAGTTACCGTCTTCTTTTCCCTGGCTGCCTTGAGGATTCTTTCTTTGTCATTGATTTTAGACAGCTTCAATACAATGTGCCTTGGTGAAGGCCTGTTGGGATTGAGGTAATTAGGTGTTCTATTTGCTTCTTGGATTCGAGGATCCAGTTCTGTCCACAAGTTTGGGAAGTTCTCATCAACGATTTGTTTGAATATATTCTCTGTTCCCTTCCCTCTTTCTTCTCCTTCTGGTATGCCCATTATTCTTATATTGCTCTTTCTGATGGAGTCAGAAAGTTCTTGTAGAGTTCTTTCATTTCTTTTAAGTCTCAAGTCTCTTTCTTCTTCCCTCTGTGTAAATTCCAGGTTCCTATCTTCGATGTCACTGATTCTTTCCTCCATCTGGTCAACTCTACTACCTAAGCTGGATATTTTATTGTTAATTTCTTCTATTGAGTTCTTAATCTCCAGAAATTCTATTTGGTTCTTTTTCAAGATTTCAATCTCTTTTGTAAAATGCTCATGGTGTTCTTTGATTGTGTTTCTGAGTTCATTAAACTGCCTTTCTGTGTTTTCTTGCATCTCGTTCAGTTTTTTCAGAATTGCAATCTTGAATTCTCTGTCATTTAAATCACAAATGTCCATATCTCTAAGTTCCTTTTCTGGAGACTTTTCACTTTCTTTCTGAGCTATCTTGTTGCCTTGGTTATTCATGGCAACCACTGATTTACTATATCTCTTCCTAGACATCTACAGGAGTGGCTTCTTCAACAGGTTGATAGGTATGCGAAGAGCTTTTGAAGTTCCAAAGCTCTTTCTGCACCAGATTCAGAGCCCGTTTGTTTCAGCAGTTCTGTTTACTCCTGCAGGGATCCGCCCAGATAGGTGGGGCCAGGGGCGGGGTGAGTTGTGAGAGGTGGCCCAGAGCAATGGCAGAGGCGACCACCACCACAGCCAGTCCTGCTTCCACAGCTCCCTCCCCTTTGCCGGAACTAGTTGAGCTGCGAATCTGTGTCTGCAGTTCACAGTTCTCAGAGCAGCAAATATTCTGTCCTTTGATCCGACACTGCTACTTTATCGCTTCTAGCACCGGCCAGGTGGGGGCAGGGCGAGCTCTGGGAGGGTAGGGAGGGGGCGGCTAGTCTCCGTGCCTAAGGCTTACGTTCTCCGCTCGGCAGTGAGGGCTTAAACCACTGATTTCAGCCCTCTATCCTCAGTCTTTGCTCCGAGGTCTGCCGTGAGCGAGCGTTGGGTTCAGCCGTTTTGTATGCTGCCCTCTCAGCCCTGTGGGCCGTAAGCGGAGCCCTAGCAGTCCGAGTCCTTCCCTCTCCCGCAGCTGCAGCTGCGATAGTTCTGGGATGCAGTGAGCGCGGAGCTAGGTCTGCGTCCTGTGCCCGCGCGGCTCGGTCTCCTCACTTCTCCTCTCCCTCCTCCCCCGCTCGCGCGATTCACCCACCTGGAAGTGAATTCAGCAGTGGGCCTCTTCGTCTTGCCTGTCCGCTGTGCAGGGAGTCCTTTGTGGAGTTATTGTTGTCCGATTCGTTGTAAATTCCAGGGGAGCGCTACAGAGGCTCACCTCACGCCGCCATTTTTCCCCGTCCAACCAATACCATTGTGTTTTGATTATTGTTGCCCTTTAGTACAAGCTAAAGTCATGGAAAGTGATACCCCCAACATTGTTCTTCTTTCTTAGGATTGCTTTCGCTATTCTGGGTCTTTTATGGTTCCATACGAATCTGATGATTTTTTTGTTCTATTTCTTTAAAAACGCCAGTGGGATATTGATGGGGATTGCATTAAATCTGTATATTTCTTTGGGTAATACAGCCATATTAACTTTGTTGATTCACCCAATCCATGAGCATGAAATGCCTTTCCATTTCTTTGTGTCTTCTTCAATTTCTTTTAAAAATGTCTTATAGTTTTCAGCGTATAGGTCTTTCACATCTTTGGTTAAGTTCATTCCTAGGTATTTTATTCTTTTGGTTGCAATTGCAAAAGGAATTGTTTTTGTTTGTTTGTTTTTATTTCTTTTTTGAGATTTCATTGTTAGTATAATGCAATGGACTTTTGTACATTGATTTTGTAGCTAGCAACTTTACTGTATTCGTTGATTGTTTCTAATAGCTTTTTGGTGGAGTCTATAGGGTTTTTCTATATAGCATCAGGTCACCTGCAAAGAGTGACAATTTAACTCCTTCATTCCCAGTTCAGATGCCTTTTATTGCTTTGTCTTGCCTGATTGCTCTGGCGAGGACTTCCAACACTGTGCTGAAAAGAAGAGGTGATGGGGATAACCCTGTTGTGTTCCTGAACGTACAGCAAAGGCCTTCAGTTTTTCACCGTTAATTATATTAGCTGAGGTTTTGTTATACATGGCCTTTATTATGTAAGGTATTTTCCTTCTATACCTATTTTATTAAGTGTTTTAATCATAATTGGATATTGTATCTTGTCAAATGCTTTTTTGCATCAATTGATACAATCGTGTGACTTTTGTCTTTTATTTTGTTTATGTGATTTATCACATTGATAGATTTGCGTATGTTGAACCATCCTTGTACCCCTGTGATGAATCCCACTTGGTCATGATGAATAATTTTTTTAATATATTGTTACTTTCGATATGCTAGAATTTTGTTTAGGATTTTTGCATCAGTATTTATCAGACATATTGGTCTGTAGTTTTCTTTTTTGTGTTATCCTTACCAGGTTTTGATATCAAGGTAATGTTGTCCTCATAAAATGAATTAGGAAGTTTGTCTCTTCAATTTTTTGGAAGCGTTTGAGTAGAGAAGGTATTAGATCCTCTTTGAAGGTTTGGTAGAATTCACTAGTGAAGCCATCTGGTCCAGGACTTTTGCTTTTGGGAAGGTTTTGAATGACTGATTCAATTTCCTTACTGGTGATTGGTCAATTTAGATTTTCCAGTTCTTCATGGTTCAGCCTTGGAAGTCTATATGTTTCTAAGTACTTGTCCATTTCTTCTAGGTTATTGAATTCCGTGGCATATAGTCCTTCATAGTATTCTTGGATGATCCTTTGTATTTCTGTGGTGTCTGTGATAACTTCCCCTTTTTCATTTCTGATTTTGTTTATTAGTGTCTTTTTTTTTAATCTTAGTGAGTCTATCCAAAGGTTTGTCAATTTTATTAATCTTTCAAAGAACCAGCTTCTTGTGGTGTTAATTTTTTTCTATTGTCTTTTTGTTCTCTGTCTCATTTAGTTCTGCTCTGATTTTTATTATTTCCTTTCTTCTGGTGACTTTGGGTTTTATTTGTTCTTCTTTTTCTAGTTCTTTAAGGTGTAATGTGAATTTACTTATTTGGGATTTTTCTTGTTTCTTGAGATAGGCTTGTAATGATATAAATTTCCCTCTTAAAATGTTTTGCTGCATCCCAAAAATTTTGGTCGGATGTATTTTCATTCTCATTTGTTTCTATGTATCTTTTGATTTCTCCTTTTATTTCTTCTTTGACCTGGTTGTTCTTTAAAAGATTGTTGTTTATTTACTCTCCACGTATATGTGGTTTTTCTTTCTTTCTTTTTGTAGTTGATATCCAATTTCAAGCCTTGTGATCAGAGAATGTGCTGGGTCTGATTTTAAACTTCTTAAATTTGCTGAGGCTAGTTTTATGTCCCAATATATGGTCTATCCTTGAGAATGTTCCATGTTCACTAGAAAAAAAAATGTATAGTCTAATGTTTTAAGATGAAGTGCTCTATAAATGTCAATTATGTCCATTTCATCTAATGTGTCATTTAGGACTGCTATTTCTTTGTTTTCTGTTTGGATGATCTATCCATAGCTGTCAATGGTGTATTTAGGTCCCCTAGTATAATTGTGTTTTGGTCAATTTCTCCCTTTAGTACTGTTGGTAGTTGCTTAGTATATTTAGGTGCTCCCTGATTGGGGCCATAAATATTGATGACTGTTATGTTGTCTTGTTGTATAGTCCCCTTTACCATTATGAAACGTCCATCTTTGTCTCTTGTTACATTTTTTTTCCCTGAAGTCTGTTTCATCTGATATCAGTATGGCTACACTTGATTTTGTCTGGATACCATTTGCTTGGAGTGTCATTTTCCAGCTATTCCCTTTGAGTCTATGTTTGTCCTTGTAGCTGAGCTGTGTCTCTTAGAGATAGCATGTGGTTGGGTTTAGTTTTTTTCATCCCATCTGCTTCTCTGTGCCTTTTTATTGGTGAGTTCAGTGCATTTACGTTTAGGATTATTATTGATATGTGTGTTGTTTTTCAGAGTAAAGAAATTTTTCTCTTTTTGATAATGATGTAACTGACAACATGAGTTCAAATGATTTTTTCAGTTACAGTTTTAACTAATTCTTCATACCAATTCTAAGTTTCAGCTACTGAGCAATTTTGTGTTAGCTAGTAAGTCCTTGTTTCTTGAACTCCATGCCTTCACGTATCCTGTTCTCGCTAAGTGAAATGGTGGAATTCCTCCCTCACTCACAACACCCCATCCTTTGATATTCTACTCAATGCTTGAGGTTCATCTTGAATTGCTTTCACCCGTATAAACCCTCCCTATTGCATTGAGAAATAATTGCCACATTCCTATGAATGCCATAGAGCTATATTATTAACTCCTTTATTTTCTTCTGTCAGGTATCAGAATTATATAGTTGTCTTTTCTCTCCTCTTTGATTTCTCTTTTTCTCTTAAGGAAGGTCATTGATTTTTTTTAAATAACTTTTTAAACACTTGCCTATATATTTGGACTTTATATAACGAAATATTATGTGTATTTTCAATAGCATTACAAGTTCTCTACAGTCTACAACTGTATCAGATGTTTGTGCACTACATAAAATATTTTTCCAATACTGTCCTTTCTTGGTCCATAGTAAAACTCAATAAGTAATTGTTGATAATGTTTCAACTAAAAGCTTTTAAATTTATGATTTAAATAATGTTATAAATATATGTATTTCTATTTAAGATGAAGTAAATTTGAACTTTGTTGTTGAAGAAAATATATAAAATATATGAGTTTGCTATTTTTATTTCTGGAAACAGTTTAAATTTGCATTGTTATTTAGATGGTACCAGTTTTTCTTTTAACTCAGCTAAACAAATCTTGAACTCAAAAGTTACCATTATCCTTATGAACTGGATATATTTCATCTTTCTGATATCTCCCATTCTTTCTCCCTGTTGGGATAACTTCTCTGTGTTTTTAAGAACAATTTAAAATATTTCCTGTAGGAAGCAGGAAGCAACTATTTCCTGACCTTCCTAACGTAATTCTGATAGGATACTCGCCGTATCTATATTAAAATAATCCTAAAATCCTATGGTTTTTTTTTATTATTCTTTGATTCAGATCATCTCTGAATTTTTCATAAATTAGCTAACAAAGTTAACATTTATAAAACCTGCATCAAGTCACTGCTTAAATATATTGTGTTTATGTTTTAAAAAAAATAAAACTATAAGCTATGATATGTGTGTGGATTTCCTGTTCAAAAATGGACTGATCCTCACACTCGGTTTAGTGTCTCATCCTTACCTGAGGGGTCTGGTTCCTACACACATATTCTTATTTCTACGTCATCAATCTTTCTTCTTTCTAAATATTCCCTTAAGAATATAAATATGCTTAGTCTTCCTTAGTCTAAAAGCACTCACTCCTATATACAATTGCCTTATAATCATCTAATTCCAGCTTGTTTTCCCTGTCCTTTCATAGCCAAGCTTTCTGAAAGAATAGTTAAAACTTTCTGTTCCACTTCCCCAGTACTTCTCAAACCAAAGCATATGTCGTTGGTCCCTGTAATGGTTAATTTTATTTGTCAATTTGGCTAGACCATGTATCTAGATATTTGATCAAATATTATTCTAGATGTTTGCTGTGCAGGTATTTTTTTAGATGAGAATAACATTTAAATCAGTAAACTCTGAGTAAAGCAAATTACCCTTCATAATGCGGGTGGGCCTCATCTAATTGGTTGAAGGCCTTAATATAAAAAAAGACTGACCTCTAGGGAAAAAAAAAGGAATTCTGCTAGCAGACTGCCTTCAGACTCACCTGGAACTCTCTCTCCCTTGGGTCTCCGGCCTGCCAACCTACCCTTGTTACCTTCCTTCACAAATACATTAGCCAATTCCTTAAAATCACACATACACAGAAACACACATACACACACACCTAGCTATTGGGTCTGTTTCCCTGGAGAACCCTGATTAGTACAGTCCTTATCTTGCTCCTCAAATTGCTCCACTATGGCCATCAGTGACATCCTCTCTTCCTACTCCTTTCAGATGATTTTAAATTTCTTCTACCCTTTATTTCTTTCTATACCCTGTTATCCTTTGACTTTACATGTTTGTTATTAAGTTCATGATGTCAGTTGCCACGTACAGACAGTTCTAAGATCCATCTTAGATCTCTTTCCTCAAAGACATATATCTATTTATATGCTTTGGTATCAAAAATTAAGCTGTTCGTTTCCCTCTACTTTTTGTGTTTTCTACTTTAAGAAATGCTTTCATCATCTGTTCCTAAACAGGTTGGAAACCTGTTAGACATCTACAACTCTACATTAACTTCCATCTCCAAACAGATACTAAATTCACTCAGTTTTATTAGTTTGTGTGTGTACTACTAGAATTCTAGATTTGTAGTTATTTTCTCACTGTAAAGAAAGGATACCATTCCATTATCTTCTGGCTTCCGTTACTTCTGTTTAGAGGGCAACTGATTCACATTATTTTTTTTTTAATATTCAGTAATTCTTAGGCTACTCTGAAGATATTTTCTTCTTTCCCTTTGATTTTAAATAGTTTTACTCTGATTCCTTTATATATAGGGACTTCAAAAAAAATACTGTTTGTTTTGGGAAATGTTAGGTCAATGCCTCTGTAACATGTTAATCTCCATTCTCTTTCTCTTCATATAACCCATCAACTGTATCTTTGACATTTTCATGAAATTACCTATGTCTCGTAAGCTTTTGTATATATTTTTGTTAGTTCCTTTCCATGCTTCAATTTGAATATTTTCTATTTATTTATTTTTCAATTTAGTATTCCATGACTAATAAGCTTATTAAACCCATCTACTAAATCCTTAATTTGAATGTATGTATATATTTGTTTGTTTGTTTTAGAATTTTATTGCATCTCGTTTATAGATTTCTGTTTCCTGATGAAATTTTCCATTTTTATCCTCTAGTTACTTTAATATATCAATCACATTTATTTCAAAGTTTGTGCCTGATAACTAAATATTTATGACTTGTGGACCTCGTGGGAATTGTGTCCCCCTATTTACCTTAGCTTGGGTTTCTTTGTCAATTTTATTGATTGCTTGTGATTGTGAAAAATTAGAATCTCTGGATGATGTACAGATGACTAGAAACTGGAAAAATTGAGGTTAGATCCCATTAACCCTGTCTTAGATCGAAATGATGAAATTTTAGTGATTTTGTTTTTGTGTAGATTGATCTATTTTCAGTGTTCTCTTGCTCTTTATCACATCCTTTTAGCTGACCCTACTGATAGTTCAAATTTTATATATTTTTTTCCCTCAGACAAAACTCATTAATTTTTTTTAACAGCTTGGAAGAGTGGTAGTAGAAGATGGTTTGCAGAGTAAGTTGAGATGGGCTGTAATGACTATGAATGCCTTCTTTGAAGAAGATAACAGTGAGTGCAAAGAGTAGTGTTAGCTAAAGAATCAGGAAAAGACACTAAATCAAAAGATTTTTATTTTCTCCTGTGGGTAAGTAAGATTATGGGGTGTTGTTAACAGAAGGGGAAAGACTCAGAGGAGAAGCTTTGATGAAAAATATAAGTGCAAGTTAGAGATGAAGATGATAACCTTTATATCTAAAATTGGACTCTCCCTGTATCGTTCTGGGATATCAAGAAAAGAAAACCTGAGTTCTTTTCTTCCTTTGATTAACAGAACAGTCCCAGAAAAACAAATCTCCTACATTAAATAATTTCAGAAGCTGTACAGACATACCTCTCTGGGCCTTGTGGCGCAAGTAACGACTTGTTTATAGGGTGTTTCTTCTCTAGACATGGGCTGTTATTCTGTTTTTCTTCACAAAATTGTGTGTGTGGGGGGGGGCGGGGGGTGATCTGCTCAAGGTGGAAAGTAAGCTAAATGTATGAAAAATGGTAGTATTAGACTTGGCTTTATCCGGGTATAATATCTATGTTGCAGAATTTCAGTGATACTAAGAAAGTTTCTCGACCCAAAATATAAATGTAAGAACTCATGATAATGCTAACCTGTACTTCTAGAAATGTTTTTCTTTAGGAATTGAAGATTATTTTGGTCAGCAAGGATCCATACAATACTCCTGGGAGATGTTATTATTGGACAGTTGACATTTTAAGGGGAATTATTGTGCTTTCTTAATTAGTGACGGTTAATAGCCTGCTCTACTGGGACTAGAAAGAAATATGTCTTAAGTAGAGCATGGAATTTTTAAGGAGGGGAAAAGTGGCAAAGATAACTTAATTTATTTCACAATTTTGCTTAGAGCTGGCTCTGAAGAATGATCTGTCATTGACACAATGTAATTCTTCAACATTAAAGTACAGTTTTAGAGAGAAAACCATCATACATCTAAGAAGGCACCACTCCTGTGTTTACATAGCAGAGATACAAGGCAAGTCCTGTCCTTTCTTCTGTAATGGGTTAGAGCCCATTTTCTCCAAACCCTTGGCTTTCATATTCCCCACACTTCTCACAATAGCGATTGATACCTGGTAAAGGACTAGGTTGCCAAGAATCTTGCCATAATTTCTATATATTTTGTATAAGAAAGGGGGATAAATACTAAACTGCCTGAGGCAGTGAACCCTCTCCCTGAATTCAGTAAACACAACTTGTAATTTACTTAATATTTTTTCTCTGATTTGATCTTAAATTGACTCCTTTTTTTCCTTTAAAGTTTATTGGGGTGACAATTGTTAGTAAAGGTGTACAGATTTCAGGTGTAAAATTCTGTAATACATTATCTATATCTCACATATGGCATTCACCACCCAGAGTCAATTCTCTTTCCATCACCATATATTAGACCCAGTTTACCCTCTTCTAGAGCCCCACTTCCCTGTCTCCCCTTACCCTCTGGTAACCCCTAAACTATTGTCTATGACTTTTTGTTCTTTCAGTTGTTTGTCTTGTTCTTTTGTTGTTTTCGGTTTATATACCACATACCAGGGAAATTATATGGTTCTTTACTTTTTCTGTCTGACTTATTTCACTTAGCATTATACTCTCAAGATCCATCCATGTTGTCACAAATGTTCCTATATCATCTTTTCTTACCGCCGAATAGTATTTCATAGTGTATATATACCACAACTTCTTTATCCATTCATCTATCGAAGGACATTTTGGTTGTTTTCATGTCTTGAATACCATAAATAAAGCTGCAATGAACATTGGAGCACACTTGTCTTTATGGCTATATGTTTTCAGATTTTTTGGGTAGCTACCCAGGAGAGGGATTGCTGGGTAACACGGTAAGTATTCATAATGTTTTGAGGAACCTCCACACTGCCTTCCATAGCATCTGCACTAATCTGCATTCCCACCAACAGTGTATGAGGGTTCCTTTTTTTCCATTTGTTACTATTTGTCTTGTTGATGATAACCATTCTAATTGAGGTGAGGTGATATCTCGTTGTAGTTTGTATTTGCATTTCTCTGATGATTAGTGATGTTGAGGATTTTTTCATATGTCTATTTGCCATTTGTATGTCCTCTTTGGAGAAATGTCTCTACAGGTCCTCTGCCCATTTTTCAATTGGGTTGTTTGTTTTGTTGTTGTTGAGTTGTATGCGTTCCTTTTATATTTTGGATATTAGCCCTTTATCAGAGGCACTGTTTGCAAAAATCTTCTCCCATTCAGTTGGTTACCTCTTTATTTTGTCGACGTTTTCTTTTACTCTGCAGAAGCTTTTAAGTTTGATATAGTCCCATTCATTTATTTTAGCTTTTACCACTCTTGCCTTTGGAGTCAAATTCATAAAATACTATTTGAAACCAAGGTCCACAAGTTTAGTAACTATGTTTTCTTCTATGTGGTTTATTGTTTCAGGTCTTATGCTTAAGACTTTGATCCATTTTGTATTATTTTTGTACATGGTGACAGAAAGTCCAGTTTCATTCTTTGCATGTGACTTTCCACTTCTGCCAGCACCATTTATTGAAGAGGCTGTCTTTTCTCCATTGTATGTTTTTTGCTTCTTTGTAAAAAATTATCTGTCTATATTTATGTGGGTTTATTTCTGGGTTCTCAGTTCTATTCCATTGGTCTATGTGTCTATTTTCCTGCCAATACCATACTGTTTTGATTATTGTTGTCCTGTAGTACAAGCTAAAGTCAGGCAGTGTGATACCTCCAGCATTGTTCTTTTTTCTTAGTTTTTTTTGGCTCTTCGGGGTCTTTTGTGGTTCCATACGTATCTGATGATTTCTTGTTCTATTTCTTTAAAAATGCCATTGGGATTTTGATGTGGATTACATTAAATCTGTATATTGCTGTGGGGAATATGGCCATTTCAACTATGTTGTTTCTTCTAATCCATCAGCACAGAATGTCTTTCCATTTCTTTGTGTCTCCTTCAATTTCTTTTAAAATGTCCTATAGTTTCAGCATATAGGTCTTTCACATCCTTGGTTAAGTTTATTCTTAGGTATTTTATTTTTTTTTTGCTATTGCAAAAGAAATTTTTCAATTTCTTTTTCTGAAGGAAAAAGAAAGTTAGTATAGGAATGCAATGGACTTTCATACATTGTTTTTGTAGCTGGCAACTTTACGGTATTTGTTTATTGTTTCTAATAGCTTTTTGGTAGAGTTTTTAGAGTTTTCTCTATATGGCATCAGGTCATCTGCAAAGAGTGACAATTTGACTTCTTCATTCCCAATTTGGATGCCTTTTATTTCTTTGTCTTGCCTGATTGCTCTGGCGAGGACTTCCAACACTGAAAAGCAGAGGTGATAGGGGACAGCCCTGTTGTGTTCCTGAATATAGGGCAAAGGGCTTCAGTTTTTCACTGTTAATTATGATCTTAACTGAGGGTTTGTCATATATGGCCTTTATTATGTTCAGGTATTTTCCTTCTATACCTATTTTATTAAGTGTTTTAATCATAGATGGATGTTGTATCTAGTCAAACGCTTTTTCTGCATCAATTGATATAATCAGATGTTTTTGTCCTTTATTTTGTTTATGTGATGAATCACATCAATGGTTTGCCTATGTTGAACCATACTTGTGCCCCTGTGATAAACCCCAATCGATTGTGATGAATAATCTTTTTAATGTATTGTTGCATTCAATTTACTAGAATTTTGTTTAGGATTTTTGCATCTCTATTCATCAGACATATTGGTCTATAGTTTTCCTTCGTTCTGTTATCCTTACCAGGTTTTAGTATGAGTGTAATGTTGGCCTCATAAAATGTGTTAGGGAGTATTGTTTCTTCAATTTTTGGAAGAGTTTGAATAGGACAGGTATTAGATCCTCTTTGAAGGTTTGGTAGAATTCACTAGTGAAGCCATCTGGTCCCGGACTTTGCTTTTGGGAAGGTTTCAGATGACTGATTGAATTTCCCTGCTGGTGATCGGTCTATTTAAACTTTCTAATTCTTCACGATGAAGCCTAGGAAGGCTATATTTTTCTAAGAACGTGTCCATTTCTTCTAGGTTATTGAATTTGGTACCATATAGTCCTTCATAGTATTCTTGGATGATCTCTGTATTTCTGTGGCATTCGTGATAACTTCCCCTTTTTCATTTTGGATTTTGTTTATTAGTGTATTTTCTCTTTTTATCTTAGTCTAGCCAAGGGTTTCTGAATTTTATTAATCTTTTCAAAGAACCAGCTTTTCGTGGTGTTAATTTTTTCTATTGTCTTTTTATTCTCTGTTTTATTTAGTTCTGCTCTGATTTTTATTATTTCCTGTCTTCAGCTGACATTGGGTTTCATTTGTTCTCCTTTTTCTAGTGTTTTAAGGTGTAATGTGAGGTCATTTATTCGGTATTTTTCTTCTTTCTTGAGATAGGCCTGTAATGATATAAATTTCACTCTTAAACTGCTTTCACTGCATCCCATAAATTTTGGTAGGATGTGTTTTCATCCTCATTTGTTTCTGTGTATCTTTTTATTATTATTATTATTAGTTTCAGGTGTACGAAGCAATATAATAGACATTTATCATTTATATACCTGACACAGTGATAACCCTCCTCCCCCAATCTATTACCCCTCTGACTTTGCATACAGCTATTACATTTCCACTGTCTCTATTCCTAATGCTATACTTTACTTCTGGTGTGTGTGTGTTTGTGTGTGTCATTATAGTTGACATTCATTATTGTTCAGTTTCAGCTTCAGGTGTACAGTGATCAGTCATCTACATCATCCCTGAGGTGGTCTCCCTAATGAGACAAGTATCCATTGGTTACCTTACAAAATCTTTACAACATTATTGATTACTTTCCCCAAATTGACTTTCGTATCCTTGTCGCAATCTTGTGGTTACCGATTGTGTTTTCTAATCCCTTCACTGTCCTCCTTATCCCCATCCCCCCTCCTCCCATCTAGCAACCCTCAGTTTTTCATCTATGTCTCTGAGACTGTTTCTGATTAGTTCATTCATTTATTCTTTTCTTTAGATTCCACGTATAAGTGAGATCATATGGTATTTGTCTTTCTCTGTCTGACTTACTTCACTTAACATAATGTTCTCTAGGTCCATCCATATTGTTGCAAATGGTAAGATTTCATTCTTCTTTATAGCTGCGTAATACTCATTGTCTAAATATGCCACAGTTTCTTAATCCAGTCATCTACCAATGGGTATTTTGGTTGTTTCCATGTCTTGGTTATTGTGTATAGTAGTGCAATAAACATAAAAATGCTTAAATTTTTTTCTAAGTAAAGTTTTGGATTTTTCCGCATAGATACGTAGGAGTGGAATTGCTGGGTCATAAGGTAGTTTCATTTTCAGTTTTTTGAGATACCTCTATACTGTTTTCCATAGCAGCTGCACCAATCTGCAATCCCACCAAGAGTGCTCAAGAGTTCCCTTTTCTCCACATCCTCACCAACACTTGTTGTTTTTTGATTTATTGATGATAGCCATTTTGACTGTGGTAAGGTGGTATCTCATTGTGCTTTTTATTTGCATTTCTCTAATGATTAGTGAGGTTGAGCATTTTTCAATATGTCTGTTTGCCATCTGTATGTCCTCTTTAGAAAAATGACTCTTCATGTCCTCTGCCCATTTTTAATTGGGTTGCTTGTTTTTTTGGAGTTGAATTGAGTGAGTTTTTAAATAAATTTTGGATATTAACCCCTTATCAGATATATCATTGGTAAATATTTTCTCCCATTCAGTAGGATCTCTTTTTGTTTTCTTGATGGTTTCCTTTGCTGTGAAGAAACTTGTTAGTTTGGTGTAATCCACGTTTATTTTTTTCTCTTACTTCCCTTGTCCGTGGGACTATAGCAGTAAAAATCTTACTCCGGGTAATGTCTGTAAAGTTTCTTCCTAAATTTTCTTCTAGGAATTTTATGGTTTCAGATCTTAAATTTAAGTCTTTAATCCATTTTGAATCTATTCTTGTATATGGTGTAAGGAGGTGGTCCAGCTTCATTTATTTTCCCATGTGTCTGTCCAGGTTTCCCAGCACCATTTATTGAGTAGACTGTCTTTACCCCACCGTAAATTCTTGCTTCCATTGTTGTAGATTAAATGACCATATAGGCATGGAATTATTTCTGGGCTCTGTATTCGGTTTCATTGATCTACGAGTCTGTTTTTATGCCAGTACCATGCTGTTTTGATTACTATAGGCTTGTAGTTTAATTTGATGTCAGGTCTCGTTATACTTCCAACTTTGTTCTTATTTCTTAATATTGCTGAGGCTATCCAGGGTATTTTATGGTTCCACATACATTTTAGGATTATATGTTCCATTTCTGTGAAAAATGTCCTTGGTAGTTTGATAGGAATTACATTGAATCTGTATGTTGCCTTAGGCAGTGTGGGAATTTTAACGACATTAATTCTTCCTATCCATAAGCATGGTATGTGTTTCCATCTATTTGTATCTTCTTTGATTTCTCTCTTCAGTGTCTTATTATTTTCTGAGTACAGATCTTTTACTTCTTTGGTTAAATTTATTCCCAGGTATTTTATAGTCTTTGAAGCAATTGTAAATGGGATTGTTTTCTTAATTTCTGCTTCTGATATTTTATTATTGGTATATACAAATGCAACTGATTTCTGAATATTAATTTTGTATCCTGTTACTTTACTAAATTTATTTATCAATTCTAACAGTTTTTTGGTAGAATCTTTAGGCTTCTCTATATATAGTATCATGTCATCTGCATATGATGACAATTTTACTTCCTCCTTACCAATTTGGATGCCTTTTATTTCTTTTTCTTGTCTGATTGCTGTGGCTAGAACTTCCAGCACTACATTGAATAGAAGTGGAGAAAGTGGGCAACCTTGCCTTGTTTCTGATTTAAGGGAAATGGTTTTAGCTTTTCCCCACTAATTATCATGCTAGCTATGGGTTTATCATATATGGCCTTTATTGTGTTCAGATGTGGTCCCTCTATTTCCACTTTCTTAAGAGTTTTTATCATAAATGCTGGCTGTATTTTTTCAAGAGCTTTTTCTGCATCTATTTGTCGCGTCCCGCGCAACAAGGGCAGTGAGGAGGCGAGAAGGGGCGGTTTGGGTTAAGTTTTTAAGAAAGAAACAAACAGAGACTTAATGCTGTTAAATCTCTCAGAAGGCCAGGGGTCTCTCAGTCTCAGAGGACTGGAGCCCTGAATAAAGCCGACTGGAGGCTTTTATTGATAAGTATATAAGGGAGTAGCAGTATTTTTGGCACGGTTTGTGAGACTCATCACGTTATAAAAACATCCCAAGCCAATTATTTTAACCTTCAAACAGCCGAAGCACAAGTTCCCATGATGTCTTACCTAAGGTCTGTATCTTCTCAGGGTCAAGTCTCTCATATTGTAACAGCTCTGTTGAGATAAGTGAGAGAACTGATCTTTGTTGTCCTCATGACTTCTCTCACAAACAGCTGCAAGGGAAAAGCCAGGGCACGCAACAGACTTTCCCAGGCAGGGGGAAGGGGAGGCAAGGCCCCTTCCCTTATTCTTTTAAGGTAGCTCATTAGGGGACCCCACTCGTTCCGCCTGGCTTAAGTTGTATCTCCCGTGAGATATCTTACCCGTCTTTGGCTGCAAACCATCTTTTGGGGACCAGACAGAGAGACATAATGTGTAAACACAAGGATGGAACAGAGTCCCAGAAAGGCACAATCTCACAGACTCTTCTTTCCTTAAGGAAAGAGATGGAGGGACAGTTGGCTAGGCTGTTTTTCGACTACATCTGTTGATATGATATGATTTTTATTTTTCATTTTGTTAATGTGGTGTATCACATTAATTTATATGTGGATGTTGAACCACCCTTGCATGCCAGAACCGAATCCCACCTGATCATGGTGTATGATCTTTTAATGTATTGTTGAATTCTGTTTGCTAATATTTTGTTGAGGATTTTTGCATCTATGTTGATTAGGGATATCGGTCTGTAGTTTTCTTTTTTTTGTAATGTCTTTGTGTGATTTGGGGATCAGCGTGGTGTGGCCTTGTGAAAAGTGTTTGGGACCCTTACCTCTTTCTTGATTTTTTTGGAGTAGTCTGAAGAGAATAGGGGATAATTCTTTTTTGAATGTTTTCTAAAATTCACCTAGAAAGCCATCTGGTCCAGGGCTTTTGTTTGTTGAGAGCTTGTTGATTACTGATTCAATTTCGCTCGTGGTAATCAGTCTATTTAGGTTTTCCATTTCTTTTTGAGTTAGCCTTGGAAGGTTGTATGTGTCTAGGAAATTGTCCATTTCTTCCAGATTGTCAAATTTGTTGGCATATAGTTGCTCATAGTAATTTCTTTTTTTTTTTTTTTAATTTATTTATTAGTTTCAGGTGTACAAGACAAGGTAATACTTAGACGTTCATCATTTATATCCCTCACACTGTGAACCCCCCTCCCCCCATCCACTATCCCTCCGACCTCACACTGAACCATCACATTATATATATAAAATTATAGTTGGCATTCATTAATGTTTAGCTTCTGGTGTACAATGCCATGATCAGGTATCCACAGTATCCCTGAGGTGGTCTCCCAAATAGGACGCATGTCCATCGGATATCCAACAAAATCTTTACAACATTATTGAATACTTTCCCCAAATTAATTTTTCAAAAAAACCCTGAGGCCATCTTGTGGTTACCAGCTGCTTCCAAATCCCTTCACCTTTCCCCTTATCCTCAACCCCCCCCCCCACACCCATCTAACAACTCTCGGTTTTTCCTTTGTGTCCCCAAAATTGTTTCTGATTAGTTTATTCACATAGTCTTTTCTTTAGATTCCATATATAAGCGAGATCATATGGTATTTGTCTTTCTCTTTCTGACTAGTAATTTCTTAATTTTCTTTTTGTATTTCTGTGATGTCTGTTGTCACTTCTCCTCTTTCATTTCTGATTTTATTAATTTCAGTCCTCTCTCTCTCTCTCTCTCTCTCTCTCTCTCTCTCTCTCTCTCTCTCTCTTTTTTTGATGAGTCTGGCAAAAGTTTTGTCAATTTTGTTTATCTTCTCTAAAAACCAACTCTTGGATTCATTGATCTTTTGTATTGTTTTTAGGTCTCTATTTCATTTATTTCCACTCTGATCTTTATTATCTCTTTCCTTATACTCCCTTTGGGCTTATTTTGCTGTTCTTTTTCCAGGTCCCTTAAATGTAAAGATAAACTGTTGATTAGTGATTTTTCTTGTCTCTTTAGGTAGGCCTGCATTGCTATGAAATTCCCTCTTAAGACTGCCTTTGCTGCATCCCATAGATTTTGGGTCATCATGTTTTCATTGTCATTTGTCTTGAGATATCTTTTGATTTCTTCCTTGATCTCATTGTTGACTGATTCATTATTTAGTAATATGTTTTTCAGCCTCCATGTATTTGTGTGTTTTCCAGTTCTTTTGCTGTAGTTGATTTCTAATTCCATAGCACTGTGGTCAGAAAAGACAATTGGTATGATTTCAGTTTTTTTAAATGTATCAAGATTTGTTTTGTGGCTAATATGTAGTCTGTCTTGGAAAATGTCCCATGTGCTCTTGAGAAGAACGTGTATTCTGCAGCTTTGGAGTGAAATGCCCTGAAAATATTGATTAAATCCAACTGGTTTCATGTATGATTTAAGGCCGTTGTTTCCATATTGATTTTCTGTCTGGAAGACCTGTCCCTTGTTGTCCAAGGTGTGTTGAAGTCCACTACTATGATAGTGTTACTGTTGATCTCTGTCTTTATGTCAGTTGACATTATTTTATATATTTAGGTGTTCCAATGTTGGGTGCATAGATGTTTACTAGGGTTATGTGTTCATGTCAGATTGATCCCTTTATTATTCTGTAGTGCCCGTCTTTGTCTTTTAATATATTCCTCATTTTAAAGTCTATTTTATCAGATATAAGGATTGCGACTCGAGCTGTTTTCTCATTTTCATTTTCTTGAAATATTTTACTCCAACCCTTCACTTTCAGCCTGTGTGTGTCTTTTGATCTGAGGTGAGTCTCTTGTATAAAGCATATGCAAGGGTCTTGCTTTCTTATCCACTCAGCCATTCTTTGTCTTTTGATTGGAGTGTTTAATCCATTTACATTTAAAGTGATTATTAATAGATACATCGTTATTGCCATTTTTTTATTTGTAGTTAGATTGTTTTCATCTTTCTTCTGCATACAGAAGTGCTTTTAATATTTCCTACAATGCTGGCTTGATAGTAATAAACTCCTTTATTTTATTCTTTTCTGGGAAGCTCTTTATCTTTCCTTCAATGTTAAATGATAGCCATGCTGGATAAGCAATCTAGGTTGTAGGCCTTTGTTTTTCATCACTTTGAGTACCTCTGGCCACTCCCTCTGCCCTGCAAAGTTTCTATAGAAAAGTCATTTGATAGTCTCACATGTTTCCCTTGTATGTAACCCACTGTCTTTCTCTTTTTGCTTTTAGGATTCTCTCTTTGTTTTTAACCTTTTTCAATTTCAACTATAATGTGTCTTGTGTGGACCTGTTTGGTTTTATCCTGATTGGAGCTCTCTGCACTTCCTGGGCTTGTATGTTTGTATTGGTTTCCTTCACTAGGTTAAAGGAGATTTCAGTCATTATTACTTCAAATATGTTCCCGATCACTTGCTCCCTCTCTTCACCTTCTGGTATTTCTGTGATGCTCATGCTGTTGTGCTTAATGTTATCCCAGAAGTCCCTTAAACTATTTTCACTGTTTTTTTATTCTTTTTTTTCTTTTTGTTGTTCCATTTGAATGGTCTCTGCTAACTTGTCTTCTGAGTCGCTGATTTGATCCTTTGCTTCATCTAATCTGCTGGTAATTCTTTCAAGTGTGTTCTGTATTTCAGTTACATATTCTTCTTTTTTTAAAATTAAGATTTATTGGGGTGACAATCGTTAGTAAAGATACATAGATTTCAGTTATACAACTTTGTATTACATCGTATATAAATCCCATTGTGTGTTCACCCAGAGTCAGTTCTCCTTCCATCGCCATATATTTGATCCCCATTATCCTCATCAACCCTCCACTTCCCCCATTACACTCTGGTAACCACTAAATTATTGTCTGTGTCTATGAGTTTCTCTTTCTCATTTGTTCTTCTGTTGTTTTTGGTTTATATACCACAAATCACTGAAATCACATGTCTCTATATGTTTTCTGTCGGACTTATTTCACTTAGCATTATAATCTCAAGATCCATCCATGTTGTCACAAATGGTCCTATTTCATCTTTTCTTACTGCCAAATAGTATTCCATTGTGTATATATTTCACAACTTCTTTATCCATTCATCTACTGAAGGACATTTTGGTTGTTTCCATGTCTGGGCCACTGTAAATAAAGCTACAATGAACATGGGGACACATTTGTCTTTATGTATAAATGTTTCCAGATTTTTTGGGTAGATACCCAGAAGGGGGATTGCTGGGACATAAGGTAAGTCTATTTGTAATTTTTTGAGAAACCTGCACAGTGCCTTTCATACCAGCTTTACCAATCTGCATTCCCACCAACAGTGTATGAGGGTTCCTTTTTCTCCACAGCCTCTCCAACACTTGTTACTATTCGTCTTGTTGATGATAGCTATTCCAACTGGGGTGAGGTGATATCTCATTATGTTTTTATATCCATTTCTCTGATGATTAGTGATGTTGAACAATTCTTATATGTCTATTGACCATTTGTATGTCCTCTTTGGAGAAATGTCTCTTCAGGTCCTTTGCCCACTTTTCTATTGTGTTGTTTGTTTCTTTGTTGTTGAGTTGTATGAGTTGCTTGTATATTTTGGATATTAGCCCCTTATCGGAGACACTGTTTGCAAAAATCTTCTCCCATTCAGTTGGTTGCCGCTTTATTTTGTCGATGTTTTCTTTTACTCTGCAGAAGCTTTTAAGTTTGATTATAGTCCCATTCATTTATTTTAGCTTTTACCACTCTTGCCTTTGGAGTCAAATTCATAAAATGGTCTTTGAACCCGAGATCCATAAGTTTAGTACCTGTGTTTTCTTCTACGCAATTTATTGTTTCAGTCTTATGCTTAAGTCTTTGATCCACTTTGAATTAATTTTGCTACATGACAGATAGTAGGCCAGTTTCATTCTTTTGAACATGGCTTTCCGATTCTGCCAGCACCATTTATCAAAGTGGCTGTCTTTTCTAAATGTATGTTTTTTGCTCTTTGTGAAAAATTATCTGTCTGTACTTATGTAGGTTTATTTCTGGGTTCTCAATTCTATTCCATTGGTCTATGTGTTTGTTTTTCTGCCAATGCCATGCTGTTTTGATTATTGTTGTCCTGTAGTACAAGCTAAAGTCAGGGAGTGTGATACCTCTAGCATTGTTCTTTTCCCCCGATTGCTTTTGCTAGTCGGGGTCTTTTGTTGTTCTATACAAATCTGATGATTTTTGTTTTATTTCTTAAAATATGCCAGTGGCATTTTGATGGGGATTGTATTAAATATTGCTTTGGGTAATATAGCCATTTTAACTATGTGATTCTTCCCATCCTTGAGCATGGAATGTCTTTCCATTTTTTGGTGTCTTCTTCAATTTCTTTTAAAAATGTCTTATAGTTTTCAGCATATAAATCTTTCACATCCTCGGGTAAGTTTATTCCTAGATATGTTGTTCTTTTTGTTGCAATTGGAAAAGGAATTGTTTTTATTATTATTTCTTTTTCTGAGATTTCATTGTTAGTGTATGGAAATGCAATGGACTTTCATATGTTGATTTTGTAACTGGCAACTTTATTGTATTTGTCCATTGTTTCTAATAGCTTTTTGGTGGTGGAGTGTTTAGGGTTTTCTATATATAGCATCATGTCATCTGCAAAGAGTGACAATTTAACTTCTTCATTCCCAATTTGGATATCTTTTGTTTCTTTTTCTTTCATGGTGGCTCTGGCGAGGACTTCCAACACTGTGTTGAAAAGCAGAGGTGATAGGGGACAGCCCTGTTTTGTTCCTGAAAGTAGAGCAAAGAGCTTCAGTTTTTCATAATTCACTATGTGATTAGCTTGGGGTTTGTTATGTAGGGCTTTTATTGTGTTCATGTATTTTTCTACTCTACCTATTTTATTAAGTGTTTTAATCATAAATCGATGTTGTATCTAGTCAAAAGTTTTTTTTCTGCATCAATTGATATAAACATACAATTACTGTCATTTATTTTGTTTATATGATGTATCACATCGATTTATTTGCATATGTTGAACCATCCTTGTGCTCCTGGGATGAACTCCACTTTGTTGTGATGAATAATCTTTTTAATATATTGTTGCGTTTGATTTGCTAGAATTTTATTTAGGATTTTTTATCGATATTCCTCAAAGATATTGGTCTGTAGTTTTATGGTTTTGTGTTATCCTTACCAGGTTTTTGTATGAGGGTAATGTTTGCCTCATAAAATGAGTTTGGGAGTATTGTTTCTTCAGTTTTTGGAAGAGTTTGAGCAGGATTGGTATTAGATTCTCTTTGAAGGTTTGGTAGAATTCACTAGTGAAGCCATCTGGTCCCAGACTTTTGCTTTTGGGAAGGTTTTGGATGACTGATTCAATTTCCTTACTGCTGATTGGTCTATTTAGGTTTTCCAATTCTTCATGACACAGCCTAAGAATGTGTTTCTAAAAACTTGTCCATTTCTTCTAGGTTATTGAATTTGGTGGCATGTAGTCCACATAGTATTCTTGGATGATCCTTTGTATTTCTGTGGCATCTGTGACAACTTCACTGCTTTCATTTCTGATTTTGTTTATTAGTGTCTTTTCTCTTTGTATCTTAGTGAGTCTAGCCAAGGGTTTGTCAATTTTATTAATCTTTTCAAAGAACCATCTCTTTGTCACATTATTTTTTTCTTTTTTTTAAAAAAAATATTGGGGTGACAATAGTTAGTGAAATTACACAGATTTCAGGTGTACAATTCTGTATTACATCATCTATAAATCCCATTGTGTGTTCACCACCCAGAGTCAGTTCTCCTTCCATCACCATATATTTGATCCCTCTTACCCTCATCTCCCTCCCCCAACCCTCCTTACCCTTTGGTAACCACTAAACTATTGTTTGTGTCTATGAGTTTTTGTTTCTCATTTGTTTGTCTTGTTCTTTTGTTGTTTTTGGTTTATATACTACATATCAGTGAAATCATAGGGTTCTCTGCTTTTTCTGTCTGACTTATTTCGCTAAGCATTATACTCTCAAGATTCATCCATGTTGTCACAAATGTTCCTATATCATCTTTTCTTACCACCGAATAGTATTCCATTGTGTATATATATACCACAACTTCTTTATCCATTCATCTATCGAAGGACATTTTGGTTGTTTCCATGTCTTGGCCACTGTAAACAAAGCTATAATGAACATTGGAGCACACATGTCTTTATGTATAAATGTTTTCAGATTTTTTGGGTAGATACACAGGAGAGGAATTGCTGGGTCATATGGTAATTCTATACGTAATTTTTTGATGAACCTCCACACTGCTTTCCATAACGGCTGCACCAGTCTGTATTCCCACCAACAGTGTAGGAGGGTTCCTTTTTCTCCACAGCCTCTCCAACACTTGTTACTATTTGTCTTGGTGATGATAGCCCTCCTTACTGGAGTGAGGTGATATCTAATTGTGGTTTTAATTTGCATTTCTCGGATGATTAGTGATGTTGAGCATTTTTTCATTTGTCTATTTACCATTTGTATGTCCTCTTTGGAGAAATGTCTCTTCAGATCCTCTGCCCATTTTTCAATTGGGTTGATTGGTTTGTTGTTGTTGAGCTTCATGAGTTCCTTGTATATTTTGGATATTAGCCCCTTATCGGAGGCACTATTTGCAAAAATCTTCTCCCATTCAGTTGGTTGCCTCTTTATTTTGTCGATGGTTTCTTTTGCTGTGCAGAAGCTTTTAAGTTTCATATAGTCCCATTCGTTTATTTTAGCTTTTACTTCCATTGCCTTTAAAGTCAAATTCATAAAATGCTCTTTGAACCCAAGGTACGTAAATTTAGTACGTACGGTTTCTTCTATGCAGTTTACTGTGTCAAGTCTTATGCTTAAGTCTTTGATCCATTTTGAATTAATTTTGGTACATGGTGACAGATAGCAGTCCAGTTTCATTCTTTTGCACGTGGCTTTCCAATTCTCCCAGCACCATTTATTGAAGAGGCTGTCTTTCCTCCATTGTATGTTTTCAGCTTCTTTGTCAAAAATTATCTGTCCATATTTATGTGGTTTTATTTCTGGGTTCTCAGTTCTATTCCATTGGTCTATGTATCTGTTTTTCTGCCAATACCATGCTGTTTTGATTATTGTAACTCTGTAGTACAAGCTAAAGTCAGGGAGTGTGATACCTTCAGTATTGTTCTTTTTTCTTAAGATTCCTTTGGCTATTTGGAGTCTTTTGTGTTTCCAAACATTTCTGATGATGTTTTGTTCTATTTCTTTTAAAAAATGCCATTTGTATTTTGATGGGGATTGTATTAAATGTGTATATTGCTTTGGGTAATATGGCCATGTTAACTATGTTGATTCTTCCAATCCATGAGCACGGGATGTCTTTCCATTTCTTTGTGTCTTCTTCAATTTCTTTCAAAAATGTCTTATAGTTTTCAGCATTTAAATCCTTCACATCTTTGGTTAAGTTCATTCCTAGGTATTTTATTCTTTTTGCTGCAATTCCAAAAGGATCTGTTTTTTTGTATTTCTTTTTCTGAGATTTCATTGTTAGTATATAGGAATGCAATGGAATTTTGTAGCCAGCAACTTTACTGTATTCGTTGATTGTTTCTAACAGCTTTTTTTGTGGAGTCTTTAGGGTTTTCTATATATAGCATCATGTCATCTGCAAAGAGTGATGATTTAACTTCTTCATTCCCAACTTGGATGCCTTTTATTTCTTTCTCTCGCCTGATTGCTCTGGCAAGGACTTCCAACACTATGTTGAAAAGCAGAGGTGATAGGGGACAGCCCTGTCCTGTTCCTGAAGATAGAGCAAAGGACTTCAGTTTTATACCATTAATTATGAGATTAGCTGAGGGCTTGTCATATATGGCCTTTATTATGTTAAGGTATTTTCCTTCTAAACCTATTTTATTAAGTGTTTTAATCATAAATGGATGTTGTATCTTGTCAAATTTTTTTTTCTCCATCAATTGATATAATCATATGATTTTGCCCTTTATTTTGTTTATATGATGTATCACATTGATGGATTTGCGGATGTTGAACCATCCTTGTGCCCCGGGGATGAACCCCACTTGGTCGTGATGGATAATCTTTTTAATGCCTCGTTGTATTTGATTTGCTAGAATTTTGTTTAGGATTTTTGCATCAGTATTCATCAGAGATATTGGTCTGTGGTTTTCTTTTTATGTGTTGTCCTTACCAGGTTTTGGTATCAGGGTAATGTTGGCCTCATAAAATGAGTTACGGAGTATTGGCTGTTCTTCAATTTTTTGGAAGAATTTGAGCAGTATTGGTATTAGGTCCTGTTTGAAGGTTTGATAGAATTCACTAGTGAAGCCATCTGGTCCCAGACTTTTGCTTTTGGGAAGGTTTTGGATGATTGATTCAATTTCGTTACTAGTGATCGGTCTGTTTATATTTTCCTAGTTCTTCATGGTTTAGCCTTGGAAGGCTATATGTTTCTAAGAACTTGTCCATTTTTCTAGGTTATTGAATTTGGTGGCATATAGTCCTTCATAGTATTCTTGCATGATCATTTGTATTTCTGTGGTGTCCGTGATAACTTCCCCTTTTTCATTTCTGATTTTGCTAATCAATGTCTTCTCTCTTTTTATCTTAGAGAGTTTAGCCAAGGGTTTGTCAATTTTGTTTATCTTTTCAAAGAACCAACTCTTTGTCACATTAATTTTTTCTATTGTCTTTTTGTTTTCTGTCTCATTTAGTTCTGCTCTGATTTTTATTATTTCCTTTCTTCTGGTAACTTTGGGTTTCATTTGTTCTTTTTCTAGTTCTTTAAGGTGTAATGTGAAGTTACTTATTTGGGATTTTTCTTGTTTCTAGAGATAGGCTTGTAATGATATAAATTTCCATTTTAAAACTGCTTTCGCTGTATCCCCAAAATTTTGGTGGGATGTGTTTTCATTCTTATTTGTTTCTATGTATATTTTGATCTCTCCTCTTATTTGTTCTTTGACCTGGTTTTTCTGTAAAAATATGTTGTTTAATCTCCACGTATTTGTAGTTTTACCTGTTTTCTTTTTGCCACTGATATCCAATTTCAAAGACTTGTGATCAGAGAATATGCTTGGTATGATTTCAATATTCTTAAATTTGCTGAGGTTAGTTATATGTCCCAATGTATGGTCTATCCTTGAGAATGTTCCATGTACACTAGAGAAAAAAAAGTATAGTCTGATGTTTTAGGATGAAGGGCTCTATAAATGTCTATTTTGTCCATTTCATCTAAAGTGTCCTTTAGGGCTGCTGCTATTTCTTTATTTTCTGTTTGGATGATCTATCCATAGCTGTCAATGATGTATTTAGGTCCCCTACTGTAATTGTGTTTTGGTCAATTTCTCCCTTTAGCTCTGTTAGTAGTTGCTTGGTATATTTCGGTGCTCCCTGATTGGGGGCATAAATATTGATAACTTCTTGTTGTATAGTCCCCTTTATCATTATGAAATGTTCATTTTTCTCATTACCATTTTTATTGTGAAGTCTATTTCATTTGATATCAGTATGTCTACACCTGATTTTCTCTGTATACCATTTGCTTGGAGTGTCCATTTCCACCCTTTCACTTTGAGTCTGTGTTTGTCCATGTAGCTGAGATGTATCTCTTCGAGGCAGCATATGGTTGGGTTTAGTTTTTTATCCAATTTGCTACTCTGTCTTTTTATTGGTGAATTCGGCCATTTACTTTTAAGGTGATTATTGATTTGTGAGAATTTCCTATCATTCTATCTTTAGTTTTCTGGTGAGGCTGTGTCTCCATTGTTTCTTTGCCCTTTTTTGTTGTCTATTTCTGTCTGGTGGTACTCTATGATTTTCCCCTCTGTTTCTTCTTTTATTACGTTACATATTTCAGTTCTGAATTTTTTTTGAGTCATTACCATTAAGTTTATGTAAAAGAACGTTTGATATTTAGAGTTTCCATTTTCTTCAGCATACTTACTTTCTCCATTCCCATATTCCAGTTCAGACCTTTACTCTCCCCACCTTTTATGTTTTGGTTGCCACAAATTATCCCTGTTGATGCTGGTTGAATAGCCTCCTTCAATGTTTCTTGTAGTGTAGGTCGTGTGTTAGAAAATTCCCTCATCTTCTGTTATGTCTAGAAATGTCTTTATTCCTCTTTCATATTTAAGGGAGATTTTTGCTGGATATATTATTCTTTGATCATAATTTTTCTCTTTCAATAATTTGAATATTTGTTTTCACTCCCTCCTGGCTTGTAGAGCTTCTGCTGAAAAATCAGATGATATTCTAATGGGCTTTGCATTGTCGGTTACTGTCTTCTTTTCCCTTGCTGCCTGGGGGATTCTTTCCTTGTCATTGATTTTTTACAGCTTCAATACAATGTTCCTTGGGAAAGGCCTGTTGGGATTGAGGTAATTAACTGTTCTATTTGCTTCTTGGATTGGAGGATCCAGTTCTTTCCACAAGTTTGGGAAGTTTTCTTTGACCATTTGTTTGAATATACTCTCTGTTCCCTTCTCTCTTTCTTCTCCTTCTGTAATGCCCATTATTCTTATGTTGCTCTTTCTGATGGAGTCAGAAAGTTCTTGTAAATTTCTTTCATTTCTTTTAAGTCTCAAGTCTTTTTCTTCTTCCATCCGTGTCATTTCCTATCTTTTTCTATTTTTGATGTCACTGATTCTTTCCTCTATCTGGTCAACTCTACTACCTAAGCTGGCTATTTCATTCTTCATTTCCTTCATTGAGTTCTCAATCTCCAGAAATTCCATTTGGTTCTTTTTTAAAATTTCAATCTTTGGTGAAATGTTCATTTTGTACTTTGATTGTGTTTCTGAGTTCATTACACTGCCTGTCTGTTTCCTTGCATCTCGTTGAGCTTTTCTAGAAGTGCAATCTTGAATTCTCTGTTATTTAAGTCACATATTTACATATCTTTAAGTTCATTTTCTGGAGTCTTTTCACTTTCGTTCTGAGATGTTTTGTTGTCTTGGTTATTCTTGGCAATTAATGATTCATTATTTCTCTTCCTAGACATCTACAGGTGTGGGTTCTGCAACAGGTTGATAGAAAGAGGTCCTTCTTTTGTTTTCCAATAGGTGTTGGTACAATGTTTTATTTCTCTCCCACTGCAGCCTTGTATTCCCTCTCACACTGTAGTGTTATGTTTTTTCTGCACTATTCTGGCTTCTTAAACAATGGGGGGTTTCCTTGGAAGGTGGGCTTTTCCTCTGTAAATAATTTGTCTGGGATATATGGCGCCACATCGTTAAGAGATGTGGAGAGCTCCTGAAGTTTCAAAGCTCTTTATGCACCAGATTCAGAACCTGTGTGTGTTAGCCGCTCTGTTTACTCCTGCAGGGATGCACCCAGTTAGGTGGGGACAGGAGTGGGGTGAGTTGTGAGAGGTGACCCAGAGCAATGGTGGTGACCACCACCACAGGCAGTCCTGCTTCCACAGCTCCCTCCCTTTTGCCAGAACTAGTTGAGCTGTGAGTCTATGTCTGCAGACCACAGTTCTCAGAATTGCAAATGTTCTGTTCTTTTGATCTGACACTGCTACTATTCTGCTTCTAGCACTGGGCAGGTGGGGGGTGCAGGGCAAGCTCTGTGAGGGAGGAGGTGGCTAGTCTCAGTGCCTAAGGCTTCTGTTCTCTGCGAGGCAGTGAGGGATTAAACCACTGTTTTCAGCCTTCTTTTCTCAATCTTTGCTCCGAGATCTCTGCCATGAGCGTTGTATTCAGCCATGTTATATGCTGTCCTCTCAGGCCTGTGAGCCTAAAGTAGAGTCCTAGCATTCAAATTTCTTCCCTCTCCCACAGCTCTGGTAGTTCCAGGATGCCGCAAGCTTGGATCACTGAGCTAGTTCTGTGTCCTGAACCCACACGACCCTGTCTTTGCACTTCTCCCTTCAGTCCTCCCCTGCTCGTACAATTTGCCGACCTTTCGATGATTTGCCCATCAACCTTTAGATGATTTCAGTAGTGTGTCTCTTAATTTTGCCTGTCTGCTGTGCAGGCAGTCCTTTATAGACTTATAGTTGTTCAATTTGTTATAAATTCCAGGGGAGATTTCAAGAGGCTCACCTCACACTGCCATTTTTATGACATCACCAATTCCATTTCTTCACATAGTCTCACCCTAAGAATTAACGACTGAGTGATTTGTATAAAATCATTAATGTGATAAGCCATCTATAATAATGCATAACTAGAGACAATTAAATACATAAGATATGTAAACTAAGAAATGTTTTTCTGTGAAACCACAGAGTATGTCATATTGTCCTTCGGCATATATTATGCCACAATATAAATATATTTTAAAATATTTTTCATATCTTAAAATTTTAGAAGATTAACATTTTCTTTAAAATATGTGTTGCATTTGACTGATATTTATGGGTTATATGCTAAAATTAAATTAGTAGTTGAAGCTGTGCATGCAAGCAATCAGAGTTTCTGGATTTAACAAGAGCCTATCTCTACCGCCATTTTCTCCATATTTTATTAGTACAATGAGCTAGACACTGTGCCAAACACTTAAAGTACTTTACAGACATATTTTTTTTTCCTTTTTTTTTTATTAAATTTATTGGGGTGACAATTGTTAGTAAATTTACATAGATTTCAGGTGTACAATTCTGTATTACATCGTCTATAAATCCCATTGTGTGTTCACCACCCAGAGTCAGTTCTCCTTCCATCACCATATATTTGATCCCCTTTACCCTCATCACCCACCCCCCACCCCCTTACCCTCTGGTAACCACTAAATTATTGTCTGTGTCTATGAGTTTTTGTTTCTCATTTGTTTGTCTTGTTCTTTTTGGTTTATATACCACGTATCAGTGAAATCATAGGGTTCTCTGCTTTTTCTGTCTGACTTATTTCACTTAGCATTATACTCTCAAGATCCATCCATGGTGTCACAAATGCTCCTATATCATCTTTCCTTAACGCCGAATAGTATTCCATTGTGTATATGTACCACAACTTCTTTATCCATTCATCTATCGAAGGACATTTTGGTTGTTTCCATGTCTTGGCCACCGTAAACAAAGCTGCAATGAACATTGGAGTACACGTGAAAGTACTTTACAGACATATTTAATCTGTGCAATAATCCTATGGTATAGGTCATATATCACCAATTTTAAAGATGAGAAAAATGAATTCCAGATAATTGAAGTAAGTTATGTAAGGCCACAAAGGTAATCTAAAGCAGATCTAAATTTCTAATGAAGATTTGTGAAACTCCAAAGCTCATGCTTTTAATATTATCTTTACACTACATTACTTAAATGGGTATGAAATAATTTCTTTGTTGTTTGTATTTGTAAGGGATCTGTATTTCATCACACAGAATAATTTCAAAATAATATAAAAAGTTTTCTTACACACTATAAAGAGATGAAAATATATTATTCATATATATTTTCTTAACCAAATTTTTTGTTGTTGTTTGGCAGAATGAGCTAATAGTCAAGTTTATTCACTTAGGAAAATAAAAGTGGGTGAAGTAGTGAGTAACTTTTTAAAGTGATATTTTCACCAGTAAGGGTGGACTCCTTTTCTACTCTTCAGCACACTTAATTATTGATGCTTAATTTTACTGAAGAAAGTAGTAATTTCATGAATTTAGAACTCTATAATTAATGACCAACATTTTTCTCAAGGTGCTAGTTTTCCATTAATGAGCAAGTGTTCTGCTTGATGTGCTGTATAGACTGAAGTGTACACTCTTAAATTAGTTAAAATATTTGATTGCAATCCTAGCAGAAGATAACACTAGACACCTATTTAAATTATCCATAGGTTTTTATTTATTAAACACAATTATATTGCCTACACATATGTAGTAGTCATCAAGAATCATAGTACATGTATTTTCTACTCACCAAACAGAATCTAATGGCTCATGGGTCACTTTTAGTTGCTAAGAATTCTCTTTGCAAAGTAATAGATTTTTCAATGTGGAGTTTAATGTAATGAGGCTAATTTTCATATATTCTTACATAGTAAAACTATTTTAGACAATTTTTTGAGATTATTTCTTCATCATATTCAAGCTTTGGATAGCATATACCACAACTACAAACTTATGTGCTATGTCTACACTCAAAGCAAAGGTTAATTTTCTGATGTAATGTTTCCTCCCAGATGGAGCTACTACACTGCCTTTCATCAACATTTCCATTTAGTATGGCTGAAATTAATTGTGACCAAATCAGAATCCTAGAGGTTATAGAAATCTCAGTTTCATCTTCCAGCTTCTAAACTAAAATATGGTTAATTCTCTCCCATCCCAATGTGATGGGATGTCCCAATGTCCCTCTCAATGTGATGGTGTTCAGTTTTCAAATGGTTTCTTCTTTCCATATAGAAACATGACTAAAGACTGTGATGATAAATTGTAGGAACATCCCCTTTTATGCAATGTTGGAATAAAGTCGAGATTGGTACCCAGTACTCTTTTGGGGATATTACCTAATCTGAGCTTCCCCACATGTAAAGGATCTCTGGTGCTTTGCCAGCCCAGCATCAATAACTCATTTTAAGTTAATATCACATTAATTAACCTGACATTATTTGGGTAGAGTGGACTTGTTTCCATTCCCACCTCTTCCACTTGAGAGGTGAGCATAGACCAAGGCTTAGAAAACAGATGTCTGGCAGACAAGTGCACATTTGAAGAATTCCATGTTTGGAAGATGCCAGAGCTCACATCTCTGAGCATTGTGTACCCCAGGGTCCGAGATTTTAGTTAGTGACGTGCCACCTTTAAGATGTTTCCCACAGCCAAATACTGCCTGTTCTGTCATTTATTTATGTAGTACTTTTTTTCTAATTTTATTTTGTCAACTAAAATTTTATTTTGAAATCATTTTAAATCCACATACTTTTGTAAGAAATAGTATAGAGATCTTATGTATCCTTTACCCAGTTTTCCTCAATGGTAACGCACTGCAAAACAATAGTGCAATATCACAACCAGGATATTACACTCATGCAATCTATCAGTCTTACTCAGATGTCCTAGGTCTTATTTGTATTCATTTGTATGTGTATTTAGTTCTATGTAATTTAATCACACATAGAAATTTATATATCCACCACCACGCTCAAAAGAGAGAATGTTCCCATTACCATGAGGATCCTTTGTGTTACCATTTTATAACCACCCCTGCCTTTACCCTGTCTCTAAACTCTGGCAATCACTGATCTGTTCTCCATCCCTTAAATTTCATTTTTTAAAAAAGCTCTATAAATGGAATCATACTGCATTCACTTTTTGTGATGGGCTTTTCTTCACTCAGCCTAATTCTGTGGAGATTCCTCCAGGTTGATGCTCATGTCAGTATTTCATTCTTCTTTATTGCTGAGTTGTAGTCCATGATTTTGATACATTATAATTTGTTTAACCATTCACCTGTTAAAGGACATGTGCCTTCTTATGAGTTACTTGAATATTTTTCAAGATTTCATTATCATTTATAATTGTTTTTGATTGTATCATTTGGTATAATTTTCTTAGTGGTTGCTCTCGATATTATAATGTATGCATGTGATTCATTATAATCTGCTGTCAATGTTTTATAACTTCAAGTGAAGTGTGGAAACCCTATTGCCATTTCCCCCCATTGCCTTAACCACTGTTAACATATTGTCTTTAGTATTAGAAAGTATAATTTTTATATTGTCACTTATGATTTAGAAATTTAAAGAGAGTAATTTATTGTATATACTCATATCTGCTCTTTCCATTCTTCATTCTTCCTTCCTGATGTTCCAAGTTTTTTTTTTTTTCTTTTATAATTTCTATTTAAAGAAACTGTTTTAGACATTCTTTAATGGTAAGTCTGCCAGTAACAAATTCCTTAATTTTCTTTTGTCTGAGAATTCCTTTATTTTCCCTTCTTCTTTAAAGGATAGTATCGTCAGATGTAGAATTAATAGTTGACAATAGTTATTTTTTAGCTCTTGAAAAATGTTGTGACACTTCCTTCTTGCCTCTAACCCTTCAGATGAGGAATTTGCTGTTATTCAAATTAGTGTGACTCTTTATGTAACGTGTTAGTTTTCTCTGCTTTAATAATTTTTTCTTCGCCTTCCATTTTCAGAAGTTTTATTATGGCATGTATTAGTGTAGCTTTGTTTGAATTTATCTTATTTGGATTCACTTAGGTTCTTGACCCTATAGGTTATGTCTTCTGACAATTTTTTCTTGGAATCTAGGAAGTTTTCAGCCCTCATTTCTTTGACTATTCATTAGCCTCACTTTCTTCCTTCTCCTTTTTTGGGACTTCATTGTTTGTTATTGTGCTACAGGTTCCTGACGCTCTATTCACATTCTTTTTTCCAGTCTGTTTTTCTCTCTGTTGTTTAAATTGAGTAAATTCTAGTTATCTCTTTAAATTGAGTAAATTCTAGTTATCTCTTCTTAAGTTCTCTGATCTTACCATCTACTGTGTCCACTCTACTGATAAATTGTTTAGAGAGTTTCTTATTTTAATTATTGTATTTTTTGGTTCTATAATTTCCTTTGATTATTTTTATAGCTTCTATTTCTTTGCTGAGATTCATTTTTTTTTCATTTGTTTCAAGAAAATGCTTGTGGAAGTATATTTATGGTAATTGATTTGTCAAATAATTCCAACATCGGTTTTGTCTTGGTGTTCGCATCAGTGGATTGTCTTTCAAGTTGTGATTGTCCTGGATCTTGGTGTGATGGGTACCATGTTTCCCTGAAAATAAGACCAGGTCTTATATTAATTTTTGCTCCAAAAGACACATTAGGTCTTATGTTCAGGGGATGTCATTCTGAAAAATCATGTTAGGGCTTGTTTTCCGTTTAGGTCTTATTTTTGGGGAAATAAGGTAGGTAGGTGAGAGACATCTCAGAATCAGTAGGGAAGGAAACCACTTCCCCCGGCTGCTTATTGTCAGGGGTGCTCCTGATTAATTCCCCCTTACTGGTGCCACTTGTTGGTAGTGATAGAATTTCTGTTTGAATTGGGGAGAAACATGCATACCTGAAATGTCTTCTCTTGGTATTTTGGGAGTCAGAAGACCCTGCAGTACTGGAGTCCAGTTCTAGAGTTCCTAATTAGTAAACACTTTCCCTTCAGTTCTGGAGTCCCTAATTAGTAAATATTTTCCCTTCAGTACTGGATTCCTAATTAAAAATCTTTCTCTTTCCACCGTTCAGAGTCCTCATTTGGTTTCTTGTGTTATACCTAGTTATACTTTGTGGGAAGTAGCAGGGAGAAACAAGTCTATGCCATCTTCTCTGGCCAAGAAGTCTCTAATTTTATTTTAAGTCGATTCAAATTCTTTACATAGAATTATTTTAAGAGTTAAGGCCTAAATTATTTCTATAATTTATGAAATTATCAGTATGATATCACTGATATCACTATGTATATCCATATTCTTTTCAGTCATGTGAATAAGTTCAATTCCCTTAAATTAGATTTGCTTGTTGAAATATGTATCTTGAATATAATATTCTTGAATGCAAAGCCAAAGAGTTCTCTAATGCAAAAGAGCTATATTTTGAGGACCTTATAAATTTGAAGGGAATTTTTCTGGAATTTGGGACCTGATAGAATCAGTTTACCTCAGATTAAAATAATCTTTCCTGGAATTAGGTTGGTGCAAAGTAATTGCGGTTTCTGCAATTATTTTCAACCTTTTAAATTGTAATTACATTTGCACCCACCTAATAAAATCATATTTTCATATCCCACCTAATGAAATCATATTTTCATATGATCACTCAAATATAGGAACAATGGGGCAGAGGTTAATCAAATGTGATCAATAATGGGCACTGAAATGTGTATGATGACTTAAACAGACACTGTGAAAATGACTTTAAGCCAAAAAATTGTTAGTTCCAGGAAAATGCCCTGTTGAGGGCTAGATATAATATCAGGAGGGTCAAATTTCTGCAGCACTCTGTAAGTTTACTAAATCGAATAAATCAAAACACTCCCTCCTAACATGATGAGCTGAAAATTAATTTTGTCTTTCCTGCATTCAGTCAACTTCCCAATATCAATATTCCTTGAAATACTTTAGTCTTTTTTGCACACACACAGGAGAATGTTTATGTCTGATTTGCTTGGATGCATTTTAGGTTGTTACTCATACATTTGGCCAAATCCAACTCAAAGGATTGTTTCTCTGCTGTGGGATTCACAATTAATTTGTCTTTAGAACCACTGCAAATGGCTGATTACTACCAATATCCTAGTATATTTTCAGAAAATACTGTACCACATTCTGTACACAAAGGTGTTGAATTGGACCTAAGGCACGCCACACTATTGATTTGAGTAAGAATGGATAAGCTCAGATTCAGAAAAATATTCATATGCATATGTGACTTTGCAAGCGAGTACCTGCTCTCAAAGTTATTACTGGAATTAAAGGCAAAAAGTTGGCCATCACTGCCTACTTTAGAATTAATATATAGCAGGTTAGCCAGTGAGTGTGACTTTGGTGTTAAATCACTAACAATAGTCAGTGCCCACGGGACCATGCTCTGTTTCAACAAGTCATCTGCTGAGGGTCAGAAAAGGGAGACTTGGAGATTCGTAAGCATTTAAGTTAAAATTATGTCAGGACACTTTTTGGCTATCAAATTATGAGCACTGAGTACATCAGTAGTACTAGTAGGTCCTTAAACTCTTGTTTTCAATGAAGATAATCAGAACTTAGGAAAAAGAGATGATATTATGAGCCATTGGATAATAGGATCCTATCATGAAGTCCTCAGATGGACTTAGGAAGCGTGATTTGACTCGGGTTTGCCCATTGAGTAATGGACCCAGGTAAGTTGACAGGTGAAGTCCTAGTTAAAAGAGACCCACGTTGGAAATGTGACTGGAGACTGCCCTCAAAGATTTGTTCCCAGTGTGGCAGAGTAGTGGCATAAAGTAACTTTACCACAGAGAGTAAAAGGCTGAGTAAGGAAATGGAGATGATCCAGTGTTTTATTGGTATAACAAACAAAGGTGTCGTGACTGACACCACTGAAGTCTTGCTTTGGGTGGCAGAAAGGGAGCAGTGTTGAATAGGGTGTGAGTGCCAACAGTGATATCTTTGTTCCCAGGAAAATGTTCCATTTCCCTATTTGCCACAGAAGATTTGATGTTTGATTATTTAGCTTCATCTTCTTCCCTCCCTTCCCACCACTGAAGATGATAATGTTTGCTACCTTAGCTAGATGCTTTGGTTTTTCAATGCTGCAAATTGAAACAGAAATGGGGAAAAGCTTCATAACTCTAGACTAGAAAAAATTGAGAATGAGTTAGGCTTAGCAGTTAAAACAATTTACACAATACAGTGCTGAGAAATAGCAAAGCAATTAGGAGAAAAAGTGAAAGTCAGACTAACTGGGGGAGCCCAGGAGATTATGACGTGAGGAATATAGTGGAGGAGCAACTAAAGAATCTGTGGGAAATAGTTCGGAGAAGAATTATATTTGATATATAATTGCAACAAATTGTGTTTTCCAAAGATGGCTATAGAGTCTCACATCTCACATGCTTTTCTGCAATGTGAATTTGACATTTCCCTATCAAGTTGGGGAGTCATTTCCACTCCTCTGGAATCTGGACATGCTATGACACCTATTTGACCAGCAGAGTACAGTGGAAGGATTTTCTGTGACTTCTGAGTCTAGGTCAGGAAAGACTAGGCAGCTTCCACCTGTTTCTTTTGGAAAATTTGCTCAGAACCCAGCTGCTGTCTTTCAGAACCTGGCTTTCATCTTATGAGAAACCCAAGTACATGGAGACGTAGCAAGTGGGTGCCTCAGTCAACAACCTCAGCTGGACCCAGACTTCGCGTCATTCTAGCCCAGATGTCAGATATGAAATGAAGAAGTTTCTAGTGCAAAGCCAGCTGAAGATCAAGGTTTTGTAAGTAGACACAGCCATCCTTATTCCACCCTGTCTGAATTCCTGACCTACAAATCTGAACACAGTAAAATGACTGTTTTTTATGCCATTGATCTTGAGATGGTATGTTTTACAACAATAAATAACAGAAACTGTAATGCTGAGCATTTGTATTCCTTTAATGAACGTGATGAGATTTAATACAACTGGAATTATCCTTAATTATATTTGGCTGTAGAACAGTGTTTACTGAAAGTTCTGTAGCTTGGAGACCATACCACATAGACTGTATATTAATGTAATGAACTTGATTTTTAGTTCAGTTCAACTAGCGTTTGTTTAGTGATAAGCATGTAAAGCACTCTAATCTTGATGGTATCATCTATTTAAAGGGCAAGTAATGTTATTCACATAATGGTCCTTAAAGGCCCACTTTTGAGCTTTAAAATTTTAATTTTTAGGAAAAAAAATGGTTCATGGACACACAGATGTCCTTTTGCTGCAAACATCATCAAAACTTGTGCCTAATTGTTGGTGGAAGAATTATGGTAACTATTTCACAGAAAACTAATAACTTTGAACTTCCTCATAACACATTAAAGTGTAGTTTGTGAAAATTCAAGTTACTATGAAAAAGCACTTTGTATTTGTCTGACTTGATTTTTAACACCTTTTAAACTGCTCAAAGTTTTGATTATTATGCTTTAGGCAATCTCTTCTTCTCATGCTACTCCTACCACATGGCATCAAATGCCACTGAGCTGGGAGCCAGAAGACCCTAGAAAGGTTGGTGAACCACTTTCAGCATCACCTTTAAAATGATCTCCAAATTCCATTTTCCTCCCAAAGCCAATAGGAAGTGGAGGCAGGCTGCTACTTCCTAGCTGAGTGAACTTGGGCAAGTTTCTTAAAGTCCTTTTGCTTTAGTAGCACTCGTGTGATTCAGTTTAGCATCTGCCAGGAACTGTTACTGGGAATTAAATAGGAAGTTAGTAACCCAGTTTAACAAGCAGTGGAGAGTTCATGTCATGCTCTAGATCCTAAGAGAGCTTGGACAGCCCAGCTGAGAATGCAGTTGTGCTGGGACAGTGTCATTACAGACAATACTAGTAGAGACCTGTCACTCAGGCTAGAGCTTCCCAGCTTTTGCAATAGGATGCGGAAGTAGGGGCCCGTTTCATGACTGGAAGAATCTGAAGGAAAGATTTCAGTAGATGGAACTGAATACCTGCAGAGGAGACTGAAAATCTGTTAAAGATTATTTAGTTTAATTTTGCGGGCTGTAACTTACTTGGTGGGGGTTTTCAAAGTATAATACGTAGTATATCTGTATACATGTGGGTGGATATATTTATAATTTTTGATATTAATTAAAGTATGTGTTTTGTGATATTCTTGAATAATTAGTCTCTTAAGCAATAACAAAGAAAAGAATATATTAAATGGAGTTTTGAACAAAATTGTCAGCCAGAAAAATCAAATAATGGTACTAATGGCATATAAACTAAGAAAAAATTATGAAAAAAAAACCGTAAATAGTGTGAATGAATTAGACAAAGATACATTGGGATTTCAAACAAAACCTTAGGATCCAATATTGGTCTACATGTCTTTGCCTTTCATTAGTATTTTTATTAACGTTCAATGTAGGGGGAATATTTTTTTGTAATATTATATATTCCATGCCTTATCATTTCTTAGAGTTGTTTCTATAGGGGGGAAGTAGACTGTGTGTGTGTGTGACCTCAGACAGTTGATGTTCTCATGTGATGCAGATGACCAAGTTCATCAAGACTTGTACAATCTTGAATTAATTCCAGAAATCTTAGAAAAGGGAGTAAAAAATAAATTAAAAATTGAACTGAGAAAATTAGAGTTCAATAGTGAAATTTAATAGCATGATTTAGTGTAACAATATATAGCATGCTTAGTCATAAAATGTTAGTTCTAAACAGGAAAATTACTTTAAAAATTCATATTAGATCAAGTAAAAAGAGAATTTTCAAGATTGCCACGAGGATATGAAAGACAGATTGGGGAATATAATCAATAATGTTGTAGAGATTTTGTAGGGTATCCAAAGGACACTTGTCTTATTAGGGAAACGATTTCATGGATGATGTGGGTGCCTGACCACTGCACTGTACACCTGAAACTCAAGTTGAATAACAGTGAATGTCAACTATATATATATATGTATATATATATATATATATATATATTCATATTAGAATATATATCTATTATATCTATATATCTGTATATATCTATTATATCTATTAGAATATATATATATATACATATATATATATATCTTGTGACTATATATGTATGCATATATATATATATATATATATATATATACACATACAGTTACAGGATGTGGAGTACAGCATAGGGAATAGAATCATTAGAACTGTAACAGCTATGTATGATGTCAGAGGGGTGGTAGATTTGGGGAGGGGGTTATTTTGTGAGGGGTATAAATTATTACATTGGGGTCTAATTATTACATTGTTTTGTACACCTGAAACTAATGAAAAAAAATAAAGGTCAAATGAGTATATCAACATGAACTCATGACCTTTACAATAAAAAAGGATTTCTCACTTCATTGATAAAATTTAGGTACTCTCTCTTCTAAGATCACTTGCCTTACATTAGGATTTATGGTTCCCTAGTGCCTAGACTTGAGAACTCCAATACTCTCATAATAGCCACTTTGTCCTTTCTCTTGATACATAAAAAATAAAGATCGTCTTAGAACACTTTGTTTTCAGAAACAGGGAGAATCTCAGTAATTTCTGGGTTAGAATTAAAATGGACAATTTGGTCAGTCTGAAAAGAGAGGTTTTACTGGACAAATTTTGACAATTAGAACATTAAGAGAATATAACGATTAGTGTCAATTGAAACATTCTCAGTATATAAAATTATAAAATAAGTTGCATTGAAACAAAAATGCAAATTTTCATTAAAAAAATATGGGCTAAAAGTTATTTTTTCCACATGAGTATAAATATTGTCTCCAAAAGTGTATAAAGTTACTGATACAAATTATATGATCTAAGAGTGGAGTTGTGGTTAACTTTCTAGATATGTAAGATATAAAAGTGAGTTTTTTAATATAGCAAAAGAAGAAATCTTGATAGGCATGTAGAGGGAATGTTGTATAGTATATCTAGTTTCAATGTGTTTTGTCTACTGGAGGTCTAGAGGCCCTGCTTGGTTCTTATTTGTGGACAAATGTAGAACTTTTATACTGAGTGCTTGGTCAGTACTATATGGGAAGTCATGAATCATAGACTGAATTGTGTGTGTGTATGAGAGGGAGGGAGGAAGGGAAATGAGGGAGAGAGGGAGGAAAGTAAGGGAGAAAAGGAGGGAAGGAGGCAAAGAAGTAAGAAAGAAAACTAAAGAAAAGAAAGGAAAGGAAAAAGGAAACCTGAACTGGAAACAATTTTTGAAAACTGAACACAAACCATACTGTATTTAACAAGGTAATATAGGCAGAGCCTGGCTTAGCCCACTTTTGTTATTCTCTAGATGGAATCTGAAGCAGTGTAAGCTTTCATGTAGAAGTACTGCCCCAGATTGTGTGGACACAAACTAAAGTAGATTTTAACTGCAATAGGGTATGGATTTGGATTAATAGGGAGGTAAACTCATAAGGACTGAAAACTATCCATGAAGTAGATAATTTCATTATCACTTGGGCAGGATGGTTTTGGAAGGTGTAAAAGGTATAGTAATTTGATTTGGAAAATACATTGTGAAAGAACCCAGTAGTTTTGAAGTTTTCTAAAATATAGTAATTCCTTGGTAATGTATTGCATAATGGAATTCCTAAAATGTTATATTGACAACTGGGACTAAGTGGAGTTGGGGCAAGATGCTACCCAGTTTGAAGGGCAATTGTTAACGATATGTATCTATAATTACATATTTTTAAGGCTAGTGAGAAATTCCTCCTTTATCTCATCTGTGATGTGTGGTGGTGACCTTAAAGAATCAATTTCAGGTGATTCCAAAATGGGATCAATAGTCCAGAAAAGCACATCACAGAAGTTCCTTGTCTGAATAGATGTATAAAATAAACTGCACTATCCTGTAATGCTTTGAATATGAACTATTTTAAGTAAAGAGATGGGTAACACAGCATCAAACACATAGCATATGCTAAAAATATTTATGCAAATCACACACAATGAGTAAATGAGTAATATTTACAACATAAAATTCTAAGAGTTAATGCCCAAAATGAATAAAGATTTCCTTAAATCAACAGGTAAACCACAGACACCCCAAAAGATAAACGGAATGATAAAAATAGAAATTCATGCAAGGAATACAAATGCCTAATAAAACATGAAAGCTGATCAGGGAAAAGCAAATTAAAATGAGATTTTTTTCCTTATAATATCTGGAAAAATAAGAGCTTGTTAATACTACTGATGATTATGGTGAGAGAAAATGAGTACTAACATAAATTGTTGAAAGAAACTTGTAGTTTTATTAGAGGTCGATTGGTAGTATTAAAATTGAAATGAACCGATTTTTCAATTCAATATTTAACTTTGAGATATTGATCTCAAAGAAATACATGAGAACATAAAAAAGAAGGTATAATGACGTTCACTGCTAGAAAGGATATAAAGTTCTACTACCAGTCTCAATTTCATGGAGTTTGTTTGGCTGGGAAGTTAAGACTTGTAGCAAAGTAAAATGTAAAACCAGCATATTTAAAAGTTCTAATTCAAACTGTACATAAATGTTTAAAAGGAAAGAAGTATGATCCAGATTCTTCATGAAAGATTTTATGGAGAAGTTAAAACTTCTAGTGATAAATTGTATATCTCATATCTAATTATTAATAAAGTAAGCATTCATTAATTAGAACATAAGTTCTATAAAAGGCAGATTTTTTTGGTTGTTTTATTTATTGCTGTTTCCAAACATCTAACAGTGACTAACATAGCATGGTCAATGAATCTATGTTTATTAGAGACATTAAAGAAAACAAAACCATGTAAAATAATGAAACTCTTAAATACGGGTGTTTCTAGACGTAAAGCTGAATAAAATGGACATAGACATTGGGAAAAAAATAAAAGAAAACAACAAAAAACATAGCCTCATTAATCCCATGAAATTTCAGGCAGACAAAGATAAAAATATTAGCTGAATAATAGCAGTACAACATTTTGTTTTATTCTGCATGAAATATGTCCCTAAAATAATTTAAAATGACAGATAATTTTATCATTTTAAAAACAGTCAACTCAAAGCAATTATTGAAGAAGCCTTACAGGCACTAACTATGTGCATTAAAATAATGTTTATCCCTCCGCATTCTAAACTAAATTAATTGTTTGCTCTTTTCACAAATAGCATCTAAGTTGTCAGTTTACTGAATGAACACTTCATCATTCTGACTATATCCAAAATCAAACCTTGCTGGAAACTTTGTCTATTTTTGCTCTATTAAAAGACATGGTTGCAAGTAAGCATGCTGAAGAAAATGGAATACTCTAAATATCAAACTATTTTACATAAACTTAAGGGTAACCACTCAAAAAAAATCCAGAACTGAGATGTATATATATAATGTATATATACATTATATATATGTATATTATATGTGTGTATATGTATGTGTATATATGTATATATATATATGTATAAATATATTTTTTTCTAGTGTACATGGAACTGTAAGAAGAAAAAGAGGGAAAAATCATAAAATACCACCACCCAGAAATAATAGACAACAAAAAGGCAAAGAAACAATGGAGACACAGTTTTCTAGACCAGAAAACTAAAGATAGAATGACAGGAAATCCTCACATATCAGTAATCACCCTAAATGTAAATGGACAGACTCACCGATAAAAAGGCACAGAGAAGCAGATTGGATCAAAAAACTAAATCCAACCATATGCTATCTCCAAGAGACACAGCTCAGCTACAAGGACAAGCATAGACTCAAAGAGAATAGCTGGAAATTGACACTCCAAGCAAATGGCATCCAGACAAAATCAAGTGTAGCCATACTGATATCAGATGAAACAGACTTCAGGGAAAAAAATGTAACAAGAGACAAAGATGGACATTTCATAATGATAAAGGGGACTATACAACAAGAAGACATAACAGTCATCAATATTTATGCCCCCAATCAGGGAGCACTGAAATATACCAAGCAACTACTAACAAAACTAAAGGGAGAAATTGACCAAAACACAATTATACTAGGGGACTTAAATACATCATTGACAGCTATGGATAGATCATCCAAACAGAAGATAAATAACGAAATAGCAGCCCAAATGACACATTAGATGAAATGGACATACTGACATTTGTAGAGCACTTCATCCTAAAACATCAGACTATACATTTTATTTTTCTAGTGTACATGGTTCATTCTCAAGAATAGACCATACATTGGGACATAAAATCAGCTTCAGCAAATTTAAGAAGATTAAAATCATACCAAGCATATTCTCTGATCACAAGGCTTTGAAAATGGATATAAACTACAAAAAGAAAGAAGGAAAAACCACAAATACATGATTATGGTATTATGGATTATGGTATTTGACGACCGGCTCAAAGAAGAAACATAGAAACAAATGAGAATGAAAATACATTCTACCAAAATTTTGGGGATGCAGTGGAAGCAGTTTTAAGAGGGAAATGTATATCATTACAGGCCTATCTCAAGAAACAATCTAGAAGAGAGTAAATGGGGTCTAATATATGGTGATGGAAAGAGAACTGATTCTGGGTGGTGAACACACAATGTGAGATATAGATAATGTATTACAGAATTGTACACCTGAAATCTATATAACTTTTCTGTCAATATTGGACAAAATATTCTATTTCTTTTTTTTTAAATTAAATTTGTTGGGGGCAACATTGGTTAATAAAATTATATAGGTTTCAAACATGCAGTTTTGTAATACATCATCTGTATAGTACATTGTGTGTTTACCACCCAAGATCAAATCTACTTTTCTTTCCCCCCATTTTTAAGAAAATTCTTAGCTTGTACTTGTTGTCCTAGTATAATTATTAATAATACCTCCTATTACTCTTGAGATGTTGCTGTTTAAATAAGAAATTAATACAGTCGTCCTAGGTTTAAAATATATCTGTACTGCGTAACTGATGATACAAATGGCTTTTTTTGTTGTTTTTAAATTTCTAATCAGAGGCATGTCCCAAAGAAGGTGCATCAATATGGCCTTATAAAGAGAGATCAGATTTTATCTATTATGTCAGACCATTTTAGAGACCAAATCTACACTGAATGGATGAAGTTTAAGAAAGACAATGTGACAATCATCTACAGCAAGCCATGGGAAATTTATTACTTATAGAACACCCCGAACCATCAAAGCTTAAGTGATAACATCCCTGCATAAAAAGAAATCTTCAAAATTAGATGGCTCATTAGGATGTAGATGTATGAGCCCAAATGTCAACTGAACAAGGATTTCCTTTTAAATAGAGAGTTTACTGGTTACATATTAATATCTGCTGAAAGCTGTAAAACTTGCCTAAACATACCTTAGGAATATAAACTCTTAAAGGACGTGCTGTCAAACCAAGATAGCTTGCCTACCTATCACTATCGAGTTGACTTTCTTAAATACATTGCTGCTTCTAAAAGTTAATGGTCAGGTAGATAAAGCCATTTTTTTGAGATGTGTACCAGTTCCAAGTGCATTCTTAGCTAAGAAATTATCATTATGTACAAGTTTTAGTTTTCTTTTGTACATGGAAAAGTGAATACATATTTGTGGAAGTGCTTTGAAGGGACTTTGTACTAGTAATTGGTTTGTTAGATGTCTAGATTTCTTAAATCATCTTAAAAAAACTTTCAACATTATCTTTCAAATAATACTTTTCTAAAACAACTTTGTCCTGTTAGGATTTTTTTACTCTATTATCAAATTTACACTCTCATAGGTAGGGCAATGAATAACAATATATCAAAAAGTGAAAAGAAAAATGAAGACAAGCAGAGGTTTTAAATTTTCTACCAATTAGATCCCTGTGAAATTAGGTTGTAACAGAATAAACAGTAGACAGATATATTTTACATCCAGAAAATAAAATAGTCTAGAAAATAGATAATAGATAGGTGATCCCTTTTTTCCCTTTCCCTTTCCTTTCTCTCTCTCTCTCTTTTTTCCTTATCAACAGGAAAACAAATTTAAGTATCATGTAGTTAATAATAACAATTATAAAAACAGTATAATAGGTGCTGGAACAATATTGCGTTATCGCAGAGGTCGTCATGGTCAATAACCATTTCTTACAAAATTTGAATCGATAGGTCAGTATTCACAATTTAACTTCTACCAGTGTCCAAAGCTCATAAGCATAGAGCAATAAAGGTGCAGACCAATATCATAATTTAGTCTTATAATGGGCTCACTGTATATCCATAGTGAAGGTCTTTCTTCATTCTATCTCCAGCACCAACTGGAATAAACCTATTTTGTTGCACATTAGAATAGTGCAGCTGAAATTTTCAACATCTTTGCAAAACTGTCAAAGCTTTCTATGTAAGTTTTCTAGTCCCATTCATTTATGTAGGTTTCAATGCCTCCCAGCAGAGCTGTCAAAATAAGTTAGTTTTTAAAAGATTACACAGAAATGGGAAAGCAAGAAGCCAGAACAATCAAGCTCCCATGATTTTTTAAATTCAGCCACATAAGGGACTGATACTGTTAAGGATTTTATAATATGTGGGCTAGTAAAAGAGAGAGAAAAGCATTCGATTCTGCTGAACAGCTGTGACAAGGAGGCTTTACCCTTCTTCCAGCTAAGGGATTCACCTACATATATTTTATAACTAAAGTTTGGCTTTAAATGATGGATTTTTAAAATAGAAGTATACAATTAAATGATGCACGTTGTAAAAATAATGACTGAAATAAGTACTCTTCATAATTTGGGAATTCTCTTAATAAATGTACATAATAAATGATATGTACAAAGAGTGATCATTGCAGCTGCCTATTTTGCTTTTGTGTGTTCTCTCTCTTAGTTTTCCCTCCCATCTTTGGCATCTCTGTTCCGATTGACAAGGTTTCTTATTTTTCTCTGGTTGTAATTATTCCCTAATCATGGAAAGGTTCAGCCATCCCCAACTCACATTTAAGAGATGTCCTTAGAGTGTCAACTTGCCTAATCAAAGAGGGTTGATAAGACTATTTTAGCCAAGTTTTCTATGGAGAACAAGCAGCAGACAAGCCTATTCTTTTTGAAGTCTTCCCTGCAGTGAATGACCACGCTTCCTTTCTTGTAGGGGATCATTCTTGAAGGCTTCCTGGATATATTCTTGTTATAGTACTTTTGGTAAAATATTTTAATAGTTTGTTTACTCACCCCCCTTCCTATTAGACTTATGCTCCATAAGGGTAAGGATCATATATTTTTTCATTAGAATATATTAAATTCTAGTACGTATCTGTGCAAAACACATGGTAGCCCTCTATAAATATTTGTTGAATAAAGAAATGAAAGCAGTGATTAATCAGCTAATTAATAAGCTACTAGAGATGGTACATCTGGTAATTCTTTTCTCCTTAAGTATAATTAGGGACCACTTTAAACTATTACTGGATGATTTTATTCATTTACATCTTAAGGTATAACTTCTATTGTACAGTGACAATAAAGGCTGTTTAATTAGTACCTATCATGTATCAGGAACTATTTTAGGTGCTTGGCAAAGAAAGCATGATCAAAAAATGGATGAAAACCTCTGTCATCTGAGGTCCAAGACGTGATCTTGAAAAGAGAAAATCAGGATGAGAGTGTAGGAAATAACAGAATATGCTATGTTGGATTGTAAGTTAAGAGGAGCTAACTCAGAGAAGGTAAAGGCTTGAGTAGAGCCTGAAGAGGCAGACTATGAGGACATCTGGGAGAAGAGGTTTCTTAGCTTTTATTCAGAGAAAGATTGAGAATTGTAGAGTCTTTAACAGAAGACTGCTGTGATATAACTTCAACATATGAAAATGATTTTCTGTATGCTGTAGAGAATATATGATTGTGGAGCAAGAAGATTATAGAGGGCTAAACAGTCTTTCTGAAGATATCTCATAGTGGCTTAGGTAAGGTAGCTGTGGTGGGCTAACAAATTATTGTCAGATTTTCAAAAATATTTTTAGGATAGAACCCACACAATGGACCAGATACACAGTGCGAAAGAAGTAAAGAGTCAATGATGTCTCTAATTTCCCTCCAGCCTCCTGAGCAATTGGGTTAATGGAGGTGGCATTTATTGTGATAGGAAGTGCAGAGGAAATAGGAGTTTGGTTACTTTCTGATTAAGTCTGAGATGTCTATTCAACATCATAATAGAACTGTTGAGTAGGGAGTTAACTATACCTTTGGACTGAAAGGTTTAAAGATTTGGCCTGTAGATACAATTCCTAATATCATCATTATACCCATGCTAGTGATCCAAAAAGATTAGCCCCTAGAAAATTACTATATAGAAAGAAAAAGTCAAAGCACTAAGGACTAAAGTTATATACATGTCAATACCTACATCATTTCTCCTGACCATTTCTGCCCTCTTATTAAATGCTCTGTTTTGTCTTTGGATCTTTATTTATTTTTTTCTTGGCACTACTCTCCATCCTAAATCCTACTTATTTTTGACCTCTGTTTAAATGTCATTTCCTTGCAGAGGCTTTCCTGACCTTCAGAGAGATCAAACATCATTTCCATAAACTTCAGTACCACACTTGTTACTACTTAGCCCTCTGTAACATACATCACATTTCTATAATCTGATAAATGATATTATGTTGCATCACCTCTGAGGTAAGTTTTTGTTAGGTTGGTGTATAAGTAATTGTGGCTTTTTCAATTGTTTTTAACCTTTTAGACAGCAATTACTTTTGCACCAACCTAATACATTTGTCTTATTTTTAGTGTACCCAGTTCCTAATCTAGTGCAAGCATATAAAACGTTCTCAATATCTCATTTGTTAAACTCAACTGAATTGTTAACCAGAAACTAATCTCTTCTGACTTTTAGTGGTTCATTATGACACTATATTATCATCAAATAGTAGTAATTGAAGAACTAAAGTGTGAGTCTTTAACAGAAACTTCAGTTGTCTGCATTCACATTTCCATTCCATTCCACTGCCATCCTGATTGAACAGTGCAATTACATAGTGTTAATTGTCTGCTAATAGGAGGAATAATGATAAAATTACATAGCATAGTCCTGTAATAACACTCAAATTACTGTTTTAGATTCCTTCCCAATTTATAACCACGTTCAGTGATGCTGATTCAATTTTTCACAAACAGATTAACAAATAGTGGTAAAAAATATCATATTCAAATTCTGAATTTAAAATATGTGTTGGAAATCAGAGTAACAGAAGACAAAGTCAACACACAAAACCAGTTGCATTTTTTTCTATTCTAACAATGAATAATCTGAAAATAAGAACAATTTTATTTGCAAAAGCATCAAAAAGAATAAAATATTTTGGAATTAACCAAGGTAGTAAAAGATTATACACTGAAAACTACAAACCATTTCTGAAAGAAATTAAAGAAGACAAATAATGGAAAGATATCCCATGTTCGTGGATTGGAAGACTCAATCATGTTAATGTGTTAATACCACCCAAAACATTCTATAGATTTAATGCAATCTCTATCAAAATTCCAGCTACAGTTTTTGTTTGTTTGTTTGCACATATAAAAAAACTTATCCTAAAATTCATATGGAGTTTCAAGGAACCCCAAATAGCCAAGCAATCCTGAAAAGAAGAACAAAACTGCAGGACTCACACTTCCTGATTTCAAAAGTTACCACAAAGCTACAATAGCCAAAACAGTGTGGTAGTGACAGAAATGCAGACATACAGACCAAGGATAGAATAGAATCCAGAATAAGTCATCATATATAATCAAAAGATTTTTGTCAAGGATGTGAAGACCATTCAGTGGGGTAAAAGACAGTCTTTACAACAAATGGTACTGGGAAAATGGAATAGTCACATATGAAAGGATAAAGTTAGACACTTATCTAACACCATAAACCAAAATTAATTCAAAATGGATCCATGACCTAAATATAAGGCCTAAAACTATAAAACTCTTACAAGAAAACATAAAGCAAAAGCTTCATAACATTAGATTTGGCAACAATTTCTTGGCTATGATACCAAAGGCACAGGCAATAGAAGAAAACAATAGACAAATTAGGCTTCAATATAGTTTTTAAATTGTTCATCAAAAGACACTACCAAATTAAAAAAAAATAATCCACAGAATGTGAGAAAATATCTGCATATTTTAATATTTGGAACATATAGAATATTCCTAAAAGTCAATAACAAAACAATCCAATTAAAAAAAAAAGATGGGCAAAATACTTGAATGTATGTTTCTCTAAAGAAGATGTACAAATGGCCAACGAGCTTAGCATCGCTAGTAAATAGGGAAAGGCAAATCAAAACTATAGTGAGATACTACCTCAGGCCCACTAGCATGACTACAATCAAAAAATCTTAAACTATCAAGTGTTGGTGAGGATGTGGAGAAATTGGAATCCTGTACAATGTTGGTGGAAATGTAAAATGGTACAGCTACTGTGGAAACCAGAATGATATTTCCTCAAAAGATTAAACAGATTTATTATGTGATCCAGCAATTCCACTTTTGGTTATATACACAAACTAAGTGAAATCAGGGTCTTGAAGAGATGTTTGTTCACTCATGTTCATAGCAGCATCATTCACGATAGCTAAAATGTTGAAACAATCCAAGTGTCCATCACTAGAGGAATGGGTAGGCAAGCTGTGGTATATACATACAATGAAATATTATTCAGCCTTAAAAAGGAAGAAAATTCTAATATATATATACAACGTGGATCAACCTGGAGGACATTATGTTAAGTAAAGTAAATCAGTCACAAAAAGGCAAATACTGCGTGATTCCACTTAAACTTAGAGTAGTCAAAATTATAAAGGCAGCAAAAAGTAGAATGGTGTTTTCAGAGCCTGGGAAAGGGGGGATGGAGAATTATTTAACAGTTATAGAATTTCAATTTGGCAAGATGAAAATGTTTCTGGAGATGGTGGTAATGGTTGCATAACAAATATAAATGTACTTAACATCAGTGAAATGTACACTTATAAATGATTGATAGTAAAGTCTATGTTATGTGTGTTTTACCACAATAAAAAGAATAAGATAAAAAAATGCCTATTGGGCTTGCATTAGGGCATGATTTGAAAACAAGGAGATTCAGTTTTACATTTTAGAATCTTAATTTTAAATAGCTATTGTAAACATTAAATGTACAAGGAAATACAGCTATTTCTTCAGGACTTGCTATTGAATTGGATATAAGGTGTAAAAGATAGAAAAAGAGACCTCAAATTATCCAACTGTGAATTTTCATTAAAAGTAAATGGAATTTTCCCTTTAAAAAGAGTTAGAGGGGAGGGAGATACTGAAGATAATTTAGTTGCTGGACATTCAACTACACTGACTGTATTTATTTTAAAATTGTAAAAAGCTAAACTTCTTAGAGTATTCCTCAGTGCTATGTAAAAATACAATATATAGTATCTAATACTATTAAACTGTAAGTAATTCAAGTACTTACTCCTACTTGCCTATGATAGAGTAATTCTTTTAAAATAATACTTCATATCTGCTCTCCTGAAAAGTGTCTCTTATTACCCATGGAATATGGATAAAGATCCATCATTTCAGCCTGGATCCGAAGCCCTTCACAGTATGAATTTTGCTCCAATCTTTCTTTCCACATTTATTTCTAACTATTCTCAAACATAAGCCACTTAAATTTCACCTCACAAGAAAAGACTCATCTAATTTCCACCCAAACACACTGGTCTTAAAGTTTTTACTCATGGTAATTCTTATGCCTGGAATTTCTTTCTTTCTCAAATTCACGTTTCCAAGCCCTCCAGGATGAAAATCATAAAGTTATTCCCATACATTTCCACTTGTATCTGTGTCTCCAGTCACTAAGCTACCATAGCATTTGTTATTTTAATAATTGTATTTATTCATTCCATGTGGATTTACTGACCTCTCCATTTCATTTCAAAAGTTGATTACCCTAGTTGGCAAGATGGTATTTACAGGCTCTTTGAAAATAGGAATCACATCTTATTTTTCTCCTCGCAACTTTCCCAGCATTTGCTTCATGCCCTTAATAAATACTTGTTGAATGAACAGATTAACTAATGCCATTTATAGATTTTATACTCACTCAGTGCAGAAGATCAGTGCAGTTGATGGCATTAGTGCCATGACTGATAACCCATTACTCACTGCAGCAAGTGTCCCTCTGTGGTGGTTGCTAATATCTGACAACTATTCCAAGACCTGTCCTTGACTGATGGATGTGCTTGACCTTAACTGGAGAAACCTGGAGATTAACCACCTTTCCATCTAGCTGGTGATTGCCAGCAACAATCACCAGCAACATTTTCCCTAATTTGGGACAAATGTATAGAACAATTTATAGTCCAGAGCCTTTCCCTTGCCACTGTGCTGCCCACCATCAGGTCAAGGCCAGCCTGTACTGATGACGACATTTTTATGTGACTCTTCCATCTCACTCCTTACAGATTCAGCCTGTAGTACACAGTTCCTCAATAAACGATGGAAACTTGAATTGCTGTCTCAGACTCTACTCTAAAAAGTGAGAATAGGACCCACGGAGCCGTCGGGCGGATTTAGGCCGCTCGCCTCGGCTTCGGAGTCGTCGCCGCCATGGCCAGTCAGTCGCAGGGCATTCAGCAGCTGCTGCAGGCCGAGAAGCGGGCCGCCGAGAAGGTGTCGGAGGCCCGCAAGCGAAAGAACCGGAGGCTGAAGCAGGCCAAAGAAGAGGCTCAGGCTGAAATTGAACAGTACCGCCTGCAGAGGGAGAAGGAGTTCAAGGCCAAGGAAGCCGCGGCTCTGGGATCGCACGGCAGTTGCAGCACTGAAGTGGAGAAGGAAACCCAAGAGAAGATGACCATCCTCCAGAGCTACTTCCGGCAGAACAGGGATGAAGTCCTGGATAACCTCTTGGCCTTTGTCTGCGACATCCGGCCAGAGATCCATGAAAACTACCGCATAAATGGATAGGGGAAGAGGAAAGAAGCACCTATTCCATGGATTGGTGTTTAGATGTCTCCATGGAATATGAAGCTTTAGCAAAGCTTGAGTTATATTCTTGTGAAAGGCATTAAATTATTTCTGTTTATTGTATACTAGGTCCTTCTACTTTTTGGAGAATAGCAAACCTAGCTTCTTTGTATAAACTTAGAGCTTATCCAAAGATTTCATCTTTTTACCTCACGTTTCTTAGAAATTTAAGGGTATATGTTGTCTGTTTTCCTATGCCTTTTAGCTCAAGCAACATATGTATATCAACACTGACTTTTTCTTTCTTAGATGTAGTAAAAAAACAAACTTTTTAAGAAAGAAAGGGATTAAATGTTTTTTCCCTAAAGCTTTCTTGAAGGTCAGGGGCTTTATCTATGAAAAAGTAGTAAATAGTTATTTGTAACGTGTGTAAAGCAGCAGCCAGCCTTAAATAGTCCTTTTTGGCTAAGGGTTAGAACAATGAATACTAGTATAATTGTTTGGGTGGTTTCTAGTAGTTCTTAATCCAAATTACCTGATGATAGGATTCAAAAACTTGTTACTTGTTATTACTTGCTGTACTGATAATCTTTCAAAAGTAAATGATTTTGTCACTCAAAAAAAAAAAAAAAAAAAAAAGTGAGAATAAAATTTTGGGGTGATCCAGGGAAATTATTACAGTATTACAGCTTGGGAATCTGGCTTGCATTTCAGAGCCCCAAGTGGGGACTAATGCTTAGAACTAAATTGAAGCAATAAGGTCTTGAGAACACTGAAGTTTTGGTATGCTTTTGTTTTTACTTGCTTATTTTAGATAATATATCTATTGAAAATGTTTGAGGTGGGTGAGGTTTGACTACTCTTTCAAACACCTCACTATTAAGAAATAATTAACTCACACCTCAGTCTAAATTGTACCACATGTTCAGATATGTATTAACTAAACATTGATTAGCAAACACACACACATGCACACACACGCACACACACACACACACAGCTGAAGAATATAAAATTAAATATGTGTTAAACTTTAGAAGTAGAACTATTTTATAACTACAAATGATTAAATAATAAGCAAAGTATTGACGTGTTGATTACCTATAGAGTAATATTTTCTGGGTTATCAGGATAAAGGCGGCAATACTTATAAACGTGGATATATGGACAGAGAAGCAATATTAGGGGAACAATGGTGAGTTCAATGGTGTGTCTTTGGCTCTTCTGTGTATAATTGGAAACATTCGTTGCTTAGCTCAGTCCAGGACTATGAAAGCACTGAAAGTTTCTGGACTAAAACATTTTATCCCAAATTGAAACTCTGTGAATGAGCTCAGCTAGAAAGAGTGTTGAAATAAAAAAAGAGAGGATGAAATCCAGGGAAATGATTATGGGGCTAGGTGCATATGAGGAGCCCGCACAGACTCGTACTGATAATGAGCAGGTGCTCAAGCTAGGTGGAAAATACTTAGAGGGAAATGAGTCAGGAGTGAATAAGAGATGATGCTTAATATTTTTAAATTCTCCAAGGAGATCACAAAAGGTAGAGAGTGTCTATTAGATTCAGTAGAGAGAAGTTTATTGTGATCTTTTCTGGGGGTGGATTGAGCAGTGAAAAAGAGATAAGACAAGGAAGCAGTGAGTTCACAATTTGATTTTAACAAGCTTGATGTGAGCAGTATCATTCTTCAAAGTGAAGAGTAAACTTAAGGATGGTAAAACTCAAAGTGAGGGGCCAAATGTTCCCAGGAATAGGAAGAAGTAAATTTAAAAAAAGTAGTATTGGAAGAAGAACAGACTTAGATAAATACCCAGGTAATTTACTTGAAATATGATTATCAATGAGAACGTGATCTATGTGGAAAGCTGACATGTTAAACATGTTATGTTACGAAAATATCTTACTTTCAAAATATCTCCTGTGCCAATTAGAAAGTACACTCAAGCTCCTTGAATCATTGAATGAGGCTATATGCCAATTTTTAGGTTAATTTACTCACTTTTCAATATATTATAGAGGCCCAGTTAGTAATTTTGTTTCATGTTCCATTTCTACTCTTCAGATCCTGGCTCTTTTCAGAGACATATAAAGAAGAATGAAGAATGATCCATGTGAAAGGCTGCTTAAAATGCTCTGCTCTTAGGGCAATCTACACAGGGCACCTGCCCCCTACCCCAGAGAGTGAGCGTCTCCCTTCCTGCACGTTATAAATAAAATGCAAGTACAAAGATATGACAATTAAGTTCGCGAACTCATCCTAGAAAAAGTGCTACATCCCTCATTGCTGAATATCATTATGGTCACCTCCAAAGTACTCCCCTTGAGAAGCTATGCACTGACGCCAATGCCTAGTCCATTCTTCAAGGCAATTTTGGAACTCTTTCTGAAATGGCCATCAGAGCTGGTGTATTACCCTTGATGTCCTAAATGTCATCAAAATGTCTTCCTTTCAATATTTTCTTTATCTTTGGGTAAAGAAAGAAGTCATTGGGGGCCAGATCTGGTAAGAAGGGAGGGTGTTCCAATACAGTTATTTGTTTACTGGCTAAAAACTTCCTCACAGACAGTGCTGTGTGAGCTGGTGCATTGTCGTGATGAAAGAGCCATGAATTGTTGGCAAAACTTTCAGGTCATCTAACTTTTTCACGCAGCCTTTTCAGCACTTTCAAGTAGTAAATAAACTTGGCTAACTGTTTCAGGTGTACACCATAGTTATTCAACATTTATATACCTAATGAAATAATCACTATGGTAGTAAGTCCAGCAACTATTTGACACCATTCAATGCTATCACAATATCATTGACTGTATTACCTATGCTGTATTCACATCTCTGCCCCTCCTACCAGTCTCAATATGGCTTCTTCTTTATATTCTTACTTATAAAACTTCTGTTCAGCTAGAATTCAAATGATTTTCCAGGTTGATTGTTCTATAATTTGGTTGTAATTTTGATGTTTTCATGGGATGAGCCAAGCACAGACTTTATCTACTCAAATATCTTGGTTCTGTCTATTCTCTTGTCATCATTCTTGATGAAGTGAAAAACATGGAGGATATTACATATTATATTATATATATATAATATATATTTATGTGTGTGTTTGTGTGTGTGTGTGTGTGTGTGTGTACACAATATCCTGGCATTCCGTTTCTACTTCTCACAGTCATTGCCAATAACTGCTACACCACGTCTAAACTTATGATTTTAGCATCCATGCTCAGACTTCCACCGAACATTTCAGTAACTTAAACTAGTGCCCACTTTGACAACCTTTCGTTGCCATCATGATCTCCCATTAATTGCTGTTACCAATTTCTAACTCTCCATCACCACACTTTATCATTATTTCTTTCTACTTTGGCTTAGATTCTATTCACTCAGTCATTTTAACAAATACGTATGGAGTACCTGATATGCCTCTGAAACTGCCCTTCAGTGCTTAACCTAGGTAAAAATTCATGACCTTGTAAAGTCCTTGTTTTAGTGACAATAGTCCATCAATTTCCACTTTCCTCCATTCACTTTCCTCCACCATTCCTTTCTCTCTCCATTACACTTTTCTGGCAAAATCCCAACTGTGTTTTTATTCAATTATTTGCTAGATGCAGCTAGAGCAGCATCTTCCCCATGATGGAAAAGAACAGCAACAATAACAAAAGCCACAAAACTAATTGACCACTGCAAATTTTAATGTATAAGAACAGATTTCAAGTAATCCTTGGCAGTGAAATTCTATTATTTTCTTAGTTAATTTATTTTTCTACTTTCTGAGAAAACTATTTCACCTTTTCTTCTCCCTCTTCATAAGTAATTGAAGCTCTCATCTTATTTCCAAAGGAAAATAGAAGCAATAATAAGAGACAGATGTCATCTTTTTATCCCCAAATATTCTAGTCAAAAAATGTCTAAGCTATATTATCTGTCTTCCCCCGATTTCAGGAGATAAACTCTCCCTGTGCCTTTCTACACCCATCCCTCCACTTGGCTCTAGATCCTAACTCTCCCACTCATTTAAACACATTGCTTTTTCCATTTTATTCTCTATTCTAATGTCTCCTCCCTACCAAATATTTCCATAAGTATCCTAATAAACCAAAATCTCTTAAATAATGTGAAACACTCACACTCACAAATACTCACACACATACACACAAATCTCTCTGGCTCTTTTTCTGTCTTTCTGTCTCTCACCATATATAATAATTGAATGTTGAATTAGAATAGAAGTTTTGCACGGAAAGAAAGTAATTTGAGGGATTAAAGTATTAAAAATCTATCAGTATCTATCTATCTATCTATCTATCTATCTATCTATCATCTCTAAAATATGATTGCTAAACATGTCTTAGAAGAAAATGCTATGGAAAAGTATACTCATTAATTATTTCTGCTCCACAACGGAATTAACTAGAATAAATCAATCACCCATCAGGAACTCTTGAAAATTATGATGTATTTATCTTGGGTTTATGAATATGATACCAGAAAAACCCAGACACAGAAGATCAAGTATGAAAAATAACCATAAAATATGCTGGACTTCATGTGGATAGAGTGTGAGTACTTTAGTCCCTCAAATCACTTGTTTTATGTGCAGTAACAACATTATAATTCACCATTGAATATGTAGAACAAGAATGATTGAAAAAAAAAAAAGAAAACATACACTCATGCCTTATGTTCTACTAAAATTGGAAAGGATTTTTTTTTTCTGAATTTTTGAACAGACAAAAATCAATGAATTGAAAAGTGGTAAGAAAGAAAATGCAAAAGTAGGACTGCATGACGTGTACGCAAATAAGAATATGGTTATATACAAAACTCAAGCCATGAAGTCTGTATTCTTGTTAAGGATGGTCCCTAAATTTAATTACAAATTTTCTAACTGAAACTGAGGAGAGAAATACTATCCATTATGCAATGTTGGTGACCAAATATAAAAACGGCCCTCTTGCTTAAGAGAAGAAAAGCTGTCACAATGTCCAGAGAAATTTCTTACAGGAATCTTCATAGGAAAGGTATTATATAAACTAACATAAAAACCTTAATATCATCTTTATAAGTGGCATTTATGTTAGGAAATCTCTACACATTTCAAGTCAAAGAATGTAGAAATCTTATTAAGTAAGGCCTTTTCTTGGCCTGCTTCAAAGATACTTAGTGTACTAGAAGGCACTTAAAATATTTATTAAGTTGGTGAAAAAGTAATTGTGGTTTCTGCAATTATTTTCAACCTTTTAAACTGCAATTACTTTTGCACCAACCAATCATAAAAACAAGTTTAAACACGTGAAACTTGTGAATGACCTTAAACCCCTGAAATTTCACAGCTGAGTTCGATGTCACCACTGCTCTGTGATGACTGCAGCAATGCCGGCACAGACTCTCGATTTTATTATGAAAATAAAATTTTATAACAATGACACTCATTGCTGGTGCGATGCCTTTTACTTAGCCCTCTTCAGTGGTGCCAGAACCTAGTGTGTTAAATTTAGAGACTCAATAGGATTTTTTGAACGCAGCAGGGTTCACTATTTTGTTGCCTTACAGTAGAATGAAATGAAGAAGCAGACTGTGGAGTATTTTAAATAGACTGCCTGGTTCCAGCTCTTTTTGCTTATTAGTCATCCTTTCTCTTTTCCTCTCCCCTCCCCTCCCCTCTCTCTTCCTTTATTGTTTGCATTGATTTTTAAATAGATTATCTTTAGTTTTCTAGTTATATAACCTGTAACTGTTGACAGCAGTGGCGGTATTGAACACTCTTGCCTTGTTAGTGAGAACGACTCTAGTGTGTCCCCACTTAGCAGAATGCTAGCTGTAGTATTATATACATATATACGATATTAATTCCTATTTAAAACAGCGTTTTTATCAGATATGTGTGTTGAATTTTTTCCAAAGCTTTCTTTAGCATCTGTGGAAGTAATAACATTGTTTTTCTTATTAAATTCATTAATATAGTGAACTATATTAATGATATCCCAATATTTAATCATCCATTAATTCCTCGGTATCAATAATGCTATGTTTAATAGATTTTGTTTCAAAGTTATACTTGAATAATTTAAAAAATTGGAAATGCCAATTTCTTCCTCTGATCTGAAACAATATAAACAATATATACAACATTGGGATTTCCTAATCTTTAACAGTATACTTGAATTCTGTGAAACCATCTGATATTTGTGTTTTCACATGTGGTAATCTTTGATATGTTTCTCTCTCTCTCTCTCTCTCTCTCATCTTTCTGGTTAAGATTTATTATTATGATGATTTTTGTTATTATTTTGTTCAATTAAGGTAAGTTGTATTTTCCTAGGACATTTTCCATTCTACACAGGAATTCAAATTTATTTACACATAATTTTTCAAGAGTCTCCAACGAGTTTTTAAAATTTCCCTTATGTCAATAATTATTCCTTTATTGTAATTTCTTGTTTTTTATGCCTATGCTGTCTCCCCCCCACCCCCTTGATAAATAACTATTGGTTTGTCTTCTTTGATGATTTATTTACTAATTCTACTGTTTTCTGTTTTCTACCTCAATGATTCCTGCTTTTAGCTTTACTATTAATATTTCTTTTGTTCTGCTCTCCTTCAGTTTATTTTATTGTTTCTTTTCTAGAGTTTTGAATTCAAAATTTAAAAGATTACTTTTTAAATCTCTTCTTTTTAATTGATAGAAATGTTTTTGGCCAAGAATTTTCCTTTGATTATTGCTTTACTGTATCCCACAAATACTGTTTTTATTATCATTTTTTTTTTGGGGGGGATTTTCCCACTTATATTGTATTTTCTCTTTAAACTTTTAAAAAGTTCTTATTAATTTACTTAGAAAGAGCCTTCCTAAATATTTTACAAAAATGTTTCTGAATAGCATTCTATTCAGAAATAGCATGTTATGATTTCTGTTTTATGAAACTTATGAAGGTTTTCTTTGTCAATTTAATATATGGCCAATCTTATAAATGTCCCATGTGAACCTGTTTTTAGTGTAACAGTTATATATATATATATATATATATACATATATATATATATGTATATATATATGTATATATACATATATATGTAACAGATATATATATATATATATATAGAGAGAGAGAGAGAGAGAGAGAGAGAGAGAGAGAGAGAGAGAGAGAGAGAGAGACTCATAAGAGCTACCTAATTAGTATGTTTTTTTCCCATCTTGCAATCATTATTAACATCTTTCCTAATAGAAACTGTCTTAAACTACAGTTGTGTGTTTACATCTCCTGTTTTTCATGAATACCAGCTAGTTTTTGTGCTTCCTAAATTTCTACTTTATGAGGGTGGTTACTGTTACTTTATACATAGGTATATATAACCTATATATCTTATTGTGAATTGTAAAATGTCTTTCTTGCTTTCTTTAATAATTTTAATCCTGAAGTCTATCTTTGTTCTATTAGGAATAGTTTAAACAATTGCTACTCTGACTTTCTTATTGTTTAAGTAGTTTACCCTTGCCCATCTCTGTTCTCAACCTTTCTGAATCATTTTGTTTTCGGTGTGGCTCATATATACAGAATTGATTTTGTGTTTACTTTGTGAGCCAATATGAAAATGTTTCTTTGAATAGTGAGTTATATCTATATACATTTATTGATATAATGGTCAATTTCAGTTACCATAATCTTTCATTATATTTACCTCATTGTATTATTTTTTCTCCATATAGTCTTTTATTATTTGCTATTTTATTAATTTGTTTTGGTAAATTAGGAACATTTGTAATTTTTATTCTAATAGTTACCATTATTTTAAATAGGGTCACAATGTACTTATTTTCTTTTTTCTTACTATTTAGTTGTTAACTTTAAATTGCATTGTTAGACATCCTCTTATTATTTGTGTAATAATCAAAGTAGTTATTCTATTTTTTCTTCTTTCTCCATTTTTATACTGTTATTTGAGTTACATTATTTTTATTTGTCAGAACGTACAACATTTAAATACTATCCTTTCATCTTTTCTCTAGTTCTTTTTTATTTTTTAGTTATATTTCTACCTTTAAATATATTCAAGGCTTATGACAATTCTTTTGCTTAATTTTGCCCAGTTGGGGTCAAATAAAGCTTTATTCTTTAGTACACATTTAGAAAGCACTCATAAATACTGTACCCCTGAATTAACTATTTTTCTATAGTCTTTATTCCTCAACGACAGTTTAACTAGATATAAAAGTTTTACCTCATACTGTTTTCTTTGAGTTTCTTTTAAATGTTACTATATTATTTTTTGCCAAATTGTTAAGCCTGATGCCAACTAACCTGATTTTCTTTATAATAATAATAATTATTATTATTATTATTATTATTATTGTTATTTTCTTTCTTTTTTTTTTTTTTTTGCTTAAGAGGCCCAGACAATTATTTTCATTTTAAAGTTGAACAGTTTTATTAGGATAAGTTTTGGAGTTGGTTTTTCTGAATCAATTAAGTAAGGTAGGTGGCAAGCCTTTCAATATGTAGATTCTGTTTTTCCGATTTTTTTTCATAAAATGTTCTTAGTTTATAATGCTATGATAGATGTATTACATTAAATTTTCAAAACTCGAATTAAAAGTACATTATTCTTTGCCTGCTTCTACAGCACCCTGTCCCTGAAAATTTTGCCCTCACGTTCAACACCCCCCCACCCCCGATCCCCCTAACCCCTCTCTCCCCCCCACCCCTTCCCTCTCCCCCACCTCGCCCACCCCGCCACCCCTCAGGATTTTTTCCTACTTTCTTTTTATCAAATACCTTTAATAGATTTTTTAAACTATTATTTTATGATTTTTCTTGAACATCTTATAATTTAGGCTTCATTTCTAAAATAATATTTTTTGTCCTTTAATTTCTTTTGAGTTTAGTCTTATTTCATGTTTCACTTTTTAAAACATTTTATTCTGATGTTTTAATTTTTGATTTGAACTGTTTTTGTTTGTTTGTTTGTTTATGTATCTTCCAATGCCTGCTTAACGGTATTTAATTAAAATTGGAGTGTGGTATTATAGTTTTCATTTACTTTATGATTGTTTTGGAGAAGGCAATTTTCAGTAACAGAAATGTTTGCATTTTTAGTATGTTTGTTTTCTTCTTATAGTAATTACAAGTACATGCTATATACCATTTTCTGGTCAATTTGAAATGTCTTATATTTTCCTGTACTAGCTATCATAGATGATGTACATCGAAATGTTTGATGGGCTTACCAGGTACCCTAGTTCCTGAGTACACATTTGGTCTGTATATACAGTGCAATTTCTTTAATTGACAGGGTTCATTTGTTTGTTTTGTTTGTTTGTTTGCAGGTGAAGGCTTGGTGTGCTTTCTGATATTGTGAGTCTGGTGTTGAGTCTTAAGTTCCACTCCTTGTTTTCTTCTAGCCTTTCACTATCAAGATGCGGAAGGATTCCTTTACTTTCTGTCACACTCTTTCCCTTAGATGCAATGCCCTCTTAAGCTGTGCCTTGTCTAGTCCCACATACTTTTCTTTACTTCCTTTCATTTCTCCAGCAGCTGGTACTCTTGTATACCAAGTGTCAGATATGTTCTCAATAGATAAGACATTGCGGAGGGGTTGTTTTTTCTGGGTGATTGATCTGTGTTTCATCACCTCTGGCTCTTTCCTCTTGTTTTCTCCACAATACTATCCTGATTCTTTACTTTGATGTGATTGTGGAATGTCTCTACTATTTTTTGAATTTACTGTTGAACTTCCACATAATTTGACTTTGTTCCATTTTCTGTCTTCTGGTTATTCCAGTGTAAAGATTAAGCTTGGTTTTATTTGTTCTCTTTGTTTCTGTGTTTGATTTTTTTTTTTTTTGAGGATGTGTAGAGAATCCACTCAGACTGCTGTGATGATGTTATAAAGCTGCCGTTTATGAAGTGATATTTCTAACATCTTTAAAACTCATGGTAATTTTCTCTTACATAAAAGAGTCTTAAAACTATAAATCTGGAGAACGTAAGAATACAAATGAGGTATCTGCATTTCACTCACCCTTCCATTTCTTTAAGTTCCTTAGAGAAAATATTTTTCATTGGGCATATTACATTTTTTTGTGATGTGTGTACATTACTACTGAACTGAGGCCATGACTTTTTTTTTTCCTGAGAGATACAAAGCTCCCTGTGTCTTCTTTATTAAGCCTCAAATCCCTTTGATTTGGAGTTAGAGGGATTGCAATACAGATGACAAAAGGGGCAGAGGTCAATGTTAATAGAAAGAATTTCTCTAAAACTAGCGAAAAGAAGAAGAATAAACAGAACGACTTTTTCAGAACTATTCTGGATGGAATTCCATAATTAACCAATAAGAGGCAACATGAAATATCTGTCCTGAATTTTGAAAACTTTACCCACAATTTCATTCATTTTCACTATATTTTCTAGTATATGTACCAAGTATCTGCATACAGCTTGATGCATGATGCAAAAACAACATATGTCAGTAAGTTAGAAGTCACTTCAAAGTGAGTTAATAATTGAAATAAGATATGCAAGATAAAAATGACTGTAATTAGGTTATAAGACAAAGAAGTGATGATAAGCAGAACATGAAGCCTGGACCAAATCAATAAAATCTAAAGTTAGATTTTACATATTAGTTTAGAGAAGAGAAGTGGCAATTTAAATTGGTCATAGGTAGGTAATGGAAGAGGAGCAAATTTTGGTTGTTAGAATGTTAACATTTTCAGTATGCCCAGTGAAAGCAGAGACAGTGCTAGTGATTTCAAATTACCTTAAATCATTTTCTACTTATGGACAATCTTACCCAGACCATTCAAAGACAAACTCAGTTATCTAAAAACAAGTAAGTTTCCACAGATGATGATGATGATGATGATTATCATTACTATTTTTATTGAGGTGGGTGAAAGTAGCACCTCATTATGTATCAAAATGCAGCTCTTCTTGACTAAAATAAAGTCTTAATCCCTGACTTCAGGTTTCTATCTTAAGCTTTCTTAGAAGTTTTTGTATCTGGAGTTCCTCAATACCATCTACATTTCCTCAGAAGTCCAGAAGAGCCACATTACCACTTCAAGATTCAGTTTCCCTATGCATAATTATTCTGTAATATTGACAGATATTCCATGATCAAGACTGATCTATGTGGTATGATTACAGAAGCAAACATGAAACTACATACATGCCACTAACTCTCCTCAATCCTTGTTGAATTTTTAAAAAAGTTTTTGGAATAGGTTTATTTTAAATACAAATCTAAATGGCTAAAGTGGCACTTTTATCTTTTTATCTGTCATTTATTTCTGCAAATAAAGGATTAAGAGTTTAATAGTAAAGAGATGAAGATAAAACATATTAAGACAAAGATGATATACTTATAGGTTAGGAGCACATTGATCATATCCATCTAAGTTCCTAATTCCCCTTCAACTGCATTAAAAACAATTGTTTAATATGTTAACACACAAATAGAGAAGAGGAGAAACAATAACAAAATGATGGAACCTAGAAAACTTATTATATGCTAGGCCCTATTCTGGATACTAGATAGGAAAGAAAACAAATTGTTCTCCTGAAGCTTATATCCTAATGAAGGCAAAACAAACAACAAAGATTAGTTGAATGCTAACTGTCATGGAGAGCCAAAAGAAGATAAAGATAAACCATAATAATGGAAGATGCTAAGTATCACATTACATCAAAAGCAAAGTAAATAAACAATACCAGATGAAGAATTATTAATTATCAAAATAATTACATTTAAATAAATGCAGAGAATATCTCAGAATAAGATGATTTGACAGGTAAGTGATTTGTTTATAAAACATGCTATCCAAAAATAAGATACATTTTTAAAGGTGAGATGCTCTTTTCTTGTAAATTCAGCTCCCCCAAAACCTAAATCATTCAAAAGCAAACTGAAGAAAAAAATAAATGACTGAAGTAATCAGAAACAATCTCAGAGACTGATAAGAGGAATAACAGACGATTGCTAGATGGGAAGGGGGGTGGGGATAAGGGGGAAGGTGAGGGGATTAGAAAGCACAATCAGTAACCACAAGATTGCCACAGGGATATGAAAGTAATTTGGCAAATGTAATCAATAATGTTGTAAAGATTTTGTAGGGTATCTGATGGACACTTGTCTCATTAGGGAGACCACTTCAAGGATGGTGTAGATGTCTGATCACTGCACTGTACACCTGAGGCTGAAGCTGAACAACAATGAATGTCAACTACAAATATATATATATATATATATATACACATATATATATAAATATAAATATACATATATATTTATATATATACATACATACGTATACATACATACGTATATATACATACATATATACATATATACACATATACATGTGTGTATATATATATACATATATACACATATATATTCACAAGAAGCAGAGTACAGCATTAGGAATAGAGACAGTATAAATGTAATAGCTGTGTGCGATGTCAGAGGGGTACTGGATGGGGGAGGGGACTTATCACTGTGTGAGAAGTATAAATGATAGATATCTAACAATTACATTGTTTTGAACACCTGAAACTAATTTTTAAAAAAGCAACCTAAAGCTGATGGTTTATTCTGAATCTTAGGATAGGTCTCAGGAGAAACCAAACTTGTGGACACCTTGATCTTGGACTTTTAGCCTCCAGAACCATGAGATGAAATTTCTGTTGTTTAAGTCACCTGGTCTGGGGTATTTTGTTATGGCAGCAAAATGATACCCCACTCAAAAAACATTTATAAAGAAAATCACCTTTCTAAATAAGTATCATTTGGGTTTTGATTTTTTCCAACTTTAAAATTACATTCTGGGTGTGAAGAACTTAACTGAACATTGTTCTGTGGCACACACTTTCTTCTCACATCTCATTTCTCAAACAGTGAAAATATATTTGTGGATGATTTAAGACATGAGCAGAATTCTGTTTTGTAGAGTTCAATGAATATTAATTCAGTACTTCAGATCTGCTTCTTTTTTCATTTATTTTCCTGTGTCTCCTTTTGCTCAATCACCACAAGCTTCCCCAATCTTCTAGAGTATTAAATAGACAAATTCCTTTGGCTTAAGGTTTTTCATTTTGTAATGTGAGATGCTGCTGTGAGATGATTAGAGACAGGACAGATGGAGAAGTTGGTAATATTTTATCTTTCATGAGGCAGCCTAGGAGACCCAGTCCACAACTGGAAGTCCTTAGGTCTGTGCTTCTCAAACTTTGATATGCTTGTGGATCATCTGGGGATCTCAGTTAAAATACAGATTCTATTTCAGTGGGTCTGAGACAGTTCTGAGATTCTGCATTTTTAACAAATGTCCTCATGATGCAATGTGCTGGTCTATAGACCATACTTTGAATAGGGAAAGGTTAGAATTTTTCTGGAGCTACAGCCTGTACTTCAGGTCTCTGAGTCACCAATCGGTAAATCACTTCTGACATAACCTCTGAAGGAGGCCTGATGTGACAGAATAAATGCAACCTTTCTAAGTAAGCAAGTTACAGGTAGAATGCAATAGAACTTTAACATCATGTAGCACTGTATTCCTCCTACCTGATAAAAGCTGAGAACAGTCAAATGGAACTATAAGAAAATTATCTCTCTACTTTCCAATCATGGATTAATCATTATATTTGAGATGATGTTTGTCTAACAGCTTAAAATTTATTTGACTATGAAAGAAACTTGTAGTGATTTTTTTTTTATTTTGCAAAAAAAAAAAAAACTAAAATTTCTTATTTTTCATAAGAAACTAAACTTCAAAGACCTGCACGTGAACCTAGAGTAAGAATCATGGGAACTGTGACCTCTGAGATACAGGAGAAAAATGATCAGACAGAGCGTTGAGGTTTGAACTTAAGTCAGACTAGAAAGAGAGATGAGCCTAACTTCCAAAAACTAGAGTATATTTTTCACAGTTGAGAAGAAATAAAGGCCAACTGTTTTGATGGTAGGAGATAAATATGGGAATAATTCAGGGTAGTAAGGGTTGTGATGAGACACTTTGGCAAAGGTTTATATATTAGAAGCTGAAATAATTTTGAAAATTAACAGTACCTGGTATTTCATTGGTTTCCAAAATATCCCAAAATCTTTCTCATAATCCACAAATTTTTCTCTCAAGAAAATCAGGGTATTCTAGACAATGTGGTTTTAGTGAGAGCCAAGAGACATAAGGAAGAATTTTTGGGTTATGTCTGTGTGTAAGCATGAATACCATACCTTAATCCACTATTTAAAATTAATTGACATGACATCATAGGAATGGCAGCAGCGAGATGGTCTTCTTGAGTTCTCCTCTGGAACTTACCAAAAATTGAACATCTATAACCCATCAAAGAACTCTCTGCTCATCGCACAGAACAGCTAAGAGACTTGTATGAGGATTACTTGAAAGTGGGCAAACTGTGCGAGCAGAGAGAGAGGGAAGGGAGCAGAGTAGAGATGCGGCCTGCATCTGTGGCTAAAGAGACGCAGGGAGTCCCAGGACAGAACACAGACCACAAGAGCCAGGAGGGGGATGCTTTCCCTGCCTCTCACAGCTGATCTCTCCTGCCGAGAGAGCAACAGATCCAATGTTTGAAGCAGTAACCTCAGCTGAGACCTCTACCTGGGCCCTAGGTCGGACAAAAGAAGTAAACACCATAACTGGGCCCCTCCCCCCACTTTCCCAATCGTACCCTTGCCTTTCCAGAGACTCAAGCTGGCCCCTGAACTGAGGAGTAGTGTCAGATTACAGAGGAACAGTAGTGCTCAGGATCTGGGAAGACCCAGTTTGCAGCTGCTGTGACCCAGGAAAGAGGCTGGGAAGAGTGTGACACTGCTGGGCTCAGAGAGAGAAGACTCCTCCATCGCCAGCCCCCACCCTGGCCTGCATAGGGCAGGGCAATTGCAACTGCAGAGACACACCCAGGGTTCAGCAGGAGATGGCAGAGGCAGCTATGGGTTTTCAGCAGCTCAGAAATCTCGCGCCCTCCACACACATATACACACACCCACACACATGGAAGAAGTGCCCTATGACTCAGGAGAACTGGGCACAGGGCTGGCTATGTTACTCTCAGTGTGCCATGTGCAGGCAAGAACAGGAACTGCACTGACTTTGTAGAAACTATCACCCAGACCACATACCCCCACTCATCTACAACTGCAGTGCCAGGTGAGATCACCCTGGGCACCAGGTGGCCGGCTCTGCCTGCACTAGATACAGAGAACTCTTTGGTACAATAGAGGACAACTTAGAGATTGTTTGGTGGGTTTAAGCCAAGACTGGTGCTGTTTTGTTTTTGTATTTTTGATATTTTTGCCTGTGTTGAGTGTGGATTATCAGTTGTTTTTACATGTGAGTGTATTTGTTTTTTTCTTTGTTGTTGTTGTTATTGTGCTTGGTGATTTGCTTTGTTTTGAAATTGCCCTACATCAGGGCCCAGCCAAAGAGGAACAAAATTCAACACACCCAGAGGCCAGCTCCAGACCAAACCAGACTATTGCCGGGTTTGACCTACAAGTGACACACCCAGATGGAATTCTCTATAGGTACAAGAGCCCATAGGGGCCAAGCCTCATTTGAGTGGTCAACCCTCACGCAGCAGATCATCCACTGTGGGCAGAGCCATGTCTAACTAGTCAGCCCAGGAGTCAATCCCACTTACTGACAAGTCAAAAGCAATTAAAGCTCAACTTTAACAGGACAATATACACAATACAAGGGACAGGTTTGGAGCACACGCACAGGAGAATAAGGAAGTGGTGCAAGTCGAATATAAAGGATATATACTACATAAGATAACCCAGCAAAAACCAAGAACCCTAGGGGATCTACCTAATACATCGAAGTAAACACAGAGAGTCAGTCAGAATAAGGAAACAAAGAAACATGTCCCAAATAAAAGAACAGAAGAAACCTCCAGAATTGGAATAAAATGAAACAGAGGTAACCAAACTATCAGAGACAGAGTTCAGAACACTAATGATAAGAATGTTTAAGGGGCTTAGTGATAACATAAAGAAAGATAGAAAAATCATAATGAACAACCAGTTAGAACTAAAGAATACAATAACTGAAATAAAGAACACACTTGAAGGAATCACCAGCAGGTTATCGAGGCAGAGGATCAAATCAGCGACTTAGAAGACAAGTTAGCAGAGATCACCCAAGAGGAACAACAAAAAGAAAAAAGAATAAAAACAATGAAGATGGGTTAAGAGACCTCTGGGATAACATCAAGCGCAATAACATGTGCATCATAGGAATACCAGAAGGTGAAGAGAGGGAGCAAGGGATTGAGAACATATTTGAAGTAATAATGACTGAAAACTTCCCTAACCTGATGAAGGAAACCAATGTACAAGCCCAGGAAGTGCAGAGAGTTCCAACCAGGATAAACCCAAACAGGCCCACACCAAGACACATTATAGTTAAAATGGCAAAGGTTAAAGACAACGAATCCTAAAAGCAGCAAGAGAAAGATAGCGGATTACATACGGAGGAACTCCTATAAAACTATCAAATGACTTTTCTACAGAAACTTTGCAGGTCAGGAGGTCGTGGCAGGAGGTACTCAAAGTGATGAAAAACAAAGGCCTATAACCTAATTCCTTTATCCAGCAAAGCTATCATAGAAAATTGGAGAGCTAAAGAGCTTCCAAGAAAAGAATAAGCTAAAGGATTTTGTCACCACCAAGCCAGCATTGCAGGAAATATTAAAAGGGCTTATTTAAGCAGAAGAAAGATGAAAACAATCTAACTATAAATAAAAAAAAATGGAAATAACTATGTACCTATCAATAATCACTTTAAATGTAAATGGATTAAATGCTCCAATCAAAAGACATAGGTGTGCTCACTTTGGCAGCACATATACTAAAATTGGAACAATACAGAGATTAGCATGGCCCCTGTGCAATTATGACATGGAAATTTGTGAAGCATTCTATATTTTTTAGATTTCTGTGGATTAAATTTTTATCAACCAGTCTCACAGTTGTTTCTATGATTAGGACAATAATATATTTTCTTGTAAAATGCCCATAGTTTACTGTAAAGTATAAAATAAATCACTATTCTATCATTTAGAGATAACAACTGGTAATATTTTGGTACATAGCCTTTTTTTTTTTTTTTTTTTTTTTTTTTGCTTTAGAAACATTCTTTATTTTCATCGCTATAGAAATCCTGGGGAATATATTTCTATTATGTCTCTGTCAATAAAGACTAAGGCCCAGAGAAGTCATTTGACCATGCTCATCCAGTAAGTAAATTTCAAAGTGATGAGTTGACCCAGGTCTGCATCTAAAGCAAACAGTTAAATAATGCTGATTTTGGCTTCTTCACGTAAATATAAGGCAACAATGACAATTTCCTGAGGGGGCTGATGAAAATTAAAGGAGATTACATACCTAACACAGAGTTTGGCATATGTTACACTGTCAATGAAGAATGATCGTTATCATTGGTCTGCTCTATATCACTGACAACAACTATGACTCAAACCAATTTTCTCATAAATAGTCACCAAGGGGCCTCTTCAGGAGAATAAAAATAGTTTACAGAATGTTGAGGCAGTAGGATCATCTTCAGATTTAAAATTTGGCTCAAGAATCCTGCTCCATCACCAAATTGATAATCTCATTCTGCTCCTTCCAAACTGCTGAATTGGGATTGCATGTACAATCGAGCTGCTTAAGGTGTTCGAGGTGCAATCAGAGAACGTTCCCTCCTCTATCACCATTGCCAGTATTGGACTGCTATGGCTCTGTCTGTGCAAGTTTTCCCCTCAACAGAAGACTGGTCCCAGCTGGTGTATATACTTTTACGTCATCCACTCTTGATTACTCGACGTTAGAGTAATCAACGGGCTAGGTACATAGCCTTTTGACTTTTTCTAAACACACACACACACACACACACACACACACACACACACATTACAAAAAGTTAAATCACACTGTAATAATGCTTTTTTCAATTGATCATCTTTCTATATCAAAACTATCTTCATGAATGGTCCCATTGAATTCTATTTTATGGACATGGCCCAATATCATTAACTTGTACCCATCAAGTGATGGTGGCTGACTCCCTTGTTATAGCAAGCTCTGAATACTGAAAATAGCCTCTGATATTTTCATTTGGGTGATCTTTGTTTATTTCCACTATGGATATAATCACTTTAATTTTTTACTCCTTAAACAAAATAATATATTTCTTTGATTAAGCTGACATTTTTTTCTTTGAGAGTCACAGAGTATTTTCTCATACCACTATACTTTATTAGAGCATTTATTGTTTTCTTATTTATTTATGTTTCAATTGCATTAAATTATTATTATAATTTAACCTATATTTTGCAACTATTTTTTTCACTGATACAAAGGAGAGCTATTGTGCTTTGCTTGTTCATTATTAATATGCACTGTATTTTTAGTAATGCTCTTGATTTTGGGCAGAAAATTCTATCACTTGCAAATAGTTGTTTATCATCTCCTTTAGGATACACTAATTTCTCATTTTCATTCTTTTTATATTATTGTTTAGGTCTTCCAGAAAAATGTTTTTAAAAGTTGTGCTAGCAGCATTCTTATCTTGTTCCTCACCTAACAAAAATACCTTCAGAAAATCATCAATAACGTTGATGACATTTATCTACAGTTGCTTTGAGATAAATACTCAAAATAAAGTATTTTGATAAAGTACCCTTCTATTCCTAGTTTATTAAGAGCTATTATCAGAAATTATATGTTTATGAACTGTTTTAGTTTCTCTGGACATAACTAATTTATCCTTTGACCTATTGAAATAGTAAAATAAAATAATGAATTTCTTAATTTAAACATCATTTAATTCTTAAAATAAACCCTATTTGTCCATCATTTGATTAATATGGTGCTAAATAAAAGTGTAGAACCTTGGAAATTTTATTATTTGTAAAATGTCCATAGTTTATTTTCTATATTTCTATATTTGTATATATAATAATACTACTTTTAGTAATTCTCTTCCAAATCTATTGTCTATTTGTCATTTCAACAGCACTTATAGAATTTCAAGGAAGGGTGACAAAACTTAGACAAAGTTTCATGGAAGTTGTGAGATTTGTACTGGCTTTTCAATGAAATGATGGATAGTCACAGAGATAAGGTGGGGGAGGGAGAGGGCACAAAATCCTAAAGAGTAATTTAGGGATAAGAAATATGAAAGAACACAAAGACAGAACAGTGGTTTATATATTCCATGAGTAATGATTAGACCTTTAGAAAAGGTCTGTCTAATCTGAGAGAAAAATAATGAGACATATTTAGAGGAATTGATTGGTATCATACTGAGTAGGGTGTTAAATATTGAGGAGTTTGACTTTTATTCAATAAGTGGTTTCTCAGTCAAGGATTAATATGCAAAATTATATTTAAGGAATATCACTTCTGTTGCTGTGTATAGGCTGAATAAAGAATGTCATCTAGAGGAAGACTGACAAATAAGAAAGTTACTGCAATTCTCTAAGAATGCTTTTTGCATCCTTGCTGTGTATGACAAATCAGAAAAAAAAAATCCATCTATCAAAAAAAAAGACATAGGGTGGCTGAGTGGATAAGAAAGCAAGACTCTTGCATATACTGTATACAAGAGACTCACCTCAGATCAAAAGACACACACAGACTGAAAGTGAAGGGTTGGAGTAAGATATTTCATGCAAACGGAAATGAGAAAAAAGTTGGAGTTGCAATGCTTATATTAGACAAAATAGACTAAAATAAAGAATATATTAAAAGACAAAGATGGGCACTACAGAACAATAAAGGCAGCAATCTGACAAGACAATATAACCCTAGTAAACATCTATGCACCTAACACAGGAACACCTAAACATATAAAACAGATATTGACTGACATAAAAACAGATCAACAGTAACACTATCATAGTAGGGGACTTCAACACACCTCTGACAACAAGGGGTAGGTCTTTCAGATAGAAAATTAATATGGAAACAACGGCATTAAATGAGACATTGGACCAGTTGGATTTAATTAATATTTTCAGAACATTTCACCCCAAAGCTGCAGAATACACATTTTTCTCAAGTGCACATGGAACATTTTCCAAGATAGACCATATGTTAGGCCACAAAACAAGTCTTGATACATTTAAGAAAACTGAAATCATACCCATTGTCTTCTCTGACTACAGTGCTATGAAATTAGAAATCAACTACAGGAAAAATAAAAACAACTGGAAGACACACAAATACATGGAGGCTGAATAACATGTTACCAAATAATGAATGGCCTAACAATGAGATCAAGGAAGAAATCAAAAGATATCTCAAGACCAATAAAAATGAAAACACGACAACCTAAAATCTATGAGATGCTGCGAAAGCTGTCCTAAGAAGAAAATTCATAGCAATGAAGGCCTAACTAAAGAAACAAAAAAAATCACTAATCAACAGTTTATCTTTACACTTCAGGGAGCTGGAAAAAGAACAGTGAAATAAGCCTAAAGGAAGTACAAGGAAGGCGATAATAAAGATCGGAGGGGAAATAAATAAAATGGAAACCAAAAAAAAAACTACAAAATACGAATGAATCCAAGAGCTGGTTTTTGGTGAAGATGAAATTGATAAACCTTTAGCCAGACTCATGAAAAACAGAGAGAGGACCCAAATTAATAAGATCAAAATTGAAAAAGGAGAGTGACAACAGACACCACAGAAATACAAAAAAAAAAAAAAAAAAAAAAAACTAAGAAATTACCATATGCAAACAAATTAGACAATCTGGAAGAAATGGACACTTTTCTAGAAGCATGCAACCTTCCAAGACTAACTCAATAAGAAATGGAAAACTGAATAGACTGATTACCACCAGGGAAATTGAATCAGTAATCAACAAGCTCCCAACAAACAAAAGCCCTGGGCCAGATGCTTTTACAGGTGAATTTTACAAAACATTCAAAAAGCATTTATCACCTATTCTCCTCAAAGTATCCCAAAAATCCAGATGGAGGAAGGCACCCATACACTTTTCATGAGGCCACTACCACCCTGATCCCAAAATCAGACAAAGACATTACAAAAAAGAAAACTACAGGCTGATATCTCTACTGAACAAGATGCAAAAATCCTCAACAAAATATTAGCGAACAGAGTTCAGTAATACATTAAAAAGATCATATACCATGATCAAGTGGGATTCATTCCTGGTATGCATGGGTGGTTCAACATCCACAAATCAATTAATGTGATACAGCACATTAACAAAATGAAAAATAAAAATCATATCATATCAATAGATGCAGAAAAAGCATTTGACAAAATCTAACAGCCATTTATGATAAAAACTCTTAAGACAGGGGGAATAGAGGAACCGTATCTCAATATAATAAAGGCCATATATGATAAACCCACAGCTAACATCATACTCAATGGGGAAAAGCTAACACCATTCACCTTAATATCAGGAACAAGGCAAGGTTGCCCACTTTCTCAACTTCTATTCAACATAGTGCTGGAAGTTCTTGCCACAGCAATCACACAAGAAATAAAAGGCATTCAAATTGGTAAGGAGGAAGTAAAATTGTCATTATATAAAGATGACATGATACTATATAGAGAGAACCCTAAAGACTCCACCAAAAAACTATTAGAACTGATAAATTAGTAAAGTAGCAGGATACAAAATTAATTTTTATAAATTAGTTGCATTTGTATATACCAAAAATAAAATATCAGGAGAAATTAAGAAAACAATCCCATTTACAATTGCTTCAAAGACTATAAAATACCTGGGAATAAATTTAACCAAAGAAGTAAAAACCTGTACTCAGAAAATTATGACACTGAAGAGAGAAATCAAGGAAGATACAAATAGATGAAAATACATACCATGCTCATGGATAGGAAGAATTATTATCGTTAAAATGTCCATACTGCCTAAGGCAATATACAGATTCAACACAATTCCTATCAAACTACCAAGGACATTTTTCACAGAAATAGAACATTTAATCCTAAAACTTATATGGAACCATAAAAGACCCCAGATATCTTGAGAAAAATTAACAAGGTGGGAAGTATAATGATACCTGACATCAAATTATACTATAAGGTTACAGTAATCAAAACAGCATGGTACTAGCATAAAAACAGATGCATAGATCAATGGAACAGAATAGAAATTCCAGAAATAAATATATGCCTATATGATCATTTAATCTACGACAAGGAAAGAAAGAATTTAAAGTGGGGTAAAGACAGTCTATTCAATAAATGGTGCTGGGAAACCTGGACAGACACATGAAAAAAAAAATGAAGCTGGACCACATCCTTACACATATAAGAGTAAATTCATAATGGATTAAACACTTAAATGTAATATCTGAAACCATAAAACTCCTAGAAGAAAATATAGGAAATATAGGAAGTGTTTACAGACATTACCTAGAGTAAGATTTTTACTAATATATCCCCTCAGGCAATGGAAGTAAGAGAAAAAATAAACATGTGGGATTACATCAAACTAAAAAGATTTTTCACAGCAAAGGAAACCATCGAGAAAACAAAAAGGGATCCTACTGAATTGGAGAAGATATTTGCCAATGATATATCTGCAAAGGGATTAATATCTAAAATTTATAAAAAAACTTGCTCAACTCTAAAAAAACAAACAACCCAATTAAAAAATGGGCAGAGGACACAAAGAGACATTTTTCTAAAGAGGGCATACAGATGGCAAAGAGACATATGAAAAAATGCTCAACCTTACTAATTGTTAGAGAAATGCAATTAAAAACCACAGTGAGATACCACCTCACCACAGTCAAAATGCCTATCATCAATAAATCAATAAACAACAAGTGTTGGCAAGGATGTGGAGAAAAGTGAACCCTTGTGCACTGTTGGTGGGATTGCAGACTGGTGCAGCCACTGTGGAAAACAGTACTGAGGTATCTCAAAAAACTGATAATGGAACTATCTTATGACCCAACAATTCTACTCCTAGGTATCTATCCGGAGAAATGCAAAACTCTAACTCGAACAAATTTATGCACCCCTATGTTTATTGCAGCACTATACACAATAGCCAAGATATGGAAACAACCGAACTGCCCATTGGTCGACGACTGGATTAAGAAACTGTGGTACATTTATACAATGGAGTATTATGTAGCCATAAAGAAGAATGGAATTTTACCATTTGCAACAATATGGATGGACCTAGAGAACATTATGCTAAGTGAAATAAGTCAGACAGAGAAAGACAAATACCATATGATCTGACTTATATGTGGAATCTAAAGAAAAGAATGAATGAATGAACTAATCAGAAACAGTCTTAGAGATATAGAGGAAAAACTGAGGGTTGCTAGATGGAAGGGGGGATGGGGATTAAGGGGAAGGTGGGGAATTAGAAAGCACAATTGGCAACCACAAAATTGCCAAGGGGTTACGAAAGTCATTTTAAGGAATGTAATCAATAATGTTGTAAAGATTTTGTAGGGTATCCGATGGACACTTGTCTTATTAGGGAGACTACTTCAGGGATGATGTAGATGCCTGATCACTGTACTGTGTACCTGAAGCTGAAGCTGAACAATAATGAATGTCAAGTATAATTATACACACACACACACACACACGCACACACATATATTTAGTTACAAGAAGTGGAGTAGAGTATTAGGAATAAAGACTGGAAATGTAATGGGTGTATGCGATGTCACAGGGGTAGTAGATTGGGGAGAGGGGTTATCACTTTGTGATGAGTATAAATGATAAATGTCTAACTATTACATTGTACACCTGAAACTAATAAAAAATAATAAATAAAAAATAGAAAAATAAATAAATTAATTAAATTGACAGTCAGTTATTTCTTGATTGGATGCACATATCCTTTAGGTCAATGAGTTAATCACTGTAGTAGACAACAGGGATATATTTTTATGAATATGACATAATCCCAGTTCACAAAAATTCAGTGCAGTAAGAACAGCATATCTAGGGAACTAAGTGCCATAGGTTGCTATTGGACTGAATACATTGGGAGTCAATTTACTCAATCTTGAGGATACAGGAACGTTTCTTTGAGTATTTAACTATGAAACTGATTTTTAAAGAATAAGTAAGAGTTAAGCAAAGGAAAATATGGGGAAGATATGATTTGAGGTGTTAGGCTATACTGGTGGAAGCATGGAGAACTGTAAATGTTCCAGTTTTACAAAAATACAGAGTAGTAAGAGGGAATGAGTATAGGAAGCTGTAACAGATGAGCCTGGAGAGGAAAGTTGAACACAGACAGTGAAGTCTGTTTTGTCTATCTAGTGTAGTCCATGATGAATTTAGATAATATTCTAGTGGCAATGGGAAGCCACCAATGGATAAAATGACATACCTATATTTTCAGGTGAAAGACTTGGTTGACAGTGTGAGATATGAAATGGCGAGAGAGACTGCAGGGAGACAGATCGCTTAGAACACTACTATGGTTATCAGGTGATGAACGTAGATAATTTAAGCAAAGGAAATAGAAGTGGAGGTAAAGAGAAGTGGATGGGCACTGGGAAGATCAAATTGTCAACATGGTGTGGGAAGTAGTGACTCAGGAGAAAAAGAAAAAGTGGTAAGAAAGAGCATGTGGACACAGACAGATTCCTGGCTTGAGAATCAGTATCTGTGCAGTTTTCTACTCAAGATTTCATTGGAAACTATTAAACCAGATAATAAAATAATGAAGGCTTTGGGCTATTCAGCTGAAAAACAATAAATAGCCCAATGGTGTAAGATAACATCATTTCCAAATTAGTAGCATCCATAAATATGTTTGAGAAGCTAGCATTTACGTAAATTACACCTGAGTGGGGTTACTTTGACTCATTCTTCCAGTCAGTTCGGCTCTGGGTGTGAGGATAACAGAATGTCTGCATCCCCAGGAACAATTTCCATGAGATATTATTTGAAATAAATAAATGAAGACAAGTCATCTGCAATAATGAGGTAATATGGAAAGAAACATAATCTAGAATCAAAAGCAACTAATCTGTGTTTGCTTCAGTACATCAAAGTGTGTGATGTTAGCTCTCATTTCATAAATTTAAGTCCACAGTTTGGATAATGAGGCAATAGATATCATAGAATTGGTTTCTTGGTTAAACATTCTGAATGATCCTAAGTAGTATTTTTCTGAAATTTCGATGACAATCAATATTTTCTCTATCATGAATTTCAAACTCAGTCTCCAAAGCAGACACCTTGGTAGTTTCTTTGAATGATGATTTCGTGCTCCTCATTTCCTTGCCATTCACCCTCTACTTCTGCACAGTGCTTCTTGCTGGTCCTTAAAAATGTCATCAACTTACACATTTTCACAACCCTGGGCCTTTGTTAATACTTTTTCCTTTTTCTAAATTGCCTTCTACTGCCTCATCTTCTACATTAACACCATCAGGTCTCCCTTTAAATGTTTCCAATCCTTCTTCTTATATTACAAAGGTCAGAATTTAGCATATCCTCCTTTAGGCTCAAACAACAGAGTGAGTGTGACCATTTTATAGACTTCATATCATTGTTTCACATTTATTTACAGATCTGTCTCTCATCCTTTACTTCAGGTGCTTGAAAGCAGGAACCCCAGCTTACTCATTAAGCCCCTAGCAACTATGCTTTAGTCTGTCATACAACCGTGTTTCCCCAAAAATAAGACCTCCCTGGACTATCAGATCTAATGCATCCTTTGGAGCAAAAATTAATATAAGAACCGGTCTCATTTTACTATAATATCAGGCTGGGTTTAATATAATATAATATAATATAATATAATATAATATAATATAATATAATATAATATAATATAATAATATAACATACCTGGTCTTGTATTAATTTTTGCTCCAAAAGACACATTAGAGCTGATGGTCCGGCTAGGTCTCATTTTCGGGGAAACCCTGAACTTATGTTCATCAAATGTTTGTAAAATGAACTAAGTTTGTCACCTAGGATTTTTATTGGAAGAACAATATTATAATGTATCATCTCTGAATTTTATTCCCTGGGTAACTTAAAAATAATATAGGAAATATGTAATGGTGTTTTTAAAAAGAGAGACAATGCTTGGCTTTTATAAATAAATGCCATAAGGTAGCTATTTGAGACATAATTCTCATAGTTAAAGCCAACAGCAAGGGTTATAACTTTATAGCGCTCTAACTGAGACACAGACAGAATCACAAAGTCTCTTATTATGCCAGCTTTCAATTTAGGGAGTTGACTTTAACAGGTCATCCATTAATGCCTTTGATGGAAACTTTTGGAACAGATGAAATTTTCTACAAAGAAGGGTTTAAAAAAATGAAAAACAGGCATATCTCTTCTGTGTCTATAATGATTTTTCTTGTTAAGTTTAGAATGGTTGCCGAGTAATTGAATGTGTTTGCTAAATTAGTTTGAGTAAACCACTTATCTGTCTCATCATTAGAGTAATGGAGTTTCCCTACAGCTCTTTAGAAATTGAACTAAATGGGAGAAATGTGTTTTTAGGAGGCAACAGAGGCAATAAATTGCAAGGGAGCCAAAAATTACACATGTTGATTAAATTACATTTCCTTTTTAAAAAAAAAAATGAGTAGGAAAATGCTTCACCTTGGCACCTGCTTCTTAGAAAGGTCAGCACAAACAAGAGAATGTAGCATCTCCTGAAGTTAAAAGGAGAAGAAGGTTAAGGTACAAAACAGACTCTAAGATTGAAATTATAGATGGATAAGAATGGGTTGATTCACGGAATTCTTGAGCTGACTGGAAGTGGTACTGTTTATAACCTAAACCTGAAGCTGATTGCTATACACTGCTATAAATGTTAAAGTCAAAGTAGGAAAGAGTTAGAGGTATATATTTTGGACTACTTAATTTGTTGGAAAATGATCTTTAAGGCCCAATAAGAATGTGTTTTTGTTGCTCCTTCTGCACATTCCTTTGGTTTTTCACATCAGACTATCTATTGCCAAAGCTTAAGCTCCTTTGAGTACTGTTTTGGAAAGGATTCTAGATTTTGTGATCTGCTTCCTTGTAACAAGGCCACTTCACGAGAAAGTTGAGTAGGGATTGCCTAGGTTACACTATTACTGGAACATTGCCTTCATTAAAATGAATTATTCTTCCTGGGCTTGATTTTTAGCAGAGTTCTTAATTCCTTAGCTCTATAAAACAAATACAAACAATCTCTGAGACCAAATACCTCTGGCATTTTCCTCATTCAAGTCCCCTAAAGTCAAAAGAATAATTGTGGAGGTCAGAGTCAAGAAACAAAGGTGGTCTGTAGAGCATGACTACGGCACTGAGAGAGAAATGGCAGGCAGAAGCACTGGCGAGTCCTAAAGAAAAACCTGGAAGATGATACTAGATGTTGGGAGTCTCATGACCGGCTAAAGTCAGAGTGCTTGTGAGAATCATATGACTAAAGGACATCAGTGGGTCAAATAGCAATAAATGGACTGAGACACTGAAGAACAAAGCAGGGTGGGCAGGGCATTAGGACCAACAAGAGGAAATCAACGATAGGGATACAGAATGCTAGCCTTTATTAAATATCTATAATGTGCCCTACATGTGTTTTCTCATATAATATTCCCCATAACTCAATGGGATGTAAATATTATTGACATGCTTATTTTATGTAAGAAAACTATTTTTCAAAGAAATTAAGTAAATTTGCTGAAGTCAAAGTTTAATAAGATTCAAAACCAGTATCCAAAATTTGCAGACTTGAAAGCCAAGTTATTTCTGTCATAAACTCTTCTGAAGTATATTTTCTGAAGTACATTGGGATTAGATATTTCTAAGTGGGAAAAAAGCCAATGATGAGGTATGACCCATCTCAGGCTCGCAAGTGCAAATGGATACATCCGACTGAAGGAAAAGGAAAAAAAACTGAGTCAGGGTAGATTTTACAATTACGCCCTCATTGTGAATAAATGATATATCAGGGTTGAGATCAGGTACAGCAGAGGATAGAAGAGCATGAGATGTTGATAAAGTGATATGGAGAAGACATAAAAGACACACACACATGTTGAAATAACTGCTGACTTTTCCCCAAAAAGTGATTGGAACATCAGGAATAGCCTTCTTCCAGATATGGATACATACATATATATCAGTCTCTATCTACCTCTATCTCTATATCTGTCTATATCTGTATATACAGGAACCTATGCACTACATACTTAATAAAATAAATTAGGGATGTATTTAGAATAAAAAATGTGTTCTGTGATTTCTGGAAGTGAAATTTTATAAAGAAGGACTTTGTTAATTGATTGATAGTTGAACCCAAAACAAACAGTGACAGGACCTGGGAGGGTCCAGGTGGAGGGCCCTTAGTCATTTTCTTATTAACTAAGAATCACCCCTCTATGTTTTTCCTCAGAAAGCCGAACTTCACATTGCAGCATGAGCCAGTGCGATGCTAGCTTTTTTCTTTACTAAATGTACCCAAGGAGGGTCTGCACACTTAGACTCACAGCCTTCTTCAGCCTGGAGAGGCTGGCCTATTGTTGTATTTGGATTTTGATTTAACAAATGATTCTGGATAGTTGATCAAATCATTTCCCCCCCTGGGCATCTTCCGCCATGTGCGCAACCATAGTAGCATTTTATTACTCAATTTATTACTCCAGAGTTTAAATTGCAGTGAATACATTGAAACAATAGCACCACTTAGGAAGTTTTTTCACAAAATTTCATATTCAAACAAATTACTTTTAATTTCTATTACACATTAAATGATAATAAAAAAAACATTATGTACTTTTCTTTAGCATTCTAAGCTCTATAAACTCTTGCTAATTAGGCTATTCCCATTAAGTGAATATACTTTTAATAAACAATAAATTCATCTCAGGGTACAGATAGTTATCCCTGAATGACTTTATATCTAACTTTCTTTTTTCTCTCCTATAAAACATATTTTAAAATGTTTACTTTGATTTTTGCTTCTAGCCCCACTCCTACCACACACTAAAATGTGAATGAGAATCCATTTTTACCTCATCTCACTCTTATACCTTAATGATTTACAAGGCTCAGCCTGAGAAACAGGGTACCTTGACTACTTCCCTGGACCTCATGTCTTCTTATACCACTTCCTTTTTGTGTGTTAATCAAGTCATTATCTCCTGATATGGTTTCATAGGGTTATGATAAAAGAAATGTAGGCCTAAGAGGCTGGTAGTACTGATACTGTGTTTCCCTGAAAATGAAACGTGGCCAGACCATCAGCACTAATGCGTGTTTTGGAGCAAAAATTAGTACAAGATCTGGTCTTGTATAATATATTATACAAGACCAGGTCTTATATTGTAGTATATTATATTATATTATATTTATTATATTATTATATTATATTTATTATATGTTTATTATATTATTATATCATATCATATTTATTATATTTATTATATTATATTATACCTGGTCTTATATTATATTAAAATGAGACCGTGTCTTATATTAATTTTTGCTCCAAAAGAAGCATTAGAGCTGATGGTCCAGCTAGGTCTTATTTTTGGAGAAACACGGTAGAAATTCTGTAAAAATTGTGAATGGGTTTTTAGATTTTGATTTCTAAATATAATGGAGTAATTGGTATCATACTTGCTCTTGCACCATAAGCAACTAGAAAACTGATGGAAAAAATATGGCATAACTGTCTTTGAAAATGGGAGAACAAGTTGAGCAGTACATGACTCATGACAGAAAGAAAGCAAATCATATAAGAAAAATGATCACCATGTCATTCTGTCTGGAGGAATATTTCAAACAATGGTTTATAGAGGGAGAACACAGGAAGAATGTCAGGATGCAATAAGGAAAAGAGAGCAGGTCCAGGTAAACTGAAATGACAGAACTTTGCACAGTAGAGTATCTGAGAGGAGGAGGTACAAAGAAAAGGAGTTTCAATAAATATGCATGGAGTCAGTTGCTAAATACTAATCTATGCTTACCTAGAGTAGAATCCATGATATAAGAAAAATAACAACTGGAGCATTGCAACCTGAGCAATTCCCTGAGCATTCTCAGTGGATTCTGACCATCCAGAAAAAAGACTCCTCATTGAACATCAGGACATTTAGTGGAGATTACAGAGGGTAAAAAACTAAAGTATGGGTAATGAAGGTTAAAAATAAGCCTTAAAGGAAAAAAAAAAAAAACTGATTCATAAATAACTTGATTGATTTCTAGAAAAAACTTGAACACTTTATAGGAAGACACTCAACAATGTAAAATTCATTCAGCATTAATTAAATATTACTAGATATATAATAAAACAGAAAGATGTGGCCAATGTCAGAAGATCAATCAATAGAAACAGATCCAGAAATGACACAGATGATTGAGTTAGCAGAAAAGGACTTTAAAATAGCTATTATAAATATGTTAAAGTATTTTTAAAAAGTCATGAGCATAATGGGGAAGAAAATGTGAAAGATAAAAAATAACAAAAAGGGTAAAGTTAGAGAAAAATTATAAAATAATTCACTGGGTGTGCTTAGCAGCAGAATGCATATTGTAGAAGAAGGATCAGTGAACTTGTAAGCACAACAATAGAAAATTTTCAAAAAGAGGCACAGTGAGAAAAAAGACCTAAAAGTTATGTGTGGTACAAAAAAAAAAAAAAAGTGATCTAACATACCTATAATTGGGGTCCCAGAAGGATGAAGGGCAGTAAAATATCTGAATAAGCAATGATTAAAATTTTCAAAATTGATCAAAACCATTAACTCACTGTTGTGCAGGGCGTCTGTCGGGGTCTCAGTTCCCTCTCCCCACATAAGAACGCAGGACATGGTGAGGCCAAAAAGGAACACCCACAGAGCCATAGATAGGGAAGTGAAACCAATATATTCTCGCTAGCGGCTGGGCTGGAGACACAGGAAGCAGGATCTACATAATATGCCTAACAGCAATCCGTGCTTACCAGCCACCATCTTCTTGCTAGCCCCCATTCCCTGCTAGCGTAGCCACAGCCGTTATATTAGTGTCCAATGGCTTACGGGTTACAGCTGATGGCCAACTAGCCACAGCTGCTGGCCATCTGATCACAGTTGATGGCCATTTACTACCCGAGCCAGCACCTTTCTATGTGAGGCCGAGAGCCTGGAAACTATTTTTGGGGGGCTTTGTCCCCACACTCACAGATAAATGTCTTCAAAAAAACTGAAACATGATAAAAACAAAGATCAAGAGGAGAGATCCAAAATGGCAGAGTAAATAAACACTGTGTCTATGTCCTTCTGTAACCACATTAAAGTTACAACTAAATTATGGAACAATAAACCTCGAGAACCATCTGAAGTCCAGCTGAACAGAAGTCTTATAACTTAAAATATAAAGAAGAAGCCACGTCGAGACTGGTGGGAGGGGCGGATATGTGGAATGGGCCCCAAACCTCCTTGTGGCAATTGAGAACCAAGAGGAATATTTTGTCTGTGGAGGTTCCCCCCAGAGGAGTGAGGGACCCCAACCCCCTGGGAGTACGCGGGCTGGGGAAAGGAGCCCCACAACAACTGGCTCTGAAAAACAGTGAGGATTCCAACTATTTGGGTGGGGCAGAAAGTTGCCCAGATATCCTTTTAAACAGGCCACCCACAGACTCATGCACAGGCACTCACCTTGGGCTCTAGCAGAGGGATGGTGACTCAGAGGGCTTCAGAGACATATGGAGGCAAACTGAGGAGTGCGGCTTCAGGGGGAAGACTGGAGGACAGTTGGTGTTTTCTCAGTGAGAGGTCTCTCAGCTACTCTTTGCAGCCAGCAGGTGAGCACCATTTTTCTGTGTTGTGCCTGCCTCTACAGGCCAAATCTGAATCTGATTGGCCTGTTGAGCTTCACTGCTACATTCAGCTGACTCAGCTGGGCACAGTCAGAGGTAATTTCTCTATGAGCAGCCATCTCCTCCAGCATTCACTCTTTCTTAGAAAACCACTGAAGTCCATGAGCCCCAGAGGGGAGGGGACAGGCCTGGGTGTGCTCTGAGACTTTTGCTGAGTAGCTCCAGGCTCAGCACTGGCACCAAACCAGAGTCTACATTAACCTTGTGACCACAACTCTTCCCAATCTAGTCACTCCGTGTGATCCTGCCTCATCCAACTTGAATACCACATGAGGTTTTATCAGTGGTTGAAACTTAGGGCAGCTGGCAGGTGGCAGCAGGCCTCCAGGTGTCCTGGCTTTGTGCAGAGTTAACTGAGGTCTAGTAATGGTAGCAGCCATCCTTGGTTTACAGCCTGGCATTCCCCATGCACCTTCAGGTTTAGGCAGTGAGCAACTACAGATCACTTTGTGGCTTTTACCAGGTAGCCCCTGGCCAGTCACAAGCAGTGGGCAACCTGGGCCTGTATCAGAGCCCCTCCCAAGAGGCCCCAGAACCAATATACCTGGAGGTTGGCTTCAGATCACAGCAGAGCATTGCCCAATTAGTCTCATGAATGGTACACACAAAGGTTGTCTCAACAGGCACCTGAACCCACTGGGGTAATTCTCACACAGTGAGGTAAGCCTCCCGCACAGCAGCCCATAAGCTGTGGATGTGGCCAAACTCCACAGCTAGTCAGCCTGAGGGTCAATCCCACACACTAAGATAGCAACAGCAATCAAGGCTCAACTATAATAGTAGAGGACCCACAACCCACACAAGGGACACTCTTGGAGCACCCAGCTCAGGTGACCAGGGACACTGTGCCACTGGGCCCCAAAGGACACCTACTACATAAGGCCACCTGACCAGGCATAGCGGATGACTGGGAGACATAGCAGATCTACCTAATACATAAAAACAAACACAGAGCAGCAGCCAAAAATAAGGAAACAAAGAAATATATTCTATGTATTTCAGGAGAAAAATCCAGAAAAAGAACAAAATGAAATAGGGGCCAGCATCCTATCAGAGACAGAGTTCAAAACAGTGGTTATAAGGATGCCCAAGGAACTTAGTGAAAACTTCAACAAAGAGATGGCAAGCATAAAAAAAAGGACATAAAAACCATTTTAAAAAGTCAGAAGTGAACACTACAATAACTTAAATAAAGAATGCATTAGAAAGAATCACCAGCAGACTAGATGAAGCAGAGGATCCAATCAGTGATTTGGAAGACAAGGTAACAGCAAACACCCAATTGAAAGAGAAAAGAAAAAAATCCAAAAAAAATGAGGAGAGTTTAAAAGACCTCTGGGACACCATCAAGCATAACAACATTTTCATCATAGGGGTACCAGAAGGAGAAGAGAGAAATCAAGAGATTGAGAACTTATTTGAAGAAATAATGACTGAAAACCTTCCTAACCTGGTAAAGAATATAGACATATAAGTCTAGGAAGTGCAGAGAGTCCCTAACAAGATAAATGCAAACAGGCCCACACCAAGACACATTATAATTAGAATGACAAATGTTGGAGACAAAGAGAAAATCTTAAAAGCAGCAAAGAAAGGCAAATCATTCCTTACAAGGGAGCTCACATAAAATTGTCAACTGATTTCTCAGCAGAAATTCCATAGGCCATAAGGGATTGGCAGAAAATATTCAATGTGATGAAAAGCAAGGACCTACTACCAAGACTACTCTACCCAGCAAGGCTATCATTTAAAATTGAAGGACAGATAAAGAGCTTCCCAAACAAGAAAAAGCTAAAGAAGTTCATCAACACCAAAACGATATTATAAGGAATTTTAGAGGGACTTTAAGAGGGAAAGCAAAAATTAAAATTATGAATAATAAAATGGCAATAACTACAAAACTATCAACAATTACTTTCAAGGTAAATGGATTAAATGCTCCAATCAAAGGACATAGGAGGGCTGAATGGATAAGAAAATAAAACCCTTACATATGCTACCTACAACAGACTCACTTCATATTGAAAGACGCATGCAAACAGAAAGAAAAGGGATGGAAAAAAGATATTTCATGAAATGGAAATGAAAAAACAAAACAAAACAAAACAAAAAAAAACCCTGGGGCAGCAATACTATACCAGACAAAATAAACTTTAAACAAAGGTTATAAGATGAGCTAACTAAGGACCCAGTAATCCACTTCAGGGTATTTATCTGAAGAAACCCCAAATGTTACTTCGAGGGAATGTGTACAGCCATATTTTCATTGCAGCATTGTTTACAATGGCCAAAATGTGGAGGCAGCCTAGGTGTCTGTTGATGGAAGAATGAACAAAAAGGAGGTGGTACATATATACAATGGAATATTGCTCGGCCATGGAATGGAATGAGTTCTTGCCATCTGAGGTGGCATGGATGGACCTAGAGGGTATTTGCTGAGTGGAGTGTCAGGCGGAGAAAGACAGATGCAATGTGATTTTGTTCATATGTGGAATCTAAAAACAAGATTAACAAAGAAAACTGAAACAGACTCATACAGAAAACATTTTGATGGTTGCCAGATGGGAGGGTGGTTGGGTTGTGGGTGAAAGAAGGGGAAGGGATTAAGATGTACAAATAGGTTGTTACAAAGTAGTTATGGGGATCTAGGGTATAGCATAAGGGATATAGTCACTAATATTGTATTAACTATGTATGGGGTCAGATGGGTACTAGATTTGTTGGTGTGATAGATGGGAGGGGATTGAGGGACAGGGTGTACAAAGTGAAGGAATTAAGAAGTACAAATTAGTGAAAGGGGGAAAAAGGTCCAAGTTTTGGGGCATAAAACAACTAACTCATGTACAACATGGGGAATATTGTCAATAATATTGTGATAGCAGAGTATGGTGTCAGGTGGTTGCTGGAATTAACATGGTGATCACTTCTTTAGGTATATAAATGTTGAATAACTATGGTTTACCCCTGAAACTAATATAATATTGTATGTAGCTATATTTTTTAATAAAATCTTTGAAAAAACACACACAAGATCACCATATCAAGGTATGTGTAAGTCAAATTTCTAAAACCAATGATAGCAAGATTCTTATAGACAGTCAGAAAATACACATACATATACAAAACAAAGATGTGAGTCTGGAGATTTCTCATCAGAAATAACACAAGCCAAAAAAAAAAATGGAATGACATATTTAAAGAAGAAAAGCCAAACTAGAATTCTATATTTAGTGACTAAATACATATTATAGTAACAAATAATTTTTAAAACAAATGAAACCTGAGAGAATTTGTTGCCAGCAGACCAGCACTTAAAGAAAGTTCTTCAGACAGAGGAAAAATAATAAGAAACGGAAACTTGTTGACTGTATTTTTATAAAGATAAATGTCACTTTACATATAACCCAGAAATTCCACTAGGTGTTTACTTGAGAGAAATGAAAACATGTCCACAGAAAGACTTACTTATGAATGTTCTTAACATCTTTATTCAAAATAGCCTCAAACTTTAAACAACCCAAATGTACCTCAAAGGTGAATAGATAAACAAATTGCAGTATAGTTAAACAATGGAATATTACAATAAAAAGAAATGGACTGCTGACAAAATATTATGAAAGAACTGTAAAAAGCGATCATTCTCAAACTTTCTTATGTCACAGAGACTGTAGTGTCTGTAATTTTTTTCATGGCCCTTAGGTCAAAAGAAATATACAAAAGTTTGATTATGCATTTAGGTTGAAACAATTTATAAATATTAATATATTAAACGTTTAGTGTCTGCTTGAAAAATAATATACATTAAATAATATATATATTTATATATATATATATGCATATTTTTTATTTCACTCTTTAAAAAAAACAATTATTTACTAATTGGATTTGTGGACCTGCTGGGCACCACATAACTTTTCATGATAGAATCAGACTGGATAACACCACCCTCATTTCCTCTTGGACATTGATTTTCATGCAGTACTTACTTTTTTTTTATCACAGCTAAAAATCCAGCTTTACAAAGATTCTGTGTCATCAAAAGGAATGTATCTCAATTTAATGTTGAAATTGTGTATGACTTCAAACTAGTAGTCCACACAGCTTTTCTCAGATGTCACTATGTTTCCCTCAAAAAATCTAAATCTCTGATTCTCCTGTGAGTTCTCCAGTCTCCCTGTGCATAGTTTTGCAAGTATGATAAAAAATTATGTCAAATGAAATAAAAACAGCCCAAAGAATATGCATGTACGCACTGTATAATTCCATATATGTGAATTTCTAGAAAAGGCAAAACTGGACTCCAGTGACAGAAAGCAGAACAGTGTTTGTGAGGAGCCAAAGCTAGGCAGAGATTTCACAAGGAGGCTTTTAAGACAGGTTTTCTATAATCTTACTGATTTTATTTCTATTTTTTAAAACTATAATTTACTTATAACGGTAACATCACGTTAACTTCATGTGTACAACATAATTCAATATTGTAAATGTTGCAAAATGATCACCACAATAAGTTTTGTTAACATCTGTCACCATACATAGTTACAAAAATTATTTTCTTGTGATGAGAACTTGAACATCTACTCTTTTAGCAACTTTCAAATATGCAATACAGTATAATTAACTATAGGCATCATGCTGTACATTATATCGCCACGACTTACTTATTGTATAATTGGACTCAATTTTTAAAACATTTTTCATGCCCAAATGTTCCAAAGATAAAAACAATTTATTTGCTATATTGTTTCCTCAAAATGTTGGAGATTAGAGTTATATTTTTTCTATAAAATATTGTTTCTTTTGGAAAGAATACATCTTCTGTTCAGATCATCCAAAATCTGTTCATGATGATATCAAATGTATAGAAATGTAATATGATTTTTATTCCGTTCTGAATGTGTGTTGTGTTGTGTGTGTGTGTGAGAGAGAGAGAGAGAGAGAGACATATTTCTTATGCTTCAGTTGGTATTTATTTTGACAATATCTTCACTTACATTGCTGAAATACTTTCAGACCTTCTAATGAATTCTCTGTTCTATGGCAGTGTGTTGGGGTACGAGTCACTTGGCATTCCATCCTAGTTTTCCATTCAGAGTGCCACTTTTCCACAGGCATCTTACAAGCTTTGTGTGTTCTGATTCAGTGGTTTGAAGGATATTCTGTTGTCATTGATTCATAGAAACTCCATTAAAATGACACAAAGCTGTGGATTTTTTTTTATTTTAAAGCAAAATTGTTTTTGCCAGTGGCAATATTTCCATTTTAGTGTTTGACTCATGCAGATCTGACTTTCATTTGCTACTGTGGCTCATGCCACTTAGCAACACTAGGTCTTCAGTGCAAGGCATAGCAAGGCATTTAATAACAAAACCAGAAGGGAATTTGAAAGCTCACAACAATAGCATCACCTTACAAGGTATTTTCTCATAACCATCCTCCTCAAAGATGAACGTCCTTCTGCTGTAAGAACTTTTATTTTCACTTAGAGATGAAGAACTGGGGGACAGAGAAGCTAAATAACCAGAGTGATTCCTAGAATTAGAGTCTGACCTTGGGTTTGAGGGTTCCTAGTCCACTGGGCTATCAACCACAGCACTCTTGTTCTGAAAACACATCTGGCCTGGTAACTCCACTCAGAGGCATGGAGTGAGTATATTCTTGACTTCCTGTTAAGTTATTGAAAAGAGCTTTGGATGTGTTAGGGGAAAAAGTAAAACAGCAGTGATGACTCGATGCAAGCAGTTAGTTCTTGCTAAAAGTTCAAAGTGGAGCATAGACATAGGAAGTGACAATCTTGCAAAGGGCACATGGCTGGTACGTGGATGTGGCTGTGTAAAAATTTCTTTCTTTGCTATTACCACTTTGCAAACATGTGCTTCTTACTGGAATTTCTCTGACACTTAAATAGTAATATGCATTAATTCACCTCATCATTTATTCTGAGCTTTCCTTCAGAGCCTAAATGTGCTTTTATAAGCATTTGTTTTTCTTAATTTATGAAACTATGTCTTTGGATGAGTTGTGATTAATTTAAAGAAAGTTGGTTTTCGTTTTTTGTTGTTGTTGGTTTTATTTGTTTGTTTTATTTGGGGCAAATGTCTGAGGTCTTTCAGTAACTTACCCCATTTTTTACATTTAAATTATATGGGGAATAAAGTTATTTATTTTTATAACAAAGGAAAGCATCTGAATGTTTTATATTTAGGGTTAATGAGGGGGAAAAATACAGGGTAGCAGTAGTATAGGCCTGAAAGGAGTAAAACAAAGAGTGTCATCAGAAGACTAGTTCCTGGAAAGTTGTGCTGAGTTTCCATGCCGTTATAAGAAAATAGAGAGAAGCTTATGAAGGTGGAGACATCATATAGAGTTGCCCAGGGTTGGGAATATACCGTGGGGTAGAAAACAGAAGATTTGAGTTCTGTCTACTTTTGTTACTAACTAGCAATGTGACCCTCAGCATGTCACCTAACCTCTCTAATTTTCTTGATCTCTAAAGCAAATGAATATGGCACACTTTTAAGGTCCTTTTCAGCTCTCATGCAGAAAAAAAATCAAGTCCCTCTACATAGGGCTACATATCTGACATTGATTATGATTGAAACAAATGGATTTTGATATGCTGGATAAATTAGCCAAAGCTTATAATCACATCTAACAATATAGTTAAGGGTGTTTGGTAGCGAACAGAACAAGATTCTAGGCCTGGCTTTGACTCATTCAGTAACTTTCAGAAAATGTATGCATTTATCTAGGGATTATGTTCATTTTTTCTATATGTGCCAGTTGGGTTAGATGGTCCATGAGTTTTCTATTAGTAAAAATATTCACTATCTTTTTTTCCCCCAAATAAAATAACTCAAGGAAATAATCTGAGTCCTTAAATATACAGCTTCAGTTTCCAAAATATTTCTGTGAGAAGTTTTGACAGGGATATACCAGAATGTATCAATACGCAGGTGCTTTTCAAGGGCATTATTCTGGAAAAGCCTTGCCCTGTTTGAATGATAATTTGTCAGGTTTTATAAAAACTAAACATAAATCAAAAACCTTAGGTAGTTATTTATTTTCTACAGGCATTCTTCTATTAAGAAGAGGTGAATTATGGTAGAGGGTAGAGTGCTGGGGTGAGTGGTTCATACCAATTGAACAAAATGAAGAACCAACACAATTATTAAATGCTTACATATTTATGACAAATATGACATGAATTATAAGTGAGCTATTAAAGACAAAGAGTTTTAACCAACCCTTTCCTCTTACAATGGAAAGCACAAACTTGAAAGGACCAGAAATACTTTATTTGGTGGAACCATACAAATAGATGAGAGTTTAGTTAATATTTTTCAAGTGCTACCATCACTGTAACTTTAAGCAGATAAATCTTAACAATTATTATTAGCAATTAATTATTATTATTAACAAGTAATCATAATCTGTTTGTCTAAATTCTAATTACAATATGTTGTCATAGTTTACTTTTTATCAAATAGTTTTCATAAGAGTAAAAGAAACAATAATATAATGTAGAAAAGCACTCAGAGGGAAGACATCCAAAAGTATTGCTTCAGAAATTAATTTTGATGTTATATCCATAGTAAGAGATTTTATCAGTGTTCACAGTATATCTGTGTATTAGGTTGTTTGTCTTGAAATCCTTATTTTACATGGGAAACAAGCATAGTATGTTTAGCACATTTTCTAAGGCCACACATTGTGTCAGAATAACACTGGGAACAGAATTTGTCTCTGATATTTTTCTTACATTGTCCCATGCCTAACACAGTGCTCTAGAAAGAGTTAAGTGCTCAGTTATAGCTATCGAATGAAAGAACTAATAGATAAACCATTATGTTCTATGAAATCTAAAAAAATCTATCACATTTTCTCTCTATGCCTGTACTTATTAAATTGGACAAGAAGAACAGTTAAGCAATAAAATCTATACACTCTCCTACCCACCAGTTTCCACTGCTACAGGTAGGGGCCTTGCAAGATGGCACCATCTGTTCAGTACTGAAAATACACACTTCCAGGCCCCCAACCCCCATAAGGAGTGTCATTGATCTTGGTTCATTGTAATCTTGGCTTTTGCGATGTGAATTAGGTCTACCATCACGTGGCCAAGACCAACTTCTTTCACAAAAGTCACTGAAAATCCATTATTAATAATGGCTGTGTTACTGATACCCTAGCTTAGTGATATTTTAATAAAACAGTGTTCTAAATCTTGGACTTAAGAACTTAGTTTCAGTACTTGAAAATAAATCACTTGGCTAGTATCGGCTCTGGTTACCTCACCAAAAGGTAATTATAATGCTAGAAAAGATAACTTTTTATTTCCTGAGTTAATTTGTCATAAGTTGAGATGCAACTGTTAACATGAAAATGTCACAGTGGCATGGCTGTTAGAATTGATAGAAAAATGTAATAAAGAACAAAAGTTTATATCACCAGGAGACCAAAAAATGGCAAAACCATAATAGTCATTCCTACTGATGCATCGTCAAGTAAGTTAAAGATTGTCATTCTGTCATTCCTTTCACTGGCACTGATAACCAAGTGCTTATTAAAGATTGTTATTCATTTCATTGGCACTGATAACCAATTGCCTAAAAAACAAGTAAGACATCTCATGGTGCACTTACATTTCAAATATATTCCTTCAACTTTGATGACATTCATGTATTTCCTTGTTGAGAAAGAAAACCTAGTTATATCCACAGAAGGATCCTACTAAAGTGAATTGAAAATACTTTTGCCTGTGTCACCCAAATTTAGTGATTGATCTAAAATTTTACCCAGGTGACATTTTCATCAGGGCGCAGTCTAGAGACATCTGAAATTTCTACATCTCATTTGCTTATATTTTAAACAAATGATTCACTAGACATCCCTAATTGGATGGTGTATTTCCACTAGAATGAATGTCCTAATTGTAATTCAAGACAAATCTTAGAGATAAGATTCATCAAACATTTATATTCCTTCTTGTCATGTCTAAAATTCAGAGATATTTTGAGCTCTAAAAGAGCTCACAAGAAAATTATAGCACTCTTTGGTGCAACTGTAACTCATCCATAGAGCATAGAAATAGACATAAATAAAATCAAACTATTGTACATCAACTTGCTGCATAAATTGAGTTGATATACCCACATGATGCAGAAGAGTAACTTTTATATAAGTTCCTGTACCCTCTGAACGTAAAGCATAATCTGTTTTCATTTAATAATAAGTGCCTGTCTGACTGATCAGGAATTCATTTTATAATTGTGTCTATTGTATTTAAAAGACCATTAATAAGTAAACTTTAAATTAATTTATGAACAACCCTACAGTGAGCAGAAATAGAAATATAAAAGCACCTATGTTCAGCAACAAACACAAATAACAGATTCTTGAGCACCAGACCTTACATCATGTCTGCTTAGCAGTCAATCTATTTGCCCACCTTTTTTCTCTACGTCAGGCAGAAAAGTAAAATATTTCACAAATATTCTCTGAATTTCATGACTTCAATTGCCTGTGCCACTGTGGATAAATAGCAGACCCTATTTTTAAAGTCTTAAAGCACTTATAATGACATGCATGTGTGTCTACTGTCCTTGTTCCTTCTGTCCTGGAGAACCTGGTGGGCCAGAGCTCTCTCCAGGGCGGTGTGCAGGAGTGAAAGGAAACTGAAATCCATAGCCATTGTATCCATTCAGGTAGACACATTGAAAGAAACTGATGGGGCCTAAGGAATAGAGCATGATAATTTGTTAAAACGAGCAGAATACTAGCCAGAACGGAGCTGAAGCATAGCATGGCAGTATAGGCAAATGCATGTGAACATGGTTTGTGCAGCCAGATAGCCTTGGCAATGATTGGCAAGTTACTAAACCTTGTTGTGTTTTGGATTCCTCATGTGCAAAATCAAGACATCAACAGAAACCTTGAAGAAATGGTGCAGAAATTAAATAAGTAAACACGAAGCGCTTGAAATACTAACTGGCACATAATAAAGCCTTAATAAAGGATAATGAAAATGATCTGGTATAAAAAGTCAACGTGCATACTTTGTAAGAATCTACCGATGTGTACAGCCTTCAGAAAAGCTGTTATATAATCACAAGGTTCAAACATGAATTTATCAATATGCAAACTAACCAACTTCTTTCTCTTTTTAGCACGTTAATAATACCACAGAGAGCCTTGTGGTTCCTAAAGTTTGGACGCATTCCACTTGTCCTTATGTTGGACGCAAGGGCCCCCTGAGGTGGAATCGTCACTTATTCAGGCCATGCTTCCAGCTAGCAGCTCTGTTGTCAGAGCAGAAAGCAATACAGAAAGGGAGTTAACCCCGAGGGAAGCAGTGTACCCAGTGGACACAAGCATGAGTTCTTGATGCCCCCATGTAGCAGCATTGTTCAGAGATGGTGAGTTTAGCCTCTCTTCACAGTCAGGGGCACCTACTGACTCTTTAGTGTTTTCCATACTGTTCATTTGCAGTCTGTCAACCAACCACAGACGTTTTGCCAATGGCCAGGAAAGAGAGTGACAATGAGCCTACTACATAGTCTGGGGAATATGGAGAAGCTGGCCAAGTCCACATGAGCCTAAAAGTTAATGAAGTGGAATAAAGGAAAGCCTGGCTAGAGAGAACCTGAGGGAAGCAATAAAAGATTATCCTGCTGACTTCATCACCCTGGGTATCAGCTGATCTCAATGACTGGATTTTTAACGATGAAAATAGTTTTGGAGAAACCTTGAATTTAGGTTTTGTGTTTTTTTCCTTTCCACTTCATCTCATCCAGAATTATTTTCTATTTTGTTCTAGCATCAATAAGATGCAGTAACACAACTCACAGGTACCCCCAAGGTTGTCGCAGCTGCGGGGTTAGACAGGCTACTGAGACGGCTGGCGATAAAACTGAACCTGCATTAAAGAGGAATGGTGCACCACTGCTAAAACTAAAAGAGTCCACTGAAGACAGATCACTTTCCAGCTGAACCTTGTCATATGTAGACTCTGTTCTGACACATTGATTTAATTGACGTTGAATAGGTTATTAATGAAAATTTCACTATAGCTGCAAAGTTTAGAGCTGCAAAGTTAAAATATGAATATCAGACTACAGAATTACTTCATAGTAAGGTGACAACAAGATATGTTGTTCTGCTACAGTAAGTCTTCCAAATGAATTTTGAAATATTTGATACCTTTTTACTAAAAATATTGAATTGTTTTACTCACTGATATTTAATTAAGCTTTTTTTATTTTAAGGTCTTTGCAGATGTTTTTACATACAATTATAAGAAATAACGCAGAAAGATCCTTTGTACATTCATCCAGTTTACCCCAATTAATATCTTTGCAAAATTATAGTACAATATCTCGAGTAGGATATTGGCATTGATACTATCTACCTCTCTTATTGAATTATGTTTTAATATTTGTTTATAAAATAAAGGACATCAAGTGTTTATGTGATATAACCACAAATTGTTACTAGTAGGTAAAAAAAATGGAAAAGTGTTGCTCTATATATCAGAAACATGCCTAAATTGACTTTTTGGATTTTGCAACAATATCTAAAAGTATTGTTAAGACAGCTTATGATTCTCACAACCTGATAATTTGAAGGGTTATAATGAGTACCCCTAATATCTAAAAAGGGCTTGAAACACAGTAACCACTTAATATTTGTTCAATGAGTCAAGTACTAATACAGAGTAGGAGGCATTTGCTATTGTAGAGGGCATTTTTGTAATTTCCTGCAGAAATACATTGAAGAAGCATTGTAGAACCCAGAGAACATTGACAGCATGTCCTCAGGTAAATGCTTGTTCTTCACTTTAAAATCATTATGTGACACAAACTAGTTATACCTGTTTTAAAAACCGCTTCCTTTATTCTGTCCAGCAATGACTTTGAGGCACATAAGGATGAGAATCCAAAATTGGTATTCAGGTGGTATTGCTTTACCATCTGATGAAAAATGTCTAATTTAGAAATAGTGAAATAATGAGAACCCTGGACATTGAATTTTTAACTGCATATGAATATTGATTGCATTCTAAAATCAATGATCCTCAAAATTGAATATTAAGAGCCCACTCTATATCTAGAAAAATCAAAAGGAACTTTCAATCTTAGAAGTGAGTTTCTAAGCGATTGAATTGCTGAAACTTACACCTATATTTTTTTTCATTTCTGATATAAAAAAGTTCAGCATACCACTTCAGCTGTTTTTTTATAAAGTGAACAGTAACACTTTTCAGCACAGATTCAGTTGAAGTGCTCAGAACCAGAGCTGTGTAGAATGGCTTGCGATAAATGCCACTTCAGTCATTACTTTGCAATTCCTCTCGCCTGACACAAAAAGGCGTGCCTCTCGCCTGACACAAAAAGTGATGAACTTCTCTTTGGAATATAAATGACTTACTTTGATGTTATTCTTCGTGTCTTGGCTAAATATCTTTTTCTTCTAATGCTGATCTGAAGAGAGCTTAGAGTTTCAATTTGTATGTACCATCTCTAATATAGAATGACTTAATAGTTTTAATCTAATTATAAACTTACTTTTTTGCTTCTTTGTGGAAGACACATCTTCAGCTTCTTCTAGTGGATACAAAAATATGAAAGTAAATAACTTGTATGTTCACAGCTATTATACAACAAATCTTTCAGGGACTGAAAATATCTAAACAGGTGCAAAGTATGAAAGAAACAGGGACAACTGACCCTCCTTGTGATATACTCTAGGTTCTCATTCAGATTCTTCCTATAAAGTTTAGTAGGTAAGAGCCAGTGATAGAAGAGGAGCCAATGAAAGAAAAGAATGTAGTAGTATGCTATGGGCAAGTGTTCAAACATGAAACTGTTACTGATCTCTTAGATGTTGTTGGATGCTGGCCAGTAGACACATATTTCTTAGAAGAGGACTTTGATACTTAAAGTTATAATATGGTAAGGGTGAAATCTGGCAATAATGTGGTCATTTTAGTCAAAATAATTCTAAATTAGTGACAGCCATAAGTTTTCAGTGATCATTCTCTCCATGAAAGAATACCAGCAGACTGATAGCCTAGATCCTTTCGTTTGCTCATCTGACCCAAGGACTTTTGTTGTAGTGACATGCACCGCATGTTTATCTAATGACGGATGACTTGAAGCTATTCATTTGAACTCTTCTCCTGGGTAGAAGTTCTTAACTGGTTTCTATAGATGGACTTTTGGGGGGTTTCCTGTAAAATTGTGAAATGTTAAGATGTGAATGAGTGTGTGTGTGTGTGTATGTGTGTGTGTGTGTGTGTATGTGTACGTGTTTCATCAAAAGTGAGGTTTTCAATTTTATCAAATTCTAAATGAGATCAAGAACCTTTCTCCTCAAGGTGTGATCCATGTACCAGTAGTTTCACCATTATTTGGAAAATTAATATAAATGCAATTTTCAGGCACCAACCCAGACTTATTTCATTTTACAAGATCACCAGGTGATTCATGTATAAAACAGTGTGAGAAGCAGTGGTGTAGAAGTCAAAAACATATTAAGAGCTGTTCTTAATAATTAACTTTTCTTTCAAATAATTTAAACATTCAGTATTCAAAACTGTATCTTAAGACAAGTGTAAATCGTTTTTCATAAGACTCAGGTACCTGTTTTCTTGTGTCTTTTCTCAGAGCACTATTTTCTACACTGTTAATTAATTTTGGGCACTGCCACAAAACTTATATTTTGATGGTAAGAACAGCTCTTAGGCAAACTCTTACTATCCCTAAGTAAGTTTGGAAGTAGAATACAAAATATTAATTATATAACAAGCCAAACTAGGAAGTCAGGAAACCCTTCAGAGAAAAAGAAAAACAAAACAAAACAAAAAAGCAAAACAAATTTGTTGAAACACTTAAAATACAGAAGAAATTTAGTCCTGGAAAGACTCGCTCAAGATAATGCCTCTGGTTGTAGTAGATTTTTCTGAGGTTTGACCCCTTCCTCCTTTCCTTTCTTCCTTCCTTCTTTCATTCCTTCCTTCCTTCCTTCCTTCCTTCCTTCCTTCCTTCCTTCCTTCCTTCCTTTCTTCCTTCCTTCCTTCCTTCTTTCCTTCCTTCCTTCATGCTATTGTTACTAGTATAGGTGAATTTTCTCAATTTTTCTTAATTAAAATATGTCAACCTCATATTTGAACATTTTTAAAATTAAATTTATTGGGGTGACAATGGTTAGTAAAGTTATACAGGTCTAAAGTGTACAATTCTGTAATACATCATCTATATATCACATTGTGTGTTCACCACACAGAGACAGTTCCCCTTCCATCACCATATATTTGAATATTTATGTGGTCCTCCTGCTGTCAAATAACATCCCGCTGATCCTTGGTGATATGATAATTTTGAAATACTGCTCCATAAGCAGATTGACAAATAAATGCATCTAATAATGGCTTATAAATAAACTAGTATCCAACTAGTTTTATATATATATATATATATATATATATATATATATATATATATATATATATATAATCATATATATATATCACTTTAGCTGGAATGAATATACATATATGAATGTATATATATATGTGTGTGTATATATTATATGTGTATATATATACATTCATATATATATATATATATATATATACACACACACATATATTCCAAATAATGTAAAAAAGCTGTTTGTTTAAAATTAAGTCTACTGTATAAACATTGCTTAGGAAAAGGTAAGGGCTAGGTCAAGAATAGTTAAATAAATCAGACAGTCAAAATATTATAGTCTTGAGAGAAAACTCATAAGTAAACTTAAAATAATAAGTTTACCTTTAGCTTTCTTTGAAGCTGGTACATCTTCAAAATCTTCTCCTAGAGAGTAAAAAAAGGATACATTAATTGACAGTCTATTTTCCAGATTCCCCAAAGAAGAAATATTATATTTAAAGGGTTTTAAGAGTCACAGAATCTCTTAACTTAGCATCTAGGGTCTCTACAAACAAGAGCTTTAGAACAAATAAGGTGACTTCTTGGACTTGGAGAGAGCGTGGGGAGGGAATGAATGCTATGGCAGGGTTAGGGTTAGCAGGGCAGCAAAGCCTGGCTGAAGCAAGGAGGGCTTGCATCAACGCCTCTCCCCTCCACCTCCCCCAAACATGCCCTTCCTTCTCTAACTGCTAAAACTCTTTCCCAAACCACCACCACTTTGGAATTGAGAGAATTGGTGGTAAATGGATTCACATACACAATGTAGGTCAAGAGGAAAATATACATCCACATATTTTATTAGCAGACTGACTTCTGACAATTGTAAAGACAATTGAAAGATATTAATAGTTGAATTAAAGCTGAAATATATAAACAATGACTCTTGGGATGCATTATATATATTGCTTAGACTTTTGTGCATTCTATTTAAAGGTACATAATAAGAGAATGGGGAAGTGATTTTAAGTCAGAGATAATTCCAACACAATATAATTAATCTTTAAATTTTCATTTCAACTTTTTAGCACTTGTAATGATGTGGAAGAGGTTTTGTGTTATTTATTTACATTTTGCATACCAGCTGTTCACAAATACATAAAAAAGGGGTAAAATAAGTCAGTATGCAAATTCTCTTGAATAGGAAAGACATGTGACCTTTAGAAAGAGATGTTATTATGTTAAAAAAATGGAAAAAGAAACAAAATTACTAGTATTTTTTTTTTACAGTGAATTATTAAAGTTTTAACCTGGTTAGTGTTTAAAAGATTTAAATACAGTCTTAACTCAAATAAATACTGGATTAAGTGACCACGGTCTTCAACTGAGAAATCAACAGATATAAATAAAGGCATGGTATAAATGGTTACATGTATTTTGAAGTAATTAATACGATATTTAAAAAATAATGTCAGACTTGTAGATAAATCAAATAATTTTAATTATGTAATAAGAATCTGCTAATATCCATGGAAGATGTTTACAAAATTAAAGTGATGTAAGGTCCTGTACACAAGGCATACATATTTTATTTTTATAGATTATAGCACACTTGAAACTATGATTCCTATTTTCTAAATCAATTTGTTACCCGTGGGGAAATAAATGTGCATAGATAAAAACCTTAGCTTCTTCTCTTTCCCAAATCATAGTTTCACAGTCCAGGTGAAGATTAACTTGAAGTTTTTCTGTAATTTGTTCATTTAAGATATAGTTACTTTTTTCAGCAATAATAATAATTACAATGAGCTCTCTTTTTATGCCATGTACTCTTCTAAGTACTTTATTTATCTTTTCACGTAAGCCTCACGATAGACTTATATAATAAGTAGAACAATATCCGTTTTACAAGAGAAGATTGAGACTTGAGACTCAGCGAGTTTAAAAAAGAAATTCCCTCAAACAACACTTTTTATAAAGTGCTAAAAGATGGTCTGAAGCTAACTTTCTTCAACTTCTAGACCCTCATGATTTTAACTAAACTATCCTATCTCTGTGAAGCACTTTGCTATGTGCCCTGGAAGAATAAAAAGGAAACATATGCTACTTGGAAGTAATTGCAGTCAAGTAGAGAAAATGGACATATTCTTAAACAAATACAAGATACTATAGACCTCAAGGTAGTATGTGACAATCGTCAAGGTAAGTGCAAGATGTTTTCAAGGATGGAATAGTCACTTCTTATGGAGATTAAAGAAGTTTTTTTTTGAAGCTATCCATTGGAGATAGACTTTGAAGGATCATATAGTCAGAGATGGGAAGAATATTCCAGGAAAAGAAGATGACAGGACCAAAGTTTTGGATTCAAGAATGTTAGGAAAACAGAAATTTGAAGTAGGCTCGAACCTGTGATAGGTATAAAAAAAAATGATTAGAGAAAAAATATTTAAAATGTAGTTTAAGCCTGGATCATAAAAGCTCTAGACCCTAAGGTTAAGCAATGTAGGATTTATTTTAAATTTGCCATGAAGAAATATTGAACATTTGTTATATAAACAGACTAATCAATTTGAAAGATTAAAAAACTTCATGCTAGTAAAAATGGAAGAATGACCAGAATGAAGCCTACTGAAGAGTGACTACAATGGTTCAGAATAGAAAAAGTAAAAGCCAACATGACTTGGCAACTGGATTAGGGCCAGAGACAAAGAATAATGAGTTGTCAAAGTAGAATTTGAAGTTTTATGTTTAAGTTCCTAAAAAGAATGGAAATCAGGTGCCAATAGAAGAATTTCCCTTTGGGGTTTGCAGAGGGTAGAGAGAGAAGTGAAAGAAGAGGGGCAAAAATAGAAAAGTCAGTTATAAATTTGTGCCAACAAAAAGTGAAGTTGGGAGTTAAAAATGTGGGACCAGAGCTGATAAGGTAGGTTAGGCTTCGAAAAATTTGGAGTCTTATCCATGAAGAGGTAGACAGTAAGTTTGGATGACCCCACTGAGAAAGAGTGCTGAAGAGTAAAAATTAAGGGTAAACAATGGAAGAACTCAACCTGTGGAAAAAAGCAGCAGAATCCAAATACTGATAAAATATACTCAGATTGGAAAAAAAAAAGTTACATAATATTAAAGCCAATGGAAGGAAACACCTCAAAAAGGATGGGAAACCAACAATGCTGAGTGCACTAGAGTGGCTGAGAATGGAGAAGTGAGAAAAGGTAACTAAGCTTTGCACTTTGGAGGTCTGAGTGGAGTTTTAAGTACAATGTTTGAGGGAAGTGTCAGGGCATAATATTCAAGTTTCCTAAAGTTAAAGCCTGTAAAGGTGGTGAGGAATTGGTGGCAGGCTTATTTCAGAAATGTGACTGTAAATGAAAGCAGAGTAAAAGCACAACAGCTTCAGGAAGCACAAAGGGTAAAGGGAATTATATATGAGAAAATCATCCAAAGATATTTGTAGGCAAAGAGAGGAGGATTTCTTAGAGTAGGAATTTAAGATGCAAGATTGAGGAGCAAGAATTAGGGAAGGCAAGAAGGGATGGAGTCAAGGAGGACATGATTTTTGGGGAAGCAATGCTTCATCTGAAAATGGGAGAATAGTGTTGGGTAAAATAATGGCAAAGATGAAAAGAAATTATAATTTGGAGAGGAGAAAAAAATTAAATAATCCACATTGGATTGTGGCATAGATTGTTGATTTAATTTTTCTTATTTTGTAACATAAAATATCATGTGTAGTGGCCAATCTGTTCTGCATATTCTTAGCAAACATGATAAATAAAAACTACCTAAATAATGCATGTGTGTGTACCAGCAGTTATTGCATGTTTATTCATATTAGCAGTCTATCCTGATTTGTGCAGTTTCAAGAAATACTCATAGGGAAACATCTGGCGTCCTCATGCACAGACACAAAGTAACCTAACATGGATTTTTGTGTTCATCCTTATATCCTTTTTCTTTATCTAATTCACTGCACCACTTCGTCTTTGCAGAAATACTGAAAACTTCAATTATTTTTTTTTCAACTGATTTGCTGGACTATGTGTACATAGTTTGATGTAATATTATATTCTAAGGGTACATTTTTCTAAGGAATCCTAAGAATCCATGGTAGTTCAAAGTTACAGTTGACAGCCGGTTTATTTTTGCTCTCAGGTGTGAAAGTCTTCTATACATGTTATTATTTTAAGTGAGCATTTGTTTTAAAGAAAATTAACTGGCACACTGAGCTATATCGCCAGAATTCTTGAAATTGACCCCAGGGGGTAATAAAGTATGCGGACACAGTTCACATTTGGAAATTTGCACGCAGTGAAGCCAAGTGTATTCAATACACGTGTGCAGTCCTTTATGAGTGTCTGTCCTGTGGCTCTGAGCATAAAACACGACTGTCTTGAGGGCAATGTCAGGACAACTTAACATCACCAATAAATGAATGTGGCCACATTGCTGGAACCAAAAGACTAATAATGAAAGGTGACAAACATTTCATCGAATGTGCCTTCTACACAGGTTTTCTCTGAGGTCTAGCAAAGAAGTGAACAGAGGGAGTTGGCATGGCAGCTGGTACCTACTTAGCAGACCTCAGCCAAAAGTAACTGCTCCATTGTTTTTCCTCCTGGAGCAAAATCTCCATGAATTTAATCACCCTTGTTCTAAACAGTGAGATTTTAAAAAATCCATCCCCAAAATAAATGAGATGCTTTTTCTTATTATGATTTGATCTCATTGTTTTATCCATTTTGACACAAAAGCTTAACAAGTGAAATGTGTCCCAAACTAAGGAAGTAACCCAGTATTATGCCACAATTATCACCATCACCATCATTATCATCATCATCCTCATGGTATCAATTAATAATCACTTATTATATACCAATCATTATTTATGTACCCTACTATTTCATCTTACTTAATCTGCCCCAAATTTCTTATTATAATCCACATTTAAAAAATAAGGCGACTAAGCACACAGATGTTAAGTAATTTTCTACACTTTACACAGCTTTTAAGTCATGACTGGAACTCTGTCCATCTGAAGCCAGTGTTCCTATCATCTGCTACCTTAAGATAGTGTGTGTATTTCTACCATGAATTTGGCACTAATTTGTTTTTAGTAAAAACTACATTGATGTTAGTATTCATCTACATTCTATTCCTGCAAGTGACCTGTAAAAATATTCCATCCAGCAAGGAAACTATAACAAAACCAACCAACTAAACAAACAGAAACCAGCCATTTTATAAAACAAACAATTGTTGTTTTTAGGATCTATATCTATATCTATATCTATATCTATATCTATATCTATATCTAGATATATATAGATATAGATATATATCTGAAATCACATTTAATTTATGTGCTACAAAAAGGCATATCTTCAAAGGTTTGTTCATATATATATTAATTGAGAATTGTTTTGTCTAAAGAAGATTAAATTTAGAATTGTATGCTGAAGGGCTGTCTAAAGTTTTAATAACACATTTAATTTGATACAATTACCTGGAAGTAGGACAATAGATAGTTTGCTTTTTAATTTACAAGAGTAAGGCATGCATCTTGGTTAAAACAAGATTTGTGAATAAGATTTAAAAAAACGATTGAACACCCATACTTCTGATAATGTAGTAAACAACAATTATAAAATCAGACTTTTTATAGTAGTGCTGGGCTTAGAGGAGGTAAAGGAAATCTTCAAAATTCTCTCCCTAAGGGAGGGGGGAAACACCCTTTTGATACAAGAAAGGTGAAGTCACCCTGAGGACAAGTACTTATCTTAAAACTGGAATTCAGAACCTAAGTGTTCAAGGAGAAAAGTTGGGGAGGAGACATCCCTTGTTATGTCAGGGCTGGTGGGATGAAAATAAAACTGCTAGGTGACTCAGAGAAGATCATAGCAAGATAATCCTCCAAATGTCTCATAAAATAGGTAGAAAAACCCATGGATAATTTTTATAACAAAATAAAATTAAGTCTAAAATATATGTGGATTAAGATAAACAAAGAGTCAAAAACATACCGGTTCTCCAGAGAAGGAAGCAATGGGGAGACTGAGAGACTGGAGAACAGGGAACCCCAAATAGCCAATAGGTATTTTCTGAAAAGTGAGTCAGGGCAACTTGAAATCATCAGCTGAGACTGGAAGGGACATTGACCAGTCCAACAGAGGGTAAACATACAGGGTCCGCCATAATGTCTGAGTGCTGGTACCAGTGGCTACCCTAGGACCTCAGGAAATAGATGAGCCAGGCTCACTCCTTGGAAGTACTCCACAGATGGTAAGAAACTGGTAGTTGTGAAACAAAATTTGAGCAGAGCAGGGACAGTAGAGACAAAGAAAGATAAGGTCAGATAAAGTGAGGGAAAGAAAAAAAATGAGGTCATAATCAAAGTTTCAGTCACAGAAGGCAAAATGCCATCATGAGTGTTGAGTCTGAAGAAACAATAAACAAAAAATTGATATCACAAAGTACTCCTGATGATGAAATGTTTACACTCAAAATTTTAAATGTGTATGAAATGTTTTAAGAAATACAATATGAATTCATAAATAAGTGAAAGTAGCAGGAGATTATAAAAATAACCAATAAGATTTGAAAATTAGCTATTATGATAAAAATAAATTATATAAAAGCTCATTGGATGAGTCAAATAACATATTACATAAAGCTGAAGAAATCGTGAATATATAGTCTCTATATAATAACTTCTATATTTTATAGACTGTAGCTCAATTCTGATATCTAAAGTATTCACTTTAATATTGATGCAAATTGCTTATTAATTTGCCATATTTATATAAGAAGAAATAATGTGGAACAAAAAAAATGAATTAGTAGTTTAAAAGTTAGAAAGCTTTAAAAAGCAAACCACAAATGTAAGCTATACAGGAAGTTGTGTAAAAAATGTAGAACCATATGATTTCACTCGTATGTGGGATATAAAACTGAAAGCAACAAAGGGACAAGACAAACCAACAAACAAAACTCATAGACACAGAAAACAGTTTAGTGGTTACCAGAGGGTAAGGGCAGAGGCAGTAGAAGTGGGTAAAGCGGGTAATGGAAGGAGAACTGACACTGGGTGGTGAACACACAATGCAATATATAGATGATGTATTATAGATTGTACACTTGAAACCTATGTAATTTTACTAACCGATGTCACTCTAATAAATTTAATTAAAAATTTGAAATCCTGGCTAATCCTCTGCTGGGCTTGTTGGAAGTTTAAAAAGTAATTAACTTCTCGAAAGATTGAGTTTTATTAGTATAATCTTACAAAATTAAATTCATTATCTCTGATATCGAAATTAGATCTCATAGATTTTATAATGATCCCAACCTCTCTAAGTAGCTAATGTTGGTAAGGTGCTAATGGCAAAGTGCTCACTATTCATGATCAAAAAAAAATGTTACAGAGAAAGATGCCAAAGTTAAATTTCCACATAGAATTATCTCAAGAAATGTTCTTACTGCATTAATCCTTTTTAAAATATGCATTCTGAGGGAAAGGATAACCAAGCTTTACTTAAATATGGACTACTAGATAGTAAGAAGAACTTACAAGAACTACAGATTTCTATAAAATATTTTTTTTGGAAACTTCAACACCCATTGTTCTACATATATTATCAATGTCTCAGCTATGTCAAGAGCCTTGCCACTCCTCTAGGTGCAGGTCTTCCCTTGGCACCACTTGCCATTTAATAATGTATTTTTAAAATTTATTTATTTTATTTCATGGTGAACACACAATTTGCTTTTGGGCAAGTTCCTGGGGAGAAATGTTTTAGGATATACACTTTGTTTGTTTGTTTGTTTTTTCAGAGAAAAAGATTTCAAAAGTCTTAAAACATTAATATCAGGAAAAAATGGTTGCTCTATTTGAAATCCAATAATGTTTTTATTTTGATTTTAATTTTTAAACTAAAGGATCTGAAATGTAATAAAATCTAACACTCCTTGATGTGTTTTTCCAAACTCCATGGAAAGTAAATTATTCACTAGATATTTACCATATATACAAAGAAAAAAGATACAGAATCAAAATCAAATGAATATTTAAAAGTTGGAAAACTACATCCTTTTAAAAAAAAAAAAGGTCCACAAAACAAGAAGTGATTAAACCTTAATTGTTTGTGAATCATGGAAAATTTGATTTTGCAATGTTACTTTCACTGAAGTTATAGAGACATATTAGTGCATTGCTGATTCTTATCAGCACCTTTCCTTATTCCTGCAATAAAACCCCAGATATTTGAGAATCCAGTACAGTGGAATAGTTTCAACAAACTCAATCAGAGTGAACCATTAGTATTCAGAAAGCGATATATCCATTCCATTTTAGACCAGTCATATTCCACATATTAACATTCCCCCTTCCCAACCAAAAACTTTGGAATGAAGGATGGTCTCTATGCAGCCAGCACAAAAGCATAAAACAATGGCCTATCAGAGGTAGAGAACCTGGTCCCATCCAAAACACAACAAATGCAGGCACTAGAGTGAAATTAGAGAATGTTGGCAGATCTGTGGCTTCAAAGCAGAAGGTATTTTGTGAACCTTTTTTAGTAAAAGATAATTAATGACTAAAAAATAAATACAAAGTTTAACCCTTACCTCCAAATTATACATATATATATAATGTTGAAAAGTTTTCAGAAAAGGAGCAGTGGTTCTTTAGTTTAAATTAACTTTAGTATGTTCTATTTGCTAAATATATGAGGCAGCCTTTGAGGATTGCATCTAAAAAGGCATTGTTAAAAAAATGTGCAATAGAGAATATAATCTTCATATACTTAGAAACCAACTTACGAAATGTATTATTCCATGATGACCTGGACATTTATTTCATATGATCCATAAGAAACAATACGAGTATGCATTTTCCCTCTTATTTTTCTGTTAATTACTCTTACTCTTAACTGCTTACACTACTACTGTTTCTGTGAATTTAGACTTCCCAACAATTCCTTCATATTTTACTACCTTAAGAAAGTAAACCATAATTTTCCGAGGGCAGTTAAGTTGAATCCTTTGGCCTACAAGTTGTCTGCCTCATTGTTTCACCCCATGTGTCCTTACCTCCCACTGCTTTCTACCACTAATCCTCAACTCCAGCCAACTCTTCTTTTAATTGTCTCTATATACTAGGCTTGTTTGGTCACCCACTGTGAAATAATGGAAAATATAATGTACCAATCTCTGTCCCCAGTTTCTGGCAGAGTTCTTAAATCCCTTGTAATTTCCAAGGGAATTAGAGGAGAGTTTTTTGTTCTAAAGAGACAATGCTTGGTGGACTCCTGGATAAGCGTTTGTCATCAGAAAGACCAAGCCATGATTAGAAGCTTGGAACACTCAGTCCTCCCACCCGTCTTTCAGGAAGAGGTGAAGGGCTGGAGTCTGAGTTAATGACTGATTATGCTTATGTGAAGAAGCCTCCATAAATGTCTCAAAAGCATGGGGATCAAGGAACTTCTTGGTTGGTGAACACATCTACATGGCAGGAGGGTGTGCACCCCAACTCCACAGACATAGAAGCTCCTGAACTTGGGATCGTTCTGGACCTCACTGTATGCATTTCTTAATATGGCTCTTTATCTGTATCATTTCATCATATCCTTTATTATATAATAAACAAGTAATCATAAGTAAGTGTTTCTCTGAATTCTGTGAGCTGTTCTAGCAAATATTTGAACTCAAAGGAAGGGTTCAAGAGAACCTCTGATTTGTAGCCAAATCAGACAGAAGTTTTGGATAACCTGGGGACCTAATACTTGCGATTGGCATCTGAAGTGGCGACACTCTCAAAAGATTGAACCCTTCACCTATGGGGTCTGCGCTCAATCTAGTTAGTTTCAGAATTGAATTGAATTGTAGAAAAACCAGCCAGTGTCAGAGAGAATTACTTGATGTGGAAAAAAAATCCACACATCTTGTGTCAGAAATGTTGGGAGTGTGGTAGTAGTGTGAAAGTAAAGGAGAAGCACACATGGGTAAGATTTTTTTTTCCCACATCCACTTTCATCTTTTTCCAGTTATCGGATCCTAACCATTCTTCAAGGTATGTGGAATTACTTCCTTGATGAAATCTGCCCTAACCACCTTTGACTGTCGTGGAAGGATCTGGAGTGGGAAAGATTCAGAAGACTTTCCTGACAATCAACTCCAAGATTTGCCTTTGCAATAGTGATGCATTTCAGTGCCCATGTAATAAAATTCCTAAAGCAAGTCCATGTGGGGTTTCATTATTTGCAATCAAAGAACTTGGAATGAGATACATGGCTTTGGAGACTTGAAATGTGACTAGTACAAACTGAAACATATTGTAAGTATAAAATACACACATAATTTCAAAGGCTCAATATAAATAATAAGGTAAACTATTGATACATTTATATATTGAATGTATATTGGCATAGCATTTTTATGTATAGAGTTAAATAACATTATTAAAATTATTTTTACCTGTTTCTTTTTACTCTTTTAATGTGTCAACTAGAAAGTTTAAAATTACATGGTAGTCTCACACGATATTGCATTAGGCAACACTGATTTAAAATGATTTGTTTTTCTTAATTTGGAAACATAGAAAGAAATATTGCTATTTCCTCAAATTTTAGGAACTAATAGAAAACTTGCAGTTGCACCGTGTAGAGTTAGAACTCGTATCTGTACCTAGATCTTGTACCTTAGAGTGTTTTCTGAGAGCTTTATCTGGTCATGCTATATAAAATTAGATCCATTCCTAACTATGTTATTCTTCTCAGATATACAATTATACTTAAGTTAATGAACATTAGGAAACAACAACAAATAATTAATCGACCACATGTGCTCTACAGCAAATTTTTAGTGATTGAAAGTTCAAAGTACAAACAAGATTATTTTGTTTCATTCTACTTCAATCATTGAAAAAAATTGTGTATTTGAATGTAAGTCACTGTAATCTTTAGGCTCAAGAGGATGATAAGGTATTTCTGTTACAAGTTATCATTGCAGTTTTATTTTTTAACTTTCAGAATAAGTTAGATTAAAAGTTAACAAATTCCCGTCAGAAGGCTTAGTATGGAATTACTCATTCTCTTAGCATTAAATATATAAATATTTTATGAATTTCAGCTTGAAATTCATACTGTGTGCCAAAGAGAATTTATCATCAAAACAAGCAGTACTTACTTGATACTCTTGCAGGTTTCTCTACCAAACAAAAAAATAAATAAATAAAACAAGTTGTGTTTAACACAGATGAAATGCAAAGAAATTATACACCAATGTACTATATAAAATTCTCTAATATCTTTTGACTTTCTCATTGTCTAACAGTTAATGAAAAAAACATAGCTCTTTATTGCCTGAAAACATGGGTCTTTGAATATCTTAATTGCTTTTTTGTGAGACATCAAGAAAAGCTATTAATCATTTCAGGTATCACAACATATTTATGCTTTTTAAACATTCTTACCAAAATCAACAGGATCTTTCTTAAATTAAGTGTTTGGTTTAACTGTAATTATACTTAATTTGTATAAATTTACTTTGTCTAATATAGTTAATCTAAATATTTGCTTTACAGTTTCCAAATTCCATAAAATATGTCAATGAGAATTATGTTCATTTCCAAGACGAATAAAAACAACTACCAACTGAACTGAAAAATATAAATCTTAAGAAGCAACATACAAAATCAGTTTAATTTTTTATAATTATTTGTTTCAATGAGAGATTATAATTCTTCAAAGTAGTATGTTTCTCCATTGAACTTTATGTATGTAGGACAAAGATATAAAAATGAGATGATTGTCTTAAATACCATAACAGACATTCTAACTTTTTGAAAAAGACGATTGTTAACATTTACATTCCACCAACATTAGCCTAATTCAAAGGGCCAGGCCTGAAAATGTTATTTTTTTTAAGGAAACTGCATTACGTGATTTACTTTGAGACTTGTAGAGTTTCTACTATAATCTTAATTCTGAAGTTTCTAAGAATTACAAACTTACAAATATTAGGTTAATGCCAACTGAAAATTTTTTTCTAACATTTTCACTTGGGATAATTATGTTCTGGTGATATTACAGAAGCACACCTAATGTATAAAATTGCAAAACAAATAAAATAATTCAGAAAAGTGTTTCAGTAAGTCTACTGTGTTATTATTTTTTTTTTCCTTTAAAAGTCCTAGGATTGTCTAAAAAGACAGGAAATTGGAAAGGAATCAAACATTTACTGAAATATAATGAAATATCTATTGAATGAATGATGAATAAAAATGTGCCTACACTCTCACCTGTCTCTGGGTTGGATTTACTTGTGGGCTTTTATGTATAACAATTCTTCCCTACCGTATATTCATAATATAAAGATCTTTGAAATGATGGAGTCACAGGATGGGGTAAGAAGGGAGTATCCATCCAATGTCTGAATTCTTTGTACAGCTCTCTACTCATAGCTTTAATAGACCATCTCCACGGTAACAAAATGGGGTACATTTTATATTTAGGCTGCTCAGATTGGTAGAAAGATTTCCCTTATATTTGCCACAGTGTGATAGGAGAGTAAAATGTGATTGAATGAGCATAACTGTTAAGTCTTTGGCATCATACTGACTTGGAGTCAATTTCCTGTCTCTACCATGTAAACACAATGAGATGTTAGACTTTCCTTCATCACACATACCTCATCTTCAAACTAGACATAATAACAGGTCCTGTACTAAGGATTAAGTAAACTAATAGTAGGAAAGGGTATAACTATGGGTTTTCTAAGTAATTGATTTCTTCTATTTTTCTGGCTGGTTATCTTAGAAAATATTGAATACTACTTTGGAGAAAGTTTCAATATAAAAGTTGTGCTCCTTTATCTAGCTTTCTACAGATTTGGTTTGCTCTCTTATTCTAAAACTTACCCCTTAATATTACTGATAATTATGTATAAATCACTAATAATTTTATGTCTGTTATATTTTTAAATATGTCCCATCATTTCAGGTGTACATACAACAGTGAGCAGCAAGAGGAAATGGGTGAAAAACAAAATACCTCACCCCCCGACCCAGCACCCATACAGACACACACACACACACACACACACACACACACACACACACACACACACACTGGAGGTTTATGTATGTACTATGAATGAAAATACTTGCTTAATTATAGCACTTTTACTTGGCTCCTTAGAATTTAAAGCATTTACATTCATATATACACATATATATGTATATATGTATGTAGTTATTCTTTTTTTAAATTAGTTTCAGGTGCACAAAACAAAGTAATAGACATTTATCATTTATATCCCTCACACTGTGTCACCCCACATTCCATTATATTTTGAATTAATTGGATTTACCTAAAATGGTATCATCCAGACTACATAATTCATTGATAGCCTTATAGTTTTATGATAATCAATATCACCAAAATAGATCATTTTCATTTTAGGTAAAGCACATCTGTTTGCTGTGAGTATTTGCTCTCTACCATTCACTTTGTGTCTGGGTTGAATTAATTTAAAGGACCAATTTATAAATAATCAAAAATATATTCATGATATTAGCTATATTTTATGCAGCAATAGATAAAATAAATCTCATCTCTATCTGTTTTTACTACTATGTCATTTTTTACTATACTCATGATACAAAAGTCTTTTAAAATAGAGAACTTTGTCTTCTGATGTGTACTGGAATATTTTATTGAATGTTCATACTGTTTATAGTTTCAATTTTTCCACATTTCTAGTTTTTCATTGAAATTTAAGCTTCTCGCTAGATATCCTACCTTCCCACTTCCTCTGCTATCAGCAGAAGTGTATGCTTGCTAGACATCCTTGCTTTCAAAGAATTTAGTGTTAATATTGTGCCAATATAATTCAAGTACCTCGATATCAACAAAGCATTCGATCAAAGTACAATATTATCTTTTGTCACTGTGTGACTGATGACTTTCTGTTTCAGTTGGGACTGTTTGTCAAGATAATGCAAATTAGTTAAAGACAAAGAGAATCTGAAAAGCAGCAAGAGAAAAGCAGTTAGCTACCTACAAGGGAGCTCCTATAAAAGATTGTCAGCTGATTTTCAACAGGAACTTTGCAGGCCAGAAGGGATTGGCACAAAATATTTAAAGTGATGAAAAGCAGGCACCTACAACCAAGATTACTCTAGCAAACAAAGCTAACATTTAGAATTGAAGGGCAGATATGGAGCTTCCCAGACAAGAAAAAGCTAAAGGAGTTCATCATTACTAAACCAGTTTTACAAGAAATGTTAAAGAAATTCTTTAAGAAGAAAAATTAAAAAAGATACACAATATGAATAACAAAATAGCAAGAACTATATACTTATCAAAACTTACTTTAGATGTAAATGGATTAATGCTCCAATCAAAAGACATAGGGTGGCTGAATGAATAAGAAAACAAGCCCCATACATACGCTGCTTACAAGAGACCCACTTCAGATTGAAAGACACACAGAGAAAGTAACGGGATGGAAAAAGACATTTCATGCAAATAGAAATGAAAAAAAGCTAGGGTAGCAATACTTACATAAGACAAAATAAACTTTAGAAAAAAAGGCTATATTAAGAGACAAAGAAGGACCAGCAATTCCACTTCTGGGTATTCAGACGGCGAAACTCAAACAATAACTTGGAAAGACATGTGTATTTTTGTGTTAATTGCAACATTATTTACAATTGCCAAGATATGAAAGCAACTTAAGTGTCCATAAATAGACAAATTGATAAAGATGTGGTATATATATTAATATATAATGGAATATTACTCAGCCATAAAAAAATGAAATCTTGCCATTTGTGAAGATATGGATGAACTTAGAAAGTATTATGCTAAGTGAAATATGTCAGGCAGAGGAAGAGAGATACTATATGATTTCACTTGCATATGAAATATAAAAAACAAAATAAATGAACAAAACAGAAACAAACTCATAGATACAAAGAACATTTTGATGGTTCCCAGATGGGAAAGGGGTGGGCAGATAGGTGAAATATGGGAAGATAGCAATATGTGCAAATTGCCAGTTACAAATCAGTCACAGGGATATCAAGTACAGCATAGGAATTATAGTCAATAATCTTGCAATAATTATGTATGGTGTCAGATAGGTACTGGACGTATTGGGGTAATCATCTTGTAAGTTATATAAATGTCTAATCACTATGTTTTACACCTGAGACTAATATAATATCGCATGCCAAATATAATTAAAATATTTTAAAAAGAAACGATTAATTAAAATATCAATTTTTAAAGCAATTTTCATAAAAAAATCAGCTCACTTTAACTCTAAGTTTTATCAACATGGGAATAATTAAAATGTTGTAAATATTTTCTCAGGGTAATTTAGAAAAATTATTTGCTACTAACACTTAACAAACATAAATGTTAGCAGTAGAGATTTTTTATTTGCATAAAACAGATATAACATGTATATGGCAATTACAGGGGATTTAAAGTAATTAGAATCCATGGACAATGTGTTGTTCATATAACTGAATTTGGGGGTAAACCAGAAGAATGTGTCTTCTTTTGTTATTAATAATCTTTTGATATGTCTAAGAATGCTTTCTTCCTGATCTAATAGTGTATTTCTTTGGTGATTAAGACCTTTATAGTTTTTCAGATAACTACGTTGATTATCACATGACATTGTGTACTTTACTAAATAAATAAATCCAATGTTAATGAAAAAGCAATACTGCGATTCAGCTTTTCACTTGTTGCTCACCAGTGGCACAACACATGGGTGCATACTTGTGGGGACTGGCCTGCCATCCATTTCCCCTTTGACATTACTACACATTCAATAATTATTTACCACAGATCTTCTTTTAATAAAACTAGCACTCAACACATACCTAAATGAAAGTTTTATACATATAAAAATGATATAAATAAAATTGGACTCAAATATTTTGGCTCAGGGCTTTTAAGTGTTTAAAAAATATTTTTTTCTTCTTTAAGATGCTTCATTTCTGCTGTTTCTATAGAGAAAAATGGTCATTAGAGTCATGTATTATATTTATTCAAAGTCTTGCTAAGGTTTGGAGTTGCATTTTGTCTGGTCAATATTGACAATTTGGCGTTACATGAAAAGAACTCTGAGGTGTTAATTTAGCAGTAACAGGTAGAGTTTGCTTTAGGATTTAAATTCCTATTCTCTTTAGGTACCTAATAATAATGCAATACCTACACCTCTTGTGTGAGTAATCCTACAATTAGCAGCAATTCTGATGCATGGTTTAAAATCATAAATTGCTTTTAAGTGATAACATTTGTATAATTATATCTTTTTATCCCTGTATTTTTATCACTAATTTGATATTCATGTCTTACCTTTACTTTCCTTTTCAGATTTTTCAATTTTCTTCTTTCCTAGGAGAAAGAAAAAAAACAACAGAAATCATTGGCTTAAAAAAACAATTTTTTTACTCAATCATGGAACAAGCATTTGGAAATGAGACTTAATTCCATAAGTGAAGGGATCAGCTTTTTCAAGATGTGAAGAGTCTCTCTCTTGTGAGAACATATATACAGAGGGTGTCAAAAAAAAGTATACACATTTTAAGCAAGGAAAAAAAAACTATTAAAATTGTAATTCTCAATATATACTGATAGCAAAAGATGAGTACAAGTCACATTTGACTTCTGCAATTACAAGAGGTGCTCAAAATGTTTACCATCAGTGTGCAGACACTTCTGATTACGTCAGACTACTGCTTGAGCAACGCTGACTAGTGTCCACTTGTATACATTTTTTTGGCCCCCCTGGTATTTTTCTTATGCTTGGTTACTTGGCTTGTATTCATTAAGTCACCAGTATGGCAACGCCCCATCACTTTGTTTTTGTGTTTACATGCTTTGAAATAAAACTATAGTAATCCATGTATTATTAATATATTTAAACTAGTAACAACTAGGGGAAAAAATCTACATTTATAGCTTTTGTCTTCAGGAAATAAGAATTTGACTGGTGTTATAGATGCTCAATAAATAAACTATTGAATAAAAATAATGAACGCCACAAAATATCTCCAAGCAAAATGTGGACACTTGCTTTTCAAAACAGAGTTTTAGTTGATTGATGATATTGTTCAACTATATTTATCAGACAACAGTGAAAAGAAAACTGATATTTAATGAGTGACAGCGAACTGTGTAGTGGAGAGGTTATGCATATTATTTCATTTAATACTTATAACAAGCCTTTGGAGAAGTTATTATGCCTGTTCTATAGGTGAGGAAACTGGGAATTTGTGCAGTTAAGGGTTTTCCCCAAATATTGCACAGCTAGATAGAGGTTCACATTTATATACTATTTCCACAGATCTTTGTTACCTCCTCTGGGGAAGGAAATATTTACCTGATTCTTTGATTTCTGATGTTTCCTCTTTAGAAAAGAAGAATATAATAGGGAAAAAAAGAAAGAAAAGTAAAAGGAAGGAGCAGTTTTATATTTCAGTAGCAAAAAATTGAGCTTCATCTGCAGATATTTCCTATTGAATTCCAACAGCAATGACAATAGACACATGTATATAAAATGCCACAGAAACATACTGATAACTAATATTTCTGAAAACTGTAACTAGAAATCTGTTTTGAAAGTAGAACCAATATAGAGACTAACCATTTTTTAATTAAAATTTATACGATTGACAATGAATAGTAAAATTACATAGGTTTCAAGTGTACAATTCTATATATCATCTATATATCACAGTGTGTATTCACCACCCAGAGTCAATTCTCCTTCCATCACCATACATTTAACTTAATTTATCCTCTTCCGCTAATCTTAAACTCTCTTCACTCATGGTAGAATTAATGAATTCTAAGTCCTTTGGTTTGTTCTGTTAATTATAATTTACAAATTATATATCTCCATTACATAAACTTTTAACATGATTCTCATATATCCAGGCATGCATGCTTTCATTGAATATTTATAAGGCAACTTCAAGTATAAGATGCACTAAATATAAAGGATGGGTTTGTGGGATGAGGTTAAAATATCACTGAAATAAACTCAACTCGTTTTGACTACAGTTGGAGTAGTGAAACAAGCTATAAAATGTTATTTGTCCATAGACTATAATAATGCAGAACCAGTCTTTCATTTTGTTCTTTAAAAGAAATCCGTAGACTAACAATATTTTAAAATATAACATACCAGGTTTTTAAAAATATATATTTCCTCACAAATCAGCTGAAGTGATAACATCTTCTCTAAACCTGATACATTTAACTATCAGTCTTATATAACTTTTTGGGAAGCTATTTTCAAATTCAAGAAAATTGGATTAAACTATTTTATTATACTGAAGATAGAAAATGAATAATGTTTCATAAATAAAACAGTATTTGCAAATGATTATATTTTATACTAGCATTCTAGTTTTGACTTTCAACACTTAATTTTTATTATATTCTTCACATTAGTAGTAAAAATACAAACTAAATGGACTAGAGATTTTCTCCAACCCAAAGGTAACATTTAATGTTTTAACATTGGCATGGAATTCATTCAGAAGAAAACTGTAGCTGCACTTGTAAGAATCTGTCATAACATTCATAAGGAACCACGTGAGTCCTTGTCATCTAAAAACGTTGGATATAACTTCTAGATACATTCTTGACTGAAATGCACATATTTATACCCCAGGGTAAAGCCTGGGTCATGATTTAACAGTATCAAGTAATTTAATTTTTATAAAATTTCATAAATTTTCAAAATGTCATAAATTGTTGCATTTTTAATACTGTTTGAAATATCAAAATAAAACAGTAATTCTCATATACTAAGAACAACTTATCTGCAAGTTTTGAAAAAATAAAAAAACAAAAAACTAATGTGTTAAAATTAAATAATTGAAGGCAGGTATTACGTGTTCTGAATTTTTCTTGACCTAGCAGTGATTATTAGAGTATCTCCATACTGTGTTTACGCAATACAAATTAACAAACAACTGAAAGTACATAAATGAGAAATGCTATCATTTTTTTTACCCACAGGTATTAGTTGTCATGGTAAATGTGTTAATTACACAGCTATGACAACAGAAATGATTTTAGGTGTTCCTTCATATATCCTGGTACAATGTAATATACCTAATATATGCTCAATAAATACTTGTTCAAGGATTAATAAATTCAATAAACAGAATATTCTGTCAATCTGAATAATTTACATAGTTAATGGCATGATGGCTATTGCATTAATAAATATACTATACATTTTTTCTGCATGTACAATTCAAAGAAATTACAAAATTAAATTAATTAAAACCAAGTTCTTAAATTCTAAAATGGTACACTTACTTGAAGCTGGTTTTGGTTGGTCTAAAAAGTAAAAAGGAAAAAAAAATCAGTGATAATTTTCTACCTATAGGTAAAATATTAGCTATTTATATTTCCTATTTCTTTTTGTTCAAATTAAATTAGGAATAATACAACTTACACTGAAATGAGCAATAGGCAATGCATTTTGAGTAATTTTTAAGTCATATTCCCAATGTAGTCCCGAAAGATGAAGTCGTAAAGCTTCAAAGTATAGATTCTTTTTGGTTTCCTCTTTATTCCTGTAAAATCTCATCTTTGATTTGATGCACTATGAATGCTCACAATAATCTAAACTTCTTTTTCTGAATGGCATAAAATGCATATTCTACCATTGTCCTTTTAGAATACATATGAGTATTAATTAATATTAACTATTCAAACTCCCCCAGTTTAGTTTTTGAATGAAGAACCTGACGTTATAAAATCTCAGGAAGAATAAATGAGTGGTAGGTGATAAACACAAAAGTATACTATCTAAAGAAATTATCTCTTTCTCCAATATACCTTGTCTTCTGAAGTCACTGACTAAAAGCTTTAATTATTCAGTCTTACACCTCAAGATATATTTATTCATTAAAAAGTAGGAAACATTTGTTCATGATTGCGAAGAATTTGAATCATCCAAAATTATGTCAACTAACTAATTCATTAACAGTGGGGAATACAAAATAATACTCTTTTAGAGAACAATTAAGAATATCTATAAACTTACATTGAATATACAATTTTATTAAAATATTGCTTTAATACATTTTATCCCAAAGATAAATTCACAAAACTAGACAGGTAGATATATTTATTATTGTGTATCATTAAAGAAAGCTTGTTAATCATGTGTAAATCAAAGACTAGTTAATTGTGTACAATTATATAAGAATACTATTAATGAGGAAATCTTTTATCTACTGATATAAAAAAATCTTCAAAATACACTGTTGAATAGAAAAATATAGGGAAAGGGCTATTTATACGATGTCATGATTTGTGCAAAAAAAGTGGAAATATATATATTTGTATATATGTATGTGTATATGCATTTATATATTGGTAGAAGGATACATTAAGAAATAAAAATGTTTATATATTAGATATTATTAGATAGTTTGGGAATGGGAACTGATAGAATAGGTAATAAAAAGGAAATGGAGGGATATTTTTTCAGTTAGCATCATACATGTCTTAGTGTTTGAATCATGCAAAATATTATATATTTTAAAAATTGAGATATATATTCTTAAAAGAATTAAACTAACTACAATAGAATGGGATAATTTCTATTTTAAGAAAATATGTTGAATTCAGATTAGTTTTCAGTAAAATGTAGTGTGTGCAATTTGATAGAATATAGTACAATACTATCAACAGTGAATCAATGTCATCAGTATGGTAAATGACATTAATACTAACAGTGAAATACTGAATATTTTTAAAGGTTCAAGTGAGTATGAAAGAAAATGCTATTTCGTTAATACTGCTGCATTATAGTAACATTTTTGGCAATCCACATATATTGGTTATAATATTTAGCAAAATGTTTCATTGTCAATAATACCACGGCTCAATGTCAGATAAACTAGATCTTACCACAAAACCACAAGACTAAACACTAGCAGAAAATAAAATGAAAAGCCATTTTAAGCTTTGCTTTAATTTTCAAATTTAGTAAAAGTAGTGAATTAAGACAATGTAAGCCAAAAATGCAATAACATCTGTTTTTATAGGTGGAGATTTTTTTCTTGATATTTACCTTTTTCTATAGAGAAAAATCAAAATTAACTGACAATCTGTGGATTGTTTGTATAGGAATGTATAGGAAGCATTTCTTATTTATATATTTACAGGCTACCCTCATTTACATGGGAAGCATGGCCCCAAAGTCATTTGCATATAATTGGAACACAGAAAGCATATTGTCAGAGAAACACAGTAAAAACAAGGTCAGGTTCATTCTCAGGGCATCCTGTAAGACAATTACAAACCTATTAGCCCTCTTGGTGCCATGTGGTATAAAAAGAGAATAGAATATGACAAAGTGGGGAATAATAAGAAGAGGATTTTTCTTTTTGGTAAAGGTTGACTCATCCCTTGGGGATAGTTTAAAGCAGATGACAAATTGCCTTTGGCATTTTACAAGCTCTCTCTTTACCTCTTTGACTCTTTCTAGTTCCTTTAATGCTGGGTCTGAAGCATTTTGGTGCTAGACATTAGCTTCTTGTTGAAAATTTAACCCAGACTTGTCTTATTCCAGAAAGTACCACATTTGTATTTTTATTTTACTGAACCGCCCTCTCTGGAAAGGTCCAATTAGATTTCTCACAGATGTATGTAAACTAAGTTTAGTAGACTACAAATGAAATCAAAATTTGTAATTGATATCTCTGTCAGTCTTCTGAAAAATATTTGAATTAAAAAACAAAAAAATAGGGTCTCTCTCTCTTTCATCAAATTGGATTTTCAAATGAAGCCACATAGGGTAGGATATTTTGAATGAAGTTGAGAATACTTTGAAATAGAGAAGATCACTGTCAAGCATTAATTCTTTTTAATCACTTCCAGGGTGAGTACTCCTGAGCTTTAATTGATATTTAACTGGCCTTTGCTTATCTCACTCCTGAATTTGGAGATTCTCTTAAGTACTACTATTTTTCCCCAACATGGTGCACCAGCAGTGAAGTAGGTGAGAAGATGTGGGAACCATGTTGTCATAAGACTAAATTGGATATATGTAAATTAGGGATTGACAGCATTCAAGAATGAACTTCTATGAACTTAATTTGCATAAATGTTAATATTAAATAAGCATGCAAAATAAAAAGAAATTAAGTAGATAATATTCAAGTTATTAAACTGTCATAATCATAGCAATACCAAAGTATAATAAATTATAGTAACAATAATAATATTATTCAAATGTTTATTCAAAATGTATGCAACAGGTTCTTTGATTTGAATATATATTCTATTTAGGCCCCATATATTTGCACCATATCTCCTGAACAACTTATGTAGCTTCCTAACTGGATTCACCAAATTCATCTTTGGACCTTGTCAATCCATTTTCATAAAGACCCAGAGAATATTTGACCAACATCTACTCCTGACTTCATCTAAGTTTCCATTTCACAAATACAGATCATTCAAGGACCATCATAACAATTTTGACACAATTTTGAATATATTTCCTACCTTTGTGATAATGGGCAAATGTTCATGTCTTCCTGTGCCCAATAATCACCTTTTAAACTCTACAACTGTAATAATCTCTGTATCACTCCTAAACAATAAAATGGCTGGTCTCTAACGTCCATACTCATGAGAAAATTCCATGATTTTAATAAACAAATGGCAAAATGTTTATAATTTTGTGTATTTCTAAATACCAACAAGTACCTACAGTATAATTAATACTTCTTAAAGCAAACAAATTAAAAATAATATGCTGTTCATATTGTCAGAAATTGTATACCATCTCTTATTTTTCATTATTCATTATGAATGTTTAAAAAATTCTCATCACCCTAGCTTCTTAGTGTTATTTTATAGCCTATATGGACTCACTCTTTTAATATTGATAATAGTGATATAACTTCCAGAGATTTTTTTCTGTATAGTTATAGTTAACTATCAATTAGTAGAGAAAGATAAGGATGTTAAATCAAAGCCATAGCAAAAACATTACTTTATCACCTATATAGGCATTTTAGTCTAGGCAACACTAAAAATAATAATTTTAAAAAAAGCAAATTGTTAAAGTTGAAATGACCAAGCAATACTTTTGAGATTTTATTCTTTTCATCTCTTACTTGCTGGTTTGGGCTTGACCGTGGAGAATGGAGGAAAATAAATGTCATATTGATGAATATAAACCATGGGGAAAAACAACTCTTTAGCATTTATACTTATCCTTCTTAGTTTTAGATTCTCTTTTTATCAGAAGTGTAATCCATTCTCTCTGAGCTCTACTATTTCACTGTCAGTGAATGCATTAATCACATTGCTAAGGAAAAACTAAGACACGAAATGTATGCAAAATTTTAAACTAGTATATATTTGAAACATAGATACATTGGACTAGTTTCTTCATAATCTCCAAATACCTATATAACTAAATGAGATACTCAGAGGATCCCTTAACAATTTATGGTGAAAATTAGAGGAACATTAACTAAAATTATGAGCTTTGGCAATGGTTGGAATAGAGTAAAATGGTCATAAGAGATAGCGTGAAATGGCCTTATGGAGTTTCTTTCTTCCTCATGTAATAATAGTCTATAATTTCTATAAATAACTGGTTCTTTCCTGAATTTTATTATATTTTCCTCTGAGAAACTGTATTTAAATACTTATTATCATGGCTATCTCTGTTGAAAGAAATTACTTTTCAGACTTTTTCATTTGGATTTACTTTTAATAAGAGATTTACTGTTCATGACTAAGGTGGGTAAGATTTCTGTCTTGGAATCAAATGGGAGATTCAGTGGTTACAGATGTCAGCAGAGATAAAGACTCAGTTTTGTTCATCCTTACAGAAAAGAGCTCTAGAACTGCAAGAGTGTGTGTACGTCCTTGTTTTTCTCACATGAAACAATGAGGGATGGACTGTTTTGCTTTAATATTATACATTCTGTTGATCTTTCTCTGGGGCAGCTCCATGTAACTGTCTGTGGAGCTCTCATGAGAGGAAATTACTCCATAGAATACATAAATAACAGAAAGTTTCAGATTTTTGTGATTTTAAAATTTGAGAAAATATGCTTTGAAAATAAGACTAAATACCTAATATCACATGGCAATCAATGCATAATATGGATTTCCTCATGAATTATATGTAAGCTTAGGTCAATCACACTTTTAAAAACTAAAGTTATGTCATTCTAATTTTCCAGTGTTAATTTTTATTGAGTATATCTTTTAATCATTTATAAGAAGTCAGAATCTTAGAATATATGGCACTAAAAGTATGCAAACTTCAGTGAAGATGTGTGTGTGTGCATGTATGTGTGTGTGTGTGTGTATGTACCCACATAACATAAAACTGATACATAGAAGAAAAATATGAAATATCTACTAACCTGTTTTTTCTGTTGTGGTAACTTTTACTTGCTTGACAACTTTTTCTTCTGTGATAGGAAAAAAATATCGTCACAAAACAATTATATATTTCAACCTTGATATTTTGTATTCACTTTGAAATAACACCAATATTGACATAAACATAGCTGTTTCTTTGATAAAATAGCAAGTGACGACTTCTATTCAAATTGGATGGAAACACAAAGAAAACTTGTTCATCTGCAGATGTCCTTTGAAGTTTTCTTGCTATAAGAATTTTCTTAATTCAAATCATCCCCTAACCTGCCAAGACACACGCTATCCCTTGCCTTCACTATATTTCCCTGTATTTTTCTACACAGAAGTATTGTTTTATAAAACATGTATCCCCTTTTCATTACTGAATTAGAATAGGAAGAAGACATTTTTTTTTTTTTTTTTTTTTTATCTTTCTTGTAGAAGATACCTCCCTGGGAACCTAAGGTTAGCAGGGAAACCTAAGTTTTTGTTTGTTTGTTTTTTTGGTGTAAAACTAGGGCAGGGCAAAAGTGGTACATATACAGAATGTCTTCTGTTCCCTATGTTTTTATCGACATAGTTAAAGATTTGAGTTAAGGAGATTATTATAATGATCCTATATAAAGTTAAAGTTTTCAAGTGTTCAGCATGGGAGTCAATCAGCTGGTCAAACTTCCTAATGGAAAAGCTTTCTTGGGAAACCGAATTTAAAGAGTATGAGTGTTATTATTGAAATACAAGAAAGGTGTAGCTAGAGGAGAACATATTTTCTATATGTTCAAAGAATAAAATCTCTCATTCTTTCTATAATTTTGCCTCAAAATGACTGACATCTGGAACAATGAAGAAATAACAGGTTTTCATTATTCTTTAAGTTAGGAGGTTCTAAAAATTGTTTCTAAGGTTCTGCTTATGTTAATATAGACAGTTATTCTCTATTCTCCAGCTCCGCTTTCTTTATTCGTAGGGTTTCTGCTGTTAATGTCTCATGTTTTTGAAAGCATAGGCAAATGAAATAAACCTGACTCAAACCCATTGTAAACAGATTCTCTAAAGTAAAATTTTAAAAAATGTAAGCAAAAGGTTTCCTAAGATACGTTTAAAGAAAGTATGTTTTAACTTTTTAAAGATCCTGGACTAAACATATTCACAACATTGGATAAATCATTTATCCTAGAATAAAGGAAAAAATTCTACAGAATAGTTGAGGTTTGGGACTGCCTCAAAATTAAATTCTTATTTAATTAGCTTAAACTGAAACTTGAATAAAGTTGCTCGTCTTAAGTAAAAACCAATTATTAAACTCACCTTGGTAAATTCTGTGTTTCTCTGTATTAGTGGAACACATTGGCTTACCTCTACTTTTTCCTAAATTTAAGACAAGGAATAAAAAGAAAGGAAGGAAGACAAAGACGGAGTAAAGAAGAAAGGAGGAAAAGTAGAGAGAAATGTGGATATCCTTTTCCTTGTTTTGGAGTCTAAAATGGTCACGTTTGAATGAGCCAATCTGAATTACAAATGTTTTCTAAGGATGTCTTGCCCAAGCAGAACAAAACAAAATAACATATAGAGCCCATTCATCTGAATGCTGGGGATGATTGTGCTAAATTAAGCCTCTGACAGGAAAGGAGGACTAGTTGTGTAGTAACATGGGACTGGTCAAGTCCTCAGTACAAAAAACACTGTGACGATGACAAAAACTGGAGACGTTCTAGAACCTGGATGTCTTAAGACATGAATCCTAACTAAGAATTTTAGAATAGACTCTATGCTCTTTATCCTGCTAAAACTAGAAAATTGAGAGATAATTTGATACTACAAATACTACCGACACAATACCTAGTTTACATTGAGAAACAGGCTTTTCTTGTTTCACTATGTCTTCTGCTGAAAATAATAAAAATCAAATCTTTTCAGGTGTCTAGCATTATAAATTAAGACTCAGTGAATTCCTTCTGTGAATTAGGCCAATGTTAAGTAGAAAATAACATAGATTCACCAATTGTGCCCGTGGGAAAAAAAACTGTTCCTAAATTTTCATGTCATCATAGTTTATATAAAAAGGTTTGTGTTGCATGAAAACAATATACCAAGAATTCTTATTTACATTTAAGCACCTGTAATATCCAAAAAGTAGGCTATAATGAAGTATCAATACTGATATAGAAATTGTAAATTTATATTATTGAAAATATTTTAAAATTTTCTTGCAAAAAATTCTATATAACATTATAGATAAAATTCATATATACACTGTGCTTTGAGCTTTTTCAGATGTAGCTAAAAATATTTATTTATAGAAATAAATAACATTCAATTAAATCACTACAAAACTACACTATTTGACAATAATAAATAAAAGTTTTAAATGGTACTAGGCCTAACTAGAGGTGTTAAATGGTATTAGGTTTCTGGTGAAGAATAAAAATTGTAGGTGATATGCAAAGTATTTATGTCTAGTAATATACATTCATCTGCAGCAAATAAATATAAATAAATCATGAGATAATAGGCATCTATGAGTCTTGTTACATTAAAATATATTATTTATAAGAACAACTAGACTCAAGCTTACGATTAGTAGCTAGGTAAAATCTGGTGAGAATTAAAGGAATAATATAATATTGTATACATATCTCGACTTCAATTCTTGAATTTGGTGATATTGAAGAATCCTGATAAGTAATTTTTATAATGAAGTAATTGTTTCCACAGAAACTAAGGGTTTTTGTCACTTGCCTCGGGTCAATAGCTAGTTGGTACTAGACCTAAGATATCAGCACTAAATAGCAATGCAAACTTGGAAAAGTTATCCTGACTTTAGGTCAATGTTTCCTCTTAATGAAATGATTGCTAGTCTGAGACAATCTCTTAGTGAGAGAACCCAGGATTTTGAATAAATCAGACATAGGCAGAATCCTACCTCCAATATTTAACTTGAAAATCTTGGAAAAATAATTTAATTTCTGAAGCTGGTCTATTGGATTGTTTTCATAGATATTAAGTATAACTAATAATTGTCATGATTTACGTCTCTCATAGTGATATGATGAAACTAAAAATCTTATGTTATTCTTTAACTTATAGCAGATGCCAAATAATTATTAATTATATGTAATTATATATAATTCTTGTCCTCTTCCTCTTCTAATCTCAGTAACCTATGATTTTTATGACTCGTGTGCGTTATCAGAAAGAAACTGACAAATTAAACATGATTACATTTGTTTTCAAAAACCCTCAGAAATGTCTCCTGAAAACTGGAGTGTGCTGAGGCCCACTTAAAGCCAAATAATGAGGATCTGGGAAGCTCTGTGTAAAATCTCTACTGGTGGTGGTAAGCCTCTTTTAATCTAAAATGAAGGTTATATCAGCTCTATCAATTTAAGAATAAAATTATTGTTATTTGAGTTTGTTTCCCTTTTAACTTGTGACTCTGAAGGGAAAACTCAAAGCAGAAAATTTAAAATCTGAATAACAATTAACTAGAGCACAAATTCAGTTTTGGAAATTATTTTATTTTGTTTACCATCATTGAAAAGCAAAATTGTACTAAAAATTATTCCAGTTTCATGTTGGTTTGTCAACGCTGGACTATTAAACAGACAGTAGTTAGAATCATGCCACATGCTTGTCGGTCATTAAGTTGTTGCTACTGCTAATTGATTTCAACCTGAATTTTATGTTTTTCAAAGATGTTTGTTGTGTAGAATAGTTCTGGCTTGAATTGTGTGGGGACAAAGCCCCAAAAAGCAGTTTCCAGGCTCTTGGCCTCACATAGAAAAGTGCTGGCGCAGGTAGTAAATGGCCATCAACTGTGATTGGATGGCCATCAGCTGTGGCTAGTGGCTGTCAGCTGTAACCAGTGAGCCATTGGCCACTAATATAACTGCTGTGACTATGCTAGCAAAAAAAAACAAAATGGGGGCTAGCAAGAGCGAATTGCAGAGGCGGATGCCTCCAGCAAGAATATATTGGATTGACTCCCCTATCTATGGCTCCGTGGGTGTTTCTTTTTGGCCTCACCATATCCTACATTCTTATGTGGGGAGCGGGAGCTGAGACCCCGCAGGCCGCACCGCACAACAAATTGTGTCCCACACAAAAAAGATATCTTGAAGTCATAACCCCCAGTACCTCACAATGTGACTGTAATGCAGAGACTCAGCTCCTGCTCCCCGCACAAGAACGCGGGATATGGTGAGGCCAAAAAGGAACACCCACAGAGCCGTAGATAGGTGTGGGGACAGAGCAAGGAGTGCAGTTTCCAGGCTCTTGGCCTCACGTGCTGGCTCAGATAGTAAATGGCCATCAATTGTGATTGCATGGCCATCAGCTGTGGCTGGTTGGCCGTCAGCTGTAACCAGTGAGCTATTGGCCTCTAATATAACTGCTGTGGCTACGCTAGCAGAAAAATGGGGGCTAGCAGTAAGATGATGGCTGAGCTAGCAAGAGCGGATTGCAGAGAGGCGGATGTTGCCAGTGAGAGTATAGTGGTAGGACTCCCCCGTCTATGGCTCCGTGGGTGTTCCTTTTTGGCCTCACCATATCCTGCGTTCTTATGTGGGGAGCGGGACCAGAGACCCCGCAGGCCGCCCCACATGGCAATAGGGGAGTCATACCACTATATTTTCGCTGGTGGCTGGGTGGGAGACACATGATCGGCAACCGTCCGCTTCTCTTCCAACCAACCTCCCAGCATAGCCATGGAGTTATATCAGTGGCTAATGGCTAACTGATTATAGCTGATGGCCAACTAGTCACAGTTGATGGCCATCTACTACCGGAGCCAGCACCTTTCCACATGAGGGCCAGAGCCTGGAAACTGCTTTCTGGGACTCTGACCCCACAGTCACCTTATTTAGAAATAGGATGGTTGCAGATGTGATTAGATAAGATAAGATGAGGTCATACTGGAGTAGGGTGGGTCCTTAAGCCAATCTGACTGGTGTTCTTATAAAAAGAAGAAAAGAGAAACAAGGATAGAGACACACAGGAAGAAGATGACTATGTGATGATGGAGTCAGAGATTGGAGTGATGCTTCTACAAGCCAAGGGACACAAAGATTGCTGGCAAACACCTGAGGCTACAACAAGCAAGGAAAGGTTCTCCTATATAGGCTTCAAGGAGAGTGTGGCTCTGATGCCATCCTAATTTTGGATTTGTAGCCTCTAGAACTATGAAAGAATAAATTTTTGTTGTTTTAACCTACCCATTTTGTGGTACTTTATTCCAGGCATCCTGGGAATGGTACTGGGATATGGGATGCTGCTGTAATAAATATCTATAAATATGGAAGTGTCTTTGGAATTAGGTAATGGGTTGAGGCTCAAAGATTTTTGAGGCACTTGATATAAAAAGACTAGATGCCTTGAAAAGACGATTGGCAGAAATATTGACATTAAAGGCTATTCTGATGAGTATTCATAAAGAATTGAGGAGAGCTATAAAGAAAGCTTCTGTCATCTTAGAGACTACATATGTCATCATGAACACAATGTTAGAAATAAGAATGTCAAATGTGTTTCTGCTGAGGTCTCAGAAGGAAATAAGGAGCACGTTACTATATATACTAGGTGAAGAGTGATTTTTGTTATGAAGGAGCAGAGAAGTTGACTGAATTGTATTCTTCTATTGGGTGGAAGGTAGAACTTATAAGTGAAGAACATGAGTATTTAGCTGAGGAAGTTTCCAAGCAAAGTGTGAAAGATTCAGCCTGGTTTCTCTTTACTGCTTATAATAAAATGGGAAAGGGAAAATTAATTGAGGAATAAACTGTTAAGCAAAAGGAAACAGCACATGGTTTAGATAGAGTGCCCTGGAGACTGGGTCAATGATATGGCTGGACAAATTTTGGTAAAGTGAGTAAAGAATAAATGTGTGACTCATAGATCCAATCCACCATCTCAGCAGAAGGCAGGGATAGAGATGTGGTGATCCAGGAAAGATCTGTGGAGGGCCTTCTTGTCCAATGGCTTGGACATCCTTTAACTGAATGCAAGACTGGTCATGTTTTTGAGAATATTATACAAATAGAAGCAATACCAGCCTGGGAAAAAGGGACAGAGATGGGATAAAATGAAGGAATAACATTGTTGATGGCAGAACCATGGATTCAAACTTGAGCTAATAGGACCTCCTCAGGTAGACAGGGCATGACTGTCACCTAGATGGGCCAAAAGGGCAGAGCCACCACCCTACCAGGCCCAGAGGGCAAGAAGTGAGCCAATTAGAATTTTCTCAGGATTTGAGGTCTAATGGAATTTTCCCTGCTATGTTGTGGATTTACTTGGAATGTGTGACCTCTTTGTTTTTCAATCCAATTTCTCCCTTTAGGAATGGCAATGTCTATCTTGTGGATATCTCACTATTTTATTTTGGAAGCAGTAATTTGTTTTCTGGTTTTATAGTTTCACAGAGGGAAATTTTCTGCAGGAAGAATTATACCCTCAGTTTCACCCATAATTGATTTACATAATGAGATTTGGGACTTTGAATTGATGAAATTTTGAATTTAGAGTTGATGTTAAAATGAATGAGACTTAAGGACTGCAGAAAGGGGTGAATATGTTTTGCACCATACGAAGGACATGAATGGGGGGGAGATGCAGAGAGCAGACCTCTACGGATTGAATTGTGTTCTCTAAAAAGACATGCTGAAGTCCTAACCTCCACTAACTCCGAATGTCACCTTATTTGGAAATAGGGTCATTGTAGATGGAATTAGTTAAGAATTTGTCATATGGGAGTAGGGTAGGTCCTTAATCCAATATGACTGTTATCCATATAAGAAGAGGAGAAAAGGTATGATGATAGAGACACAAAGAGAGATGATGTCCATGTGACAACAGAGGCTGAGATTGGAGTGATGCTTGTATAATCCAAGGAACACCAAAGATTGCTGGCAAATACCAGAAGCCAGAAGATGCAAGTATTGATTCTTCCCTACAGGTTTCAAGGGACACATGGCCCTACTGACACCTCAAGTTTGGACGTCTAGCTTCCAGAACTATGAGAGAATAAATCTCTGTGTTTTAGTCACCAAGTTTATGGTATTTTATTACAGCAGCCCTACAATCCTAATACAGTTAGGGAACATGAACCAAAATTTTAAGGGTTTGGGGAATTTGATTGCTCTTTGTTCTTTTAAAAAAGATTCTGCTGACTACTACAGCCCTCAAAAATATTCATTCACCCAGGAGCCCCCAAAAAGGGGAAAAGTGAGAGCAGTTGTTTTTCTGACAATATTTATGTCCTATAATCAGCAAAAGTAGTGTTTTTGTAAAACTGAGCTCTATTAGTCAATTGTTTTCTTCTGAACCACATGTATTTCTGAGCAGTTTTTCCTATATAAGTAGTTTGTTTTTTTCCCCCTAGAAACACATAGTACAAAATCTGTAGTATGTTTGCTTTATTTTAAAAAGGTGATGAAGGATAAAATTTTGGTATAATATTTACACTAGGACCCAACATTTGCAAAGATATACTCAAATTATGCTATTCACTATAAATATGGAATTGCAAGTATGAATCTATACATAAAATTCACATACCTGGCTTGTCTTCCTTTTTTACTTGTGGCTCTAAAAATATAGATAAATAATAATGTTGATTATATAAAGATATATTTCCTGTACTCACGCATATTTCATTTACATATTATTCATTGTTTTTAATAAGCCATATTAATTTTCTTCTTATAATTGCAGAAAATTAATACAAACAGATAAATAATGGTTCCTCATTTTCAATCACAATAGGAGTAATTTTGAGAAAAAAGCAACAATCTGAACTAAGATTTTTAATGAAAAGTTAATTAAAGGTACTCATTTGTACCTCCAGTGAATAAAAAATGAAGGAAAACTTTGGCATAGCATGTTCTCAGAAATACACTTAGGAAATAAGCACATTGTCTGCACAAAATAGTTAAGCTCTGACTTTAAGCAAAATACTCAACAATAGAATCATAGAATAATTAAAGCATGCATTTAAGATTTGTTTTATTTACTTATTTATTTATTTATTTGTTTATTTATTTATTTATACACACAACATACGTGGAGGCTTAGGCTTGACTTCTTTACCTAGATAAAGTTAAAAAATTACTAAAGACTTAGTCATTCTTATTTAATTGACATTGAATATGATAGAACATTATAAATTTGAATATCAAAATCAAACCATATAGACCCTACTGTGTTTCCCTGAAAATAAGACCTAGCTGGACAATCAGCTTTAATGCGTCTTTTGGAGCAAAAATTAAATACAAGACCCGGTTTTATTTTACTATACCATAAGACTGGGTCTATAATATAATGTAATGTAATGTAATGTAATGTGATGTAATATAATATAATATAATATAATGTAATATAATATAATATAATATAATATAATATAATACATATAATACTGGATCTTATATTAATTTTTGTTCTAAAAGACGTGTTAGAACTGATTGTCCAGCTAGGTCTTATTTTCAGGGAAACACAGTAGCTATTATTCTTTATTGAAATTCTACAAGATATACGGCCATGCCAAGTTACTAATTGAAAAATTATTTTAAATAATAAAGCTTAGTTTAATTTTATTACACCATTAAATGTAATTTGTTCATGTGTGCAATGTTAACGTTTTAATCTAATATTAAGAAAGGACACATAGTTTTATTTGGAGACATTATTTTTAACCCTTCATTACACAAGATGAAAGAATGTGAGACTATTATTTTCCATTAACATTATTAATATGCTATTTGTCTCAGTATAATATATTAAAAGTGATTGCTGCTGAATTTGAAATTCCTTGTGACTAGGAATATATCATGTTTTCATGGCATGCTGGTACCCTAGTGCAGAGGTTGGTAAATGCACTGTAAAAGATCAGATAGTATATATTTTTGAATTTGGGGCCATAATGATCTCTGTTGCAATTATTGAACTTTATTGTTGTAGCACAGAAGCAGCCATAAACGATAAGTAAATGAATAGGAATAGCTGTGTTCCTGTAAAACTTTATTTACAGAAACTGGTTTCTAGTCTATAGGCCATTGTTTGCAAACTCTGTCATATCCATAATCAGTTTTAATTTTATTTCTTTTCTTATCTCAACTAAGATTTTGACAGTAAAAATAAAAATTAAAAAAAAAATCTTCCTTTGATTCTGTAATCTCTTATAATGCCATCCGATACCCTTCCATCACTGCTCAACTCAGCTTCTTAAGAATGTAAGCTTTATGTGCCCTTTTTCACTTCTTGAGTCCCATTTAATCATTGATTCACTAATCTAGCTACTATTCCCACCATTCTATTCATCAGGCCACTCTGATCACCAATTCTCCCCTACTTTCCAAGACCAATGAACATATCTAACTATACTGATTGCTTTCTCCTTTATAAATCTCTGTTCATTTGGCTTCTCATACAGATGCACATAACATATTCTATTATAATAGAATAAATATTAATATGCCCTCTTTATTCTTAAACCGTCCTGGCGTCTTCTACTTCTAGTGGAATAGACCTGATTAATCTTCTCATTTGAAACTATAGAAAACAGACAAAAGTACATAAAACAATGGTTGTAAAGATATGAAGATCATACAACAAAGAATAGTGATCCTTAAATTATGGGTAACAAATGAAGTGTGCCCCATTACTGTTCTAGCTTAATGCCTTGAGAAAGTTACCAGGAACATGGAGCTGAATTGATTAGATGGATCTGGGAATCTGGAAAGGCCAAGACAACCAGAGAACATAAGTCAGAGTAACGTAAAATAGAGAGCGGCACGAAGAAGAAAGAGAGAGATAAAGAAAGTTCTGGATATTTTTGGAAGACCTCCTTAAGTCTTCAGATGAACACTGACAAGCATATGTATGGTAGAAAACTGCCTGAGGTCAGGGAAAGAAATAATGGGAAGAATACTATAGCTCTTTATAGTAGGTGTTGAAGTTAGGTAGTGTTCATTCTCCAACTTTGTTCTTTTTGTTCAGTATTGTGTTGGTTATTCTAGATTGTTCCCATTCCATATAAACTTTAGAATCAGTGAATATCCACAAAATGACTTGCAAGAATTTTGATGGAGATTTCATTGAATCTATAGGTCAATTTGAAGAACTGACATCTTAAGTAATATTGTATCTACAAAAATGGACTCTGTCTCCATTTATTTACATTTTTGATTGTTTTCATCAGAGTTTTGTTTGCTTTTTATTTGGCTAATTTTTACTTAGGGCTCAGTAAAACAGGTAGCTGTTTTGTAAAACAGGTAGCTGCTCCTTATCTGATGTTCATTGGATTGCTTTTCCCTTTATGTGCCATTATTTTTTTGATCTCTTGATCATTATATTAATCACAATCTAGTGTAAATATTAACTTAAGAGAAAGCTTCCTCTTCTAGTCTGTGAGATATTTGTGAACAGAGAGCATTTGTATCTATCACTGAATCCAGAGAATTGCTACAATGCCTTAATACATGGTCACATGGTAGGTACTCAATTATTTGTTTATTCAATAAATAAATAAAATAATTGATGAAAACAAAAGAAAGTAAATGAATAAATAAATGGATCAATGAAAAATGAAGGTAGGAAAACATGAATTCAGGAATTATATTTGAATACAAAATGCATGTTAAAATTACTGCATACTATCTTTGACTTAACAAAACAATTTGCCTCTCAGGCAAAGATAAAAAGTGCAATCAGTTATATAATTCACAATGTTTTAATATATAAACAAATAAGTTGTTTAAGAGAAGCATAACAATCACTGGTAATGATATCTAAGATGAAAATCTTTTATGGATTCCGGGGGTGCGAGGTAGGGGAAGACTGTATAATATAGTAAACAACATCTTGAACAATATTCCTACCCTAAATATGTAATAGTTTTCACAGGAATCCACCTACTGCTCTCAACATATACCAATGGCACCATCCCAAGTAAGTTCAATAAAAGAAATGTAACTTTGGATCCGATCAATACGGCACATTTATATAGTTATGTACTCTGTCTAAATGTAAGAATAAAATCAGTTATTGAAACTCTATACAGTGATATCTGGAGGATTGACCAATCGTATTTCTTTTCCAGAATTTAATAAATACATGGACATAATCCTAAGAAACAGGTACAACACACACACACATACACACACAACACACAAACATACCAACACAAGTTGTGTGCAAATATAAGGGTGTTTAATTATGCTCTTGAAGCACAGTTTGGTTAAAAAATAATCTTGACTTAAATGTTCTACACATTTCTATCATTGGGTTGTGATAAATACTAGACAACTATGTATTCTCATGAAGCTTCCTAATTCTAATATCTAGGTTTCAGAGTTGTTTCTTCACATGCCCTAACCCACAGTTACTTATTTCCAAATTCAATTTCAACTGTGGTCCCATAACAGCTCTGTAATTATTCTGCTGTTCTCTTTATATTCTGTGTTATGTTTTTTTTAATTGTGTTCTTGCAAAATATATGCTGAAGTCCTCATATTCAGTACTTTATAAATGTGAACTTATTTGGAAATAAGGTCTTTGTAAATAAATTAAGACAAGGTCATTAGTGTGGGCCCTACCCCAATGTGACTAGTGTCATTGAAAGAGGAGAAGAGACACAGAAATTGAATGTACAGAGGGAAAGTTCTATAAGGAAACACAGGGAGAACACCATGTGATGACAGAGGCAGAGATTGGAATGATGCATCTACAATCCAAGGGACACCAAGGATTGCTGGCGATCCAAGAAACTAAGAGCAAGACGTGGAACAGGTTATCCTCTAGAACCTTTAGAGAGCAGGGTCCTGCCCACACCTTGATTTTAGACTTTTGCATGCAAAACTGTGAGAGAATAAATGTTTATTGTTTGAAATCCCTCAGTTTGTGGCACTTGTTACCACAGACAGACCTAGGAAATTACAGCACTATGCCTGTCCACCACTGCATCTCGCCATAATTACCAAGAATATTCAAATTGGTCACGAAAACACATGCTTTCTCCCATCACTCTTCTTTGAACTCAGTAGCCAGAAAGATTTTCTAGAAAATATTGTCTAGTCATTCCACATATCACATCGCAGCCTAAAGCATGTGCCTTCATTATTAACTCCAACTGCCTCTGCCTGGTCAGTGAGGTTATTGATGAACCTAATTGCTGCTTATCGCATCACCTTCTTCTCTCTGTTCACCATTTTATATTCTACATTCAAGCCATACTGAAGTATTATATTTGTAAAAACCAACATATGGTCTCTTTTGTCTTTGGGCTGTCTTATATATATAGAACATTCTTCCTCCTTCTTCATCTGGCTAAATCTCATTTGTTATTTAGATCTTCCCAGCCAAATAAACAGCTTTCTTTTAATCCCTCAGTTCACCTTTCATACCCCTATAGTATTCTTTCCTTATCTCTACGTTAGAACTAAAAATATTGTCTTTAAATATGTGTTTGCTTTATTATTACCTCTAATATCTTGTAACTTCCATATAAGCAGGGATTGTGGTGTTTCCAATGCTTAGCATGGCTCCTGGCTTATCACAATTTATCAACAACATATGTTGACTGAAGTAAACAAATCCCTACTATGCAAATATTGTATGTTAGCAATTGAGTGCAAATTTGGACTAGAAACTTTTCACTAGAATCTTGCTGGGGTATATGCTTCACTCTCAGGCCATGAGATCCTTGCTGTTAATAGGGCACATGTTGAAGTTAGGAAGGACTGTTATTCAACTCCAGTACACGGGTAAATTAGTAACTGAGGAAACAAAGTTATATACATCTTAGCAAAATACCTTAAACTTCAAAAATAAAGTAAGTGGATATATAAAGTTCTAGTAAACAGAATTGTTAACTTTAAGTATACGTTGTTCTAATATTCTCTTCTAAGTTTAACTTGTTACTTTTAAATTATTGAGGTGGTTGCAGTAAAGACTTTTAGTGTAATCCTGTTAAATATTGAATTGGATTTGAATAATAAATCTTAACATATTCCTGCAACAATTAGGCAACTGTCTCAATTGCCTCTGGCATTTAGTTCTAGTTTATGACCCTGGAACTATGTCACTTGCATTATTATCATTTGTTTTCTCTGTTTTGTATTTTTTACAGTGATTAATAAGCACGTCTTACTCAACTGATATCAACTCACTACACTCCAGGAAAAAAAATACAAATAAAAATAATGAAAAAAAGCAATATACCTCTCTGTGTTATGCCACTAGACGTTTTATTTTTCTGATGTATCAAATTATTATTTGATCTGCTAATAAATTATTTCAGACACAGTAATAAATTATCTAATATACTAATAAATTATTTATACAGATTTTTGACTTAAATTTCAGATTTTATATATGTATCAACAGCCAGAGGTCTATACTGAACATAGATCTACATAGCTAAGCTTGGTAATAATTTTGGTGCAGGAATTGTTAAAATGAGTGGTGTCAAGAAAGGATTAAAACAAATTTCTTTCTAAAGTGATTAATTGTTTAACACTGATTGTAGTGGAATAATTTCATTTAATAATCTTGGCGATTCACATGCCCACAGATAGCTTTAACATATTTTAAACATATATAAATATTTGTAAAATTACTATATTAATTTATTAATGAAGTAACGTTATCCGTTTACTATATTTGTCTTAAACTTTCTAACTACCTCTACAAGATGACAGACATGTGCCAGAAACCAATCAAGAGTTCCTTAAAGCATATTCATTATGAGGTTATTTTGACTTTGAATTTTAACACTAGGAAAAGTAAAATTCAGAAGTAGAGTAGGAAACTGAACTTCAAGAAATTATTCAAAAATTCATAATCTGGTTCATTATATCACAGAATCTGCTTCATATTGCATCTAATGAACAAATCAGTTCCCTCCATAAAGATTTGTTATACTTTAATCTTGTCAAGACAATTTAGATGATTATCATAAATTTGAATTTTGTAAAATTCATAAGTGTCACATTATTTTAGGCATATAATACATATAAAGACATTGTGAAAAATTTTACTTAGGTAATTTAATACAGAGTGTCATTATATAAATCTATTAAATTTTAACACAAGGTAAGAATCTGATATAGGAGCAGTAAGACCATACAAAGGATACAGGGGATTTGTATAATTGAGGGGATTTTTTAAATTGAAGGGATTAATTAATTAATTATTTAATAAATAAATCTAAACTTAATAAAACTCAATAAATCTAAAATTGAACTCATGAGCTATCACTCTGTCCTCCAAACACATTCCCTATATTGGTAAATAATATCACAGTCTGCCTACAATTCTAAACTGGAGGCTGGAAGTCATTTAAAAGTATTCTCCATGCTTTGCTGTCCCTATTCAATTGTTCAGAGTCCTGTTGATTATATGTTCTAAACATATCTTGAGTGTACATCCAGTTGTCCACTTGTATTTCATTTCCTCCTCAGTTTCTGCCTACATTATAGCCTCAAATATATAATTCTTATTTCCCTATTTCCTCTCTCACTTGACGTCTTTTTCCCATTCTTACAACTCTTTACCCACACCATGCTCATTTACTGGGTAGTAAACACACAATGCAATAAATAGATGATGTATCATAGAATTGTACTTTTGAAACCTATAGAATTTTAGTAACCAATATCACCCCAATAAATTTAATGAAAAAAAGGGGGGCGGATCAGCTCAGCTGTTATCTCCTTCTGGAAGCCTTTCCTGAGATCCTTCCAGCCTCTACTCTCAGGGTCCTATGTACGCCATTATCCCTGTACATTGTAATTATTTGCAGTACTTTGTAATGATTTACTCAGTTGTCTTCTCTAAATAAGTTCTGAATTTCACTAGGCATGGACTGTAACAGTCATCTTAGTATTCTAATCACTGTTCATTGTCTCACACATAGACAACAATAATTGACTTTAATGAAAAAGTGGAAACTTTATATACATGGAGGGTTCCTTTATTGAGCCATGCATACACTAAACACACTCCCACTAACTATTCATCAAAGATGCTGCTAATATATTTGAGAAGGGGTTGCAAAAAAGAGTTATTTTAGCTCTGTGGCCCTTCATTCAAACAGATCAACAGAAATCTTCCTTTTTTTTTCTCTACATAGGAGGATTTTCAAAATTGTGTTGTGCTCACCTTGCTTTGATATATGTAAAATAAAACATGCCTAAGTTTGTATATGGGATTTCTCATTAATATTGGTATGTTTATTTCATCAAAGAAGAGGAGAAAATTATACCATGTTTAGGTATGACTGTTGAATAGTTTTGGTCAAGAATATAAAATTCATTGAAGATCATTTTCAATTGATTAGCACCACCTGAAACAGTATATCTTAATTAATAAGATACACTATAGTACCCCAAACATCTCTCCATCCCATTGTGATCCTCTAAATGGGCAATGAAACGAGGCTATAAAAATGAGCCCTACTATAACATAAGCCCAATTAAAGTTTAAGGCACTGGTTAGGGCATGGAATGAGGTGTGAGGAGGGAGAGTTTTTGAGAAGAAGGGCAAGGTAAAATGTTTGAACCTTGACGAGCTTGTCTAAAGTGGCAGTATGGATGCCCCAACTATACCTCTTTTTCTGCCATGTTTGTTTTTAGCCACATCAATCTCAATTCCTGAGCTTGAGAGTATTTTGTTCTGAAACCAAGGATATGAAAATAGAAGAGATGGTAGTTAATATTTTTCTTTTCTACTACATCCAAATAAATGGTCACATTTTCCTTTCTTAAGCTGTTTCATGTTATTAAGAGCTAAAGTTGAATAGCATATAAAAGAAAAGGGAAGATTTCTCATGTTTTTCCAAAAGAGGCATTTGAAACACTTTCCTGTGGAATGCGACTTAATTTTTAAATACCAACCCTCTTTTAAGCATCACAAATGTGAAAGACTTCATCACAGGCTTGTAAAATATTTCCATATATTAATATAAATATCATTGTGTTGATCCACTAAGTTGAAAAACAAAAATAAATACTTGAGCTAGGAGCATTATTTTAAAACCTGGATGATCTACTGAGTGTTGCAAATAACATAAGAGCATGTTTAGTCATAAGAGCCAGAAAAAATGGAGATTGAAAATAGATTCAAACAATTAATGAAACTAGCATATTTTAGAATAGAAAAGAAGATATAAAGTAGCAGTATGTAATCATGGGAAAACTAGTTTCTTGTAAATTTTGGAATATTCTATTAGGTTAACTCACAAATTAGCCTGCAAACAGAAACCTCTAAACGAGTTGACCTCTTCACAGGCAAGTGTCTTAAAAGCTTCTGAGTTTTTCTATTATTTTAGAAAAGCCAGACCATCAACTTCCTCTGTGGCAAATAATAAAGCCTTCTTCAGTGCACTGCTTTTGTCACCCTGAAAGATCTCAATTCAAATCTCATTACTACCACCTTTCTCAATTAGTTTTTAAATAGAGTTACAATTAGGAAGGAGGATTTTCAATGAAAATTTTATTAAAAGGGCACAAAAGACCATTTTTGTTTGATTCCCATAAACTACAGAAGGAAGAAAATCATTCCAAGGAAGGGATGAAAACTAAAAATCATGACTTTTCAGAGTCTGAAATATATCCATTAAAGAAATAGTATGATGAACTATCTATATATTGGCTAATAATACTTTGTTTACACTAATGCATGCGTAGAGCTTAGTAATTTTAAATGAAGCTATACTTCTTCTTCTTCTTTTCTCTTAATGAAGAGGAATTTCCTAGAATCTCCAGAACATATATCTATTTTCAACTGGCTGAGAAAAATTGTACCTGTCACAGACTGATTCAGAAGCTCCTAATGGGACTATATGTGATTGACTGATTGAATAGGCTAAGAAATATTTCATTTCTCAATCTCTGGAAGATACATTTTTCAGAAAAATTTTCAAAGCTACAGTACTGAAGTCACCATTAGAAATAAAAAAGAGAAGATTTTAGTACAGAAGGGGTTAACATTCAAAGGTTCAGAATAAAAAGGGTTATATCTTTTTTTCCCACAAAATGAAATTTGTTTCTATTTTCATAAGCCAAATTGCCAATGTGGGTCTCTTTCAGATTGTAAAGACTGCACAACATTTTAATTCTGTGAAGTTGTTATTTCATATACTTACTAGTATCCTTTATACATAACATGTTAAATACTTATTTTGTGCCCAGAACCATGATAAGCATTTTAAATGAAATATTTTAACACTTACAGTATCCCTCAAAAAGCCAATTTCCTCATTTAACAGATTAAGAAGCCCTCCATCTTTTATTCTGAGAATAGAATGGTAATAATATATTTGAGGTTCTATCAAACTATATTCAGGATACTTTGGCAAGAGAAAGGTACACTACATTTAAGGTTACTTTGACGTTAAAGAGCAAAATTTGCAACATTGTAAGTCTTTTGCTCATTGTCTTACAAATCCAGTATGTGAGTGACATTATTGATATGTTGAAAGAAGTCAGGTCATACTGTGAATTTTGTAATCTTGGGATCCATTTGATCTTTATTTCTGGCATTTTTTCATGTTTTATTGCCTTTTATAGATACTGTAACACTGTAAACTTGTAAAGACAGTTGTTATTATATTTCTGTTTGACAGATCAGGAAACATTTGACCTATAATCTCTGATGTCACTCACATTTCCCTCTCTTTTTATTTTGCCTTGCTATTTTCCTAACTAAATGCACTCTTCCCTTTCAGACAAGATTTTAAAATAATAGCCTATAACATACATACAGTATATAAAGCATATTTTCTGGCCCTGATTCCTGATTTCCAACTAAATGCTTCAAACTATAGTAAATATAGTAAATACAGTAAAACTAAATGGGTCTTCCTCTAATTTAGCTCCATTGAAACTGCTCAAAAGATCATCAATGGCTCCATATTATACATTCTAATAAGTGTTTTTCAGTCTTTATTTTACTGTACATTTCTGCTACAATTTAGCACTTTGACAACTTTCTCTTACTTTTTTCTCCCTGGTTTCTCTAGCTTCTATGAGAATTTCCCCTTGTTTTTGTTTGTTTGTTTTTTAATTTATCAGGGTCTCCTTCTTCTCTATCTACTCATTAAATATTAGTGTTCTTGTTTGCTTCTCAGTCCTGTGCCTTTTCCTTTGTCACGCTTCCCTTGGTAGATGTCAATAGTTCTCATCATTTTATCCAGTGCATCTTGGCTGGGAATTCCCAAATCTACTACGTTTTCTCCCCAGGTGCCTGATGAACATTCTTAAATGAACATCCCACAGGTAGTTCTAATGCAAAATATCACTCCCCCCACATCCCAATTAGATTATAAACTCGGATAGGAACTTGACTGTGTTTGCCAATGTGTGTTTGTACTTAGCATATTGCCTAGCATATTATAAGTGCTCAGTAAAAATGCGTATGCTCAAAAATTTACATAACAGATTTAGCTTCCTTTCTCTAAATCTGCCACTTTTTTGTGTGTGACAATTTCAATCACAGTATCTGACACTATTGTCCACACACTACTCCAAGATAGAAACCTGGGAGTTACCCTGGATTTTTCTGATCCTCTCCACAAATTATAGCAATTTTAGTTCCTAAATATTTCTCTAATAGCTCTCTTCCTTGTCTTCCTACTGATGCTCTTAAAGATCTTCTACTAACCCTAGAGGTTTCAGTGCAATAGTCTCATGCCCCAGAACTGAGTTCCTGAAGCTATTAGTATCCTCTTTATTTTCAATCTCTGTGATTAGCCAGAATAAACATTTTATAATTCTAATTTAAGATGTATCTCATTTTGCTTAAAGACTTTTAATTGTTCCCAATTTCCTTTAGGAAAAGGACATGATCCTTTCTCGGGAAGCCATGGCTTTCTGTTGCTGTTGCCCTCTGGCCTTACCTACTCCTATCCCCCACTCACACAGCACTGAAGTGAAGGTGAAATTCTTGCAGCTCTTAGTGCTCCTCACTGTTTCCTACCACCAGCTGGCTTGTGCTGTGCTATCTGTCTGTCTGGAACCCCCATCCAGACATATGGGTTCATCCAGACTTTCTTCAATTAGCTAATCTTCACCCAACTAATCTTTACTGAACCTCTAAGACTACTCCTATGTCTTCTTCCTTGGGAATTTTTTCCCTGAACCAGAATTCTGGAGAAATATAACTTTCCTCTGTGTTCACAAAGCACACTATGCACAATTTTTCTTTGTTTGATTTTAATTACTTTTTCCTTGTTTGTTGATATTAGCTCTTTATCTAGTGATCTCTGCTTTGATACAATATATTTCTGGAGAGTTTAAGTCATTTATCTTTATGGTCCTTAAAATCTGGAAAGTATTTAATATATGGTAAGAATTCAATAATTACTTATTGAACTAACCTTAGTCATTGATTTGACCTTAATGTAGTTTGGTTAATGAAATTGTGATATAATTATTTTTGCAATTTATAGAAGCCTTGCATATTCAATGCATTCTGGTTAATGTAAAGAATATATATAAAGTATTTAGGTAGAGTTTGTGAGTGATTTTGTGTGTGTGTGTGTGTATGTGTGTGAGCAAAAGGAGAGAGATAGAGAGAGAGAAAGAGAGAGAGAGAGAGAGAGAGAGAGAGAGAGAGAATACATACTCTCTCCTATTTATCTATCCTGTTAAAAGATCCAGTTAATAAAGTTTATATATATATAAAATATATATTTATTAATAAATATATATACATATATATATATATATATATTTCTCTTGTAGGATTACTATGGTAACTTTTAAATAGATATTGCAGTGTATTAATTCTACATGACAGACATAAACTGAATTAAGTAACCAATTTAAAAAATTCCTTAAGTAATAGGAGCCAAAGATACTTAGATAATTGATAGGTATGAGTACATACTGTCGTTTTTTGGCTAAGTCACTCACCATTATATCAATAGCCTACCCAAGTGGTAAAAATATAAAGACAGTTTACCCTTGACATACATATTCTAGCAAAATATGGGCTTCTTTCTCCCTTTTGAGCTCGAATGAATGCACTGGTAAGACCAGTGCCTGTGCTGTCAGGAGAAAGGAATGATTGTTTTCTCAGTAATTTCTGGGATGAACCAAGTCCAGAAATCACTCTTCAAGTAAGACAGTGGAAGGGCGATGCCAACCAGTGCTCAGTAGGTGTGAAGATCTCACTGCTAGTTAGAAAGCAACCATTCAAAAATATGGGTTCACTTTAAATTAGCCAAGTTTGTGGTAAGAGAGAAGTTTGATGTCTTCTTTTCCTGGAGATACAGCAAGACAGATGTCTATGAATTCTACAGTAGGACTTCTTAAATTTGAGTGTGCAAACTAATTACTTGGCCATCCTGTTAAAACCCAAATTCTTATTCAGCAGTTCTTGATGAGACCTAAGATTCTATCACACATTTCTACCATGAAACTACGCGATGCTGATGCTGTTGTATTGAGGACCTCACTTGGAATATAGCAAGGGTATAGATCCTAATCTTTCATGCTTTTTCGGTTTGTTTTCATAATACTTGAAAACACTTTTACATACGTTATATCACATGATTCTCACACGCTTATTAGATTAGCATGGAGAGTGTTGGTGGTAACAATTTTATAGATAAAGAGAGACTCAGAACTTCAGTGATTTGTTGTAAATCACTCCATATCTATTGTCCTAAATTTCCTCCCTCTATACCAGACAGCCTCCATTTATCTTCTACATTAAAAAAAAATATATATATATATACATATATATATATATATATATATATATATATATATATATATATGTATGTATATGCCTTTGTATGTGCTGTATATCAAAACCAAGATGTGTCAAAAATAGATTTAAAAAATTATTAACCAATGCTTTCTTTTTCATAAGGATAATTTTGTTGACCTGTTGTGGCTATGGTGGCTTTTGAGTGATTTTCTGCCTCAGAAATTAAAGAAGACTACACAGCTCACAGCAGAGATAATATAGGAACTTAGACACAAAGTTAGAAGAAACCCATTCAACAAACATAAATACCACATGATATGCTAGACAAAAAGATGTGTAGAGATGAAGGCTGGAGAACTCACAGCGTGTTTATAGCTAAAGAAGAGGGAGTGTTTGGGAAAGTAAGTTGCTAAGATTGGAGGCAAGGTAAATAGGTAAGATGCTTTTGATCTGGACCTAAAGTAAAAGGAAAATATTCTAAAGACACCAAATATACAAAGAATTCTTAAAACTGAATATCTTATAATGTCTATGTACGTGTGGGGGAGGGGTGGCAGTGGTGGATTTGACAAAAGGAAACCACGCGAAGAAATATACTGGGGGCAGTGTAGTGCAGTGGAGGTAAACCTAGGACTGTTCCCTATAGATATCTAGTCAGAAAAGATAACTAGCATAGGCTTGTGGTGGGTCTTCGAAAAGGAGATGGAAACAAGGTGATTGCTTAGGTCATGGGTTTGTATATTTATTCAGGCAAGTGATGATGAGAACTAGAACTAGAGTCTTACCAGGAGAGAAAAAAAAATGTAGAGAACAAATTTGGGAGACACATAAATTGGCACCTACTTGGATATTGGGTTCTGAAAGAGAATCTGTAAATGACTCAGGAAGTGTATGTCAATGTAACTAAATGGTGAGTCATGAGTTCCATTTCTTGAGATAAGGAACAAAAGAAAGACAATGGAAGAGCTACTGAGTTCAATTTTAAATAAAATGAGATGCAGGAAGAATAACCATGTGAAGATGTTGATTAGGCAGTTAGAAATCCAGTTATAGAACTCTGAAGAATTTAAGATTCTTAATTTTCTTGATAAAAAGTAAATTATTACTAATTACTTATGCAAGTCTTTTTTTGTTTGTTTTTAATTATATTACTACATATAATTAATGTCCACTGCTTCCCGAAAAGAACACTTAGCTATTCTCCAATTACCTAATGAAATTCATGTCCTATTTATCATCATTTTCACTGGGGGTAAAAACAAAAGAAGTTAGTACCCAATAATATGCTATGTCAAAAATAAATAATTGTTGTAATGTTGCTCCAGTATTCAAAAATGTAGTCATATGTTGTTTTATTTTTAACCGTGTGTGTTAAATGGTTTAGATTTTGCCCGCAAAAATGATTTTTTATTTTTGAGAAATAAGAGATGTTGAATATGGTCAAATATCATTGAAGGTAAGCATAATATGAAGGAGAAAAAGTATCCCCTAAGTCTGGCAACAAACATGTTAGTGGTTACCTTCACAGGAAAGATTTTAGGAGAAAAGATCATATAGCAGGAGTGTCCTATTTATTATACACTCAGCTTTAATTTAATCTATCCTTTCATTATTCTCTCAGAGCTCAGGGGAAATATTTTCTTTCTCATAATTAAGCTAATTCCCTCCATCTATATTGTGTATTACAACACTTCTCATATTTGGGGTAGTTCTCTCCTAGTTAACATCTCCCTCTTGATTTCTTGTTCTTTCTCTCCCTTGAGTACTCTACCCTATCACAAACATGAAAACAACAAACATCTTTTACTCTACCTGGGATATAACATGTTGCATCCTTTTAACAACAAACTACTGAAAAATGTAGTTTGTGCTTTGCCTTCACTTATTGTGGATAAATTCCTTTGTTAATTTCTACAAATTGGTTTCTACTTCCACCACTCTACTGAAAATGCTCTCCAAGAGGTCGCAAAATGACAGATTTTTGTCAGATAGAATGGCTTTTTCTCGATCATCATGTCCCTTGCCCTTTCTGAGACAATGTTACTGCTGACTTTCCCACTTTTTCTTGAAAGTGTCTGGCTTTGGGACGCTGATACCCTTTATCTCCTGATCTTTCAGGTAACACATTTTCCTTGTCTTTACTAGTGCTTTATCTTTTCCAAAAAGCTGCCCTTCATTTCCTTTTCTTCCTCCATGTTTCTTATATTTTTCCGATGTTTAGTAATTTAAAAAAAAATGTATTAAATTTATTGGGATGACATTGGTTAGCAAAATTATATTGGTTTCAAGTGTACAATTGTGTAATACATCATCTTCATATCACATTGTGTGTTCAACACCCAGTCAGTTCTCCTTCCATCACCATATATTTGATCCCCTTTACCCTCTTCTATAACCTCTTTATGCCCCTTACCTCTGGTAACCACTAAACTATTGTCTGTGTCTACAGTTGTTTTCTTTTTTCCTTTGTTTTTTTCTTGTTCCTTTGTTGCATTACGTTTTATATTCCACATATCAGTAAAGTCATATGGTTCTTGACTTTTTCTGTCTGACTTATTTCACTTAGCATGATAATCTCAACATCCACCCATGCTGTTGCAAATGGCAGTATTTCATCTTTCCTTATGGCCGAGCAATATCCCATTGTGTTTATGTACTACATCTTCTTTATCCAATCATCTATCAGACACTTTGGTTGTTTTCATATCTTGGCCTCCATGAATAACACTACAGTGAACATGGGGCTACATATATCTTCATGGATAAATGATTTTAGATTTTTGTGGTAGCTATCCAGAAGAGAGATTGCTAAGTTGTATGGTAACTCTATTCTTAATATTTTGGGACCTCCATACTGTGTTTCTTTTTCTTGAAGAACTCTTTTTTTCCCCCCTTGGCTTCCACTAGAAACCTAGTGTGGAATACAAAACCTAGTGTGAGGATTCAAAGTGAATGTTCCCGATTTCCAAGTATCTCTAGGTTATCTCTATGTGTATGTCTCACTAGTATGTCCATATTACCTGCATTCCCTTTCAACTTATACATTTGATCACCTTCTCAATCCTCTTGTGTTTCGGACCTTGAGTTTGTAAAGCTAAATGTCATCAGTGTGTATTTTTTTTTCCTGTGAAACAGCATGACAATTACAAAAGCACCCATAGCACAGTATAGAGAGTATAATTATGTTTTTAAAGCATATATATTCATATAACTGAAAGAATATATAACAACATGATATTAGTATTTTTCAATGGGTTGTTAGGTTCTGTGATTTAAAAAAAAACTTAATTCCTAATAATTCTACACTGAATGTTAGTCATGACTACAAACAATCTTGTAAGTAAACAAATTTACTTCCTCTCTGTACCGATTTCTCCCACCTTTATTTTATAATACTGAGATTACTATAAAAGACTATTGGTTTAAATGCATTATTTAATATTATTTCTATAGCATTTCACCCCGTATGCCATTATAAGACTTACGGTACCACTTTCTTCTCATTTGTGTCCTAAGAACCCAAACTTTTCACTTGGCCTTCTAAGCCTCCTTTCCTGGATTTCCAGAACCACCCTCATATGGCCACATAGCACTGCTGAAATCTTGTCATTGTCTGTTCCTCATGTGGCCCCTGCAATCTCTTTTGGCCCTTGAACCCCTCCTCACTGCCCTCTACTAACATAATGTTCATCCCTGCCTCTGGTTTAACTCCTAATTAGAGCTGCCATTTATTGGTGGTGAACCAAATAGCAAGCATCAACGCTATTTCTTATAATAACCCTGCCAGTTATAATTATCTGCATTCAATAGATAATGAAGTTAAAGCTTAGAAACTTTAAGTAATTTAAGGAAAGTCATATTTCCAGCAAGTGATAAACAGAGTCAAATTCATATTTTTCTAGTACCAATCTAGCACTGCTTTCACCATCCTTTATAATCACCTCCATGACTTGCCGCTCTTACATCTTCCTAAAACCCAAGCTTAAATAAATCATCTCCTTGAATTTTTCACTGATTGTAACCAATTTCAGGAATGCCTCCTCTCTCTTGAGTCCTATAGCACTCTTCACTAATATAATGAATTCTCTTGTAGACATCTTTCAATAGTTCAATGTCTATGTCCTTGATTATACTCTCTCACAATAGAAACAACTCTTATCAATTGTTTGTAAATTTTGTACCACCAAGCACAATTCTGGACATATGGTATTGGTAATTGCTGATTGATTGTGTTTTGTAATAAAATATTCCATTAACACTGATTTCCTTTTCCTTTTAGGATGCTAAAAAATAATTATACCAAAAATATACACAAACATTTAATGTAAATGAATAATAGGAAATTTATAGTGCATATATATTTTTCCATTCTATACCAATAGAAAAATAAAGTACAAACCATAATATCGTGTTTACAAGTAGAAGCAACATAATGCAAATGCACCTTTTGTCTGATCAGCAAGCTTTCACTGAAACCAATAGGAGCGCTAACAACAATAATGTAGGTTTGCCTTTTCTCCAAATATATCTAAAGCTCAATTATAATGTTCGATGAAAAGACTCAATATATCATTTTTTATTTATTGTGCTTTTTTCTTAAAGCTGAAAATTGCTAACTTTCCTACTTATCTTCCAGAAAATGCATGCTTTCTGGAAAATGATTGTGTTCATTCATTAAAAATAAAAATACAAATAATTCCTTTTGATATATTGGTAGTACTTTCAAGAAAGTTAATAATTATGGTTCATGTTTACCATACACATAAAAAGGTGAAACAAAGATTACTTAAATATAGGTTAAAATTTGTGAAAATGAGTATATGCAAATATTTTAAGACCAATGAAATGAATGTCTACATGTATGTAGAATCACTTTTTCTGTATACAAAAATAGATATAATCTTCTTTTACATATAGATATAGACATATAAATATCTTTATAAAGATGTATGATATTTGGAATAGGGTTATCCCTAAACAGATTGTACTTGATTAGTATTTTCGTCAAAAATTTCAGTCTTTTATTCCACACTTTCTTCTTTCTATAATGTTGCTTCTTTTAAATTTTAACACCTGCATTAAGAGTACCCATTTAATATCTTGACTTTCTCCCTCACAAAACCTGATTTTAGAAAGCCTATTTTAAAAGTATTCAAATTTTCAAATTAATGGATAATAAGGCAATAGATCACCTCTCCAAAAATCAAACTTGCATATTTAATTAGTGGGAAAGAAATGGTTGAACCATATAAAACCACTGTTTTTGTAGTAAAAATGGTTGAACGTAGGTGATTTCATTAGGTTCAATCAATTATAAAGATAAGTTTTCTGTATTTGTCATGATTTTGCTGGAGCCTCTGAAATTCATATTGTTCCCTTAGCACTCTGTAAACAGTATTCAATTGTCCAATAGATAAATAAGAAGCAGCATATGCTAACAATTCCAGCACTTTGATGAACTTATCCAAAGTCTGCTACCAGAAAACACAGAATCTATTTTAGCATACATTTAAGTTTATTGCCGATTACATTTAAAATACACAGGGAGGGTACATCAGTATTTTTTCAATGTTTTAGCCATTTCACGGCTTTCTCCAACCTTAATTGTAAAACTAGCTTTGTTATAACTGTGTAAAGATTACAAAGTGTCCCTACCTGCTTTGGATGTTTTTTCCATCTTTTAAATTTCAAGTTCTGGGGTGAAACATGCGCACACACATATTCAAATAAACAAATAAGGGGAAAATAATCATTTGATAAAAATAGTACTAAGTGGTTAAATTGGCAGATTTTATATATTTTTCTCATCAGTACTCAATTTCAATTAAGGTTACATACTTTTATCAATACACAATGGAACATGTATTCTTGTAAATTTATAAAGTAACTTAAGGAAAAGGACTTTGATTTGAAAATTTAGTTTGCTAAAAATGTTTCATACTAATCAAGTAATTTGTCATCCTGTCTTTAATAAGAGCCTGTTTCTTATGATTCAGAAGTTATCTAAGTATTGTAAATAAGAAAATTAATAAAAACTGTCCAGGAGAAAAGTAATTTTTCCTAATTTGACCAATTTAAGCAATTTTCTATTTTTATTACATATGCTCAATTCATGGGGCTCCACCTGGTGGTTAATTTAATAATTTCAAGCTGGAATAGTTACTGTTCTATTAATATTTATGTTATTAACTGTACAAAATAAATTAAATTGGCTTAAATTCACTATAAAAAAACATGAACAATTAATAGAATAAAGCATTTTTTCTCTTATTGTTCTAAGACAATGGTTTTTATCTAGAAATCCTACATTTTAACTTGATATCAGTGTAAGATAAATATATAATCTTATAAACTATCCAGAGATACCCATGGCACCATCTCAATCAATGTGATAGTTGACTATATTTTCATATTTTATAGTGCTTCCTCTTTTTTAAACAACTTTGCCTAAGCATTATAGTTGTTTCTTGACACAAAGTTTTGTTTTGATTAACAGAACGGTTCTGGTACATTATAACTTTTCTTCCCTTCAAGTGGCAGAAAAACTGATCTCATGGTTGGGATACTTACTGAGTACAGACTGTGTATCAGAGACAATGCTAGCCAGCTTTATTTGGGTTGTAGCCTAATACAGTCTCATTTTCTGGAGTTACAAAAAAAAACTAATTTGTTTAACTGCAGAATTTTATATAATAGAGAATTATATAGCCATTCACACCCTACTTCCTATAATACTTGAATGTACATCATTTAAAAAGTGATATCAGTACTATTATTACATTTCAACATTCCCTAGCACATAGTTCTCTGTGTTTTGTTAACTCATTCACTTCAGGATGTATGCTATTTTAATGGTTTCTATGTGCCTTAACGCTATGGAAAATTTTGTTATTTAATTTTTAATTTATTTTCTATATCCCTTCTTTAGATTTTAACTTCCATAGGGCAAAGATTGTGTCTTGTTTACCATTCAAATATTAGCATTTTGTTAGATATCTGACATGTGTTATGTGACCAATAAATATTGTTGAATTAATAAATGAAGAAAATGGTGAATATAGAAAAGCCAAATATTTCCTCTTGTGTATCTGCAGTCATAGAAGAAATTGATTGATCTTGTGCATCTAGAGCTAGAAATAAAAACGCATTATTCTAGGATGGGATTCATAGCTATTTTGTTCGTCAAGTGGAGGTAACTATTTGAAAGAGCCTTGCTACTCACTCTACACATGGCTCTCTCCCATCTATTCTATTGTTGTATTCTTGAAATGAAATCATCCCAGTGTTAATGTCAAAACATCTTTTGAAAAAAATAAAAATGATAAAGAATATTTTTACCAGCTTTATGTAAAATACAACCAGAACTAACTTTTAGCCTGTACATAGAATTTTATAAGCACTCTATGATGATGCACTATCCAACATGAAGGTGGCTGTTGACCCTCTTCATATGACAGACGTACTCACTTTTGGTGTTAAGTATATAGCACTAACAAGAGGACCTCAGAAGTTATGAGCTCTTGGGAAGTATGAAAAGGAGGCTTTTGGATCATATAACATGACTTTAAAAGCAAGCAAAGTTAATATCTTAAGCATTACTTAAATCCCCGTTTTAATTTTTTTGTTATTGCTAAAATGGAGAAACTAATGTAAATTGATGTGGGAATTATGTGATGTATGGAAAGACCTTAGTTATTTTAAAATTATGCTCGTAAACTTAAATTGCATGATCTCTCAAGGTAATTTTCTTTTTTTCTTATAGATTTGGAACTTTACCTTTGATTACGCAAAGAATAGATATGTGAGAAATTGTCAACAGATTTCTAAAGTGAGCATCTCTTTTATTAAGCTACTTGGTCATTAAGAGTTCAGTGCCCTCATTTTGTAGATGGCATTTCTACTGAAGGTTAAGTCTTTAATTTTTGAGTCACATAGGATGCCTGTTTCTAGTCGTATAAAAAAAATTACATCTCTAGCTCTCTTTTCCCTTTCTCCATATAATTTGTCAACTATATGTATAAATAAATATACATACACACATACATATATATATATACATATATATATATATATATATATATATGTATATATATTTCAAGTTTAGTCAAAAGGCTTCATTAAGAAGCTTTAGGAAACTAAGAACAGTGGTTAATCCTGGAGATTGGGAGCTGGAGATCGGAGAATGGGAATGGGACCATTTATATTCACCCTGTGTTTACTGTTTATTCATTCTTTTTACCATGATTATAAATGTTTAATAATAAAATCTCTGGTTTAAACATTTGTCATTTAAGCCTTCATTTTGGGCTCCAGATAGAAGCATTTCAGAATCATGGAATCAAAAAATCCCCACGCTGAGTTGTTGAGTCAGACAGCCTGACATTTTATATGCAGTACTGAATTTTCCAGGCTGTTGAGTTCATTTATGAAATGTAAATTGCTGATGGGCCTCGGGAGGGGAGCTTCATTAATGATTTTTCAATGTCATCAACACTATGTTACCAAGTAAAACAGGCTGACCATAACTTCAGCCTGTGTGTGCTTGAGGAGGAATAGGACAGCAGCGGACATGAACTCTGTTTAGGAGTTTCTGCTTTGTCTTTGTAAAATGAAAAGAAAGAAATGTACTCAATTTACAAATCCCATTCTTTTTACTTATTGAATTTATAAATCTGCCTTATTTGAAGAGCACCTCTGTTTTAAATACTTTGCAAGTTAAAAGCTGAATACCACCGATTTTGTTTTCCCACTTTATTATTAACACATTTGCTTCTCCAGCTCAGATACCTTACATGTATAATAAAATATAATAATAATTGTGATCATTTGTAACCAAGAATATTTTGTACTTGCTACATGGTACTCACTAAGCAAGTGCATCATATGCATTTATCTTTGTTTTATTTATGTAATATTAAACATTCATTTGTTTATTAGCTCTCTAGCCCTAGTAGAATATACATGTTATGAGTTCTGGGATGAATTTTCTCTGTTGTATAACAGTGCCTAGATCAATGCTTCACACTGAATAGCTATCAATAAATATTTGTTGCACAGACAACTTATATAATCTTCACATACCACTCTTATCAGGTAAATAATTACATCTGTTTTACAGATACTAATGCTGATGCTTAATAATTTGTCGAAGTACATACTTCCTAGTAAGTGGTAAGTGGCAAAACTGGTATTTAAATACTGATTTTTCCCCCCAAATCCAAATCCTTAAGCATTCCTAAGCACGTTATAACTACTGTTGCTACATATAGAATTAAAAGCTTTTAATAATTTCTAATATTAAAAACTATATGGTAAGCCATAGTCTATATATGATAGGTAGGCTGTATTTACCTAGGTTACATTACTTAGACAAATTACCAACAGAGTCATCAAGATTGTAATTGGCATGAACAAAATGGCTACTACATTTCTGTTTATTTCAGCCAGTCATTGTCATAAATTATATAAATTAGTTTCCTAAATTAAGCTGGTTAAACTAAATAAATAGACTGAGCATTGATAGAAATTGATAGTTATCTCACATACAGCTAGAGTCATATTCAATATTTAATGATATGAGAAGATTTCACAACCTCTACTTCACAAATTTTCGGTATTTCTGTATCAGTATTTCTTTACTTCAGTATTCTAAGAATTCTTTAATATTTTCTTTCTCCTTTTTTAAACTATATCCTTATGGTTTTGAAATGTCATGCATTCTCTATGCTCCTTTCTTTCCTGCTTGAATTTCTAAATTAGTATCATTTTTGTTTATAAATTGAGGGATTCCTCCATGCACAATAAAGGGGCAAGGTGATGGTGTTCTCAAGTAATTAAGCAACCTCATCCAAATCAAGGAAGTACAGAGATCATTTTTTTGTACTGCAGTCGGAGAAAAACAGGCAGACAAAACCAACCCAACAAAAAAATCCCTCAGTTCCAAGTTTACTGCTTTTATTTATTAGCTAACTGTTCTTGAGGTATTTGAAACTCGAAATTTCTATTTTCTCACCTTATGACATGGAAACACTGATAATTATCTAATGTATCTGTGGCTAAGATTAGATTGAACTTAACAAATTTTCCTGAGCACTCACATCCTAATATCTAAATAATAGATATCCACTGATTAGATAAGAAAGTCTGGTATTCCCGTCTAAGGCAATATTGTTTGTCACTTCATTTTTCCTCTTTCCCAGCTCTCTTTTTCAAGTATTGTGAGATTTTTGAGAACAGGATTTTGTTTTGTTCATTTTTGGAGCCTCAGTACCCAAAATATCCCCAGAAAATCACATCAACTGTCAAACATTATTACTGATGTAAAACAATTTAAAATGTGGTTTAAAAATGCCAGGAAAATTAAATTTATAAGCTTCACTTTTACGTGGTTTAGACCAAAATGTAATGTGGAATCCCTGTCCCATTAACTGAAACCTTACATAAGTGGAAAAACCCCTTAGAATTGACCCACCAGACATACAACACTCCTACACATTATCTACAGATTTTTATACTTATTTGTCACAATCAGATATAACTATGCAGAGAATCTAAGTGAATTAACCAGATCATAGCTGGTTATTTCAAAGCTGAAGTGAAGTGCTTTTTTCCATAACACATATGCACACATGCACACACACACACACACACACACACACGTTTTCTCTGGGTTTGTATCTATATTTGTTTCTCTCATCTCTGATTCCATTGCATCAACAAGGAATAACAAGTATGCTGTATAAACTTCTACAGGTATGTTCTAAAATAGCTCTAGTTCGTAATGCAAGTGCTTAATGCATGACTCAGTGCTTTATGCCTACGTCCTGCTTCTGTAGCCCTTCTTTGGCAAGATTCCCATAGGAATCTCATGCTCACAGAGAAAGTTTGCTAGGTGAACACTAAAAACACAAAATGAGCCATTGGGTATTCTCTCTCTGCAGCATAGATAAATGCATACATTTTGCCTTATTCTGTCATTTCATTTTCGTGATCATTTGTCCTTTGTATATGCTAAACATAGTGTACCACAAATCTGATAGTGTCACTCCTTTTTTATCTACTCTTTTATGAATCTCTATGTGTACCTCATTATCCTTTCCTTCCCTGAAGCATCCAACATGACGAGTTCGCATTGAAATAAGTAAGAGATAATTGGAGGAGGCTGCACAAATTGTAGGTCGCACAAAGAATAGTCAGTCAGAACAAGGTCCTGTGATGTCACTTGAAGATGGCAGAATAGCTGGTTAGATATATTTCAGGTAATGAGCCGGTTGACTTTAAATTATTCAATGGGTTCAAGAAGTTGTGAAAAAAATCACTTGCCAAGGTAAATAAGCAGACATTCTTTGGTTTTTCCTTGTAAAGGGAGAGTCACCCTTTAATTAAACTCTTGCTTGTTTTCTAGGGCATAAGCATTCATTTTCTTTAACTTGAAATGAGAACAAGCAATTAAATGAATAAAGGGTCATTGGTTTAAGTAAAGATCATTCGCTATCTGGTTCAAAAGGTAAAAAAAAACAAACAAAAAAAACATGACTTTATATGAAAATAGTACATTTACATATTTTTTAAGTGAACAGGAAAAATGGAAAGGTTTCTTATGGCATTTAAAAAAAATTCCCTGCAAGAAGAGAAGCATATTAGAACATGTGCCTAAGGTAGCTTGGAGTGACAAGAAAAGTGGACATGCAGAGTGACAGTGGCTCATTGTCTCACTCTCCTCTCCCCTTTTTAATGAGGGCTTAAATAGGAAGAAGACCAAGGAAGGAATGTTGAGGATTTACTTTTATCGTTGTCCATATACTTCACATACATATAGTTGTGCATATGTTATCATTAAATTTTTGATGAAAGAAAATGAAAATTCACAGTGCTTGGATACATTAATTATGTAAAGCCAATGATTATAGAGAAAATTCTGGCAGACTCGAGACTACTTTTCTCACCAACACATAATCCTCTTCTATTCTATCAACTTTGCATTTTGAAATGATGGCTACAACAAGAAAAGTTTTAGGCTGTAAATTACTGTTTAGAGTGAAAGTGCTACTGTAATTGGTACAATTTTCATTTAGACAATTCTTCAGGAAATGAGTAAGCATGGAATTGTAAAGATACCTAGTAACATTGTATGATTTTGAATACTGATTTTTATATTAACAAGTCATTTATAACTTTCCTTCATTCCTTCCAAATACAATAAAATTATTATGAGAAAAACCGTGATTTTATGGTAAGTTTTGCTAATGTATTCCAATGCTGAAGAAAAACAGGAAAGATTATATTTTGGTACTTTTAGATCTGATACTAAGTAGCTAATTCAGCATAGAAACCTTGGATAATCATGTCATCTTTGTGGTTCAATTTCTTCCCTGTTAACATGATAGTCATAATATTTTCTCTTTAAAATATGTCAAAGCAGAATTAAATAATGTCAACAAACAATTAAATCAGAAACAGGACATAGTAAACAAACAAAAAGATTGCCCAAATTTAAAATACTAATGTTGATTCTGAAATTAAATACTTTAGATGAAGTATTGAATTTTAAAAACAATACTATAGTAAGTTCTAATATTTCTTAGAGGAGGACATGTCAGAAACAAAGAAGATGTATGTGATTTGCAATATCATTAGGACATTTTAAAATATTCAGAAGGGTGAATACAATATATAAGTTAATTGGTTTGTTTATTGGAATTATCAGTTACAAAAAATAAAATAAATCTTTGTAATATCAGGTTAGAGAATTAGAACACTAAATAACATTAAAATTGGAAATTTTCTGAAGAAAACTTGATTTTTTTTATGTCAATCAGACATCAGAATATTTGTGATCACTAGTTGTAGCAGTACAGGAATATTGGTTAAGTTCAGATTTACTTTTTTTCATATGATTTAGAATTTGGGGTTATAATTCAATTGTATTATTGGGATTGTTGCTGTTTTTTTCCTTCCTTCCTTCCTCTCTCTCTCTCCCTGCTTCCTTCGTTCCCTCGCCCCCTTCCTTCCTTCCTTCGTTCCCTCGCTTCCTTCCTTCCTTCCTTCCTTCCTTCCTTCCTTCCTTCCTTCCTTCCTTCCTTCCTTCCTTCCTTCCTTCCTTCCTTCCTTCCTTCCTTCCTTCCTTCCTTCCTTCCTTCCTTCCTTCCTTCCTTCCTTCCTTCCTTCCTTCCTTCTTTGAATTAGGGTTGTGTGGCTCCTTTACTGACTTCATTCTTCTCCGGACCTCTAGACCAGCTTTTTCTTTGGTTGCTCAAGACATCTGCTCCTCAGTGTAAGTCGAGATATTCCTGAACAAGTCCCTCACTCATCCGGCAGGTGACTTATCTCAGGTCTTGGATCAGCGACAGCCTATTTCCTCCATTCTCTTTGTGTCTGCAGTTTCCCATAAGCTGTAGCCCCAGAGAACTGCTGGCAGCACCTTTTTTCAGTGTCTTTTCTTGAATGGGTGCTCCACTTCATCACATGATTCATTGTAGTGAGACTCACTTAAAATCTCTGCTGATTTACAATGCACAGTATTGTCTTAACCCTAATGGAGCACAACTCCTCATCAGCTCTGCTGCTTAAACACTCAAAGACCAGCACTCATACAGCTTCCTTCGGGATCATTACTTTGTGATCCTTTCTGTTTTTTATCTATCTATATCTATACCTATTTCTATATCTATATCATTTATATCTATCATCTATCTATCTATCTATCTATCTATCTATCTATCATCTATCTATCTATCTACCTCCCTTTGTTTGCACTACCTCTATCTTTTTAATTTATACATTAAAATTATATATCTTTCATTCTAAGGATTTGGAGAAAAGATGAGCCATCAAATATAGTTCCATTTTCCCTGGAAAATGAGATTTTAAAAAGCCATTCCTTGCCATACCACATAATTACTGAATCCGAATCTTTGGTCATGGAATCTGACTGAGAATTTTTATTTTCACTCAGTATGAGATTTTAGTGCATAACTGGATTTAAGAACACAAATTAGAATGTGTCTACTTTTATTCAAAGAAAAATATGCTATTGATATTTAAACCCACAATTTAATGCAAAATAGATAAATTTCAAATTAGTGTTTTGGATTTCTTCAGATAAATACCTAGAAGTGGAATTGCTGAGTCATAAGGTAGTTCTGTTTTTAATTTTTTGAGAAATCTCTAAACTGTTTTCCATTGTGGCCGCACCAATCTGCAATCCCACCAACAGTGCAAGGGTTCCCTTTTCCCCACATCCTCACCAACACTTGTTATTTCTTTATTTATTGATGATAGCCATTCTGACAGGAATGAGGTGGTATCTCATGTGGTTTTAATTTGCACATTTCTCTGATGATTAGTGATGTTGAGCATCATTTCATATGTCTATTGGCCATCTGTATGTCCTCTTTGGAGAAATGTTTATTCAGGTCCTCTGCCCACGTTTTAATTGGATTTTTTTTCTTTTTTCTTTTTTTTTTTTTGGTGTTGAGTTGTATGAGTTTTTTTTTTTTTAATTTAAGCCCTTATCAGATATACCAAAAATAGATAAAATTATCACTTTTATTGAAGAGTGATATTGATTAACCAGATTTTGTGGTGAAAATATATGAGATCTACTTAAAAAAAATGTTTAGATGTACAGTTTTTTTTTATCTGTAAGCACAATATTGTACTACAGATCTCTAGAACTTTTTCATCTTGCATAAGAGAAACTTTAAATCAATTGAACAGCAACTCTCCATTTAACCCTCTCCCCATCCCCTGGCAACCGCCATTTTACTTTCTCCTTCTACATATAAGTTTGACTATTTTAGACACTTCATGCAAGTGGCATCATGAAGTGTTTATCCTTTCGTGACTGGCTTATATCACCTAGTATATGTCCTCAAGGTTGATCCACATAGTTGAATATTGAAGGATTTCCTTCCTTTTTAAGGCTCAATATTATTGCATTTTATATGTATATACATATACATATAAAATGCACTTATATATATATATATTTATATATATATATATATTTATATATATATATATATATATATATATATAATATTTCTTTATCCATTCATCTGTGAATGGACATTTAGGTTATTTTTAGGTTATTTTTACATCTTGGCTACTGTGAACACTGTGACAGAGAATATGGGAGTGCAAACATCTCTAAGATCTTGATATTAATTATTTTGCATAAGTACCCAGAAGTGAAGGTGCTGGACAATATGGTAGGTCTATTTTTAATTTTTGTGGAACATCCATACTGTTTTTATAGAGGCTGCACCATTTTCTCATCCCACTAATGGAACAAATGTTCCAATTTCTCCACATTCTCACCAACGCTTGTTGTTGTTGTTGTTGTTGTTGTTGTTGTTATTATTATCATTATCATTATTGTTTTTTTTTATAGTGACCATCCTAACAGGTGTGAGGTGATGTTACATTGTGGTTTTGATTTGCATTTTACAGGTGATTAGTGATGTTCAACATCTTTTCATATACTTGTTGACCATTGTATATTTCCTTTGAGAAATGTCTCCTCATGTCCTTGGCCTATTTTATTTTAATCCAAATGTTATTTTGCTGTTAAGTTGTATAAGCTTATAAGCTGTTAAGTTATATAAGCTATATAAGTCTCGTATATATTTTGATATGTGGTTTGCAAAAATATTTCTCCAATTCCATAGATTGTCTGTTGATTGTTTCCTTTGTTGTGCAGAGGAGTTTTAAACCTAGACCCACAAGACTATTTCTCTTTTTGTGCTTCAGGTATTATATCCAAGATATCATTGCTGAGATCAATGTCACGAAGATTTTCCCCTATGTCTTCTGGAAACTTTATAGTTTCAGGTCTGATATTTAAGTTGTTAATATAGTTTGAATTAATTTTTGTGTATAGTGAAAGATAGGGATCCAATTTTGTTCCTTTGCATGTGGACATCCAGTTTTCCCTACGTCATTTAATGAAGGGACTATTCCTTGTCCATTGTGTCTTGACACCCATGTAAAGGATCAGTTAATCATATACATGTGGGATTATTTCTGGGCTCTTCATCCTGTTCCATTTGTCTGTCATCTGTGTTTATGCCAGTACCATAATGTTTTAATTATTGTAGCTTTTAATATGTTTTGAAATCAGAGAGTGACTCCTCCAGATTTGTTCTTTTTTCTGAGATTGTTTTGGCTATTTGGAGATACTTTGTGGTTCCTTATGATGTTTATGATTATTTTCTCTTTCTGCAAAAAATGCCATTGGGATTTTGATAGTGATTGCATGGAATTTGTAGGTCACTTTTGGTAGTATGGACATTTTAGCAACATCAGATCTTCCAATCCATTAACATGTGATGTCCTTTTATGTATTTGTGTCTTTTTAAATTTCTTTCATCAGTATTTTATAGTTTTCAGTGTACAAGTCTTTGGTCTCCATGGTTAAGTTTATTCCTAAGTATTTTATTAGTTATAATGCTGTTGTAAATGACATTTTCTTAATTTTCTTTTCAAATTGTTCATTGTTATTGGTTAGGAAAATCACTGATTTTTTTGTATGCTGATTTGAACTTCACTGAATTTATTAATTCTAACAGGTTTTTTTGGTGGAGTCATTAGAGTTTTCTACATATGAGATTATGTCTTCTTTGCAAACAGGGATAATTTTACTTTTTTAAAATTTTATTTGGATGCCCTTTATATATTTTTCTTGCCCAGTTTCTTTGACTAGGACTTTTAGTACTATGTTGAATAGAAGTGGTGAGAGTGGCATTCTTGTGTTGTTCTTGATTTTAGAAGGAATTATTTTGGTTGTTCACCATTGAGAATGATGCTAGCTGTGAGCTTTTCATGTACAGCTTTCATTATGCTGTGATAATTTTTTCTACTCATAGTTTGAGAGTTTTTATCATGATAGAATATTGAATTTTGTCAATGATTTTCTGCATCTTTTCAGATGATTATTTGATTTTTTTCCTTTCTTTTATTAATGTGGTGTATTATATGTATTAATGTTCATATGTTGAACCATCTTTGCATCCCCTCGGGATAAATGCTGAGGGGATTCATCATGTATGATCCTTTTAATATGCTGTTGAATTCAGCTACTATTATTTTGTCAAGGATTTGTATCTATGTTAATCATGGATATTGGTCTGTAGTTTTATTTTCTTTTAGTGTCTTTGTCTGGTTTTGACATTGAGGTACTGATGGCCTCATAAAATGAGTTTGACAGTGTTCCTTTCTCTTTAATTTTTGGAAGAGTTTGAGAAAGCTTGCCATTAACTCTCCTTTAAAGGTTTGGTAGAATTCACCAGTAAAGCCATCTGGTTCTGCGATTTTCTTCATTAGGAGGTTTTTGATGACAGATTCAATCTCCTTAGTCATTATTGATCCATTTAGGTTTCATATTTCTTTATTATTAATTTTAGTAGGTTATATGTTTCTAGAAATTTATCTGTTTTTCTAGGTTATCAAATCTGTGGCATAGTAGTCAAGATCTTATGATTGTTTTTATTTCTGTGACATCAGTTGTAAATTAAAAAAAAAAGATTAATTAAATATCCTCATACAGTTATTTGAAGTCTCAATTTCTAAAAGAAATAATAGAACAACATTTTAAAAAATGGCTCTGGGATTACATTTAATTGTTTTTTTATACAAACCCTTCTCTACTCATACTTATTAAAAATTAGGAAGAAAATGGTGCAATAACAAAAAAAAAATCAGTAGGAGTGAGGTAGAATATAACTTTAAAAAATAAATCTTTTCCACCACACAGTACATTGGTGTTGGGAAAGGTCATTAAGAAGATAGGACCACGGGTTTGACCCACAAATCTCATCCTGACAATCCCTCCCTTGTACTCTGAATGTGTGCTCCTTCACTTGCCTTCCCTCAGCTTAGAAGCTGCTTGAGGACATGCCCTTCTGGTAATAATTTGTGGAGGAGACTATCTGGACTGGGTACATGACTAAAGCCTATTAAAGTCTCCTTCATATGTAACTGAACCTATTAAGGTCTCTATATAACTTTTAATATTCTGGCAGGCTGGTGTGGAAATCTACTTGTTTTGTGGCCACCCAAAACAAGCCTTTTAAGTTAAGTTCCCTTGGTTATTAAACCTGCCACCTATCAATCTTGAGTGGTCTGCCTTTCTTTGGTCTCTCCTGGCCCTCCAGGTACAGGGGGCCAATTTCAGATTTTACTCAGGAAGCTCTTGGCCAGGTTTGAGAAGCCACAACTGGTCAATTGTTCATATAGATTTCTATTTCTAACATTCAATACAGTAGGTATATTTTTATAGTTTCATGGGTTCGATTATATGTTCATTTTGACTACAAGAAATATTAAACAATTCTGAGGAGTACGGTATTATGCCCATAGAATGTACTAGGATTAGTTAGAAACTAAATGTATTACATTGGACTTAGCATATTTACTTATGTTTTAGGGGGCATAACTTGATATATGGCATAACAGAATCCACATTACTCAGAGCTTAGTGTAATGGGAGGGCTGGAGATACAGTAAGATGTATTAGCAAGAGCACAGTGTTTTATTTAGGAGATCAGAGTTCTAATGTTTACTGCAAATTATAACTTCATAAATATTTTTTTTTTACCATTTATTTTATTTATTTATAAGATGAGAATATTGGACTACAGTTTATCTCTAAGTTCTTCCTAGACACAAAATTTAAGATTTTACTGTATATGAATTTACAGAATGGCAAGATTTCACTGATACATTTTAAGTATTACCTTTTATCTTAAATCTTTTGTTTTCATGGTTTTTCCTAAAATAGATTCATGTTGGAGTATTTATAAAATGTAGATTTCCCAACATAGAATCATAAAATCAGATTAGCATACTCATTTTTAAAAGCTTTTTCAATATAGAAAATTAGTTCTTTCTTTTTTTTTGCTTAGAAACATGAGGGTATATGAAAGTTATCATTTGAGAAACTTAAAAAATGATATATTGCTTTGTTTTAAGTAACTGAATATTCAATAGCCAAATCAATGTGTTTTTACATTTCATTATACATTATTACCTTTTTCCTTTAGGGAAGTTGGCAACTTCACTTCTTTCCCCTTAATAGGCTCTGGAAAGAAACATTGAACATTTATTTGCAGCCAAGATAAAAATAGAGAACACATATGTAATGAAATCACTGAGTAAAGTGAACTTGTGTGGAAATAATATGATATTTTCTTTCAAAAATTATTTTATTCATATAAAGACAAAGAAACAAGAGTATAGAGTACAACAAGCCATCCTCCGGTTATTTTTATTTAAAATAAATGTAAATTGGTGAATGAGTTATGATCTATTTGGATGGATAGGAATTTATATTATCTGTAATTTTTATAATAAAAGCAATGTCTGCAGCATTCAGAAGTCTCCCAAAACTATTATAATCAGCACTAACTTCGTTTACTTTTTTTCCGGCTTTGTTTTCTTCAAAAAATAAACTATCAGATGGAAAAACCCTGCATACATCATGTAAATATGGTGTTTTAGTGATCAGACTCAAACAAATTTCAAAAATAAGACTAAAATAAAATATGACAGACATTTCCTCTATGAACATCCGACATCATAAAAATGTGGTCTTTGGTTAAAGTAAACCAAGTAAAACTTCATTTATTCTACCAGCTTCAAATACAAAATGATTCTGATCATATGGATTCCAGACATATATGTGGGCAATGTTTTGAACATTATACTTCCTCCACAACCCATAAAAAAAGATAAACCAGTTTTCTGCCTCCTCTGCAGCATTAAATCTTAGTACCCATTTTACTGACAAAAATGACTTTTAATGCAGTGAGAAAAGAAGAAAGAAAGAAATCAATCCTTCCAACCCTTTTTTTCTATTCCCACTTTATGGTTTGGGGTGGGACTGCAGAAAATATGATGGTGGCATTTGTAAATAGATATGCCACTCACGCAATCACTTATAATTAATTGAATCCAGGTGCCTTTGGATGGTGTCAAGAATATGGATTTAGGGGTTCTATTGAAAAGGCTGCATCCCTCAAAGAAATATTTTCTTGGTAGATAAACTATACCCTTAAATATCCATATGCTTGTAGGATTTTTAAAAATGGCTTTGATGACAAAGAAGTATCTGTGTTGCTATTTATTGTGCTAAGTATAAATAGGGCCAATTTTTAATTTTTTTTTCTACACTTTAGAATGAAAAGATAAAATGAAGAGCCATGGATTGAATGAACACATTGAGAAGCTTCATTAAATTTTATATATTTTTTCAAACTGATGGGCGTAATTTACTGCTTTTGCATTTCCTGGTTAAACCAAAATAATTAATGTATTGTGAAATGCGAAGTAGTGGTGGGGACAGATTCCCAGTGGGATGGGAACGTGCGATCCCTGGAACTTCAGGATTCAAGATTTAGCATGTCGATTTAAATGGATGAGTGTATATGTTTATGTGAGATGGAAGCAGTTATAAAACATAAGATCTAGGGAGAGAAACCCGCAAGACTGATTTGATATTGTAGAAAAAGAAGGAAGAGCGTAAAATAACAGCTATCCTTTCATAGGGTATTGGAAGGTTATAAACCCATCCCTGTAAATTGGGAGAAAATTCTCAGAAAATAGAAGTGATTTTTTATTTCCATGTTTGCTAATAGGAAGATGGTTTCTGCTCTGAGCCTGTGTCATCTCGTGCATTGACTTTCCTGCAGCTCATTTCCTCTGTGTCTTTTTTAACCTGATTGAGGAAGTCCACAGGCTAGTCTGAGCAGTCTCTAACTACGTAAGGAAGTGGGTGGGATATCAAATCTGACAAAAAATGTGGACAGTGTTATATGGAAATTATGTACTTCTGTATTATGAAGGATGGATACATCATTGGTTTGGGTCAGCTTAAGGCATTTTTTTAAACTCATCTGTCTTGTTTGTAAAAAGATAAACATTAGAGAACACATTTGTGTGTATGTGTGTGTTGTTTTAACCAATATGGTAATTTCTTTGCATTTGTCCAAGAGCCTACAGGAAGGCATATAATTCTTGATTATCAGGATCTGGAACATACTTATTGTTCTGGGATATAAATTGGAACTCTCACATAATCCAGACAAGGAGGTTGTGATGGAGAAAAAGTTCACAAAGGAATAGGAAGATGGTTTCAGGTTTTCAATTCTCCTACACTGCCCCAACGACAGAGGCACTAACGAACCAGGGTGAGTGTCCATGATAAAATATAGATTGTTGGTGATCAGTTTCATAGTCCTCAGACAACTAATTCCATCCTTAGCTCTAGCTTTTGTTTGATTAGTAGGAATGGCCAAGTAAAAGCGTGGTGAAGACAAATAGAAGCTGGGGGATCATCAGGTGCATAGTCTTGAACACCAGAATATAAAAGAAGATAAGCTCTGCTGAGAATCCTTTGGCATTCGACCCCAACATACACAGTCCTGTGTCACAAAACTAATCAATAGTTCTAATGACCACTGTACTAATCCAATGCCAGAAAAACAAAAAGGTGCTATACTGCATTATCAGTAGAGGAGAAATGAATTAATCTCTTTGTTGCCTTGCTTGGGTTTGGTTTAGAGTTCCTCAGTCCGTGGGTGAATTCTGCATCCACAGATAAGTCAGACCAGCTAAGGAGCAAGTGGTGATAGGCTAGGTGTGGATGCCAGAAGGAAGATAAGCAATAACAGGGTTAACTAGCAGGGCTGTCTGGTTTCCTGGTGGGCACAGCCACATAAGGAGGGCCCTGCCCTTGCGAGCGTGTAGGGAGAACTTGCGTGAGTCCACTAGCCCAGAAAAGCCAGCAGCAAAATGCCAGCAAGACATTTCTTTCTCCTGCCCTTTTTCTTTGAACAATCATCCATAGATCTTCTCTACACCACTTTAAGATACAAGACTAATGATGTTTCCTTAAATGCCTAATTTACGCATGGTTATAACATCCCAGGTAAATGTGGCCCCAAATAATTTTTTGTGTAATAGTCCTGATTTTAGAATTGTAGAATTATTTCAATATAGATTCTAATATGTACATGAAAAGTGGAATCAATAAAAGACTGGCAAACGTAGACAATCTCTTAGCTGAATAATATAAATGACTCATAATATGCAATGATTCCAACACAGTAAGTGGCTTTTCAGCAAGTAGAATTGCTACATCGTGATTCTGCCACAGTTCAGCAGCAGGCTTCAAAGAGCCGCTTCAGAAACAATAACACTACAGAGGTTTTCAAAGTCCTTGAAACCTCATAGATAATCTGACAATTTTTCTTTGATTTTTTTTGTAATGATGAATCGCATTCAGCAAATAAAGGAAATGGGAAAAAATATTTCAAGATAGCGTCCTGCTTACATAATACATAACAAAGACATTTGAGCGCATTAACACAGCTTGAATAAAAAAAGAGGTGCATTTTAAATAGCTCTAAATCAATAATCATATGCAATAAACCTATATATATACATGGTTTTCGAGTGACTGTGGAGTCATCTTGCAAATAGTAGAGGATTTAATATTGAGAAAAAAGTGTTCACTAGGAAATTGCCTGCAATTGTGCATTAATAACATAATAATAATACTAGAAATTACAGGAGCCTACTTAGTGAAGTGGTCAGTGTGGATTTAAATCCCCCAAATAATGTTTTCCAGGACACAGTTTTACAACTACGATTTCTGACAAATTTAGGCTTTGGCACAAGTGGAGTCTTTAAGTAGCAGTTTAAATTTTCGATAATCATTATTGCCTGAAAGGTAGTTCTGGAGGTAAACCTCAACATTTCTTTTGAGATGATTTTATATTGAACAATAATATATGGTCCAAATATAACTGTAACATAAGTGCAGACCAAAATAAATGCATTTTATATGACATTGGAAGGAGGGAAAGTTTAGATTTTGCAAATAAAACTGAAAGAAACAAACTAGACAAATAAACAATAAACTCATAGTTACACACAACGGTTTAGTGGTTACCAGAAAATAAGGGGGGAGGGATGGTGGTAGAAGAGGGAAAATGGGATCAAATATATTGTGATGGAAGGAGAATCGACTTTGGGTGGTGAATATGCAATGCAATATATAGATGAAGTATTATAGAATTGTATACTCGAAACCTATATAATTTTACTAACCAATGTCACCCCAACAAATTTAATAAAAATAAAAAGACACTTCTAGACCTGACTCTTGAAACAACCATTGTCAGCCTCTAAAAAAAAAGAAAATTAGACGTGTATGTGTGTGTGTGTGTGTGTGTGTGTGTGTGTGTGTGTGTAGTGCCAAAAAATGTATACAAATGGACACTTTGGTCAACGTTGCTCAAGCAATAGTTCACCATAATCAGAAGTGTCTGGACGCTGATGGTAACCACTTTAAGCATCGCTTGTAATTGCAGAAGTCAAACGTGACTTGTATTCACCTTCTATATATTAGTATATATTGATTATTACAATTTTAATAGTTTTTTTTTCCTTTCTAAAAATGTGTATACATTTTTTGGCACTATATATATATATATATATATATATATACATATATATAATCTCCCTGGTAGTGTATTTCAATGACTCCTTTAGTTCTCACACAATTAAGGACAATGTTTTTGGTAACTGTCAAATAAAATGAGAGTGGAGAATGAAAAGGAGTCTCTCCCAAAGTGCAGATAACTACTGGAGAAAAATAGACTAAACTCCACTGTGGGAATTAAGGAGAGTCACCCCAATAGCAAAAGGACTAAGACTATTTTTTCATATTGTATAGCCAGTTGTGTTGATATAAAACAGATCTTTCAAACTTATGTAATGAACTCTACACTTACAACAAGGGTGCTTTGATGAATAAAAGTATAAGAATGCTATTTAAGGAACAAGCAAGCAGTATCTGCGTTAAAATGGAAAGATGGACTTTTAAAGTCTGAGAAACTTGACTGATTCTTGCCTTTGATATTACCCACAGTGTTACACTGAGTAACTTACATGATCTATACTTCAGCTTCCTCATTGTAAAAATTGAGATATCAAGTCCAACTTGCTGGAAGAAATGAGTAAAGTAGATATCAGTGTGCCTGGCAAAGAGCAGATGCCCTGCTTTTGTGCTTCTCCCAAACAATTCCAAATCTTTGCCTGACCTACTGCTCATATTTCTCACTTGAATTTAATATAACTTCTCAGGAAAGCATTCTTTGGTTCCCTAGACTTAATTTGAATCTCTGATTATACTCTCTTATAACACCCTGCATATTTCCTTTATGATTCTAATAATTTTAATTATGCTAATATCAGGAGGTCATAGACCCCGCCTCTTTTGTATTGCCGGTGTCTAGTGAGTATTTGTTCTGATTACTGTACATTACATGGACAAAAAATAATTATTGAATGTGGTATTGATCAGTCCACATAAAAAATAAGGTGTATAACACTAGGACTTGATTTTTAAATAGGCATCATTTCAATTAATTAAATAGATAAAGATTATAAATATTATAAGTGCATGATTTCAGAAGAGAGTGTTTCAGTGAATGCTGAAGTAAATAAAGCTTGATGTTTTATACAGCCATTATTCTCAGAAAGAGGCCTGAGATTTGGATGGGCAGAGAGTAAGTGAGTCCATTCAGGAGATTGAAATCACAAAATTTAAATAAGAATGTCATGCCCTTTTATAACAATAAGGAGACTGAGAAGACTAAAGCATATACAACATGACTAAATGTCTGAAAATAACAGAATTCAGAACTCCAATTTCCACATCTTCCTCCCTGTTCCTAGCTTTGTTTCTCCAACAATTAGCAAGAGCTTGGAAGGATTACTGGTATGTACTAAATATATATTTTCTGAATGGACAGAAAGGACAGAACCAGAACACATGGAGATAAGTCCTTTCTATATTACTTTCTTCTAATTTTGTGTTTAATCCTTTTATTTCTTAAGGAAAATCCTTTTCCTCTATCTTTTTTCTTTTTCTTTTTAAATTGCAGTCAGAGCACGTTTTAGGTTATGGTGAACCAAAAGATAGTATTTGATGCACAGGTAAATAAATACAATTATGATAGTGACCAGTGCAATTTTGGCTCATAAATCTGCAAAGACAATGGCTCCAATGTACTATAGACTCAGGTAATTGGGGGTAATAAATTTCTACCCCAAATTTATTTGCATTACATTGACTCTATTACCTTTATCCTTCAGAACTGAAGAAGTCTTCCCAGATTTTTCTTTAATAATTTCTGCAAAAAGAATCATGAAAAAAAAAGGTTACAGGGAATAATAGAGATCAGAATGACAAGTTTTTTGATGCATTTTGTTTACTGAGGCCTAAAAAAATCAAATGGACTCTGAGCTGACATTCAAAATACAGATACCTATATCCTGGGATAAGTTATCTATAAGGCATTGAACTAAATATGTAGAAGATAGAAAATAAACCCACTAATTGTTATCATAAGGAGCAAATTATGATAGACACAAAAAGGGTACAAATAAAATGCTATGGGATTTGGAGAAAGAAGATCTGGTAACAATAACAGTTAACATTCTCTACTTACTACGTGTCACAAGAAATGTTCTCTACTTTTTGCATTCAACATTCACAACACTCTATAAGGTAGGTAGGCCCTATTATTATTCCTGCTGTTCACATGGAATTAAATAACTTTCCCAGGGTCACAGCTTTTAAATAGGAGACCTGGGATTTGAATTGATACCTCTCTGAGCTCAATCACAAAGGCACTGGCTGTGGTAGCTGAATGATGGAATCAGGAAAGGCTTTGGTGGGTGATATAGAAGCAGACCTTGGAAGATGGAAAGGAATTAGACCAACAGAGATGGTGTGGAAAGGAAAACAGATTTTAGAAGGACAGAGGAGAGAATGGGGAGGCTTAGGCTGAAAAGTCTGTCGGTTTGGCTTTGTGAGTCACTTGAAACCAACAGAATACAGTATGCTGTGTGACTTCCTAGGTTAAATCAGGAATGGCCATGCAGTTCCCACCTGCTTCTCTAGGAACACTAACTCTGAGGAAGCTGGCTGCCAGGTAGGTACTCTAACTGACACCCCACGCAGCAGAGGATACATATAGGAAGTTCAGTCAACTTGAGCTCCCAGCCAACAGCTAGCATCAACTGCTAGCCATCAAGGTAGGTGAGCCATCTTGGACATCCAAGATTGGGTTACTTCAGGAGACTATAGCCCAAGCCTATATCTGACTGCAATCATGAGATACTCAAGTGAAAACTGCCTGGTTGATCTCTCCTGAATTCCTGACTCTCTAAATCATGAGCAAAGTAAAATCAGTTGTTATTTTATACCACTAAGTTTTGGAGTGGTCTGTACACAGAAACAGTATGTAAAGCAGTCAGCTAATAAACAGCAAAATACTACATCATGTGCAATGCAAGTTTTCCATTAACGTTATGTAACTGATCATTTAAATAGTTGAGGATCAAATTTATAAAAGAAGAATCTGTAGTTCTTTCTTTATTTAAAGAATGATAATCTGCCATTAAGTAAGGTACGAAATGTAGGACAGAGAGGGCTTTCGAGGAAGATATGATATTTGTTTTCAATGTATTCTGTTTCTAATAATATGTCAACAAAATACACAAAAAAGGCAATATCTAGCAAGTAGTTGGAAATACAGGTGCAGTGCAGATTATATGCAAGTGTTGCAGAATAAAAGCCCTCTGTAGTTTCATTTATAAATGGACGCTATAAATACAACAAGTAACATGATTTCTTAAATGCCCCCCAAAATCTCATTTATTTTGTTCACACAGATTGACTTGATTTAGTTATTCAACTAAGTATATGAAGGCAAAACAAACCAGAAAATTAAATACTGTTTTCTTAATAATATATGTAAATTAAAAAAATACTCATGTTTTGGACTATAATGTTTTACTTTCATGTTTCAAATCAAATCTGATATAATTTTCCTGTATTGATATAACATATATTGGTAGTAATAATTTTATGAATTTTGATTAGCTATTGTCAAATATTGAAAAATGAATGCAGAGACATTTATCAAAACAGCTATACAAGTCAAATTTTAAATAATTTTCTAGATAAAATTAATCATTTTAAGAGAAACATATTCAATTTCAAGAAATCCAGGAATTTTTTTGTTGTTGTTGTTAAGGGCCTCGATATATCTAATCAAGAAAGATAAATAGAAAATAGTGTTGTTGTTTTTTTTGTTGTTGTTCAAACATTAGTGTGTACCAGATAGAATGTATATATAATAATATTTCTGTCTACAACAATTTTTTTAAAAAGGCCCATGAAACAGACAAAAGACTGAAATAATGGACAATGCTGTAAGAGAGGAAATAAACAGTAGAGTTCTTCCCTGGCACAAACATAAATATTTTGAACCCCGAACAATGTGTTTAGAGGAAATAGTAATGAATAACATATTTGATCTGGCTATTATGTATTCATTGTTCTGAATGGTCAAGTTCAATATCAGTTTATTATTAGTGACATTAGGATATTAACAAAAATGTTTCTGTTGAAGCATCCTAGCTTCAACGGTTTCTGAAAAAAGGAAACTGAAATAGCAAGGTTTAAAAAGATCCTAACAAAATCATTAGTCAATTCAGGCTCCTGGCTGTGTAAAGAATCAAATTCAAAATGCTTAACCTTTCTTACCCAGCTAGCCCTACTGAAGTGCTCAGAAATATCACATCAGAAACTCTTCTTTACCTCTTTTGTAGATACAAAATGCCTACTGATTTGAGATATTTTTTATGAGCATGATGAATAAAATCAAAGTATCAACTCTTTGGATTTTTCTTTTGATGGAAAGAATAATTTTAAAGAATCATGGATAGCTCTATCCATAAGTTCAACGATACCAGATAGTTTCCCAGAATATGACTATTAATGTACATCACACAGTATCAAAAATATTAAAATTGATAACATCTCTATTGTTTCTTATAGTGATGCTGCATTATTCCTAAAGTTATTTTTGAGGAATGGCATACATTTTTAATATTTAATATGTAAATGCCTTACTAGTACCTGTTATTGTTTATGTTCATTCGGACATAATTTTGAGAATCAGAGATATTTTAGAAAAGATATTTTATAACATTTTTATCTTTTCCAAACTCCAAAATATAAATTTTATAAATGCAACAAAAATATTCTCAAATTGTCAAAATGGTTTAAAATGCTGTGCTTGTAATTCCCATAAGGGAAAATGTAATATATTGATGCTTTCTCTAATGCTAAATTTGAATGCTTCTGAAAACATGTTGTCAGAGTTTAATTTTACTCAGGCCACTGTCCATTAACTATATAGCTAAGTATGACCTGGTCGGGAAACCAACTTTCTCTTTGTCTTAATGGTACATTTAATCAGTCCCTATTCTATGGGCTAAAGAATTTGATACATATATTTTTAACATGTTAAAATATTTTCTTCTAAATATTTGTTTTAAAATTCTTAATTAAAACATTAACCAGTTGTTACAGCCAATGAACCAATAGTGGTACATCATTATCAACCAAAGTTCAACAGTTTAAATCAGGGTTAATTCTTAGTTTTGTTCATTCTATGGATTTTGACAATTGTATAATGTCATCTACCATTATAGTATGATGCAGAATAGTTTCACTGACATAAAAATCCCTAGTGCTTCACTTATTCATTCCTCTCTCCACAAATTTGGGGCAAACACTGAACTTTTCATTATTGCCACAGTTTTGCCTTTCCAAAATGTCACATAGGTGGAGTTATACAATATGTAGACTTATGAGATTGGCTTCTTTCACTTAGAAATAGAATTTAAGGTTCCTTTAAGTTTGTTTTTCTTTTTTTTGTGGCTTGATAGCTATTGGATTTTTAGCACTGAATATTCTATGGATTCATCATAGTTCATTTATTCATTACCTATTGAAGAATATATTTGTTGGTTCCAAGTTTTAGCAATGAGAAATGAAGTTGATACAAACATTTGTATGCAGGACATAAGTGGACAAAAGTTTTCAACTCATTTGGGTAAAGACGAAGGAACATGACTGGCAGATTGTAAGGTAAGGGTATATCATTTTTGTAAGAAACCACTGAATTGTCTTACACCGTGTCTGTACCATTTTGCATTCTCTCCAGCAATGAATGAGAGTTCCTGTTGTTGCACATCCTCCCCAACATTTAATGTTGTCAATGTTTTGGATTTCAGCCATTCTAATCAATGTGTAATGGTATCTCATTGTTTTAATTTGTAATTTTGTAATGATGTATAATATTGAGCATCTTTCCATATGCTTATTTGGTGAGGTAGTTCTTAATATTTTTGCCAATTTTTAAAATAAGTTGTTTATTTTCCTATTTTTGAATTTTAAGAGTTTACTTTGTATTTTGGATAATAGTCCCTTAAAAGATTTGTATTTTCAAATATTTTCTCCCATTCTGTGTCATGTGTTCAAATACTCTTGACAGTACAGTTTGCAGAGGACTCAATTTTAATGAAGTTCAGTTATCAATTTTTTATTCATGTATTGTGCCTTTGATGTATCTAAAAAAGTCATTGCCAAATCCAAGACTGCCTAGATTTTCTCTTATGTTATTTTCTAAAAGTTTTATAGCTTTATGTTTAAATTTATGTCGATGACCCAATTTGGGTTAAGTTTTTGAGAAGGGTATAGAGTCTGTGACTAGAGTCATTACTTATTTATTTATTCATTCATTCATTCATTTATTTATTTATTTATTTATTTATTTATTTATTTATTTATTTATTTATTCTTGCTCTTGCAGATGTCGAGTTGGTGTAGCACCACTTGTTGAGAAGATTATTCTTTCCCGATTTACTTGCTTTTGCTCCTCTGTCAAAGATAAGTAGAACATATTTTTGTGCATCTATTCTGGGCTCTCTGTTCTGTTTCATTGATCTATTTGTCTATTCTTTCAACAGTATCAAACTGTGTTGATTACCATAGCTCTATGGTAAGTCTTGAAGTCCAGTAATGTCAGTTTTCTGACTGTTTTTCTGCTTTAATATTGTCTTGGGTATTCTGGATCTTTTCTTTTTCCAAAGACATTTAAGATCAGCTTGTTGATATCCACCATATCAGTTTGTCAATATCCACTGAGGTTTTTACTGTGATTGCATTGAATCTACAGATAAATTTGGAAAGAACTAACACCTTAACAATTTTGACTCTGTCTACCCATAAACATGGAATATCTCTTAATTATTTAGTTATTTTATTTCTTTCACCAATTTTCCTCATAAGATCATGTACATATTTTGTTAGATTTATGTCTAAATATTTCCTTTTTAGTGCTAATGTAAACGGTGTTGTGTTTTTAATTTTGTTCATTACAATTTTTCATTAAAGGCATATAGAACAATTGACTTTTGCATTTTAACATTATATCTGGCAACCTTGCCATAATCACTGATTAGTTCCAGGTTTTTCTTGATGCTTTGGGATTTTCTACACACACACAATCTCACATCACATGTAAACAAATACAGTTTTATTTCTTTCTTCCCAATTGGTATACCTTTTATTTTAGTTTCTTATTGCATTAGTTGGTACTTCTACTATAATGTTGAATAAGTGTCATTAGAAGAGACATCCTTGCCTTGTTCCTTATCTTGTGGGTAAGCTTCGACTTCTCTTTGTTAAGTATGATGTTAGCTATAGGTGTATTTTTTGTTGTTGTTGCTGTTGTTATTTTTTGTAGATGTTCTTTATCAAGTTGAGTAAATTCTTTTCTATTCCTAGTTTGTTAGTTTTCATCATGATTGGGTGTTGGATTTTGTCAAAGAGTGTTCTGTATCTATCGACAAAATTTTCTTAGTTTTTATGTGTTTCTTCTTTAGCCTGTTGATGGATTACATTAATTTATTTTCAAATGTTAACCAGCCTTGCATAGTTGGAATAAATCCCATGTGGTCATGATGTATTATTTTTATACTTTGTTTGATTTGAGTTGCTAATATTTGTTATTTTTTTAAAATCTCCACTCTAACAATACTTTAAACTTTGTGATGGATATGTGCATGTAAAATAAATTTGAGCTCTGAGACTCCCAGAAGTGCTTGTCTGGAGCAAAACAAAAGCTAATACCATTTCAACAAAATAGACACTGTCCTTCATACAGTTCTTATAACGTTGACAAAATGATCTCTCCTGCAGAACAAGAACCCTGGGTCCATTTCAGTTCTTTCACTTAAGAACAATATTTTAAAAGAAGGATACAATTTTGTATTTTAAAAAGATAAACTTGATCTATTCAATAAATATTGATTCAATGTCTCATTTGTGCTTGCAGCTGAAAAAACAAAAGGGTTGCATGGAGTTCAGTCTTTGCTGAAATACATATACATAGACAGATTAAGTATAATGATAGAGACACATACACAGAGATCTGGTACAACAGGATTGTCCAACTCTACCTGATAAAATGAGAAAATATCTCACAGAAGCACTTGCATTTGTGCTGGATTCTGAAACTGGATATAAAGTTTGCTATCAAAGAAGAATTGAGAAGACATCTCCAACACAGGAAACAACATAAGCAAACCATGGAGTGTGAAAGTTTATGCGGCTGGATTGCTGGATATACAAAATGGGGGAGAAGAAGTGAGCCAAGGCTGGAAATTCATACTAAGTATTGGTGGTGAGGGAACCTATACTACCCTACTAAATTTTTAAATTTATATCCTTCTAGTCATGAGGAGTCTTTAAATCCTAAAGCTAAACATTTATTTTTCTGTCATTGTATCAACGTAATTAACAAAATTTTGTACATAAGACAATATGACATATACTGAACTGGCTGACAGTACATAGAAAGTCATTGTCATTTTGTTTGGAAATAGCCCAAAATTGAAACCACCAGTCACCCACAGTTGTGCTATCCACATTCTGTTGTATCCAAAGAAGATATCTTCTGATTTTTAAAAATTGTTTCTTTGTGTGTGTGTGTGTGTGTGTGTGTGTGTGTGTGTGTGTGTGTATGTATGTTCATGGTTATAATTTCTATATCCTGTGTGCCATAACTATTTATTCTTATAACTAAATTAATATTTACAGAATCTTCATGTCTTTTAAGTGAACATCCAATAGCATGCTTTACTCCAGAGATGTATGTGTTAAAATTTAAGTGTAACTGTATATTTTGAAATTTAAGTGAAGTGAATACTTCAAATATAATTTATTAAGTAGATTTATTTAATATTTAAAATAGTTTCATTTTGGAACCTGAATCTGACCTTTTTGTGTACATTTTTGTAGAGATCGTACTTGCAATAAGAAAAAAAAATAGGTCTAGTTTTCAGCATTTGGGACAAAGTAGAAATGTTCAAAGTAGAAATGTCTCAGGAATAGAAGACATTTCTTACAAATGAGAATTACACAATACTAAGATTGGAAAGTCCTCTAGAGATTGCTTGTTCAAATATCTTGGCTTACAAAAGAGGCTTTACAAGGCAAGAAACTAGCTTACTGTCACAGAATATTTTACTGGAAGGCCTATACCAAGCCCTAAGTTTTATTTGAGCTCTATCCTTCAAGCAAGTTAATATTTCTAATCATCATTGGCTTTCATCAGTTATTTCCATTTCAAGGACCAAGAATATAAATTCTAACTCCAAATTAAAAATTGTTCACCATGATTTTTATTGCCAAGATTTTAATAGAATATAGGATCTCTGTATGGGTTATCTGCCATAGTATCTCTCTTTTTCCCATAAAAATTAAGTAAAATTAAACCCAAACATTGCAAGTTATAATGATGAAGTAATTTTTAACTTACATTTTGCCATTTCATAATTCCAAAGGAAGATATGAATTGCATTTTCAGTTTTTTAGTAATTGCTTTCATTAGCATGTGATATATCATTTTATGAAAAATTGGTACAGTTATAATCAATAAGGTGCAAGTAAATGTATGTATAATTTTGATAAAATTTTCATGTTCATTCCTGAAATTATTTGACCTAAAATGTGTAATTTAATTTACAATGAAAAGAAAGTAACAATGTATTTTTATGTAGGGTTAATGATTTCATATGATTTCTGCAATTTGATTTCTAAAGAATGGAGCTTAAATCCATTAATTTGTTCCAGATTGCAGCATAACAATTGATATTAAGTAATTTTATTCAATATAGTATTTGCCAATTATTATTATTATTATTATTATTATTATTTTGCTAAACAGGTCTTTAGTAGATTAATTTATAAATGAAGGAAAAATGTCAATAAAAAAGAAAAAAAAACACATTATCAAAAAATAATTTTTGTTCTGACCACTCAGCTTTGTTACATAGCAACTTACAATATTCTTTCTATTAAAAATTTCTAAGGGAATAAAAGAGAACAAATTGATATGTGGCTTCAGGATAATAACGAGTGGAAATAAATACTATAGAAAAAATATATTAGCAGCTTAGTGTTCTTAAGCTTATAAAGAGGTGTTTTCTTGGTGTGTTATATGGCAAACACTATAATTCATTTCCACAGTCTTTTATATAATCTAGTGTAGAACATAAAAAGAACAAAGTTGATTTTTCTCTCTGGAGAACAAAATTTTTATATTCAAATTTCTATAGTACATAATTTAAAAAAAATATTTTTACATGCCAAATCCTGGTGCTGGTAATCAATTTTATATAAAGAAAAGTAGGAGTTGGGCAGCTGGATAGCTCAGTTCGTTAGAGTGTGAGCTCTGAACAGCAGGGTTGCTGGTTCGATTCCCACATGAGCCAATGAGCTCCACCCTCCACAACTAGAGTGAAGACAGTGAGCTGCTGCTGAGCTCTTAGGCAGCCGGATGACTCAGCTGGTTAGAGCGCAAGCTCTCAATAGCAAGGTTGCCGGTTCCACTCTCACAAGGGATTGTGGGCTGCACCCCCTGCAACTAAGATTGAACACGGCACCTTGAGTCAAGCTGCAGCTGAGCTACCAAGGGGCAGCCGGATGGTTCAGTTGGTTAGAGTGTGCGCTCTCAAGAACAAGGTTGCTGGTTCGACTCCACATGGGATGGTGGGCTACGACCCACACAACTAGGTTGAAAACAGCAACTGGACTTGGAGCTGAACTGCGTCCTCCACAACTAAGATTGAAAGAACAACAACTTGACTTGGAGCTGATGGGTCCTGGGAAAAAACACACTGTTCCCCAATAAAGCCCTGGAAATACACACTGTTCCCCAACAAAGTCCTGTTAAAAACAAATAAGTAAAATGAAATAAAGAAAAGTAGGACTTACAAGAGAATTTTCAAGAAAATTTTCATTATGAAGAGAATGAAATGCCCTATTATAGATTTAAGTACATCTTAAAGAACTATCAACCTAATATTAAGATGTAGACACTAATTAACAATACACATTTGACATTGTTTGAAAAACATTAAATTACATAAAGTATTGCAAAAGGAATCTGAAGTGAGTTGTCATGTTCAGAAATCACATGACAACTTTCTTCATATTTACTCTTAGATTTGACTTAGCTTTAAGAAGTGGTTTATAACCACATTCTACTACATTTCCCCACAAATAAGACTTAGCTGACCATGAGCTCTTTGTGTCTTTGGAGCAAAAATTAATATAAGATCTGGACTATTATATTATATTATATTATATTATATTATATTATATTATATTATATTATTATATTATTAATTTAATATATTATTGTATTATTTTATTATTATATTATAATAATATAATATGTTATATTATATTATTATAATATAATATATTATATTAATTTTTGCTCCGGAAGATGCATTAGAGCTGATGGTCTGGCTAGGTCTTATTTTCAGGGAAACATGGTATTAGTTTTATATGAAGATTATTGGAAGTTAAATGTGAAGACAAAGTATAAGAATGAAGATAGGTGAAGCAAGAGCACACATTTGATGTAAAAAGTTTGTTACTTTTAAGAACCTAAAAGATGAATAAAATTTCTATTAAGAAACTACTTTGATGGATCTGGTCAACATGGCAGAGTAAGTAAATGATCTGTTTACCTTCTCTCACAACCACATAAAAATTATAACTAAACTATAGAACAACCATCATTGAGAATCACTTGAAGTCTAGCAGAACCAAAGCTCTATAACTATGGACATATAGAAGAAGCCATCTAGAGACTGGTAGGAGGTACAGAAATACAGAATGGGGTCATCTCACACCTATGTGACCATTAAAAATCGAGATGTATATGTTGACGGTGGAGGTCCCCCCAGAGAAGCAAGGGGTCCCAGCCCCACAGCAGGCTCCCCAGCCCAGGGTTTCAGTGCTGGGGAGATAAGCTCCCAAAAGTTCTGGTGAAAATAAGTAAAGTTGGAGGGTGGCTGCAGTTCCAGGAGCTCCTGTTAAAGGGCCCACACATAGACTTACTTACTAACAGACTCACTCGCTCTGAGTCCAGCTCTGGAGCAGCAGCTCAAAAGGCACCAGGAACATTGAGGGAGGAGCTGAATTGTCTGGCAGCTTTCTCTCAGAAGGAGGAGATGGAAGAAGCCATTGTTTCTTTGTTGAGCCCTCCCTTCTCCCAGTATGCAGATATTTGCAGCCACCATATCTGAATCTCCATCAATCTGACTAATACGGTTTGCCCACCCATGTGATTCTGAGACCCTGCTCCAAAGAACCTTCAAGCCCACCTAAGATGCTTCCAGTGGTTTTTTTTTTTTGTATGAACAGACTGCATTGGCTTGTGCTCAAGACTTTCCTAAAATCTCTTAAAGATTCACAAAACTCAAAAAAGCAGCATCTGGCTTCAGTGTATTCCACTGGATGAGCAGCCCTAAGTCGGGTACTAGAAGCAGCTGGCTTTGGTGCACAACTTTGTCTCTTGAGGCAACTCCAAGCCCAGCATGGGTGGCAGCCAACTGCAGATTGTTTTGTGGTTCATGGCAGGTAGCCCTAGGCATGGTACAGGCTGGAGCTGACTTGGCCTGGGGTGAGTTCCCTTTCAGTAGACTGCAAGGCTGACATGCCTGGTGGCCAGCTTCAGGCCCAGCCAAAGCATCACCTGGCATCTCCTGGGGACAACACACCCAAAGGGCACACTGTGCAGGCACCAGAACTCTGCTAAAGAGAATACTGCTCTGTAGGGCAGACCCTTCACAACAACTCTTCCACTATAGTCAAGGCCAATCCACAGAGAAAATCAGTCTGAAGGATGATCGATTCCTCCTATCAACATGAAAAAAGCAATCAAGGCTCAACTACAAGAGAAGGACACACACAACCCAAACAAGGGACACACCTGGACAACCCGGCTCAGGTGACCAGAAAGACTATGCCATAGACCCCCCGAGCACACCTACTACATAAGGCCACTCTACTGAGACTGGGAGACATAGTAGCTATACTTAATACACAGAAACAAACACAGGGAGGCAGCCAAAATGGGGAAACTAAGAAACATGTCCCAAATTAAAGGACAGAAAAAATCTCCTGAACAAAAATGAAACAAAATGGAGACAAGCAATCTACCAGACGCAGAGTTCAAAACACTTGTTATAAAAGTAATCAGTGAATTCAGCGAGATCTTCAACAAAGAGATAGAAAACATAAAAATAGATATAGAAAATATGATAAAGAACAAATCAGAGATAAAGAATAAAAACGATGAAGAATGCATTAGAGGGAATCAATAATAGATTAGATAAAGCAGAGGATCAAATCAGTGATTTCGAACATAAGGTTGTAGAAAACACCCAAACAGAACAACAAAAAGAAAAAAGAATCCAAAAAAAATGTGGATAGTTTTAAGGGGCATCTGGGACAACATCAAGTGTATCAAAATTCACATCATAGGAGTACCACAAGAAAAGACAAAGCAAAGAATTGAAAACCTATGTGAAGAAATAATGACAGAAAATTTCCCTAACTCATGAAGAAAATAAATATACAAGCCCAGGAAATGCAGAGACTCCCAAACAAGATGAACCTATAAAGGCCCACACCAAGATACACCATAATTTAAATACGAAAGGTAAAAGACAAAGAATCTTAAAAGCAGCAAGAGAAAAACAGTTATTTACCTCCAAGGGAGCTCCCATAAGACCATCAGCTGATTTCTCAACAGATACTTTGCAAACCAGAGGGGACTGGCAGGAAATAGTCAAAGTGATTCAAAGTGATGAAAAACAAGGAACTACAACCAAGCAAAGTTATGATTTAGAAGTGAAGGGCAGATAAAGAACTTCCCAGACAAGAAAAAAGCTAAAGGAGTTCACCGACACCATACTAAACTTACAAGGAATCTTAGAGGAACTTAAGACAAAAAAAAAATAAAAATAAAAACTGTTAATCATAACATGGCAATAACTAAATATCTATCAACAATTACTTTAAATGCAAATGGTTAAATGTTGCAATCAAATGTAAGATGACTGAATAGATAAGAAAACAAGACAATTACATATACTGACTAAAACAGACTCACTTCAGATTGAAAGACACACACATACAGAAAGTAGAGATGAAAAAAGATATTTCATAAAAAAGGAAATGAAAAAAAATTGGAATAGCAATACTTATAGCAGAAAAAATAGACTTGAAACCATTTAAAACAAAGGCTGTAACAAGAGACAAAGAAGGACCCAGTAATCCCACTTCTGGGTATTTATCTGGAAAAACCCAAAATGTTTCTTCAAAAGGACGTATACATCCGTCTGTTCATTGCAACATTGTTTACAATGATCAAGATGTAGAGGCAGCCTGGGTGTCCAATGACAGACAAATGGATAAAGAGGAGGTGGTACATATATACAATGGAATATTGTTCAGTCATGGAAGGGAATGGGTTCTTGCCATCTGCAGGGCATGCAGAGTATTGTGCTGAGTGGAATATGTCAGACAGAGAAAGACAGATGCAATGTGTTCACTTATATGTGTAACACAAAGAACAAAATAACCAAAAAACAAACAAAAACAAAACAGAAACAAAATCATAGGTACAGAGAATATTTTGATGGTTTCCAGAGGGAGAGAGGTTAGGGACAGGGTGAAAAAGGTGAGGGGATTAAGAAGTTTAAATTTGCTAGTTACAAAACAGTCATGGGGATGTAAAGTGAAGCACAGGGAATATAGTCTACAATGTGGTAATAACTATGTATAGTGTCAAGTGAGTAGCAGAGTAGTCAGGAGGATCACTTCTTAAATACATAAATGTCTAACCACTAGGATGTATGTCTGAAATTAATATATAATAATATTGAATGTCAACTGTAATTGAAATTTTTCAAAAGGGGGAAAAGGTGATGAGGGATAAGAGATTCAAATTTCCAGGTATAAAACAAGTAAATCATAAGGATTAATGTACAGCACGGGAAATATAGTCAATGATATTGTAATAGCGTGGTATCATATGGTGGTTGGACTTCTCATGGTGTTCACTTCTTTATGTATATAAGTGTTGACTACCTATTATATATACCTGAAACACATAATATTGTACATTAACTATATTTCAACAAAAATCTTAAAAAACACACACAATGGGACTTATAGGTGATGTAATACAGAATTGTACACCTGAAATCTATGTAACTTTACTAACAATTGTCACCCCGATAAATTTTAATTAAAAAAAGAAAAAAACATGAATGGATAAAAGAAACTACTTTGATGAATCATGAAAGGGGTAGAATGCAGGCAGAGTACGGGTGACACATTGCTCCTAGGCATGTTGTCTATTCTGATAATATCAGGCAACTTAATTTAGTCCATCTGTTAACCAGTTCTTCTACCTGAGAATTAATAAGTTTAGTGGTAAGAGTGGTCATTCTAGTATGCAATGCAGTGTGATGTTCCTGCGATAATAATACAGTGTTAGTGTGTTTTTCCATGAAATGCTCAGAATCTCTAAGGGAGGGAAGGAAAAAACATAGCCACATAGGCCATATTAGACAGAGAGGTAATTAATTTTCATGATAATTGAAAGGCAAAATATATTCATGGAAACAAGAATTGGGGCATTATAATTCTCTGTCTGACCAGTACTTGCCTGTAGCATATTCTGCATAAAATAAGAGTGATCAAGTTACACATTAGCTTATTAGAGAAAAATAGATCATTAATAACAAAGAACTATTAACTTTTGATATAATGGTACAATATGAATGCACGTCTCATTACATCACCTCCAAATCTCATCAGTTTTGGCACACATTGATCCTTTACTGGGCTGAAATTCTCTTTGGCACTGAATGACATTCCTACCAAAAAATGTTTGAATTACATGAACCAAATGTTGCATGGCAGGCAGTGGCACCCTGCAGGAGATCAGTGTAACAATACAAACTTCTTTTGACTATGTTGTTCTGCTATGATAAGTAGGATTTAGACCTGTCTTTTTTAGGATGAGGGGAATGGGGAGAAACATGGTGAGAGAGGAGGGGCTAGAAAGGAATTGCCCATGAGATAAAATAATCATGAGAACATTCTAAGCTATTAAATAAAAACAGACTAAGAAGAAGTGAAATGTGCTACGTGAGCAAGTGAGACAGTGGAGAATTGCTAAAAGGTTCTCTTGAAAATACACAATGTATATAACCACACAAAGTACACTCATTTTTACATGTGTTACATGGGATCCATATGTAGACCATCTTCTCTCTGAAGTCCCTCTTCCCCCTTTGCTCCTCATAACCATTCCTCAGCGCCTAATCTGTTGTGGGCGCTCAATAAATATTAAACAACTAAAACACAAACTATTGTCAAGAAGTTTGGAATTCACAGGAATCAATAGTATTGTTATTATCATTTAACATTTATTGAGGGTCAACAGCATGACGTAGTCCACATGTGCAAATAAGTTACTTAATAATCACATTTTAACCAAATAATTGAGTACATTTTGTATTGTTTCAATTTTAGTCCATTATTCTTAATTGTAAAATGGTTTCTCTCTTTTTTAAACAATGTTGACACACCATGAAATATAAACATTCATTATTTAAATAAATAAGTTTCTCTCAGGGAAATCATTACTTTTGGATATTATTAACATTCACGTGAAAGTATGAGCTAAATCTACAATAAGTACACATCACAGATTCTAAATAGACCAGCACATATACAAAGAATGGAAGAATCTGAAATGTTGGATGAGGACAGTGACACATATACAAAGCATGTTATAGCATTTGAGTTTCACCTGCTGCTGTGACAATTTAAAACACTTATACAGTTACGTAGGGTACCGTTGTTTACAAAATAGCATCAAAGGTAAAGAAAGGAAGTCTTCTGGTGGACACAAATTAGCAGATTTACTAATTTAGAAACATTTCTTAATTTAAGGCAAAACTGAGTTTTGTATTACAGGAAATGAACTGCATTTATACATTTATGATTCACAATCTCCAATTTTACCCTTAAAAATGATTACTATGTTCAAATTTATTCTTGGTGTTAATCGGCACTCGGTTCTATTTAATCTTTTTTCATATACATGTTTCTGTCATGTTTCTATTTAATTGGATTTTGAAGTGCTTTTTAATCGTTAAGAGGATGGAAAACTGTACATAATACTTCTGTAATGAAACTTTCAGTTTAATTTTGGGATACTGAAGAATCAGTAAGTATTCATACTTATAAAATGTGTTTTTCCTTAACGTTTGAATCTCGGAATTTTTTCAAATGACAGTCTTTTTAAAGCAGCATTTCCTTAAAAAAGGAATATAGCCTCTATATTTCCATGTAAGAAATGTACTACTTAACAACTTTGTTGAATAGATACTTGTTACATTTGGGAGGTATAAGAGATCATCTAATTCAGATTCATAATTATAAAAATAAGAAAAGTGAGGATAATAATTAACATTTCTATATCTGAATTCATACACTGTCCACATTGGGCAATTGTTTTACTTTCTCTTCCATTTTCAGTTTTCAAAAAATAGTTCACAATATCAGAGTTGCAATTACTAAAATTTAATATTTTCAATATTTTTATCTAGACGATGACTGCACATGCAGTTTTGTTTATGTAAGAGAACCATCAGCAAAGATCATAGCATTCATGATGTAATTAATGAGTAATGCATATTTATTAATTTCCCTCTACTGTTTCCATTTTAAAAATGGGGGATAGTTGAAGCACTTAATCATTTATCTTCTGGTTTCTGAACTGTTTGGCAACCCTCCTTATTGGAAATCACATTTTGATTTACTAAAATATTCTTCTAATTGCATAGTATTTAGAGGCATAGTTCACTCAAGGCTGGATCACCTAATACTCCTTTCTTCACTAAGTACTCTATATTTTCATCTACACTCCAAATATTTACTAAACACTTAACTGTATGCCAATACTGTTATAGGCTCTCACAACAGATTCTTAAAGAACACCTCGAATGATGTCATCATACACAGGTATCAATGAAAAAAAAGACAACTTGAGAGTGATTTAATTTATTACTATTTACTCCACCTTTTCTCTGTTGAACTTAAGCCACACTGAAGAAAGACAAAATTAAAAAAAAAAAAAAAAAAAAAAAAAAAAAAAAAGAGTCGTGGGCTCCAATCTACAACTCAGATCTTCAAAGTTAATGACCCTGATTGGTCTCCTCCCTTGTCCCAAGAAGTAACAAGTCATTGGACAATTCTTTAGATTGACACTTTTACTCCTCTGGCTAGTAGCAAGCACATGTTACTAAAGATTTTCTTCTTAGAGAAAGTGAGGTTGAAAAGAGAGAGAGGGAAATGGGATTTGGGGGTGCAGATCTATTTTGAAAATGAATACCAAAGAGGAAAATATACCCTAAATATGAAAAATTAAAGATCAACAACTGAATAAACTAAATTTAATGAAAGCTGAGGTACTCTTTCTAGATATAACATACAAATATATAGAGATATGAATCCTCATTTAATAACACGTGCTGTAATGTTCTATCTTTGGTATCCCTCAGTTCTCAATATGATGATAGCAACATTTATTGTGGAAGACATTTGTATCTTCTGGTGTTTCTAGGTAATTGCTTTCTAAGCAAGAAGAAATAGTTAATGGTGTGTGTGTGTGTGTGTGTGTGTGTGTGTGTGTGTGTGTGTACACATATGCACCTTTAAGGTGAAGAAATGTGTAGAGTTTCTTAATACTCAAAATTGTAGTCTAGCCAATTTCAGATCTTCACGAAAAGAATAACTGAAAAAACACGATTCATCATGAATTAGAGATAAAATACTTACATTTTGGGGCTTTTGCAGACGTTAGATTAACTAAATTTCTCCTTCTTACATGATACAACGTCTAGTTTGCTGTTACATTAACATAGAATTCATTTGACCTTTCACTATCTGAATTTCCTACAATGTAACTTTAGTTTAATCAATGTTTCCTAAGTTTTCCCATTTATAATGAAGACTGTTCAGAGGTTCAATACACAGAATTTTACATAGATCTCAAAGCGTTTTTGACATCCATAAGGAATTACGAAAATCATGAAGTTTTTTTCCTAGTATAAGTTCATAAATTCAAACTTAAATGAATGGAAAAACAAAACAAAAACTCTTTATAATCTAATCAATTGTACTTCAATGCACTATGAACTAGTTTGAGATTATTTATACTTCTGAAGATAACTAAAAACTACATAAGAAAAAAGTACACAGCAGTCTTAAGGCATTATCTTATGAATAAATATTAGAATACTATGATGAAATCTATAGAATGCCATTGATTTATTCTCACAGAAACTCCCTGCTTTACTAACATCACTAAATACGTATTTTCCTATAAATTATTACTCATAGATATATCACCACAAAAATATGCAATTTATTCAAATACTCTATTTCTTATGATTTTTATAGTTGAAAAATAGCAGGTCATTGATTTACAATATTTAAAACTGAATTGATTTACTCAGGCAATATAAAAAAGCCATTGAAATAACCTCAATTTTTTTACCTAAGCCAAGAGCCTAAACTCTTCATAATACAAAAAAGGTACTGTTAATAAAAAAAAATGAATTACAAAATCACCTGAAGAAGTAAAGTCACATCTCTAAAAGCTATTTCCAGTCTCATATCAACTTGATGAAACATTATGAAATTGATAAAACTGATACTAACAGGCAGGTGAAAAGAAATAAACAATCTCTGCTTAAATCATTTATTCGTTGGGTACTATTATTAGTGTAGTTGTTTTATATTCTAATCAATTTTCTCTTAATGTGCTGTGGCTATCAAAAAATGTACAAAAGTCGTAAGATGAGTAATCAACACTTTTACACTATAGGGGAGAAAACTGAAGCTCAGTGAAATCAAAGTGTTTTGATAACTTATCTCACCTATATTGAAGCTGATTTCATAAGGGAAAATGCTTAGGAAAATACTATACACTTATCTAGGAATTTGTAATTTTTTATATCCTTTTACATATGTTTTCTTGTTTGGGTTCCGCAGCTTGCCTGATGAGCAGATCAGATATAATTAACTTCATTTATTAAAGAAGAAATTTAGGCTCAGAACCTTGCCTAAGTGAACACATTAAAATGAGTATCCAGTACTCCTACTCTTCTACTTTGTTTCAGAAACTAAAATATCCACTTCAAAAAGAACTTGACAGAAATATTCTATTTAATTCTAAAATTCCAGGTAGTCCCCAGAAGCCAAAATAAATTTGAAAACCTTTTCAATGTGATTGCACTGTGATTTTTATTTAGAAAAGCCCAAGGAAATAAATCCCTGACTAATAGTTTAATTTAACTGAATCCTTAACCTTAGTTTGGTTGTCTGAAATGTGAGGGATCGAAGGATTTTTGGACACATTTAAAGGTAAAATTATAAATTTCTGATATTAAGAATTCAATTGCATCTCAAAGTTAAGAGGAAAATTACTTTGATTTCATTCTTGACAAAATTATTGCTAATTCTGGTTTTATTTATTTATTCTAATAAAAAATAAATATTATAATAACATGAAAAGCCAAAGACTGGGGGGCGGGGGGCGTGGACAACATTTAAATTAAGAGCACTGTGATCTCTAAAAGAAGACACTATCATTTTAAATGCTTTAACCCTACTGTGCTGTAGCATTTTCCTAAAGCATATTTTGGAGTGATATAATTATTACATAGTTGCATAAATAAAAATAAAATACATCATTTATAGCATTATGATTTATAAAATTAAATTTTCAGACCTCTTGGGAGAACGAATTGCTAAAGTCATAATGTAAACTACAAATAACTTATTTTGTTGTTTTCCCCTTTTGTTTTAACTATTACATATTATTTCCAAGCAATAGAAATTGGTTTTGCATACATAGAATTGTGTTATCCATCTTTATTTGTTAAAGTTTTGATCAGGTGTTGTTCAAACCACAAACCTAACAGAAGAATGTCTACCAGTTGCCCTGGATCATTTCCTTATTCCCAACCATCTTCAGCATTTCTCCTGATGTAATTAAGCAGTCTGCAGAGTTTTCCTGTTCTGAACCTATATTCAAAGTTTAGTTATACAACAGAACAAAAACCCAAATCTCTGCCTCACATTCTCCCTAGCACAGAGAAAAACATGCAAGGACAGTGATAGAGCAATGGATTTAAAGGTTATTGTCTTCCGCCTGTCTGAATCCAGTGCTTTCCTCCTCATGTTGGTGTCTTTCTAAAGAAGATAATGTCAACCTCCTTCATTTTTTTTTACCTTGCTCCACTGTCTTGGTTGTTTTCTGTTCCTTCTTTCCAGGTACAGCTGCAAAGCAGAGATAAGGTTTAAATAAAACTTCCTGATGGAACTGTAGCTTCACTCAAAAAAACATTTTTAACTCATTCAATGCCAAATATTTCTTCTAAACAAGATATTTTAAAGCTTTTGCAACATTTTTTATTTCTCTATAATCCAATTGGAACCTATTTTAAATCTAATCATATACAATTAGAGGAAATCACTTGCCTCTTTCTGACCCTTTTTTTGTACTCTATTATACTTTATTCTTTCTTTTTTTTCTTTAAATTCAAGTGTATTGGGGTGACAATTGTTAGTAAAGTTACATAAAATTTCAGGTGTACCATTCTGTAATTCATGATCTGTATCTCACATTGTGTGTTCACCACCCAGAGTCAGTTCTCTTTCCATCACCATATATTCTAGACCCCCACTCCCCCCACCTCCTTACCCCCTGGTAAACCCTAAACTATTGTCTATGTCTATGAGTTTTTGTTCTTTCAGTTGTTTGTCTTGTTCTTTTGTTGTTTTCGGTGAAAACCACATGTCAGTTAAATCATATGGTTCTCTGCTTTTTCTATCTGACTTATTTTGTTTAGCATTATTATCTCAAGATCCATCCATGTTATCACAAACTGTCCTATTTCATCGTTTCTTACCTCTGACTAGTATTCATTGTGTATATATATCACAACTTCTTTAACCATTCATCTATTGAAGGACATTTTGGTTGTTTCCATGTCTTGGCCACAGTAAATAAAGCTGCAATAAACATTGGAGCACACGTGTCTTTATGGATAAATGTTTTCAGATCTTTTAGATAGATACACAGGAGAGGGATTGCTGGGTCATATGGTAATTCTATTCATAATTTTTTGAGGAACCTCCACACTGCCTTCCATAGTTGCTGCACCAGTCTGCATTACCACCAACAGTGTATGAGGGTTCCTTTTACTCCACAGCCTCTCCAACACTTGTTACTATTTGTCTTGTTGATGATAGCCATTCTGACTGGGGTGAGGCGATATCTCATTGTGGTATTTATTTGCATTTCTTTGATGATTAGTGATGTTGAAGATTTTTTCATATGTCTATTTGCCATTTGTAAGTCCTCTTTGGAGAAATGTCTCGTCAGATCCTCTGCACATTTTTAATTGGGTTGTTTGTTTTTTTTGTTGTTGAGTTGTATGAGTTCCTTATTTTGGATATTAGCCCCTTATTGGAGGCACTGTTTGCAAAAATCTTCTCCCATTCAACTAGTTGCCTCTTTATTTTATAGATGGTTTCTTTTGCTTTTTGTGCAGAAGCTTTTTTTTGGTTTCTTTTTTCTTTTGTTTTTTGTGCAGAAGCTTTTAAGTTTTATATAGTCCCATTAATTTATTTTAGCTTTTACTTCCCTTGCCTTTGGAGTCAAATTCATAAAATGTTCTTTGAACCCAGGGTCCATAAGTTTAGTAACTATGTTTTCTTCTATGCAGTTTATTGTTTCCAGTCTTATGCTTAAATCTTTGATCCATTTTTTTTTAATTAGTTTCAGGTGCACAAGACAAGGTAATACTTAGACGTTCATCATTTATATCCCTTACACTGTGGAACCCCCTCCCCCATCCCCCCATCCACTATCCCTCCGACATCGCACCGAGCCATCACATTATATATATAAAATTATAGTTGGCATTCATTATTGTTCAGCTTCAGGTGTACAGTACATTGATCAAGCATCTACATCTTCCCTGAGGTGGTCTCCCAAATGGGACACGTGTCCATCAGATACCCTACAAAATCTTTACAACATTATTGATTACATTCCCCAAATTATTTTTCAAAAACCCTGAGGCCATTTTGTGGTTACTGACTGTTTTCTAATCCCCTCACCTTTCCCCTTATCCGCCCCCTGCCCATCTAACAACCCTCAGTTTTTCCTCTTTGTCCCCAAAACTGTTTCTGATTAGTTTATTCACTTATTCTTTTCTTTAGATTCCGCATATAAGTGAGATCATATGGTACTTGTCTTTCTCTTTCTGACTTATTTCGCTTGACATAATGTTCTCTAGATTCATCCACGTTGTTGCAAATGGTAAGATTTCTTTTTTCTTTATGGCTGCATAATACTCCATTGTATAAATGTACCACAGTTTCTTAATCCAGTCATCTACCGATGGGCATTTCGGTTTTTTCCGTCTTGGCTATTGTGTATAGTGCTGCAATAAACATAGGAATGCATACAGATTTTTGAATTGGAGTTTTGGATTTCTCCGGATCTAGGAGTGGAATTACTGGATCACAGGGTAGTTCCATTTTCAGATTCCTGAGATACCTCCATACTGTTTTCCATAGAGGCTGCACCAATCTGCAATCCTACCAATAGTGCACAAGCGTTCCCTTTTCTCCACATCCGCGTCAGCACTTGTTGTTTGTTGATTTATTGATGATAGCCATTTTGACTGGGGTGAGGTGGTATCTCATTGTAGTTTTTATTTGCATTTCTCTGATGGTTAGTGAGGTTGAGCATTTCTTCATATGTCTGTTTGCCATCTGTATGTTCCTTTTAGAAAAATGTCTCTTCATGTCCTCTGCCCATTTTTTAATTGGGTTATTTGTTTTTTTGGAGTTGAGTTGAGTGAGTTTTTTATAGAATTGTGATATAAATCCTTTATTAGATATATCATTGGCAAATATCCTTTCCCATTCAGTAGGATCCCTTTTTGTTTTATTGATGGTTTCCTTTGCTGTGATCTTTCCTACTCTGCTTTGATAAACAAGCTCTATAAAGTATTTTACTTGACAAGACTATGATTAATTGACTTACATTCCAGATTATTGCTGCAGACATTTAGTGTCTTGAAAATGTCAACTATTTGCTCCTTTAAATTCAAGCTTAATATAATTTAATCAACTGAAAGGACAGTGCAGTCATACTTGAGATTCATTTAAATATTAAATAAAGTCATACCAAATCACAGGTAACCAAAAGAGAAATAAGATTATCATTCAGGTGTTTTTCTTTCCCGTAAACTATGATTTCTCTGAGGTCAGTAGAATATTCACTGTTTACCTATTTATACATCAAAATAGTAGAATGATTCACACAAAATCAATGCACCCCACTGACATAACTGATTTAAGTAAAGATCTTAAGAGGATACTAACAACTATTAGAGAAGGAGAGGGAGAGGGAGAGGGAGAGGGAGAGGGAGAGGGAGAGGGAGAGGGAGATGGAGAGGGAGAGGGAGAGGGAGAGGGAGAGGGAGAGGGAGAGGGAGAGGGAGAGGGAGAAGGAGAGAGAAGATGACTTTTTTTTACAAAAAACTTGTTAAATTCACTCATTAGGTATAATAGTTCATCTGTAGATTCTTTTGATTTTTTCAAGTAGATAATTTCATCTGTGAGTAATGGGTTTTATTTCTTATTTTCTATTCCTACACCTACTACTTCTTCTTCTCACCTTATTCCTCTGGCTACAATATTCAGTACAATGTATAATAGAAGTTTATGAGATTTTATAGAGAATCTAATTTTAATTTTGTTGCTTTTCCTATTGTACAATTTAATTTCTATTTAATTTGCTTTTTCTCTGACAGTTTTAATTTCCCTTCCTTCTACTTTCTACTTTTCCTGGGTTTAATATTCTGTTATATATATATACATATATATATATATATATATATATATACATATGTATGTATATATATATATATATATATATATATGTATATATATATATATATACACACACATATACACACACACACACATTTCCCAGATATTTGATTTTCAGCCTTTTTCTTTTTTAATGACTATCTTTAAAGAGTATAAATTTCACTCCAAACATTATTTAGCTGTATCCCAGTTTTCAATGTAATGTTTTCATTATATATTAGTTCAAACTATTTCTAAAATTCCACTGTTGCTTTTTATTTGACCCAAGAGATATTTAGATATATATTGCTTACATTTCTCACACCACCTAACATTGTCTCCGACATAGTAAGTAATTGATATATATTTGTTTCATGATTAAATCTATTGATTAACAAATGAGATATTTTGACAATAAATATTCTGAAGTGTGTAAGAGAGAAAAGAGATCAGTTTTGGTGTTAGTGGTTTTACTGGAAGAGTAGAAATTTTAGGTGTAGCCAATAGTGAGGAAAGACAAAGGAGCAGAGAAGCCTTAGGTGGACCTAGAGGAAAGTGAACAAGTTTAACTGGGGCAGAGGCTTCCCACAGAAGAGCTACGAAGGAATCTAAAAATAGAAGATGGGGACAATTGCAGAAGACCTTGAATTCCAAACTAAAAAGTTAGACAGTATTATGTACATTTTAAACAGATAGTAAGATGTGCAGTATATTAATCTCCTCTATGAATGCTCTCTCGCAAATTAGTGTGGAAACAAAACACTGAAAATTTATGATTATAATAGAATCCTGTGTATACAGTCTTGTTTGTAATTTTTTTTATTTAGAAAACTCATTAAAATATTGCACAGGAAATATGTATTTTTCAATTATTTCATTACAATCTTCTGAAGATAAATAAATGTCTTTTAGAAAACAAGGGGAATGTGACTTAAACATAAATACCAAGATTTTTTTGTTTTTCAATGATGAGTTCATAATTCCTTGCACTCATATTAAGTAAAGAAGGCTAGTTCTCTAACAACACCACTTTTTGTTACTCATAAAAGGTCACTGAAAATGCTGATTATACAGAAAAGAAGACATTTTGCACAAAATAATGATACTTTCTGGTTCTGATGTAAAATTCATCAAACCTAGTTTTATGAAGAGTAAAGTTTAGGAATAAACAGCTCATATAGGTGAATTTTCTAACTACCTAGAATCAAAAGAAGACCTTAATCAATTTCTCTTTCAATACCACAGGGTCCCTGAAACCTCCTTTGGTGCTAAGAGAGAAGAAAAAAAGGAAAAAATCCTTTCATTCTACATTTGGAGGTTTATTTTAAGGAGGGAAAATTGTGTATTGCACTTCTTCAGGGCTCCCAACTAAAATGAAGAAAACAAAGTAGCTAACATTCTTAGAAAGTAACCCTGGATTGGGGATAACCGTGACATAAATTAGGGGATGAAGAAATTGGTTTTCTGTAGTCCCAGGCTTTTATTTCACTATTTCCCCTCTTAATTTTCCTTGGGAACCTAATTCCCCCATACAATTATCTCTCTCCTTTCTTGCCCCTCAACACCACTCGTATGTCCATTAGCAGTGGGGCTTTTACCTGGGCAGTGAGGCTTACGTGGAAGTGGGGTATGTTAAAATCCTGGGAAAGAAGTGAGGAGTGGTAAGGAAATATTGTGAAGTTTGAAATCTCATCCGTATGATACATACATTACTTGTAGAATGTAGACCTTATAGCTTTAGATGAAAAAATATTATTTCCAAGGATATAAGAATGCAGTGTTACCTGCCCAAATGTTATTTCCTGGAGATGTCAATGACAAACAATAGAATATATCACTGACTATGGAAGAAAAAAGTTTTAAAAGTTACCTGCCCAAATGTTATTTCCTGGAGATGTCAATGACAAACAATAGAATATATCACTGACTATGGAAGAAAAAAAGTTTTAAACACACAGGGTCCTTAGATATATAATATATTGAGGTGGAGAGACAGGAAAGAGAGTCTTCTCTTCATTTTTCATATGATGCTAACTATTTAGTCTTTTTCACAAGGCCATCCTTTCCTGCTACCATCTTCCCTGAATGTTACTTATAGTATATTTGGAATTATAAAGAAAATAGTATTATTGTAGCATGCAAAACAAGAAAAGTCTGAAAATAAAGTTGAAAAGGGATATAAAAACAAGATCTTGGGAAACTCTAACAATGTCAGACAGTTAAGTTCCCGAACTTGTTGCAACAATGTTGTTAACCTTTTTTTGACATCATTATGAATTTGTACCAACTAGACAAACACTTAACCAAGTTTACTGTTTGGAAGTGTTGAAAAGGCTGCATGAAAAATTTAGACAACCTGAACTTTTTGCCAACAATTCATGGCTCCTGCATCACAACAATGCACCAGCTCACACATAACTGTCTGTGAGGGAGTTTTTAACCAGTAAACAAGTAACTGCATTGGGACACACTCCCTACACACCTGATCTGGCCCCTAGTGATTTCTTTCTTTATCCAAAGGTGAAGGAAATATTGAAAGGAAGACATTTTGATGACATTCAGTACATCAAGGGTAATATGATGAGAGCTCTGATGGCCATTCCAGAAAAATAGTTCCCAAATCACTTTAAACGGTGGACTAGGCACTGGCATCGGTGCATAGCTTCCCAAGGGGAGTACTTCAAAGTTGACCATAGTGATATTCAGCAATGAGGTGTGTAGCACTTTTTCTAGGATGAGTTCGCAAACTTAATTGTCACACCTCATATGTTGTTTTAACAAGTTTGGGCATTATCTTATGCAGAACTGAGAAAAAGAGAGTTTTAAATTAAGAGTGGTTTACTTAGTTTTATGACTTTGATAATTTACTTTTACTATTGTGTGGGTTCTGGTAAGATAAATATTAGTGAAAAAATAAAGACACAAGGACAGTGGTGAAATTGTTACAGAGGTTCAAATATAAGATAGTGAAGATTTAAATTAATATGAAAGTCATGTTTATGAATAGAAGTAAATATATTCTAAACATATTTAGGGGATAAAATCAGCAGAACTAGAAGATTCTTTGATTATCAGGTGAAGGAGAAAAAGAAAAATCAATCATCCCCAGATTTCTAGTGAGGTGAAGAGCAGATTGTAGATTTGCCGATGATAATGAAATGAAACAAGGGAATGAGGAGTTTAGGTTAAGACAGGTTGCATTTGAAGGTGATTATTGGACAGTTGAATATACAAGGTTGAAATTTCCTGGGAACATCTTTTCACAGAGACGTCCTGAAATGATGACATAGAATTGAGAATCTTCAGGATATACAGGGCAACAGACATATCTCACAAAGAGAGGTTACAGAACGAGAGTTCAGAAGATTCACAATGGATTCTGGGAACATCAATAATTAAGGTGCAGTAAAGAAAAAAAAAGACACAAAAAAGTCAGAAATAAACATCAGAGAATATGGGGAAAACCAGGAAACTATGTTGTCACGAGAACCCCAAAAGTAGAGAAGCTTAGAGAAAAGACAAAGTGGTAAATGCAACTGAGAAATCTAGTAACATGAGGAAGGGGTATATGTGTAAATTTGTGTGTGTGTGTGTGTGTGTGTGTGTGTGTGTGTGTACTGAGGACAGGTTTGTTAAATTGTCTTTTGAGATACTTCCAAAGACATTGGATAGATTACTGATTTCATCTCTATTTGTAAAATAGAATTACAAATTTCAGAATTGTTCCAGTTAATTTTAATTGGGAATACGTAAAACTTTTCACCATGCTGATTATTTTAAATTTATATTAATGTTCTTAAAAATATTCTTTAAAATGTCTCCAATATTCACATGAGTAGTTATTTCTGACTAGACATGACAAGAGAAATAGCTTTGAAAACTTACATTTCAAACTTCACAATATGTTTCTTAAAGCAAAATGTTCCTAAGTGAGCATTCCAAGGAACACATTTCCTAATTTGATATTATTCTTGTACAAAATGAACATTGTTCATCTAAGTTCTACTAGTCAAAGTTTCATCTGTTCGAGCCCTAACACTTAAGGCAGTATACTGAAGTTGAATGCTCTCCAGGTGACTGGGATTCTACTGAACTTGTGCAGCTGCATTTCTTCAATTTTTCAAAAACTAACTTGCAGTTGAACTGCAATGACTAGTTTTAGTTTATGGCCTTAAATGAATGAAACCATTGCGATTAGAGCACTGAAGACAAAGCCTTGTTAATATAGATCTATAAATCTTGTGTAAAGTGTTTGTTTCCATAGCAATGACATAGTAAAATCAATAGAGCTCTTCTATAAGCACTAAACAATACAGTAGGTTAGAAACTTTTGCAGACATAAGTTTTAGTCATGACAACTTTTTCTTTAAGCTGAATTTACCTTTTTTAGTTGAGGCAGCACCGACCTCTTCCTTGGCTCGATCCGTTTCTGCAAATTCAGATATTAAAGAATTAGAAGTTAATATCAGAAATTTCAGGTCGATATCTTACAGCATTGTAAGTCAGACAAGACTAAAATTGTCCAAAAGATAAAATATAAGTGGCAGCTGAGAGCAAAGCAAGCAACACAGAAAACCAAACTATAAAGTGCTGGTATTTTACTTTTAAGTAATGAACTTCCTTAAATTGTAATACAGAAACTGTCTTCCAAGATACAACCATGAGGTATTAAAATTTTATGCTTATATAAGTAGTGACCATAAAAGAAGTTAGCTTATTTCCTAAAATACACGGGAATACAAATTTATTAGTTTATATTCAAATCTAAAATGGTATATGAGTTATGGAGAAGAGGACTTGAAAGGTCTTCTTTGTTTGTTTAACCTTTAATTATGGAGATAGCAAGCAGTACTTGACCACAATCAATTAGCTTTATGTTATAAAAGATTAGCCATAATAAAAACATTCCATTTGAATATTGCTGAGAGAGAGAGAGAGAGAGAGAGAGAGAGAGAGAGAGAGAGAGAGAGAGAGAGAACACAATAGAATTAAAAAGGCTAAAATGCCTTCTTGGAATATTTCTGAATACCTAGTGTGGAAAAAAGAAAGCTGCCCTTAAGGTATAATCGGAAATGCTGGTCCTAGTACAAAATACTGGACCTGAAATCAAGGCTAATTAAAGTCAAAGTTTTCTCTCACCCACAGGAAAGAAGGAAAGTAAGAATGAGCTGGTGAATTTTTACCAGCGTTTGCTTCCCTCCTCAAACTTCCAGCATTGTGCAGTATGGAGGCAAGCTGCTGCTGGGCACTTTCTAGAGAAAACAGCAGCAGACTAGACTACCTCACCTTTTTACCACCTCACCAGCACATACAGCCACTATTTGTCTTCTTTCCAGTCCTGAAGGAATATCAGTTCCTACTCCTATTTAATAACAATTCTTCCATTTGGGCACTGTATCCCATCTCCTTTTGCCTCATCAAGGCCTTTGTTCTTCCAACTTTTGCTTTTATATGCTACCTCCTCAGATTTTCACTACATAGATTGTCGTGCGGGGTCTCCGGCGGGGTCTCAGCTTGCGCTCCCCACATAAGAACGCAGGACATGGTGAGGCCAAAAAGGAACACCCACAGAGCCATAAGTAGGGGAGTCATAGCACTATATTCTCACCGGCGGCATCCACCTCTCTGCAATCTGCTCTTGCTAGCCCTCATTCTTTCTGCTAGCGTAGCCACAGCCATTATATTAGTGGCCAATGGCTTACGGGTTACAGCTGACGGCCAACTAGCCACAGCTGCTGGCCATATGATCACAGTTGATGGCCATTTACTACCCGAGCCAGCACCTTTCTATGTGAGGCCAAGAGCCTGGAAACTGTTTTGGGGGGCTTTACCCCCACACAGATGCTCTCACATCAGCTCAGAAACATAATATGTCATGCTTGATAACCTCAGACAACCACATCCTTCCACTTCCATAACAACTACACTTATTTCTCTGTGGTCCATCATAGCCTCCAGAAAGCTGCTACACTCAATGTCACCACTTTTATCTTCTCATTCTCTACTTTTAAAAACTCATTTAATTGTGAAAAATATACAAATAAAAGGTGTAAAGGAATACAACATATGTGCACATGTGAATGAATGGCAATAAAAAATGCCCATCTTTGAAACCCCTTATAGGCATAAAAAATGCAATATTATCAAAGTTTGAAACCTCTTACTTGTCCTACTTTCACTGCATGACTGCCTTTTCGCAGAATTATCAGTGTCCTAAATTTAGTATTAATTATTTTCTTATTTTTCTATAAAGTGTTTATTACATGTATTTATCTCTAAACAAAGATAAGACTTTTATATATATTGAATTAGATTGTTTAGTGATACAACGTTATATAAATTGAAGTATATTGTTTAATTTTTGTGGTTTACTTCTTTCAAACATTGCGTTGAGATACAGATGTAAACCAGTTAAATGAGGAGGCCATTACACTGGGGGAGCTCTAGTTCCGTTGGTAGCCTATGAAAACAAACTGAAGACAGAGTCAACTAAAGTTTTCTAAAATCTGAGAAAATGAAACTCAAGAGCAATTATAGCAGCAAAATAATTAAGTTTTCTCAAATAAGGCAATTTATGTTTTATGTAGACCAATTAAGTAACTTCTTTGCTTTGCTCCTCATCTTCTCTATAAAAACCTGTGCTCTATCGCGTGCCAGTGGAGTGCCCCTAAACGTTTTTCACGTTTGGTGTTGCCCTATTCAAATCATTGTTTACTCAAATACACTGTTTAACTTTTTACAGCAGTCATGTTGAGTAGCTGTGGTTGATTGATTTAACTGCTGTATAGTATTCCACTGTATACATATTCTACAAATTTTATATTTATTCTCCTTTCAATAGATAATAGGTCATGTTCAATTTTGTGCTCTTATAAGTAATGTTGCTATGAACATTCATGTACATGTCTCCTTCTGCAATGTGCAAGGATTTTCTTAGAAGTGCAATGGCTACGTGAGAGCATATGCTCATGTTCTACTTCTCTAGATAAATGCCACATTTGTTTCCTAAAATTTTACATACATACCAACAGTGTATACAATTTTCTATTGCTTCATATCATCACCATCACCAGAATGATCATTTTCACCCATTTTTGGTCAATCTGGTATGTGTAAAATAGTATCTTATTGTGGTTTTAAGTAAAATTGCATTATTACTAAGAAGTTGGACAGCTTTTGAAATGTTTATAGGCTACTAGTGCTTTTTTTTTGATCCTTGTTTATATCATTTAACCATTTTTTTCTGCCCATTGTTTTATCAAGTTCTTTATCTGTTGTCTTTTTATTTTTAGAGTAATTTATTTTTTTGCTGTTAGTCTCTTGTTACTTATATGTGATACAAATATATTTCCCAAGTTTTTAGCTTGACTTTTATCTCTCTTTATGGTGTCTACGGATTAACTGAAGTTCTTAATTTTAATGTAATAAGATGTATCAGCTTCTTTATTTGTGGCTTGAATTAGATCATTTTTAAATGCTACCGTGCTTCAAGAAAATATGTAAATATATCTTCCTATACTTTCTTTCAAATTAATGCATTGTTTTGTCTTTACCATTTAAGTCCCGGAAGCATATGGAAATGATTTTTTGGAATTGTATGAAATAGAGATACATTTTTTTGGTAATGAATACCATCTACCTCAGCAACATTTAAAAATAATCTATTATCTAGTTGTATGAAATAGCTGCTCATTCTTATATCAGATTTTTGCTCAAGAGGGAGCTGTTTTAGGTTCCTTCTCTTCCTGTCCTATTGGAAAATGTATTTAGTTCTGCACCAATACCATTCTACCCTTTAAAACACAATGTCAGGACATTATTTTATTACTAAGACTTGTAACACATGGTACTAATCTCAATAGTCATACTTTATAGAGCTATTTTGCTGCATTCATTGCTATATTTTCCTAATGCCAAAATTTATTCCTGATTTCCTATTTGAAATCCTCTCCTCCTCCTTCCTCATGTCTAAACTGATCTCAGATTCTACTTTGGCCAGTACTCATTTGTCTAGCTTGGATCTTTTCGAATTGTCTTGGTGAATATTCTTGAGCTTTGAACCATGGCGGTTTCCAATTGGGGTTGTCACCAAGGATACCAACTTTGGCTTTATACATAGGATTAAACAAGAAGCATATCTTTCCCTAGGGCCCAAGTCAGTCCCACGTCTCTCACATTCTACATTTCCTGGGACTGAAATCTCCCAAATTCATCATCTGACACTGTTTACTATTTGGAGTTCATTCTGTCAGCATCATCTGTGATTTGGGTCATGATCATATAATTTATTATCCAAACCATGCAAGTGAAAGGAGGTGCTATTAACAATTATTATGGAATCATATGAGTAAACCAAGGCTGTCCTAAGGGACTGATGTACACGGTCATATCTGTCATGCAATTTGTGATCTAAACACACCGATTTGATATCAGGACTACTGATTCAGGCCCATAAATCTTTTCCCACAGTAAGTTTCATGACAGAATATTTAAATTGAGTCCAAAAAGCCTGTTACTCTTCTAACAAATATAAATTGTCCACTTATGTTCTTCTACTACTATATAACTGAATTAATTCAAGGAAACTTTATTGTAAAATTCTGCATACTGACTTCTCCTGGATGATCCTTAAATGTACATCAAGTGATAGACATTTGACTCACACGTTTACGTTGAAATGTAGTTAACATGATGAACATTGCTAGGCTTGGTCGCTGAACATACCATGAAATCTAGTGTAGTGCTAAACTACAGGGACCAAAAATGCCCATCTGTTGCCATTTCATGTGAATTTAGGCCCACAATTAAAAATGACTATAATTTGGCTCTGATGCCATCCTTGGTGACTTTTTTCCTTAAAATTCAAACTGACTACTGGATGGGTGAATATGTACATGAAATACATGATCAGAGTCCCATGGTCCTTGATATGGAATGAAGTGATACATTTCGGTGCTTCCCAAGGGTGATCTGGTCAAATATATTCATTAAGCATTGCCTACTACATCCCCTCTTGAAGATTCATCAAGGAGAGTATGAAAGATTTGAGATGCCCTGGAGTCTAAAAGTCTACTTGTTTGGTCCACTTCCTGCTTGGAAATGACTAATCATATTGTTGACTCCTATGTCACCACCCAATGTGGGCAGAAGTAGGTGCATGGTACTGGAGGAAGGAGAATTGGATGTGTTGAGGCATTTTTGTATGCATTATGATAAAGGATTCTGTGTTTCGGAATTTGTAAATCTAGGTTTGGCATCCGTGCTTGGTCCAAAGCACTCTTCCTCCATCCACATAATACTTGGCACATAATTTTATATGTAGAAGCATTAACGCCCCACCTTAGCATTACATAACTGAATTTGAAAGTTTTCCCATTTCAAGTTTATGGTACCATGATACCCTCCACTCTGAACTCAACATTTTCCAAGCTTTTCTGTGTCTTCCAGTTTTTTTTTTCCTACAGGATTTTGGTTTCTTCGGGACCCAGAGTAAATCATTTCACACTACAAACTCAAGCCACATGCTAGTTATTCCCTTTAAGCATGAGCTAATGACAAATTACCTTTCACTTTTTCCATGGACTTGCTCTAACCCAGTATATCTTACCTATCCTTTTTAATTTAATACCATGGGATTGCATCATAAACACACTTAATGTTGCTAATTAAACTATAAATCTCACTTTTTCATTTGTTCTCATAATTTAAGATAATGTAAATGAATATCCTGAATGTTAAAGTTATATACACAAAATTATGTGTACCTTAATAGGTCAGTGATTTAAGGAATTTTAAGAGTATTTGTAATGATACACAATTTTTACCTTAGGCATTAACTTTATAAACAGCCCACTGCATATAGAAGCTATGTTAAAAAAAAAATTCTATTGTATTGTCTCAAGGACAAAAAAGAAACAGTTCTCAGTTGGGGAAACGGCCTGTTACATTGTTAGCAGAGACTTCAAACAACTTATGAATTATCTCTAATAATTTATATTGAGGGATAATTCCCATGCTTAGTACAAATCTGTCAGGCATACAGGCAGTTGCATATTAATTCTTTTAAAACTTTTATATTGGGTCAAAAATGTTTTGGCAACCTAATTTATTAGTTTACTGCACAAGATGCTGATCTCTTCAGACCTTGATTTGACAATGTGTTACATAGATAGAGGAATTTACAAGGCTTTTTAAAATTACAAATAAAATTTTTATCTACATATTATGTTTTTTATGAAGAAAATGTTCGTTTTCAGAGGAATTTTCAATCTAAAGTTCTCTACTAGTGCTGCAGAATTATCAGTTTTACATTATATATTTTCCTGATTATGCATTTCAACAAACTATTTGCATATTAAAGATTCCATAGAGTTCCAGTCAGATTTATATTCATCAAAAGTTTAAATTCATATTAAACCTCTCTTTCAAACTGCTATGTCTATGTGAACATTTCCAACAGTAATTTTTTAAAAGACATTTCCAGCAAGCTACTCAATATTATATTTCCAATTTTTCTCTGATACATCCACCAGTGATACACTCTGCCTCAAAATCCAAGCACTAAATAAAACATGAATTTGTTTTATGTATCAGTACAATCATTAATACTTAAGGCACTCTAACCCAGAAGTAAAATACAAATATATTACATCATGTATACAACTGAGGTTTAACCATAAATCCTATATACAAACATTAGCAAAGTTAAAGTACATTTTTTTCTAAAATCAAATACATGCGATCATGCCAAATAATTTTTGTTAATGACAATCTGTTAGGTACTTCACTTAATCAAGAAATACTGACAAAAACAAAATAAAACATCATGTGTCCCTAAGTGGATTGTCAAACCTACTGTTGGTACACATGCCATGGTATAGTTATCAATCAGTATTTTTTATCTGAGGATATAAACCTTAAAAGGAAATTGTGACATTACAACTGTAATAGTTAATAAAATTGTTGGGGGTTTCATTTTATTAATGACACAATTACTTTTACTGGTAGACAAATTATGCTGCCTACTGGTTTGATCCAATGATTAATCATTAGGAATATTAAGTCTGCTGTGTTTAAGACACTGAAGAGAGAACTTAACATTCTGAAAAATGGGGAAAAAATAGAAACAACTCAAACAGCGGTTATAGTCTGGACAAATTGACATTTAAAAGTAAAAAACCTTATAGACACATTTTAATAAGAACATATTCACAGAAAATATAAGGTTGGATAATTATGCATGTCATTTCAACACAACATATAATCATAGCAAGAAATGTTTCTTAAGCCAAACTTAAAAACTAGCATTAGCAGACATTTTGGTCAAATGGCAAAGTAGGTAAACACTGCGTTTACTTGCTCTCACGACCATTCAAAATTACAAGTAAACTGCAGAACAACCATCATTGAGAATCTTCTAAAGCCTAGATAAAACAAAGCCCTAGAACTAAGGAAATACAGAAGAAGCCACCTTATGACTTATAGGAGGAGCAGAGATGCAGGACAGGGAGGGATATCTCAGTTGGGAGAGATATCTCAGTTGCAATGGTCCCTCCACACCCAAGGAGTGAGGGGTCCCAGACCCATAGTAGGCTCTCCAGCCCAGAGTTTCAGTGCCAGGGAGAGAAGTCCCCATAACTCTGCCTGTAAAAACCAGCAGAGATTATGGCTGAGAGAGACAAGAGCAGTTGCAGTCCTGGGCAATCCTCATAAAGGGCCCGCACGTGGAATTACTCGCTGACAGACTCATTAGCTCTGAGCTCCAGTGCTGGGGCAGCATCTCGAAAGCTACCAGGGACAAAGGAGGAGAAACAGAGTTGTCTGACTTCAGGGCAAGGGCTGGATGGGTAACTTTCTTCTGGATGAAGGAACTGGCAGAAGCCGTTGTTTCTTTGTTGAGTCCTCGCCTTTCCCTGCATGCAGACTCAGGCAGACACCATATCTGAGTTGATGTTGCCTTACAGCTGCCAAACCATTTGTTCCCCCATGTTCTTCCCAGGATCTCACTAGGGAGTGCCTCAGCAAACTGAGGCCCGATGGAGAGATATCAGGGAAACTCCTTTAAGGAGAAGTCTCAGCAAACTGAGATCTGATGGAATTATAGTGGTCCCTCCCCTTCAATAGATTCCTTGGAGATGTGCGTGTATGAAGGCAAAGTTCAGGATGGAACACAATGGGAACTTTCAGAAAAACAGCCAGCAGGCTACTAACACACAGATCTTGAGATTAACAATCTTTTACCTCTTTAGAAGTTTACCAATAAAAACTATGTGTTGGCCCAATTTGGAGTTCAGTCCCTGAGGCTGTTCCCCTTGACTACGTGGTCTTGCACTCTATTCATGGCTACTGTCTTTTCTTAACCCTAAGCCGCCCTTCTCCCTCCCCACAACCCTCATCATGAGGGACGAGACAAGTCTCCATCAACCTCGTTAACACTTTTAGTTTGCTTACCCTAGTGACTCCCTGAGACCCCACCCCACCCAATTTTGGACACATCCAAGAAGATTCCAGAGGCTTTTCCATGTCTTGGCTCATGCTTCAAACTTTCCCCAAATTTCTCAAAGGTTCACAAAACCCAAACAGCAGAATCTGGCTTCAGCATGTCCTGCACCTCTGCCTAGTAGCCCTAAGCCCCAGCACTGGAGCTCCGTTTGTGGCTTGTCCTCTTGAGGCACCTACAGGCCCAGCACAGGTCGTGGCCACATGTGGTTTGCTTTGTGGCACATGACAGGTCGCCCTGGGCATGGCACAGCCTGTGGCTAAACTTGGCCTTGACCCTTCCCAGGAATCCCTGAGAACCAGTACCCCTGGAATCCAGCTTCAGACAAAGCCAGAACATCACTGACAGCCTTCCAAGGACAACACAACCAAAGGGTGGATTGGGCAGGCAATTCACTTCAGAGCCCCACTAAAGTGAATCCTGTTCTGTAGGGTCAGACCCTTCACAACAACTCCTCCACTCTAGTCACAGGAAGCCCTTAAAACCAATAAATCTGAGCATCAATCCCTCCCATTGACACACAAAGAGCAACCAGGGCTCAACAACAACAGAAAGCACACAAAAGCCACACAAGTGATACACCTGGAGCATCTAGTTCAAGTGACCAGTAAGACTGTCCACAGAGCCCCACAACACACCTGCTACATAAGATCACTCTACTAAGACCAGGTGACATATCAGCCCTACCTAATACATAGAAACAAATGAAGAGTGGCAGCCAAAAATGGGGACACAAAGAAACATGTCCCAAACAAAAGAACAGAAAAAAACTCGATAAAAAGAATGAACAAAATGGAGAAAAGCAATCTGCCAAATGTAGAGTTCAAAACATTGGTTATAACAATACTCAATGAACTCAGAGAGATAGAAAACATAAAAAATAGCGATAGAAAACATAATAAACAATGAATCAGAAATAAAGAATACAAAAAGGTAGAATACATTAGAGAGACTCAGTAGTAAATTGGATGAAGCAGAGGATCAAATCAGTGACTTAGAAGATAAGATAGCAGAAAATACCCAATTGGAACAAAATAAGAAAAACAAACAAACAAACAAACAAAAAACTAACAAAATGATGATGGTTAAAGGAATATCTGGGACGTCAAGTGTACCAACATTTTCATCATAGGGAAACCAGAAGGAGAAGAGAGAGAACAAGGAATTGAATACCTATTTGAAGAAATAATGACAGGGAACTTCCCTAACCTGGTGAAGAAAATAAATGTATAAAACCAGGAAATGCAAAGATTCCCAGACAAGGTAAACCCAAAGAGGCCCACACCAAGACACATTATAATTTAAATACCAAAGGTTAGAGACAAAGAAAGAATGTTAAAAGCAGCAAGAGAAAAGCAGTTATTTACCTGCAAGAGAGCTCCCATTAGACCATCATCTGATGTCTCAACAGAAACTTTGCAGGCCAGAAGAGATTGGCAGGAAATATTCCAAGTGATGAAAAGTAAGGCCCTATAACCGAGATTACTCTACCCAGCAAAGCTAGCCTTTAGAATGGAAGGACAGGTAAAGAGCTTCCCCAACAAGAAAAAGATAAAGGAGTTCACAAACACAATACCAGAATTACAAGGAATCTTAGAGGATTTTTTTTAAGGAAAAAAAAAAAAAAGATTAAAACCATGAATAACAAAATGTCAATAAGTACATATCTATCAGTAATTACTTTGAATGTTAATGGACTAAATGCTCCAATCAAAAGACAGGGTGGCTGAATGGATAAGAAAAGAAGACTCTTACATATGCTGCCTACAAGAGACTTACTTCAGATCTAAAGACACACACAGACTGAAAATAAAGAGATGATAAAAGATATTTCATGAAACTGGAAATTAAAATAACAAAACAAAACAATCTGGGGTAGCAGCACTGTACCAGGCAAAATAGACTGTGGGGACAGAGCCCCAGAAAGCAGCTTCCAGGCTCTCGGCCTCATATAGAAAGGTGCTGGCTCCGGTAGTAAATGGCCATCAACTGTGATCAGATGGCCATCAGCTGTGGCTAGTTGGCCGTCAGCTCTAACCCGTAAGCCATTGGCCACTAATATAACTGCTGTGGCTACGCTAGCAGAAGAAATGTGGGCTAGCAAGGGCAGATTGCAGAGAGGCGGATGCCGCCGGCGAGAATATAGTGTTATGACTCCCCTACTTATGGCTCCGTGGGTGTTCCTTTTTGGCCTCACCATGGTCTGCATTCTTATGTGGCGAGCGGGAGCAGAGACCCCGCAGGAGACCCCACACGAATTAGACTTTAACACAGAGACTATAACGAGTGACAGAGAAGGACCCAGTAATCCCACGTGTGGGTATTTATTTCAAGAAATCCAAAATGTTACTTTGAAGGGACGTGTGCATTGATATGTTCATTGTAGCATTGTTTACAATGGCTGAGATGTGGAGGCCACCTGGATGTTCATCAATGAATGAATGGATAAAGAGGAGGTGCTACATATATAAATGGGACTTTTCTCGGCTATGAAAGGGAATAGGTTCTTGCCATCTGTGGTGGCATGGGTAAGACCTGGAGGGAATTGTGCTAAGTGGAGTAAGCCAGACAGAGAAAGACAGATATGATGTGATTTCAGTTATATGTGGAATCTAAAGAACGAAATGAACAAACTAACACAACAGAAACGAACTCATAGATACAGAGAATAGTTTGATGGTTGCCAGATGGGAGAGGGGTTGAGAGTATGGGAGAAAAACAGGAGAAGGGATTAAGAAGTACAAATTCGTTGTTACAAAGTCATCAAGTGGATATAGAGAATAGCATAAGAAATATAGTCAATAATATACTAATAAATATGTATGGTGTCAGATGGGTACCGGATTTATCATGGGGATTGATAGGAGGGGTGGGGGCAGGGTGCATAAGGTGAAGAGATTAAGAAGTACAAATTGGTAGTTACAAAATAGTCATGGGGGTAAAGTAAGGCAGAGGAAATACAGTCAATAATAAGGTAATAACTGAGTATAGTGCCAGGTGGGTACGAGACTAGTCAGGGGATCACTTCTTAAATTATATAAAGTCTAACCACTATGTTGTACATGTGAAATTAATTTAAAATAATATTGAATGCCAATTGTAATTGAAAAAATTTAAAAAGGGGGAAAAGGTGAAGGGGAATAAGAGGTTTAAATTTCCAGGTATAAAACCAATAAGTCATGGGGATGTAATATACAGCATAGGGAATACGGTCAATAATATTGTGATAGCGTGGTACAGAGCCAGATGGTTGCTGGACTTATCATGGTGATCACTTCTTTAGGTATATAAGTGCTGAATAACTATTGTGTATACCTGAAACTAATATAATATTGTATGTTAACTATATTTAATAAAAAGTCTTTAAAAAATAGCAATAGTATTGTCTACAGCAGAAAACCTCAATGAATAAGCTGCCAAAATCAACTCTTTTTGTTTTTTTAAAGTTTTATTCGGCATACTTGTTTTAATTGTTTTTCACTTGGCGTTGTTAAAGACAATAAATAATGAGGTGTAAATTAAAACGTCAGCATGTCTCTCTCTAGCATAGTTTTAAAGTTATTTTCATTTTTTAAAATACCATATTATAACCTTAGAAACTAAAGAAAAAATTAGCCCGAGGTTGAGAAAATACGACACTGTGCCATTTTCTTTGATATACTGTAAATATATGCCACAACTACAGATTTTTTTTTTGATATTCATATGTCTTTTTCTAACAGAGAAAGCTCATTCACAGCTCATTCATTTTGTTTTCCATTCCAAATTATCTAAGAATCTGTTTTTATATACAAGCCAATGAATTTCCTTAAAGTGTATAAAATGGTATGAAAAAAATTAATTGGTAAATTATCCAATGGTTTCCATTTTAAAAATAAAGATAATTATTGCTAAGCTGCTACAATATCATCAAACACTGAAATGAACAAATAATGATCTTAAGCAACTTAAATTATTGTATTTTGTCAGGTTCAATACCAAACAACAATATTTAGCTATTAAAATTCTTAAAACTGATTATGCCATAGTCATTCTGTTGTCTCTCCAGTTTCTATGTTTCTATGTTGTATGCTGTATTTCAGCTTTCTGCATATGTGCATAAGTAAGAATATGTGTTATGGCCCACTTGTGGGAATGTTACACCGGAACAAATAGTCTCTTCTCTGTAAGACAGACAAAAACGTATCCTTCCCAAAGGATAAGCAATATCAGTGTTAATGTGAAGTGCTGAAATGTGTGATTACATATTTCATTTGTAAATGATTTGAAAGTCTTTCATATTTAAAATTTTTAAAAATGCAATTATCCTATTTGATATTTCTTGCCATTTGATAAACCATTATCAAGTTTCCACTATGCATCTGACATTATAAATAGACATTCTGGGAATAAAGATATAAAAAAGCCATCCTTATTCTCCAACTTCTGACTATTTAAAGAGGGAAAAAGAAAAGTAACATGATTATAACAGTATATCAAATATTTTTGTAACATAAAGAAAATGATGCTATGAGAACTAGTTAGAGAGACACCTAAAGGGATTTCGGTTGTCTGTGGAAGTTTTACAAACTTGGAAGAAAACTAAACAGGGTTTCAAACCCGTGGTTGTCTGTAGTCTGTGGCAGGGGATTTGCATAGTTATTTATATATTTAAATGAAGGAGCATTTACTCAATATTTAAATATAGTAAAATAGGAGGAACAACTAATAGATATGAGGCTATGACCACTTGTACCTCACACCTGTCAGATTTGCTACTATCGATAAGACAAGAAATGATAAGTGTTGGAGAGGATGTGAAAAAAAGGGAACTCTCATACACTACTGTGGGAATGTAAATTGGTGCAGCCTCCATGGAAAACAGTATCTAGGTTCCTCAACAAATTAAAAATAGAGTTACCATATTACCCAGCAATCCTCTTTTGTTTATCTACCCCAAATATTTGAAGATACTTATTCATAATAATATATGCACACCTACATTCATTGCGGCATTATTCACAACAGCCAGACATGGAAACAACCTAAGTATCCTTTAATGGATGATTGGATAAAGAAGATATGGAACATATATACCAATTTTTTAAAAAGTTTCAGAAACTTTCACTTATTTTCATCTGAAACAACTAATACAGCAGGTTAAACGTCAGAAACCCTTTAGAAAAGGATATTAGCAATTTAGTCGTATGTACGTTTCTGTTTTTTTGGTTGTCTAATTCTCAATTCAATTTTTCTATCATTAGAATAAAAATATATTGAGGTCAAAATCTACCTCTACTCTTCATTGCAACTCTCCTGAGTACTTAAGAAATGCCATTAACTAATATTTGGAATAGGGAGAGAATATTTGCTGGAACTGAATTTTCCATATTTTAAAAGCAAAGCAATACCCAATGCATTTACAGAAAATATTTTGGTCTTGTTTTGTTTTTGTTTGTGTGTTGTTTATTCTACATTAAACCACAAAACAGTCTTTCTCAAACACTGAACAGATGAATCCACTGGGGATCTTAGGGAGTTGCAGATTCTGATTCAGTAGGTCTGGGGTGGGACCAGAGATTCTGCACTGCTAACAAGCTTTCCAGTGATTCTCATGCTGCAAGTTCACAGAATACACATCAAGTAGCAAGAAGGTTACGTATTATTTGTCTTACATTTTGTAAAACTGCATTGGTGTTAACTACGTGAAGAACTTGGTAAAAAGACTGTGAGATAGAAGGATTTCCTGCCCTTTCTTACTGTGGCCTTTACTGCCTGGCTGAGGCTGCAGCATTAATAAACATTGGACATCAGGGAGAAAGAACCCAGCAACACCGGTCTGACTCACCTGAATGGTCCTTCCTTGGTGGCTTTGCTGTATCAAGCAAGACAAGAAAATAAAACAAAAATCAACATTTCATGCCATTTGACCACAATTCAGTCTTCAATTGCAAATTAAATATCTTGACATCAAGAGGATTGAGGAATTTAAAAGCAGTTACCTGGTTCCACAGGCTTTTCTTTCCTTTCCTGTTCTAGAACATATTATTATTGTTATTATTATTATTCCAATTGTATGTGTCACAGCTTAATTGTTGTAACACAAAGAAACATGCATGTGCTAATGGTGAATTACAACAATAACTGCCATAAAAAGACTAATATTGCATATTATAAACACATTTCCCTTCTACAATTTCCCTTCCCAGAGTTCCCTTACAGAACAGCATGGAAATATTTTGAATATTGGAGGAATTAAAAAACTTTTATGAATAATAAACCAGAATTCAGGATGTAATTATTAAATTACCTTTAATAAATATAAATTAATTTACTCATCAATTCCACAAGATCTGCCAAATCACGCCGGTGGTTGATTTTCTTTGTTTTATTCTTTTTTACTTTTTGTGTTTTTGAAAAAGATTATAGGTCACAAGAATGTACAAAAATGTACATAGGAAGGTTTCATATATTCTTCACCCTGTTTCTCTTACCATGACATGATTTACTTTTAAACTAAAATAAATACAACCTTTCAAATTGTGGTAACTAGAAAAGTAGAAGCAAAATAAGAACATAGGTTTGGAGATACACAATTAAATGAAGCAATCTTAAAGACAAAAAAAAACTAAATCAAACCAATTCAATGATATAACAATAACAATAAAAGCATGTTCTGATGATAAACCAGAGTACATGAGTTAATTTGAAAATAATTAATAGCTGTTCAGAGGACAACTCTTTTTCTTCTCCCTAATACTGCGTGGGTCAAATCCACAGACCTTCCCAATGAGAATGGTTGATATGTAAATGAACTTATGGGAAGGCTTGTCTGCTTATTAAATACATCAATACCCTGAAGATTGTCAAGGAGCCACAGCCTATCTGCAGGAACTTTTAAATCATATAGACTGCAAAAAATGAAGTTCTTAAGGTTTTATTTATAGATACATACAAAGGGTGCCAAAAATGTACATATATTTTAAGAAAGGAAAAAACTATTAAAATTGTAATACTCAATATATACCGATAACAACAGATGAATACAAGTCACGTTTGACTTCTGCATTTACAAGAGGTGCTCAAAGTGGTTACCATCAGCGTCCAGAAACTTCTGATTACAGCGAACTACTGCTTGAACAATGTTGACCAAAGTGTCCACTTGTATACATTTTTTGGCACCCCCGGTGTGTGTGTATGTGTGTGTGTTAATAACATTTTTCTTTTTTTTTAATTTATTGGGGTGACAATTGTTAGTGAAATTACATAGATTTCAGGTGTACAATTCTGTATTACATCATCTATAAATCCCATTGTGTGTTCACCACCCAGAGTCAGTTCTCCTTCCATCACCATATATTTGATCCCCCTTACCCTCATCTCCCACCCCCCACTCCAATTACTCTCTGGTAACCGCTAAACCATTGTCTGTATCTATGAGTTTTTGTTTCTCATTTGTTTGTCTTGTTCTTTTGTTGTTTTTGGTTTATATACCACATATCAGTAAAATTATATGGTTCTCTGCTTTTTCTGTCTGACTTATTTCGCTTACCATTATACTCTCAAGATCTATCCATGCTGTCACAATGTTCTTATATCACCTTTTCTTACCGCCGAATAGTATTCCATTGTGTATATGTACCACAACTTCCTTATCCATTCATCTATCAAAGGACATTTTGGTTGTTTCCATGTCTTGGCCACCATAAACAAAGCTGCAATGAACATTGGAGCACACTTGTCTTTATGTATAAATGTTTTCAGACTTTTTGGGTAGATACCCAGGAGAGGGATTGCTGGGTCATATGGTAATTCTATTCGTAATTTTTTGAGGAACCTCCACACTGCCTTCCATAATGGCTGCACCAGTCTGCATTCCCACCAACAGTGGATGAGGGTTCCTTTTTCTCCACAGCCTCTCCAACACTTGTTACCATTTGTCTTATTGATGATAGCCATTCTGACAGGGGTGAGGTGATATCTCATTGTGGTTTTTATTTTCATTTCTCTGATGATTAGTGATGTTTAGCATTTCTTTCATATGTCTATTTGACATTTGTATGTCCTCTTTGGAGAAATGTCTCTTCATGTCCTCTGCCCATTTTTCAATTGGGTTGCTTGCTTTTTTGTTGTTGATTTCATGAGTTCCTTGTATATTTTGGATATTAGTCCCCTATCGGAAGCACTTTTTGCAGAAATCTTCTCCCATCAACTAGTTGCCTCTTTATTTTGTCCATGGTTTTTTTTTTGATGTGCAGAAGCTTTTAAGTTTCATATAGTCCCATTCGTTTATTTTAGCTTTTACTTCCATTGCCTTTGGAGTCAAATTCATAAAATGCTCTTTGAACCCAAGGTCCATAAGTTTAGTACCTATGTTTTCTTCTATACAGTTTATTGTGTCAGGTCTTATACTTAAGTCTTTGATCCATTTTGAATTGATTTTGGTACATGGTGACAGATAGCAGTCCAGTTTCATTCTTTTGCACGTGACTATCCAATTCTCTTAGCACCATTTATTGAAGAGGCTCTTTTTCCTCCATTGTACGTTTTTTGCTTCTTTTTCAAATTATCTGTCCATATTTATGTGGTTTTATTTCTGGGTTCTCAATTCTATTCCATTGGTCTAGGTGTCTGTTTTTCTGCCAATACCATGTTGTTTTGATTATTGTAGCCCTGTAGTACAAGCTAAAGTCAGGGAGTGTGATACCTCCAGTATTGTTCTTTTTTCTTAAGATTGCTTTGGCTATTCGGGGTCTTTTGTGGTTCCAAACAAATCTGATGATTTTTTTGTTCTATTTCTTTAAAAAATGCCATTGGGATTTTGATGGGCATTGCATTATATCTGTATATTGCTTTAGGTAATATGGCCATTTTAACTATGTTGATTCTTCCAATCCATGAGCATGGAATGTCTTTCCATTTCTTTGTGTCTTCTTCAATTTCTTTTAAAAAAATGTCTTATAGTTTTCAGCATATAGGTCTTTCACATCCTTGGCTAAGTTTATTCCTAGGTATTTTATTCTTTTTGCTGCAATTGCAAAAGGAACTGTTTTTTGTATTTCTTTTTCTGAGATTTCATTGTTAGTATATAGAAATGCAATGGACTTTTGTACGTTGATTTTGTAGCCAGCAACTTTACTGTATTTGTTGATTATTTCAAACAGCTTTTGGTGGAGTCTTTAGGGTTTTCTATATATAGCATCGTGTCATCTGCAAAGAGTGACAATTTAACTTCATCATTCCCAATTTGGATGCCTTTTATTTCTTTCTCTTGCCTGATTGCTCTGGCAAGGACTTCCAACACTATGTTGAAAAGCAGAGGTGATAGGGGACAACCTTGTCGTGTTCCTGAACGTAGAGCAAAGGGCTTCAGCTTTTCACCATTAATTATGAGATTAGCTGAGGGCTTGTCGTATATGGCCTTTATTATGTTGAGGTATTTTCCTTCTATACCAATTTTAGTAAGTGTTTTAATCATAAATGGATGTTGTATCTTGTCAAATACTTTTTCTGCATCAATTGATATAATCACATGATTTTTGTCCTTTATTTTGTTTATGTGATGTATCACATTGATGGATTTGCGGATGTTGAACCATCCTTGTGCCCCGAAGATGAACCCCTCTTGGTCGTGATGAATAACCTTTTCAAATTTCCAGTTGTTCTTCATTTTCCTGTTGGTGCAATGGTTTATAAAGTGGTTTCTGTATCCATGTGCCAGCACTATGCACACACATAAATCTGGGATTGAAAGAACACATCCTTCTTTACAGATAGATTGCTCCCCCTGGCTGAGTTGTAGTATAATTTCAGGATTTTCTCCACAGGGTATTTTAGAGCACTTTTATGACATAGAATTTCTCAGTGTCTTAGCCTTGTGCAGGACTAAAACATGTATAAATATATATTTTTTAATTTGGTCTATATTTTAAAAGTTTTTTTTTTTGTAATATCACTGGACCTTTAAAAGCTCTACATACCTAAAAATGTGATTATTTTTAATGGCTAATTGAATTGGGTTACGTTGTTTTTGTTTCCATTTGTTCAATATATCCTGTTTTCTTTAGGGGAGAGTAATATTTGCAAAAGACACAACCTCAAGTCATCAAGCTTTACTTAATTGTGAGTGGGGGGAAAATTATGTTATGACAAATAGTCATATATCCTGTGAAAGTGCCAAAACATTTATGGATTACAAGAAGACAAAATAGAAAAGATGGTGTAAGATTACCATGATAAACAAGTTCTATTCAATTTTTTCTAAGGTCATAACTAACGAGATTATAAGGACTAAATTTATACTAACATAAATTTAATACTAAATTTAATACTAAATACTGAATTTATACTAACATAGTTTTGGTTAATGGAATGAAGTTATATTTTTGATTGTGAGGCTGTGGATAATATTATTAAATGACAGCATGAGTTTGAAAAAGAACTCTAAGAATCATTACTATGCTTTCCAGTCCACTCTGACCCCCCTCCCACCCCTAGGTTGTGTACTCTTTCATCCTGACAAAAAACAACAAACAGAGTTCACATGCAAAAAATGTAGAAAAGGGAGATTTAGAACTGCACATCTACATATGCTAGCAGGTCAATCGTAGTAATAAAGAGAAATAAAATATATATTGCATGCATTTCCTTACTTTTTCCTTTGGGTTGTTCTGTTGAAATAAATATAAACAGAAAATAATTGCTCTTCAAATCTTTAAAGATAAAATTTACCACCCCAACATAGTGATTAGACTATGATTTTTCCAACCCCTGCTCCCTTCCTCTCCCCTTAAATTTCCACAGTGAGGGTTGCTCTGACGTATAGCTGACCATCATAGGTATTTCTATAATTAGATTGTAAAACATTATTTGACAATTAACCTCCAATTATACTGTTTAACCATTTTAAATGATTTGTACTTAGCAGTTTTCTTAAACACATGTGAACAAGTAAATACATTGTACATATAAACACACATGAACAAATACAGAAGAAATAGATGTACTTGTCAGGTGAGTCTATTCCAGACTTAAAGAAACAATTCACTTCCTAATTGATGCTGGTGTATCTGAGATTAATTGAATTTATGCTTTCTAGTAAAAAAGAATGCTTCATACTAAATGTTGTTCAATTTTATGTCAAGCAAACATTTCTTTGAAAACAATTACTCTGAAAGGTAAACATATGCAGTATTTATTTTTTATTACTGCGAAATATTTCTCATAGCAGTATTGTCAGAAAAAAATTGACTATTTTTCTCATTTTTTAAATTTTTATTTCTTTCTCTCAATCTCAGTATTTTTCTCTCTCAATATCCCATATGTAGTTTTTTGTTTTTTGTTTTTTTTCTTGTATGTTAATCCTTTAAGAAGGAATGCCAGTTGGGGGTTCACCAAATATAAGATAGAGAAAGGAAATATTCCCAATACCTTCTGCAGGTGGTTTTGTTTTCTTGGTATCTGAAAACACAAAGAGAAATTATTGTTAAAACAGATAAGATAGATCAACTGATTATCTCACAAAATAATGTCCATTAGCTCTGAAATCATTTTCAACGAAAAGAATTGATTATGTGTTATATTTCTAGAATATGGAGCTTACAGAGAAATTATTCTGTGTTTAAGAGGATGAGCATTAGAGTGAGACAGTAAGTGAGAAACTTTTTGAAATATAAAATACAAGAAAATATGAAAGAAAATATCCCTATATCATTTTCATACAGATTACTTTATGCCTATTTAGCTAATGTTCTTTTCATAAAAAGTCAAATTCAACACACACATGGTCTGTTTCCATAAAGAAGGGTTAGAGTTCATGAATTTAGTTTGCAATTTCATTTGTTCAATCTAAAGCAGTCCAGGTAAAATACGTCTTACTCTCTTTGAATAATCAATGTATTTCCAATATAAACATTCAATTATTCCTATTGTAATGGAAAAGAAACAAGTGGATTAGAGCTCATGGGTTACTGATAAATACATCATTATACTTAGTAACTGTTATGTAGTAATGTGTATTCCGAGGTCAGCAGACATCTATTTTATATTTAGTCTTTTGGATGCTCAGCTTAGAGCTGAGAAATTTATTATTTCCACACTATACGCCATGAAACTATCTGTTTCTATCACCTGAAAATAAAAACAAGAGGTTTTTTACCTCATTTATTTTAAAAAGGAGCCATCTTAACTTAAATTTTTGCTTAGAATATTTTATGTCCTATATTCTGTGTTCTTTTTTTTTTACCTCTTCTGTACCTGAGATTTGAAATTCCCTGAATATTACTGAAATTAGAATCATAACAATGAACTATGGATTTCTACTTACAAAAGGTAGATAAACTGTTTTCTGGCTGACTATTACATGGCTTTGAATCTAGAACAGTACACGTTCACTAACAGTTTGCAAGTTAATGGATTTGTGTGCCTTGTAGTGATGGATTGGGAGGTCGTGATTTTACTTCCACAATGAAGTAACGGGCCTAAAATGTTTGAAGTTGATGGTGAGTAGGAGTCTGTTCACAAAAGGCAGTTAGATGGTCAATAGAGTTATTATATGGAAAATAGTAGCAAATGACAGTAAATGATGAAAGTAACACCTCTCTTTCATGGAAGTATAAGCTGGAAAGATATTTTTAGGAAAGCAAGAAAGAACCCAGAAAGTCATAAAAATGAGCATGCTTTCTGATGTAGTAATTCTAGATATCAAAAAATGCAAAATTATCATAAAAACATATATCAGAAGACACTTTTTTCATGACATTGTTTTACACCTCTAAATAATGGAACTATTAAACAGTACCTTCTGTACAGTAAAGGCACTCTTAAGAATCCATAGTATACTTACATAATAAAAAACACAATGTCATTAAAATGATGTTTTTTGCAACCTTTTCTTTATGCATTTCTAATTTTTCTGCAATAAGGATATGTTTCTCATATAAGGGGAAAACAAACAAGCCTTATTTTTCAAAATAATAGGTCCTTGGGACAGAATATTTTTTACTCAGTAAACATTTATTAAGCACTATTATGTCCAGAATGGCATAGTAACAAGAATTTTAGGCTAGATTTTTATTAATGCCCACCATCGCCCTCTGAAAAAAAAAAAAAAACAATATTTTTTTGCTATTCAGTTTCTCATCAGGAACTGTAACTGAGTGGGCTAAATTTGCTATCTAAAACATAAGCGCTTTGCAAACAATTTCTCATTCATTTTCTTCACAATTATCCTAATCTAGCAAGTAATTTAAGTATATAAAAATAGTATATACAACCATTTTATATAAGTACATGATAAATATCTTACTCATATGCCTAACAACATGTTAACAATATGCAGTGGCTATTTCTGTTTGAAGACATGGATTCTTATAGCACAACAGATTAAAGTACAAGTAGATAGTTCAATAGCCATCATGAATTATCAATTTGTTAGGCTCCAGTATAGTGGAACAAAAATTCTGCCTGCTCAAGAGGTCATGTGATCCTCACTAAGTAATCTTTTAAGCCCAAAATACAGCCAATATGGAAAACACAAGCAGATTACAATGAATACATAGCTATTCAGGAATACAATTAAAGTAAAGTTTGGAAAGGATGCCGAAACAGACAGAGAATAAAGTATAGCAGAATGGGACAAAATTATTTCCAGCACCCCAATCTCCAACTAGATGTTGGCATGGGGTAGATAGATGTGTAAAGCTAAATATAATAAGTGTATCTGTAAGATGACTGTTATTTTTAATCTGCTTTCCTTCACCCTACTAATAAGAATTGATAGTATATTGTGTTAGATATTAATTGTGCTAAAATGAAAGAATAAAAATAATATGAAGTCCAGGGTTAGGTAAAGTATAGAACTTACTGAAATATAATGTGTGTGTGTGTGTGTGTGTGTGTGTGTGTGTGTGTGTGAAATTTCCATACAATCATGTCTTTTGGTTAGGAGCCAACAGAGCAGAAGACCTATACAAGTAAAATGCTCGAGCAACCAAAAAATATAATGCTCGCAATTGAAAGATTACATAGTGACTCTTAAGAGCTCTAAGTATCAGCCGTAAATACTCATGCCATTAAACTTCATTATGCCCTCCCAGCACTCAGCTGAAATGGCTTAAAAATATCATAAAGGCTTATTTGGTGAATATACGAGTACTTCATAAAGCCCATCTGCCCAAGAATCTGAACAACAGTCTTTTATTAAGAACATTGAGGCCCACAGCAGCTGTGATTAAAAGCAGTGATGTGTCTGCAATCTGTTCAATTCATCACTCACTCATCTTTAGTAATGTACCAGGTATGGTCTATTATGTTTATAAGAGATGCCAGAGAAAAATAAAATACCAATTGACATTGAAGGGAAACATTAAGTCTCTGATAGCTTAATAATTATACAGGTAATTAAATACCTAATTTCCTTTGTGAAACTTGCCCGGTTGACATATTTGTTCAATTACAATACTAGATATTTTGCTTTATTTTCAGCATGATACCTCTTCAGATCTCAATTCTGAAGCCCTAGAACTTGAGACTAATGCTCACATGCACTCAATTCTACTTGTTTTTGTTCTAGTTATAGTAAACAATAAATCTAATCTGTCTAGTTCTGAATGGAGCAGTATCCTTCAGAAGATAACCTGTGTTGGAAAATCCACAGGCTTTCCAGCCCCTAGGAATTCATCAATGAAGCCAACGTTAAATGAATGAGATCTACCTAGATTGACTAGTGCAATACAAGAGGCAGGTAGTGATCAAACGCACCTAAGATGAAATTGTCAACGATTGGCTATGATTTCCCAGCCCTTAAACCTCACTGGAATTTAACACCCAATAATAAGAAGACAATTTTCTTACCTGAAATGTGGAAAAGTAAGTGCCTACCCATAATTCATGTGGCTACTATGTTTATCTTAAGAGTCCTATATTACTGATTTATTCACAGAATAAATATTTGTCGAGCAATGTGCAGACTGAGGAAATATGTTAGTCCCTGTAGGGGATAAAACTGAATTAAACACGGTCCCTTTAGTCAAAGGCCTTAATGGAACAGAAGGAAAATGAATACAAGCAATATCAAGTAGAAGGTTGCAAGACATACTCATAAGCAGTGGTAGCGTAGGTGTAGATACACTCTGATGGGTAATTATAAATGAAAGACTATATATATTTAATTAGAAGGGTCAGGCAGATGTCTTAGAGGAAGGAGAGTTTTTCTGAGCCCTAAAAACATTGAATATTTATAGACAAAATGGAAAGGGTAAACTTGGTTACGATAACAGCAGAAACAAAGGCAAGGTAGCACACCATATATGTAAAATTGAGAGTGGCTTAGTATAGATGAAGCATATGATACATAAAGAAGAAACTGGGTGGGAGTATAAGGTAAAGTCTCTACCGTGGTGCCTTGGTGGCCTTGCACATACTCATATAGGCCATGAAGGCAAAGGTGTGAACTGCAGCTAATTTGAATCTTGGTAGGATGCATTGTGCTTCTTCTAGTACATAAGAGGATGGGAGGGAGGCCTGTGAGAAGCTGTTCTGAGGCCATCTCCAACATCTCCCTATCTCTCCCAGGAGGCTGTCATGAGATAGTTTCTTGTCATCACCTCCTGGGTTCTCCTGCCTAGAACCCTTTATAATAGAGCTACAGACCATAAAGCCGACATAGCTGTAGTTTAGAACTGGATCCTCAGCAACCAAGTGTCTCCAACTTGTGCTGCGTTATCCGGCCTCTTTTCTTTACGTGTCATCCTTTTTGGTTTGTAGGACAAGGACCAGGAAGGGCTGACACCTTTGACTACTCTAACTTTGATTGACCAAGAAAGTAATTAATTGTCTCAATCTCAAAGGGCTCGTTGTATTTTTATAGGTGGAATTATTCAGACCTGGCCTTTGACTTTGCCTAGATGTGTGTGTGTGTGACAGGAGGTCATGAAACAAGCTGTGGGGACTTGAATTGCAGGTAAAGGCCTGTAGACTATATTCTATGATCAGTGTGGAACTATTGAATATTTTAAATAAGTAATGACATAAAAAGCTTCATAAATATTTTGGAAGAAAATATTTAGAAAGATATTACAGGCAGGATAGTTACTTAAGTCCGAGATTCGCAATCATTTTCATCTCAGGGCTCCTTTAAATTCTTAAGAATTTCAAAGGACTCCAAACAGCCTTTATTTATGTAGGTTTTATCAATTGATGTTTGCAACTTAAAAAAATTAAAGCTGAAAAAAATTTTAAATATATAATTTATTAAACCTAATAAACCTGTTATGTGTTAACACACATTGTATATATTTTTTAATGTCAAATACATTTTCCAATACAAAAGAAATGGTGAGATGAGTGCCTTTATTTCACACTTTTATGAATCTCATTAATATGTGGCTTAATGAGAAGACAGTTGGATTTACATATCTGCTTAAGTATTCAATTTGCTACAATATCACATGTTATGTAGCCTCTGTTAAACTCTAGTGCATACTCATGGGAAGATGAGAGCGAGAAAAGGCAGATGATAACTCCATAATTTTATAAAAATAATTTTGACTTTGCAGAACCATTTGAAAGTGTCTCAGAGACCCCCAGCATCTCTTGATCACATTTCGAGCACCTCTGATTTCAAAGATCATTACTCTGGTTCACATGAGAAGTTAGTAAGACCAAATGAGAGGTCACAAATGGCAATGTGAGGTCACAGCCAGAGGACTGGTGGCCGTGAGTGAAAATTATCTTTTCTAATTATTGTAGGCAGGATTAAACAAAAGAGAGTTCCACAAAATTAAAATTTCTGAAGGACTAAATGTCAGGGGTAAAGGGAAAACAGAGGTCAAAACTTACACCAGAATTTGAGTCTCGGTGTCTATAAGGAGTGTGGGGCGACTACACAAGGAAAAAAAATAGAGAATAAGCACAATTTGCAGAGAAAAATACAAAATTTTATTTGGACTTTGACTTTGAGAACCTAATGGGAAGTAAGAGAGAATGTGTGCTAGCAGAGCACAAGGAAATTGTTGAAAGAGGGACAAAGACTGGGATATAAACTTCAGTAAAAAAATACTTGTCAAAGCAGGACCTCGGTAGAACATTTATTCAACAATGTCTCTCCACTCCGGCTAACATATTGTTGCTTTGATGCCCCAAATCCCAAGAACAGTGAAATTGATGGGCAAATCTCATGGAGACAAGAGTCCCTCTTGTTAAGGTTTCTGAAAGAGAATCGATGGGACATGCTTGGAATAAGAACTTAATATGAAAACGAAATCTTCCGAGTTCACTAACGCAAGAAAACCTTTGCATCTTGATGCATTGTGAACCCTTTGCGACCTTATGCACAGATCATTTTTGATAATAAGGAAGTTGTTATGCACTATTGTTTCCGTGTTGTAAAATTCACCAACAAAACAACTTCTCAAGAACATTTGAATTAAATTCCTAAAACCCTCCTGATTTTCTTTTTCTCCAGGAACGTTGTTAATCATGAGTATCCTTGATCTATATCCAACAAGTTTAAATGTGAGTAGAAATAAACTTTGTGTAAAATAAATGTTAAAAATCCAAATTGTACCTAATGGTTTGTAATAAATTTGCCTCATTTAAGGAAGCATATGCTTCCTGTCCCTGTGGAAAAGATATCTGTGATAGTTATTGAGAGGATAGAAAATAAGAAACAAGAGCTGAGAAGCTTATGTCTATACACCTCTCTGACTTGCTTAACAGAAAATACAGAAAGAGAAATAGGAACTCATAAAACATAAATCAAATGATTGTCTAGAATAGCTGGACATTAAAGCAATTCTTTTCTATATTATATGCTGGGAACAATAAAAATGTTTCTAGATAGCTATCTTTTTATTAAATATTATAATTTTAACAATTACATTTTTTTCCAAACAAGAGATAAGAGATAATACATGAAACTCCTTGGAACTAGTAATATTAATAATAATACAAATAATGATAGCATTAATAAATAGTTAGGGGCATATGTTTTATAGCTGGTGGTGAACATTGGATCACATGAATGTCCATGGACAAATATCCCTAAGATCTTCCATACATTGCATTGTTGAATATGGATAATTTGTCAAAAAATGAAAATGAGGCATATAATCCAGGAAAAAAAAACTTAACAAAAACCCCTGGAAGCACAGCAATGAGGAAATATATATATATCCAACAATGTCTCTCCACTCCGGCTAACATGGTATAGCTATATCTACATCTATATCTATATCTATATCTATCTATCTATCTATCTATCTATCTATCTATCTATCTATCTATATAGCTTATATATATATATAGCTTAAATCTATGCAATTGTAATTAGACTATGGTTTTATATACCCAAAAGTCTTTTACTTTGGTTTAAATGCCAATGAATGGAAAAATAAATAACTATTAAGTCACTCTCTTACTTAAGTCACATGGTACGATATTCTTTATTGCAAAGAAGGAATGGTGGAGGAAAGATGAACACTTTTGAGTACTATTGTTTGCTAAAAACTGTGGCAGGAACGTATTACTTCTTTTTTCTTGTAAAATCTCTGTATGGTCACCACAACATTTATCATATAAATTGTATAATTTCCAAACTACACTGAAATATTTGCTATGTGTATATGGGGACATTAATACTAATTTCAAACTTTTGATAATAAACACATTAATATGTCTTAGTTAATTTGATCATGATACTATGGTTTTGCTCACTCTGAAAAAATAACGGCCAACTAAAATATTTTCTCCCTTTCATATCTATTGACTCTTAGATTCTTGTTTAACAGAAGCAGAAAGTGACTCCCAAGCTATTATGATTATGTTAAAGTCAGATGATACTAAATATAAAATACAACGCTTGCCTTTTTTTTTTTTTTTCAGATCATATGAACACTAATTAGAATACAGTTGTCATTTTCAAAGTTAGAAGTTATTGCTTACATCTGCATGCTAGTTTTACTAAGAAAATAAGCTTAGATTAATAAACAGTGGTGATTTCTAGAGACTGTGAATGTTGTAAGGGTGTGTTAGAAACATCTCTTTAAATAGAGCCATAAATAGAACCATAGTGCTTACATGGCCTTAACATTCCCCTCAGCTGGACTACACTATATACAGCTTTCTTCTTGATTACAGGCCAGGCCCCTGACCTCCCTTTTATCAGAGCATTTACTTTAGAAAATTTGCAATTATAAATTCTTTTTCTGTCCCTTTAAAACATAAATTTCTAAAACCAGAAATATCTTTCTCAGAACCTGTAAGACATCCCTTACAAGTCTTGAGAAATGGATCAGCCCCTCTATCTCAGTCTCTGTGGAAGGGTAGGAGCCTAACTTCAATGAGCCACTATTAGCAAACACAGGTGGCCTTTGACCACTTCCCGCCCCCACAACCCCTACCCCACCGACATCCTCCAGTACTTTTCTACTACTTGCTCACCTCAGAGCTTAAGAACTCTCATTTTTGTTTCAGTAGAGTCGAGAGTTCAATTTCTCCTATTGCAATAGACATGACCCCTACTGCAATAGCTTTCAATAAAGTCTTTCTTGCCTATTTAATTCCATAATTTTTCTTTAGCAGCAGGGAATATTTTTCTTCATATCTGGACATCCTGACAAACGGAAGTGGTGTAGAGTGGATGGACTATAACTTCTTTGCAATTTAGTAAAACAAAGTAACATCAGTTGCTTGGCAATGTCAGAGATATAAGTAGTTATAGGAGAATGCGTTTGGATTTTGCACATTTTTTAAATTTGATAAAACTGCTAATGGAATAGGAGGCCTGGGATTTTGTGAGGTTATGTTTTATCCCAAAGACAAGACAGAAATTAATTTTAAAAAATTGTTTACCTTTTATGTGTGGTGAGATAGAAAATTCACATTTGTACAAAATGTGTGCAGAAAATAGATCCAGTTATCCAAAAGAAATACATACAAAATAGTAGTCAAAACCCAAGTCTGAATATTGGTAAACTGTTCATATAAAAAGCATGGTGGAATTTTGCATAAACATACCTTCCTTCTTTTCATCTTTTTTAGCTGCTGTTGAAATAAAGGAAAGAAAATAATGTTAAAACATATTAAATGACCATTCCTCAGAATACTCCTAGGACTATGAGAATGTATTCATAAATTCAGTGGTTATCTATGCATAAATTAATCCACCCAAATCTGCAATAAGAGAATAAACTGAAAACATTTTTTCATAAGATTTTTAAAAATTCAGATATAAACATAAAGCAAAAATTAAAAAGATATATATATATTTACATAGATATGAGGCCAATTTCATATATATGTGTTTAGCACTAATTCTTGCCTTGTGCACTGTGCTTAATCAACACTTTCATCTAATTTTCTTAAAAGGATAGTTCCAAGAAGACTTTGAAATTCTAGGTTACAATTAACTCAACAATAAATTCTTAGCTCTAAAAAAATAAGTGCTGAGGCAGTCTTGTCCAATGTAGTTGGAACGTAAAAGTGAAGAAGAGTCACTACCCCGGAGCTTAAATTGGAAGCAAGATTCCAGGTATCTCTTCAATTTCTTCCCTTTGAACTTTTCTCTAATATGAGTTCTAATATGAGTTCTAATATGAACTTCTCTCTAATATGAGGTTGAAGTAACACTAAATTCATGCCTCAAATCATAGTTCCCTATCTACCATGATACTCAGAAGACTCACTCAAAACAGCGATTGTGGGTTTTTTTGGTGTGTTTTTTATGAGAACATATATAAATAAATCGTAATGATCTCTTGAACTAGTAGTCATCTGCTTGAAGAATTCACTCTGAGCTGAATTTTCATAAATGGAAAACACCAAAGTGATAGTAATATTTGCCTTGCCTTTTTACTTCCCATAATATGTGTTACATTCTCTATCGGAACTCTTCTAAAGAATCAATTTTCTTCAACATCCTGATGATCAAATGAAAACTAAAAAAGTATCATAGTTCTTAACCTTTCTAGCATATATTGCTTATAAACAACATCCCTGAGTCAAATGGAAATTAGCCAACCCATTTTACCAATATTTACTAGGATGATTCTGCATGTACTAGAGTTCAGGATTAAAAATAAAATAAAAATTTGATCAGATGCAATCTATCATATGCTGAGTAGTGGGCTACAAGGGCCTTTTGCCCAGAAACAAATGTCCACCACGTAAATGCAGCTCCTTTATTGGTTGATATTGTATAATGTAGCATCGGAGAGAAAGTAAAGATTTTCTTCCCTAAATATTTTACCTGTTTTACCTAAATGTGTTCTGTAAAGTTTTCATAGATGAAAAAGGCTGAACACTTGTACTGTTTCCTTATGCTCTCATCAAATTACTCATTATGGTTGAAGAATAAACGTCACTTAACTAATGGTATTCCACTCCCTTGACTTGGTGATACTGAAGTTCGAATAGTTTTCTTAACGGGTGATGTGATTGCAGGTAATAGTTTAAAAATAATTTTGTAGGAAAACCATTTTAAAGAAGTATTTTCCTCAAACTGATGAAGTATCAATATTTTTCTGAAAATCTAATAATCACTTTAATGCCCAAAAGATAATAGGAAGTGATAAAACAGATTTTCTCAGATGGCTCATTAAAGACTAAGGTGATTACTTTGTAGTCCTATCTGGAACCCAATTTTTGCAGTCTTGGTAGACAGGTGAAATAATATTAATCTTAAAACATTCTAATGGATTTTTTTTCTTTTTAAACTTTTTAAAAAAATCTATTTAAGTGTGTTTTTCCAGGACCTATCATCTCCAAGTCAAGTAGTTGTTTCAGTCTAGTTGTGAAGGGCGCAGCTCACAGTGGCCCGTGTGGGGATCGAACCGGCAACCTTGTTAAGAGCACCGCACTCTAACCAACTGAACTAACCGGTCACCCCAATTGTTTCTGATATGACAAATTACAATGTATAACTAATACTATTGGAAAAAGTATATTATTTGCAAAGCTCTATCACCTGTCTATCCATCTTTCAATTGATCTATGGTTTATTTTTGGAAATATAAGCAAAAGTTCAATGACTAAAACTTGTTGTCAAGATACTAATTCTTAGGTCATTCAGTGATTCCTCCATTAGTCTCTGTCATGCTTTCTCCAATTACTAAATAAATGAGACGTGTATCTTCATGCAACAACACGATGTTTTCTACAATGACCCAGCAGATGGTGCTATTCTGCAATAAACAGCTTTTGCTTTGTCAATAAAGTGCTATACAAGTGAAAAAATGGAATTTTTAAAGTGTTTTATTGCTTACCTTGTGCTGCAACTTTTATATTCCCTTGTTTGGTTTCAGGAGCTTTTCCTAGCTCTTATAAAGAGAAAAATAAATACATTATCATGAAGTACTATATCAGAAAGTTATATAACATTTTTTTTTAAAAGGAACTATTACAAAACAAACATAAAAAAACATTGCCGTTGGCACTCATCGTTTTGGTTAAGAAATAAACATCATTATTGGGGGGGGCGGTCACTCAGATTTAGGCTTACTGGGACAAAAGTAACATAACTGAACCAAAGAAAATCATAAAATAAAGTTTACCCAAACTGTTTCACTTCCCTGTTAACTGGCCATGGGACACTTTTGCATTTGTTTAGCACCTGAATTTGAAAAATCTCAGAATTCTTTGTAAAAGATCTCTGTATGGTCAGCCCTTTGAAATGGATGGAACATTTAGACACAAGTGGCTCTTTGAAGGTCCCTGAGTAACTAATATGAGAATAAAGCGCAGAACAACCAATTTCGAGCTTCGGTCTTTGACTAAAAATGCCATTCCCTATACTGCTGTGGTACTCATCACTGTTAATGTGGCTCCGGGCAACAATATGTGTTGTGAAAGAATGAACGAACTTCATTTTCAATATCTCTTCCCTCTTGCTGTGGGTCTTTTTGTTATTTTATCATTGCTCAGAATTTTCTCTTTAAAGAAATAGGATACAAATAAACATATGTTGAACATTTAAATATTTTATTTAAATAGCATGCGAGATAAAAGGGGAAATAAAGATTTTAAAAACCAATGGCTTATTTCACATTTCACTAGGAGTGGTTCATGATTGTCTTTACTAAATTTTCAATAACTGACTTATCGTTTAACAATATGGGAAGGAAGATTTGGTCATATGTCTCAGATATTGACCTTGACTCATTCATTCATCGTATTTATTTAGTATCTTTTATGTGTATGTATTAGCTAGATATAAATATACTAATTAACACACATATATATTCAGTCTTTTAATAATCATCAAATGTTGATTATAGTTTGTCTAACATCGCAATTCTAGTTAGCTTTATAAAACAATAAGACTGCATTAGAATAACTTGGCAAAGAATCATAAGCAAAGATTCCATGTTTTTCTTTTTTTGCCAAACAAAAGAGGTTGAACTTCTAATTCATTCTTTACCTCCTGTTGGTGAGATAATTATTCTTTATATCATAACTATGATTATGAAAATGCTAATTTTTATTCAGTTTTATATAAAGAAATGTCATTTGATTCACATATACGATTTTCACTATTACTATATTTATTTCTTCAGATAACTATCTTTTGCCAAAATTAAATTCAGAATCCATTCTATCCACGATCTCTTTACTATTAATTTTTATTTTTCCTTTCCAGAGGAAAGACTCCATGCCAACTATCATGCTGGTGCTACCTTTTTCACACCAAGAATAAATGGTCTCAAGAATTAGTCAAGATTTACATATAGATGTTGAATCCTTAACTAATATATTTCTAGGTATTGTTCTAACCCTACACATATATGACTAACATTTAGTAGACAATTAAATAATTGAATTAAAAGGGGATGAACAGATCACTAAACTTATTCTAAACTGCTGAGGAGTTATACTACTTAAGATTTAAACATGTCAGAGAATTGTAGAGTAATTCCTAATGTAAAAAAATAAAAAAAAAGATTTTTAATTTGCAGTCAGTAAATTATCTTAGAATTTTTACAGTTGATTTTCCTCATATCATCTCTTTCTTCTTCATGTCCTCTTAGATTACTGTCTAGAGCATATAAAATATATCATATATGTGGATTGAGGTTTGCAAAACAAGTTGTTTACTAGTAGAGACAGGATCATGGCCGGACATGTGTGAGACTGATAAGAGTAAAGTGAAAGTAAACACGTTTATGTTTATGTGTGAAACCGAACATAACAAAACTGAGTGATAAACACATTCAGCGAAACAACTTCTGGTTATCATCTAAGAGGTAAACAACTCCCGGCAAACCACTTCTGGTTATCACCTAAGAAATAAACAAGTCCAAGGAAAAGAGGATAAAGGCAGAACTCCAGAGCAACGCCATGAATGGTCTGACTGGGCCCTCCGTCTAAGACCCTCTGCAAGGGACAAGCTGCGATACTCCAGAAATCTCCGAAGTTCTTCCTTGCAAGACCAGCTTACCTCAGACCCGTCATGGGCCTAGTCACCTCTCCAGGACCAGGGACCTTCACCACCCCAATTAACTTGGTTCGTTATTAAATTCTATTCTATTCTGTATAAACTTCTATGCTTACCAGAGTATTGGCCTCTGGAGGGACATTGGCTCCCAAATAAAACTGTGTTACTCACTCTATCTGAACCTGTGTGCCGGGATTTTGTTCCCCACTCACGTGGCGAGTACCATGCAGGGATGTAGGACCCTGTGGAGGGGTTAATGTCCCCTTAACTTTCAGGAATAGACTGAAATGTAGCGACTGCCTTTACAGGTGCTCGAAACAATTACTTATCCTAATTGATCCCTCCACACCTCCTGAGATTCTATTGAAGCACCCAATACGCACAATTGTGCATTATGGAGAACTTATCTTAGGGCCTTCTTCACCGTCAATTATTCAGTTTCTCTGTCAGTTGCTTTCTCCTTCAGCGATCAAGATTCAGTTCATGCCCCTGACTCTTCAGCATTTCCCATTTGTGCATCCTGACATAGGACAGACCAGCCATCTCTCAACAGAGTCACAACCTCACTACCCTCATCCTGTGTCTGTTTGGCTGTGTGCACATTGAGTGGACACGTTTTAAGGGATTGTACCCTGTGGATGCTTCTTTCTGCTATGCTTTAGTTGCCGCCTCCCCGCCCAAAAAAAAAAAAGCCCACTTATTCACTTATGCACACTGACACATTAAACACACGGCTTCAGGTAACAGGTGTTGTTTTAAAGGGTTAGTTCTACTGGCAATGTCAACATGCAAAGGAATGATTTTCGTGGAGAAAAATCTCAGGGTTATAGCAGTAAGATGTCGTTTGTTCCTCAAAATTCCATCTATTCTTTCTTTGAGCTCAAGCTTTTAAGACAATTTATATTAATTCACAAACAATTATATGGACTACATCTCAATAGAAATGCATAACTTAAAACCAAATATTTTTCAACAAGTTTGCCAATTTGCATGCACTAAAAAAATTATATTTGCTTCAAATCTAGCCAGGACACATACACAGGTGACATCTGTTTGTGTATAGTGTTTCAGTTTGAAAAAACCCATGACTTTAAGGAGGGAATCAATGCTGAAACAGAAATGTGCAGCATTAAGGACACACCCCAAATTCACTAGTTATCTTGCTATCCAATGAGCTGCTAAATCAAGCTCTAAATGATCTTATTCCAGTCTTACAAAATCCAATATTATTTTTAGATGAAGATACTCCCAACATAGAGAAAGGGTAACAATTCAGCTAAAAGTTACTACTATATGCTTAATAGCTCTTAAATTAAGCCTCCTGTTCTTGTAGCTCCAGGAAAGCATATCTCAGGGGCATTGCTTCATTTCAGTATGATAATTACTCTGTTGAGATGAAATTAATCATGAGGCAGCCTTGGGCCATCCTGTCTGACCAAGGGGACTGAAGCTTGAAAGGAGGGCCTATTTGCTGCCAGATATGCAAATTGCCAAAGGTGCACAATGCAGAAATATGAATAATTTATCAAAATAATCTGTAATTGCTAGAGGTTAAAAATCTAAATAAACTAGCAGCATCATCTAAAATAGGTACCATAAATTTAGCTAGATTTTTTCCACAAAATCTTCATCCCTTAAGCAATGAATTTTGTTGTAGAATATAAGTAGCCATTAACTTAATATCTTAGCATCATAGAGTTTAATTTAAAAAAATGATTATTTAATGTTTGCTAAAAAAATTCCTTGCTTTTTTCTTAATTTTTAATAACAGATTATCATTTCCATTAAAACCATTCTAAGCATTTCTTAATTTGAAAAAAAAGTGCTTTATTTAAATGCAAGTCAAAATCTACCTATAGTTTTTACACATCTACCTATAGTTTTACAAATCTACCTATAGTTTTACACATGGAATCAGCTTTTCCTGTATTATTTAGAGAGAATTAAACATAGAAAAAAAGTGACTGAGAAACACTTGTCAGAATATTCACAATTAGAGTAACGTACATTTCCCCTGCGTGGTATCATCTAGCTGTCTGAATAGAATGTGTAAGAATGACAGGTTTCTTAAGCATTTAAAAATTTAGAATTGAGAGTTGAAGACCAAGGTATTAATTTATCTAAATGATTAAAAGAAAGAATTTATATATATATAATATATATATATATAACATATATATATAACTTCATATATATATATACATATATATATGAAGTTATGAATGAGACAGATATTCTTGCCTTTCACTCTAAAAAGTACCTGACCTGGTAAAGGTAGGTCTGATACTATTTAGATTAAGAAAAAGTCTACTACCATACAGTTAATAAAACAATGAAATGCAATACCATGAGAAGACATGAAGTTCCTTTCCTGGGAATGCCAAATAGAGATAGGAGACTCTGACAATTAAGTTCGTGAACTCATCCTAGAGAAAGTGCTACATACCTCATTGCTGAATGTCACTACAGTCACCTTTGAAATACTCTCCTTGGGAAGCTGTGCACCGACACCAGTGCCTGGGTTACCCTTCAAAGCAATTTTGGAACTCTTTCTGGAATGGCCATCAGAGCTCTCATCATATTACCCTTGATGTCCTGAATGTCATCAAAATGTCTTCCTTTCAATATTTCCTTTATCTTCAGGTAAAGAAAGAAATCATTGGCAGCCAGATCAGGTGATTAGGGAAGGTCCTCCAATACAGTTACTTGTTTACTGGCTAAAAACTCCCTCACAGACAGTGCCGTGTGAGCTGGTGCATTGTCATGATGCAAGAGCCATGAATTGTTGGCGAAAAGTTCAGGTCATCTAACTTTTTCATGCAGCTTTTTCAGCACTTCGAAATGGTAAATAAACTTGGCTAACTGTTTGTCCAGTTAGTAAAAATTTATAATGAATAATTCCTCTGATAGCAAAAAAGGTTAGCAACATTGTTGCAACAAAGTTCGTGAATTTAATTGTCAGACCTCTTATGCACACTAAATCCATCTCATATACACAATAGATTCCCCATACTCTCTATGTGATTAACTAAAACAATAAGTCTGTTGAATAAAAACGTGTGTTACCTTAAAGGATAAAAGAACAGGAGAAAAGCATGGTCAAATACTAATTTGTGGGTAAAAATTAATCTTCAAGAGGGTAAAAGTAAGGTTGCTGCCTTTTGTAATTGTTTCATTCAAAATTACTGTGAAACTTGAAAATTACAGCAATACAAAAAACACTTTTGTAATAACGAATTGTTTTCGTCACAGATTTCACCACCAAAAAGCCGAAGTGGCATATCATATCATATAAGCGTGAAGATCACAAGACTTACAGGCGTAGAGCATGGGTTCATATTCCATCACAACCAATTTCTAGTTGTGTGACATTGGCAAATAATTCAAGAGCTTTGTTTCTCAGTTTTATCATGTTTAAAATGTGTTAACAATAAGATCTGGTTTCACATTGTTGGTACATAAGTTAATATCTACCAAATGCTTAGAAGATGCCCTGGCAAATAGTAAGTGTTTGAGACCTATGTGCCTAGTGCTATCCCTCTTGTTCATCACAAAACTGTATGCACAGTATTCAATCATCAAAGTCTCTACGTTCAATTAAAGCATCTCGGTATGTTAAGCACTTGAATAAGAAGTCGTATTTTTTATCCTATAACATAAAGAGGAAAACTCTCATATCTATGTCTTAGAGGAGTGAGATAATATTGAAATGACTTTGCAACCACATATATTAATATAAATTAATTTCCATACAATCTCAATAACCATTCACACTCCTTGTTTGAATTTATATGGCAGAACACATTGTTTTTTAAGAGTGATATTCTTAGAAGAGTAAATTTGCAATTAATATATAGCACTTTTTTTTTATAGAATATTGGTGTTGACAAATGTTCTTCTCCACAAAGAGTTCAAGGACCAAGGAACTCTCTGGTAAGCACTATGTACAGGATGTTACATTTCTAGGATTTTACAATGACTTAACATGTTCCAGACTGCAATTCAATAGTAAGGAAACTGATCTAAGTTATGTCATTGTTTTGTAAATCTATTTCGTGATAGAATTCTTCTTTAATGTTACACGCATTAATAAGGAACATATATTGGGTGATGTTATTCCTGGGAATGAAAAGAATAAATACTTGCTTCTCTAACACTAATTACAATAATAATACTGTATAGTCACTTAATTCCTCATCCAATAGATATGTATTGAATACCTATAGCTCACTGTACTTGCGTAGAATATTTCCAGTTTTCTGAGGCTCTCTAATATCTATTCTTTCATTCAACCAACAAGATGGATAGTAGTCAGCATTCAGTTTTCACAGAGCCTCAAAAGCAATGTGTATTGGCAAAAAGAACATAAACATTACTCTCAAAAAGGTTAAGCTTCGAATCTCAGCTTTGCCATTTACTATTTTGTATCCTTGAACATGCTCAGGTTTTCAAAAGCTCAAATTGCTGTGAGGATTAAATGAGGTGACATATGTAAAGTACCGAGCACAATACTTTGAACATAATAGGCACTTGCAAATGTATGCTTTCTTCCTAGTCACTTTTGTATGCCAGCAGAGAAACAAATTATTCTAGTTATGCATAGCATTTATTAATTCACCTTAATTTGAACAGAAGCATGATATTCACTTTGCATTGTGCTCAGCTCTATCAGTTAAAACAGAGAGTAATTAAAAAAAAAGAAAAACTCAGATCTAGACAGAGACAATGAAATACTCAGTATCGTGTGCTATGCTTTCTAATGGGAACTCATGGGACAGAACACATATCCATCTAGAGGGGCAGGAGCAGATGACATTTTATGGAATATAAATAAAAGCTATTCAAAAGAGTAGAAATGAAGAAGTGAGGATAAGCATTCAGACTAAGATAGAAGCCTCTGAAAGAACCAAAAGAGTGAGAGAGAATGAGATGACTTTAAACAACTAGAAATAATTTTGTGTGGGAAAGCAGTTATCAGGACATGAAGCTAGAGACCGATCAGGAAAGTTCTTGAAACACTTACATTCAGTTTTCCTAAGGACAGAGTAAACCTGCAGCAAGTTTAAGTGGAGAGTGAAATAATCAAATACACATTCCATGAACCCATATGGTATGAAATACGTTAGTGTGAATTATGGATCAAGGAGGACCAGCTAAGAAGGATACAGCAGTGTTTCAGACTAGAAGGTAGCGTGGCCTGGACTAGAACAGAGGCTGTGGAGACCAAGAGCAGTGGACGGGTGTGAAGCACAGACCTGATAAGACGTGTGTCTATACAGTAACAGTAATGTTATACAGTAATGTTATACAGTAACACAGAACACTCCATTCCCTTCTCTACCACAGCACCTAGCAGAAGGGTAATAAAGTTTTGCTTGATGTAATCATGAAAATTACCAAATGATTTTACAGTAAAAACTAAAAGATGATCAACAAAGAAACAAACTAAACCAAAATTATGTTATTAGCATAACTAAAACACTTACTACATTTTTCGCTTATTGTCATTTCTCATCATTAAAACCAAAACTCTTCCCAGTACATATTTACTATGTACCCATGATATACAGCTAGGAAATTTGTAACGGCAACAAGTAAACACAGGTTAATGGAAAGATATGCTTGCATTAATTAAAAGTACAGTGATTTATATGTAACTTTGCTAAAATGATAGTGGATTACATTATTGTTTATACATATCTGAGGGTCATAAATATCATGATTGAAAAGGTACCTTTGGGGGTGGAATAGAATGTGCCATTAAGAGGAATAGATGAAATAAAATGAAAAGGTCAATCCTTCTGAAGACCACATTCTTTATTTCTTTCCATTATTAATGCTTCTAAATTGTATTTTTTAAAATATACAATAAAATGACATCTATTGACTCCTAACATACTTCAGTGCTGCTCTCGGCATTTTGACAATGATTACACTCAATACTAATGTAATAGTGGGCCAAATTTGATATTTGCAACTAGAAGAGTGCCTGGCATGTAGTTGGTATTCAATAAATATTGATGAATTTATGAATAACTGCTTTATAAGGAAGATTAATCCTGGTAAATAGAGTGGCCTTTAAGCAACCTGATGAGTTTGGATATTAAAAGGAGAGACAGGGAGTAGACTGGAGAGAATTGAATTGCTTTTAATGACTTAATGAGAAATTTTGAAGTCCCGTGGGCAATCTAAAAGTGAGTGGGTGTGGACAAGTGATGGGAAGAGCAAGGTGGAGAGGAGTCAGATGACACCTGGCTGGAGACTACCTGGGAACAGGCAATGGAGAACATCCAAAGGATGTTAAATAGCAGAGATAGTTAATGCTGTATTTAATTCGTATTTGTTACCATTGTTAGTGCAGTGATCTCTCCCCACAACACATGTATACATGCTCCTATCCATAAACCGCTCTTTAAAATTCTACTCTTCACAGAAATAGTTTGTGTGATGGATTTTGTGGAAATTAAAGAAGTGTATTGGTGAGACAAAAGGACAGGATTAAGAGGATTAACAAGCCAACTCACTAACTGAACCAATTAAGAGCGGGGCTCACAGCCAGAGGTGATCTTGAGCATATAAAACTCTAGGGCTTTGAAGAAAACATGGGAGTGCTTTGGGCTTTCACAGGGTGTAGGTACATTAGAGCAAGTTCATACCAGTTAATGAGAGACTAGTTAAATTTTCACAAATGTCTCCAGCAGGTTGATTTCACGTTGCTAGCTTCAAATTGTCCATAGTGGATTATTTACATCATGGAAATGAGCAAATGCTAATCAGGCTTATATTTTTCTCCCCAAGAGCCAGATTACCAGCACACCATGGAATCTTACCCAGCACTTGGAAAGTACAGAAACCATAACTAACCTCTGTGTTAACTAAAACAACAGTGTGTTTCCATGTGTCTATATCCTCAGATAAACAGGGGAGTGTGGGGTGGGAGAAAAGGGAGGACATAGTGAATTTAAAGAGTAGGCTGTGCTAGCCAATAAGATATCCAGTAGCCACATCTGGCTATTCAAATATAAAATTAAACATTCAGCTTCTCATTAGCACTAGTCATATTGCAAGAGTTAAGAAAAACACATGTGGCCACTAGCTACCATTGACAGTACAGATATAAAACATTTCTATCAACACAGAAAGTTTAATTGGACAGAGATAATAGGCATTTAATTTAAGAAATGCCACATTTTTCTTCCTAGGTTTCAGAATCCCCGTTATTGTTGTACAGCTGCGTGGTGACGTTAACATCCTCCTTGGTCTCTTCATTGTTAAACAAACTACCTAATCATTACTGATTATATTTCCTTACCAACAGATTGTGCAGTTTTTTAGGAAGGTTTAGACAGAAACTTACAAAACTCTGACACATAGCTTTTAATAACTTTCACAAATGGATATTTTGTAATAAAATTTTTAGACGTTTAAGTAAAATAATATTAGTTTTTCTCTTTTAAAAAAGTTGAATAATAATAAATCAGAAAAGTAAGAACATAATTCATATAATATAGAAAAAATAAGAAGAAATAAAGAAAGAAAATAATTGGGGTATTAGTAACTAGCCAATTTAAAATTTGGCAGCTTTCAGTAGGTTGTAATGCAAAATAAAAATGTTTAAAACGTTCAATAATTCTCTGAATTATTTATAATCATAGCACTATGTATGTTTACTTGATGTGAGCAAGGCTGGGAATGAAAAATCACATCACATAGAAAATAGCATAGAAAAGGACTTAACAAAGGTAATATGAGAAACCAAGAGATGAATGGTAATTCATGGTGGAACTTGATTTAAAAAATAAAAATCTCTAGGAAGTTTAGAACCTATGCAATAAGACTCTGCAGAAACATTATTAAAGTGTTTCATCACATAGTGCTCAACAAACTTTCAGTGCTAAGGATAATGTTGGAAGTAATGGCAATGACATCATCTTTCCAGGCTCCCACCTCAGGGGTCTTAGAGTAAGAATGTGCTGAGAGAGGGATGTGCGTGGTGAACTAAAGCTTGGGCACACCATCCTGTATTTATCCCCAAAGGGATTCTCAAAAAAACACTCAAGTGCAGAGACCTGTATATGTCTGCACTTTCTGACATCAAACCATTCGAATATGGGCACCACTTATTTAGGTCTATATCTGAAATAAGAACTTGGTGAAGTACCAGATAATATTAATTATATAAAAAAAAAAAAATCTAGAGTTTTTTGTTTGTTTGTTTGTTAGTTTGTATAGTATAGTGCTTGACTCAAAATTACTTAGGAATAATTAAAACACTCAAGGAGAAGCATTAATTCTTTCTGGTGAGATTAAATTGATGACTTCACAGCCTACAAAGAAATAAATTCTGCAAAAATAACTAGGGAATTGTAAGGAAAATACTCAACAACTGAGTGGTGCTTGATATAACCAGCTGGCAAGTGAATATAGGTCCCAGTAAGTATTCTTAAACATGTTTTTCTACATAAAATTGCTATAAATATTATCGACTTTGAAGATGCACTGGCCTATTATGATAGTAAATGTGTCACAAATCATTGATGAATCATGAATGGGCTTCCTCTAAGTAAAGAAACATTCAATAGTGAAACTGAGGGTCTTCATTTAATGTATGATTTTGATTTAACAAGTAGCCCCAGCACTCTATTCAATTTCTTCACAGCATTTCCTGTAAGCATTAGCCCTTTCCGTTACTAGTCATTAGCCCCCCCGAAGCAGCCAAAAACAGTGGTCATGCCTTGTTCAGGGTTACAAGATATGGCTTTCTGTTAATCTAAAGGTAATATCTAGACCTATGTCACATTTCATCTCCTGAGCCCTAAGGTAGAATGACCCTCTGACTACTTTCCCGTGAAACCATACAGAGGGGACCCCAGAGCAGACCTCAGAGCTGTCCACAAGACCTGAAGAAATGATTCATTACCCTTACCTCACCTACAACCAGCTAGTTCCCAGCACGACCCCGAAACCCTAACCAGTGTCTTGTGATTTTTCCCTGTGTAATCTGCAACCTACATACCATCAAGGAGTTAGGTGTTTAGCATTAGCTTCCTGTTCTCCTGAGTGGAGCCATTCATAATAAAGTAGCCATTCTAGTGCCTGGTGGATGAACTCTTTCTATTCTGTAACAATAGTACTACAAGTCAATCTTTTTTTCAAGGATGACTAAATCCAGAGTCTCAGGAAATGTCATGGCCCTCTACACACAATTAGACATCTCTGCTGAGTGGAGAGTTGTCCATTATGAAGTGTTGATAAGTAGAGGTCCAAGAGATTACCTAGTTGTCCTTTGTAGTCAGTCCATTCTCTCCCTTTTAATCACCTATCACAAGGCACCTTCATGAATGCTTTTACTACACGTGAACCAAGTATTCATAATTCTCTAATCTTCTAGTTCATTATCTGATAAGGAATTAAGGCTAATTTCAGTGCCTTATTTGATTTTGGTGAACTCATGCTGGGTCTTTGTGATTAGCAGTTCTCTTAGGTCCCAATAAATAATCTCTTACTAATATTTTCTGAAATATTTACCAAGGTTAACATTAAGATTTTTAGGTCCTTTGTATTCGGAGTTTAAAAAATTCTAGAGATCACTGAAACATAATCAAAACACATAATAAGTATATAAGAAAGTATAAAAGTATTTAGGATTCATAGGAACACTTGGAAAAATGTGAGTTAGAGTAAGAATTTTCACACTGCCATGATATTCCTAAAGTTCATTGTTTGAGGGGGGGACTTCCATGGACATATATTGAATATTAGAAAGCAGTTGAAACTGTCCTTGAGATCATTATATATATTGATATTATATATTATAATATCTATATATATATATTATATATATATGAAAGTATCAATATATATCATATATTATATATATGATATAATATATTATATATTATTATATATTATATATGTAATATCATATATATATATATGAAAGTATCAGTTTTCCTTTAAGTCATAGAAAATTAAATCCTTGAGTCTGTATGTTGCAGGATGTTTGTTTTTTTGGCTGAATAGGCAACTGAAAAGCAGATATGTGAGAAATTGAGTAATATATATAAGTTATGTGAGTTAAATGATAAAATACATATATTAGGGAAAAAGCCAACATATACAAATTTAGTGATTTGCATAATAGCTGTGTAATAATTGTGCCAAAATTCCTCTGTTTAAGGATTCAATTTTCAATTAGTAATGCAAGAATCTTTTTATTGTTGTTGAAAAATAAGTGCCCTAAAATAGTATTACTACTGACATTATTCTCCAAGGTAAACATATAATAACAATAATATAATTTTGAATATCATTTCAGTTTTGCATACATCTACATACAGAAACTTTAATTTATATCAAGTTCTTTTTTTAAATAGTTATATTCCTAAGAGGTAAAATCAGATAATTTCAATACATAAGCCCTTTTTAATATTTATTCATTCATTCATTCATTCATTCATTCATTCATTCAGCAAGTATTAATTAATCATCTACTCTGGGTCAGATGATACTCTAGGCTCTGGAAACACAATCATTAAATACTCAGAGGCTTGCCCTCCTGGAGTTTTCAATACTTCTTGGTAATGTACATGTTTATAAGTTATACCAGAAGAGTTCTTACTACAAAGTAGTAAGATCAAAGTAGTAAATCAAATGTTTATTCAATCGTCAGACTAAATCATCCTCGTGAGCTAATTTTTTTCATATGTATCGTTTCCATGAAATGTGATTTGACTTTCAGCACATCAAGCAGTGTAAACCAAACCCATAAGAATGATGAAAGCAGTGACCACGTATTGACTACGCGTAATATGCCAGATACTACGCCTCTTACGATGTATCTTTTCTCATTTCATCTTCACAACAGCCCCATTGAGTGAGGATTGTTAGTGTCTCTCCAGATGAGAAAACAACTTCATCCACAAGTTTGCAGCCAAGACTAAGCCAACACTCAACCAGGCAACCTGAGTCTGCGACTCTTGAGATAAACTTCTATGTAATTGTAAAACATAGTCATGTCTTTCCTATAAATTCCTTTATATTTATTAGGTGAACATTATGTAAAAGAAGTCAGTATACTAGCCAAATAATCACAATGCCATGATGACTATTATGATAAATAGTAGTATGATGATGTGGTCTCTCAGGATTCAAGGAAATTAAGGTCATGTACTTAAAAAGTTAGCTGATACATCATTGATTAATATACATTAGGTTTATTTCAACTGAACAAAATTTATCTAATACCCACTATATGAATGGAATTACATATACAGACAAAATAACTATTCGTTGGACTAAACTAAAAGATTGCACAAAGCACAGAATGGCCTCAGTCAGTATTTTAGCAAATTTCTAAATTCATTCTAGTTTTATGTATACTCAACAGGTACATTTACTTAGGAGAGTGAGTATGATTGAAAGTTTCATTACCCTTAAATCTAAATGCTTTCATTTTTGCAAATAAATATGTACTCTAAGATAGAGGTTGATTTTTAAGTGTGGCCACCAGATGGCAGTAGCCACTTCCTTTTCTGAAGAGAATTTTGTACACAAAATTCAGTGGCTACAGGTAGAGGGACAAAGCAAGAGGCAAATTAAACAACTTTTCTAGCCAACAGAGGGCATGATATTTTTATTATTCCTTCTTTTTACACACACACACACACACACACACACACACTCACACACATTTTCTTTTACATTTTTATTTTGCAATTGCTTAAACTGATCTGTACTCAGACCTTTTGGAAGCTCCCCATCTGACTTGAGATAAAACCCTTTATGACCCAGATCCCCACATCTCTGTAACCTTACCTCACCTCTTCATGCTACTCCCGCCAACACTGCTTCTTTTACTGTCCCTTAACCTTTGGGACATCCTCATTTCCTCTATCCTTTGCATGGAATTCTTTCCACTGATTTGTGCAGCGCTCACTCCCTCCCTTCATTCAAATCTCTGCTCAGATAGCAACTCTGCAGAGAGAACTTCCCAGACCACCCAACAGAAAATAGCAACTTTCTTACTTTCTACTCCCCTATCCTCATAATTTCCCATAGCACTTATCACTCCCGATATTATTTTATAAACTTTTTATTGTCTGTTTTCTTTACCTGACTATGAAGTTCCATAAAGGCAAGTACTTAGTCTTCCTGCAATTATAATTTAGGACCTAGAAGAGTTACTCTCATAGTAGGACTCAATAAATGAACAAATGAATGAATAAATGGAGAATGAAAAGACTTCTAAGGAGAACTAGAGATTCATTAAATCAACATAAATCATTTGTCAAGAAAGCAGATTTACATAGTACCAAAGTCATTTGTCATTCTCAGTTTTGCCTTTTCCTTTTATACCTGTTTCATAAAATTTTATTACCTTATGATCTCTTAAAATTTGAAATTCTCTAAATTAACTTGAGGTAAGCATGTTAAGCATACCTTTCAGATTCAAGTATTATTGGCCTAAACTCCTATACATGAAATTGTCATTTTATTTTTACATGTCTCTTCAGATATTATTTTTTTCTGACCCTTATCACCAAAATCAGGTAATGTGATTTGATTTTACTTTCAGCTGAAATAAGAATAGCTTTTGATGTTCAGGCACAGGGGTGCAAATTATTTTTTATATTCGAATGCATAAAGGCTAGGAACAGTGTATAAGGCTAGGAGTGTATATAAATAACGTTTGTATAAGGAGTTATTTTTATGATTGTTTTGAAGATCAGAAATATGGTCATAGGGTCTCTTTTGAATGTCTATATAAAGCAGAACCAAAAAGGTCAACCAATGAGAAGAGAAGAGGTTTTTTTCTCCCCCTCTTTCCCCATGTATCTTTGCCCTTTTGTACTGTAAATTGCACGGGCTGGCATTTAAATGTACAATGTCAAACGCAAGCACTTGCATTCAACCTATGCTGAAAGACAGCTGGCAAGGGGCGCAAAGAAAAATACTGCCCTAACGCTTTCAATGTCTAACTGCCTATTGCACCTACCACCTCTCAGGCTTCTCATGTTACAGTATTTGCCCTGTGGACAAAGAACTAGGCAGAGGAGCACTTTCCTTCCAACAAAGCAATAGATCTCTCTATTCCACCTCTGAGACCAATAACCCTGCCTAGCTGCCTTTGTTAAGCAAAGACACCAGGGATGATGATCTGAACCACTTCAGCCCTTAAATCACATTTGTAACTGTGGCTATTTCAGTCCAAGGCTAATTTGACATTTTGCTTATTTAGCTCTCACAAGTAAAATTACTCATCCAGGACTGGATAGGTGTAATGCACAAATGGAAGCGGGATTCAGACACTAATAAGGACATGCTGTAATAATTTCGACCAGAGGCAGCTTGTCATAATGGGTAGGGTAAGTGTGATAGTTATTACCCTGGTTTAGGAATGCAAGCCAGCTGGCAAGGAAGGTTAGACCGGTGGACTATTGTCCTCTCCCAGTAGGGAAAAGATTAAAAAAAAAAAAAAGGAACAAGGACAGTTTATGCTCGCATCATCAAATATATCTTCAGTTGTTTCAGATAGCGTGTGTGTGTGTGTGTGTGTGTGTGTGTGTGTGTGTGTGTGTGTGTGGTAGGGGGCTAAACTACTTAATCAAGAAGTTGCTATATCCAATCATAAAGGTTTTTTTTTTTTTAATGTTTAGATTTAGAGAGAGAAATGAAGGATCATCTACCCAAGTTTTTAACCTTTCTTTCTCCTGCTCCAACATAATTGATGATGATGACATTCTTCCATCACAAACACTGTCACTCTAACAGCAGTGATCACCAAAGAGAATACCTCTTCACACACGTCCACCTCCCATGGAGGTGCCTACCTGACTCTCATGTAGTTTGACAAAGTCTCATCGCCCCCAGTCCTGAACCCCCACCTCAATAAGAAGCTTTTTCAATTCCTCTATTTACAAAGGAAAAGCAGAAGCTTGGAATGATGGAAGACTTGCTCAAAGTCATGTAGCCAGTAGCAGGATTAGACCTCATATTCAGCTTCTGACTCCCAGCAGAGTAATCTGTTTCACTGCCCATAGCTACTTCCTCTACAAGCCTTAATGAGAGGTTTCCTTATCTGATGTTATGGACTGAAAATTTGTGTTCCCTTCCCCCCAAATCACATGTTGACACCCTAACCCCCAGTGCGTTGGTATTTGGAGACAGGGTCTTTGCGAGGTAATCAGAGTTTGATGAGGTCATGAAGGTGGGGCCCTGGTGGGACAGCAGTAGTGCTTTTTATAAGGAGAGACACAGAGCGCTTTCTCTCTCCATGCACGTGCCCCAAGGAAAAGACAGGTGAGCACATGGTGAGACATTGGCCACCTACAAGCCAGAAGAAACCTCAGAATGAAACCCACCTTGTGGGGCAACTTGATCTTATATCTGATAGCTTCCAGAAAAATTATAAATAAATTTCTGTTGTTAAAGTCATCCATTCTGTGGTATTTTGCTGTGGTAGCCTAAGCAGAGTAACACACCTGGCAGCACAGAATCACCCAACGACCATTTTTAAAATGTAGGTGTACCCCATGCCACACCAAGTGAATCACAATCTCTGAGGGAGAGATAGAATCTAAATCTCTGGGAAAACATAATTTAAAAAAACTGCCTAGACGGGGTGCAATTGTCTACACTTGATACCTTTAAGAATTAAGGGAAGTATAAGCAATAATTATACCAGTACAACAAAAGCAAACTGATATGTATATCCCCTTGACCTTGAGTGATTTCTGAAGCATCTCCCACCTCCCAGCTGTTAATGATCACTGAAGCTTTGACACTGGTTTTGGAATCAGAGAGAACAGAGTTCAAGTAAGGATTCCCTTTTGTATAAACAGTAGGGTCTTTTACTCTTGAAAACAAATGAATGTGTTATCCTATTTGCTCATCTGTGAGATATGGGTGGTGATTTTTGTCAGTTGATCTATAGTACCTAGCTGAGTGATGGAAACATTGTAAGCAGAAACGAATATTGGCATGCATGGTCAAATCTCATTTAAGGGGGAATCCTGATGTTTTAAGGAGATAATATAAGCAAAGTGCTTAGAATCTAATAGGTGGACTGTTATTGTTAGTTCCTTCCCCCTATGGTTTTAATATATAAATTTACAACTATCTCAAGTGATGTAATTTCTACCTGTGCTGCTTTTGGATAGAAGTTAATTTTTTAAAGGCTGATATGGTTATAAGAAAACATATTGTTTCCATAAAGTTTAGAAATGACTCTTCTGTCATGTAATAATGGCAAAGGATGGCAGCTCAGACACAAGTATCTTTTCAAGTCCTCTTCCTGGTTGTACTGTGTTCCTGGAATAGATACCAGGACTTTTCTACTAGCAAAACTGTCTATTATTCTCTCAAAACAATTAACACAGAAACTTTTGAATTCAGCGAAGGTCAGAGGATTAATAGGTTTTATCTGCATTGAATTTGAAAAGCTAATTAAGAGTCCACATACAACAGAGTAGACTGGGAATACAATATTTAGTTTTTCTCTGCATGAGCACAGTGAGCAAAAGTGAATAGCGGAAGACAAAGTGAAGGTGGAGAATTCACTGACAGGAGGCAAATCATTTTTAAAGGAAACAAAACTGAAAATACTTCTCCTTCTACAGATAATACTGCCTGTATTTATTCAATGAACATATTCAGCATCTGCTTTATACTGGCATTATTTTAGGTGTTAGATATTCAGTGCTGAACAAAACAGATATAATCTCTCTTAACTTTTTTTTTCTTTTTTTGCCTACAGACAACCTGATTAACAAAGACACCGCATTAAAAATTAGTGAAAAAATTTACTGTGGCTAACAAATGGGAAAAGTGAAATATTATTTGGTTTCCCAAACCATTATTTAACAGAATCAACTTAAATGTTGACATGAAAACAAGTGTTTTATTCAAATCATCATGACAGAAAAAAATCCATTTCCCTCTGATTCTTTTTATGCATTTACTAACAACATTTTTCTGGTAGTTAAAAGTCCTATATACTTTGGTCACTTTTAGTTAACAGAAGAGAGATCAAAATTCTCTGGGGAATTTTACCTGAGAAAACCCAATTAAATAAATACTAGTATGATTTTATTTTCTTCTTGCTCTGAATCTTGGCTGCCATATACTGTGTCAATTTCCTCTATAATATTTTGAATGGATATCTCCTCCTGATACATCATGTTGATTCAGGCCCTACTGATCTCTCATCGGTGCTATTTTAATAGATTTGAACTCTATAATATTTATTAAAATAGCTTTCTAACAAGTATTTGTCTTGGTCTCTCTTCCCTGACAAAATATTATCAGTTTAATATTTTTAAGCATATATATGATCATGTCAGTCCCTTGCTTTTACATCCTTGGTGACTCTCCACTATCAAATGAAGTATAAATTACCTAGGTGTGCCCCCAAAGCTAATCATGACCAGCTACCTTTGCAATCAAGACCTGGCCTTCCCCTTTCATTTGCCACTCTTCCCCCTGATACACTTTCTCCATGCTTTTCTGCATTCTCTTTCTACCTAAAACAGGTTGTCCCTCTCAGGGTAACTAAGCCACAGAAATGAACATGTTACTCAGTTCAGCCTACACACTTAGCATTTGACCCAGGTTTGACCAAACAGAATATTCCCTGGGAATTTTGAGTTACATGTTATTACTTGGGATTCCATATTTAAAGGACTGTGTAAGTCTGAAGCTTACAAAAGTAATCTTGCTTCAAGATGTAGGGAAATTACACAAGACTGTGGTAGGCAATCAGTAAGCTGATGAGAGATGGGAAGAGAGAGATCAAGAGAGAAAGCCATAACATCCTCCTCTTAGACTCCCAAGGAAAGTAATCCAATAAATCAATTTTTGTTTTTTTACCAGTTTGAATTGAATTCCTCATGATAAATCAAAGACCAAAATACTGGCATTCCAAACATTTTTAAAATAATTGATGAAATCCCCATGATCCTCACGTGAGTGTTGTAATGGCAAATCACTATTGCTCACGAATACACAAGCGGTAATTTAAAGTAAAATAGTTGAATAAAATTGTGTGAGTTTATGTAATATGACTTAAGCCTAACAAAAGAAGCATTTTATGTCTTCAGTACATCTATCTAAGGCTAAATTCTAGATTATAAGCCCCTCTAATTATTCTGTTTATCTCAGTAATGGCAATTATTGTAGGTTTTAAGACATCCAGGATCTCTAACAGACATTGCAGACTATAATAGAGAAGATTAGTGTTTTCAAGGGGCAGGTAAGAAAAAAATATAGCAAAAAGGTGTAACAGGAAGAAATTATAGATGTCCACGTAACAGAAAGGATAGTGGGCTTTTTCTAACTACAATTACTGGAAAAGCTAATAAATGTAACAGCATTATGGAATGTTGTGTTATCTCTAATTTGTCTTGGGCTGACTCACTGTGTTTATTAATAGTTTGGAGAGATAAACATGTTGTTAATTTTATACTCCAGCTATAAAATGCCAGCTTTTCAAATTGAAAGTCAAGAAAAGAAAGTCGCCAAAAGAAAGGCGAGTTTAAACTCAGAATAAAATTAAAAGGATCATTTGGGTTTTGTTTTCTGTTTTATTTATAAAATAAAACAAATGAGAGTCACCCCTGCATTCAGTCATAATTTTTTAAAATTACATTATCATAATGTTTTCTGGTAAAAAGTGCTGAATTAAAAATTATAGTTTTCTTTTGAAGTCTGATTAAATATATATATATATATATATATATATATATATATATATATATATATATATATGTATATATATTTCACTCTCTAAAGCAGACTACCATGTACCCTGTTTCACTCAAAAATCCGTGGACAAGAGTCCTATTCAACTCTGGTTATGTGCCCACACTCTTGGGTGGAGTGGCACGTGCATCAGTGATGATGATTTGAACCCCCAAATGAGCAGAAGAAAAGTATCACAGAAGAGAAACTGACTGCCTACTGCAAGTTTTTGTTGATACAATTTTTCATTAGGCAAAAATATATGAGTTTTTAATTTATATTTTTATACTCTCCCTATTTCACTCTCTAAAGCAGACTACCATGTGCCCTGTTTCCCCCAAAATAAGACCACATTGGACAATTAGCTCTAATGGGTCTTTTGGAACAAAAATTAATATAAGACCCAGTATTATATTATATTATATTATATTATATTATATTATATTATATTATATTATATTATACCCGGTCTCATATTACAGTAAAGTAAAATCGGGTCTTATATTAATTTTTTCTCCAAAAGACACATTAGAGCTAGGTCTTATTTTCAGGGGAACAATGGTAACAAGCACCTGTGAACAAATGTCAGAGAAGAATTATTTTCTTCTTATATGAACTCATGCAGCAAGGTGAGATCCATCAAACACAAAACCCTTGATATAATGTATCTACCTCCATGATTTAATAGTTTTTAAATTGCTATCACTATTCTAAACCTGTATGGAGGTTTCATTTGCTAATGAACATTTAGGTTGGAAATCACAGAATCCTAACATGAACTAACTTGGACAAACAGAGGAATTAACTAAATGATGGTAAGAGATCAGGAGGATGGTGGTTTCCAGGGATACCTGGATTCTGGGCTTTAAATATCATTAAAATTCTACCTATGTCCTTTCCTTTGCTTCTATGTGTCAGCATTACTTCAAGATTATGTCCCAAGAAGGGTGTAAACAGGACCAGTAGCAATTCCTGGACTCACATTACCTAATTTTACCACCTAAGAAGAAATTAGCTTCCTTTTGTTCTTTTTAAAAATCCGTGGACAAGAGTCCTATTCAACTCTGGTTATGTGCCCACACTCTTGGGTGGAGTGGCACGTGCATCAGTGATGATGATTTGAACCCCCAAATGAGCAGAAGAAAAGTATCACAGAAGAGAAACTGACTGCCTACTGCAAGTTTTTGTTGATACAATTTTTCATTAGGCAAAAACATATGAGTTTTTAATTTATATTTTTATACTCTCCCTAACTGGATTCAATGGCATTCAAGGATGTTTCCTTCCAAGTATTACCAATGTATCAAGCTGAATGAAAACTATTTCCCAACCTGTAGTCTTTAACTCCTTCCTGCTTCACTTCCCCTTCCCATTCCTAAGTGGCTATTCTGGTATATTTTTTCAGTGCTGATTTTCATACATTCATGTCCTCTTACCAAGGCTAAATCCTTTCATAGGAACAATTTTATAACATAGTGGAAATCATGGCTTTTTTTTTTCATGTTTTAAATTTTTACAGGCTTTCTGCACAGAAGAAAAAACAACTCATATATTAATTACCTTTCTGTCTGTGATTTTATTAAAACCACATACTAGCGAAAGACCTTACACAATGATTATAGCTGTCATTTTGATAAAATTTGAGTGAAGCTAAAATTCGATTGAAACAGCAAATTAAAATGTGCACATACTTGTGAAACTCAAATGCTGAAACTATGGGTTCTATTGGGAATGGAAAACATTTCTTCAAAAATCAAATGATTAGAAATGGTAAGCACATGTGGTTAGAATCTCAGTTAATGACCTTAGGGATGAGAAATGACACCCTAGAGTTATCTCCAGCCATCGGTTCCTGAAGAGCCGTTTTCAGCATTGTGGAGACCTTAGATTTTACTCTGAGTGAAATGGAAGCCTCTCTAAAGTTGGAAGCAGATGGAGGTGGGGTCTCTATCTGCCTGAGTACTTGAGAAGCTATGAGGAGTAGAGCCCCTTTCCCAGCATGTAGTATAAACAAAAAATAAACTTTGTCAAAGTTGCTGAATTTTTTAGGAGTCTTGTTGCTGTTATTGCTGTTGCAGTATAGCCTTACCTATAGAGGTAAGAGATGATGGTGCCCAAACTGGGGTGGTACTTGAAAACAATGAGAGGACATTCACTACTAAACATACTTCAAAGGTGAAGGTGACAATATTTAATAGTAGGTTGAGGAGGAAAAATAAAGGAATCAAGGATGACTATGCAGATTTGGCCCTAAGCAAAAAAAAAACCCAACAAAAACGCTGTGATGATTTACTGAGAAGAAAAAGCTGAGTATACGAAATGTATTCTGGGGTGTGTGTGTGTGTATGTGTGAACATTTGAGTTTGTTTTTTGTAAACCATATTAATTTGGTGATTTCTAATAGGTATTTAAATGGAGATGTAGAATAGGCAAGCGGATATATGAATATAGAGTTTAGCGAGACATCAGTGCTGTGGACACACATTTGGGACTCATTATCATAAATATGAGTATGAGGTCACACGGGAAGTAAGTTCAGAGAAAGACGAAAGACATATAATCAAGCCCTGGGTGCTTTATGAAGGCCTGAGTACAGCAGATACATGAAAGACTGGAAGACGAGTGTAAACAACTCACAAAGAGTTGAGCTCTAAAAGGGATCTGAGAAATGGGTTAGTAACCCAGGAAGGATGCACAATTAACAACAGGACTTTATTATTTTTTTTTTTAACTATATAAGAGATGTGACAGCCCATTGTATACTGCTGGGATTGATGAGTAGAAATCAAATAAATTTTCAGAGGAGAGTATTGCTGAAGACACATTGCTGAGTTAGCAGATGGGAACAGCATATTGTGGACAATTGTAATAGTTGTTCCTATAAATATGAATATTTTTACTATTGTATTGTATTACATTCAGCCAAGAAGACAGGATATAAAGAGACAAATGAAGTATGTTAGTGGTTTCAATGGTCAGAGTTCATGAGAGCTCTTTTGAAATTTTTCTATTCTAAGGGAACTCTGAAGCAAGTTATTCTTCTGATAGAAAAGAAGGGTGAAAAGGTGAAGGAGGATTGAAAAGGGGGAATAGTTTGAAAGCAGTAGTCTCAGACAGGGGAGAGTGAGCTATTAGGTTTCCATTCCTAAAACATATTAATATCACCAAGCAACACCATTTCAAAAGGCTTAGCATTTACTCTATAAATGTCCACCATATCCCTGCCACATGGAGGCATAGAGGAGCAATAATAAGAAGCAGTATAAATTCTTAGACACTTTAGTGAATATACATATTTTCAGGAAGAAGCGGGCCTAAGTATTTTGCCATATTCTATTGATAGACTTATTTCACATGTTCAATGCCATGGTGTTTGTTTTTCCCTTTGTCCTTTGATTTGTTATAACTTGAGCACACACCTAACTCTACCTCAGCAGACTGTCTTTTCAGGATAATTATTTTTGTCTGCTTCTGCTTCTGAAGTATTTTAGCATTAGTCTTTCTATTTGTTCATATTTCTGGTCTTACATCCTAATATTATTAGCTATATCCTAATAGAGCTAATAGGATATGGGCAGTAACTAAAATAATAGCTACAATATTTTCCTCAGTGAAATTATTTTTTAAAAAAACTTCTTTTAATTAGAGAAGTATTATATATGCTCCTCCAAGCTTCCTTCGATTGCTTATAACAAGCAAACTTCCTAAAACGTATTCACAATTCTTTTATCCAGCCTGAAAATGTTTGTTGTTTAAAAGCTTTTTCCTTCTCTTTTGCATCATAAGTAATTATTATACTGTCCCTCCTACATTAAGCTTATTGTCACTGGAATTTTCCTACTGAGATGTCTCAAAATATTTCTTTATCCTGAGGGCAATTAATCATTATTCCATATATGTTATGTATTTTTATGTATTTTATTTTCTTTTTTCATAGTGTCCTGGATTTATGCAGACATTAATAAACCATGTTCTGATTAGATTCAGAATAATGTTTTATGCTATAATGGACTGAATTCAGGTTATGTACAGTGAACATTTACTATGACTTCGCTTCCTGGAATCAAATCTTGACCAGGCTTTTTTTTTTTTTTTTTTTTTTTTTCAATAACTAATCAACTAAAATAATTTGACAAACAGCCAAATTTAAAATCATGATAGATTCATTTCCTAGAAGGAGATCCAAGATGGCGGAGTAGATAAATGTTCTAGCCTCATCCCATGAACACATCAAAATTACAACTAAATGATAGAACAATCAACCTGCAGAACCATCTGAAGTCTAGCTGAACAGAAGTTTTATAACTAAAGTTATAAAGAAGAAGCCACGACAAGACTGGTAGAAGGAGCAGAGATGCAACATAATCTGCTCCCACATCCATGTGTGGTGGTTGAAAATTGGGAGAGATAGATCAACCACTGAAGTTCCCCATGGAGAAGCAAGGGACCCCAGCTCCCACACCAGGTTCTCCAGGCCAGAGTACTGATGCCGGGAAGAGGAGCCCCCACAATTTCAGGCTGTAAAAAACAGTGGGACGAAAGGCAGTAAGTAACGCAGACATCCTTTTAAGGGTCCCACACAGGCACTCACTCTGGGCTTCAGTGGAGAGATGGGGACTCTGGGGGAATTGGAGACATATGAGGAGAGACTGAATTGTGGAACTTCCTGGTGAGGACTGGAGGGACAGTTCTCATTTTCCCTGTGTGGGGCACTTCTCCCATGTGGCTGGTGGGTGGGTGCCATCTTTCCTCTGTGGAGCCCTCCCCCACAGGCCAAATCTGAATCTGATTGGCCTGGTGAGCTCTTCTGGTCAAACCTGCTGACTCATTTAGACCCTGCCTCACTCAACTTGCATAACACAGAAGGCTTTATCAGCGGTTGAATTTTATGGGAGCTGGCAGGTGGCAGCAGGCCTCAGAGTGTCCTGGCTTTTTGTGGAGCTACTCCAGACCTAATGCTGATGGCAGCCATCCTTGGCAGATTAAGAAGTACAAATTGGTTGTTACAAAGTAGTCGTGGGGATGTGGGTATAGCATAAGGATTATAGCCAAAAATATTGTAATAACTACATATGGTATCATGAGTACTAGATTTATTGCGGTGATAGATGGGAAGGGGGATTGGAAGGCAAGATGAAAAAAATGTGAACGGAGAAATAAGTGCAAATTGGTAGTGACAAAATGGTCATGAGGATGTAAAGTAAAGCACAGAGACTATAGTCAATAATACGGGAATAACTATGTATAGTGCCAGGGTTTCCCGAACATAAGACCTAACCAGAAAATAAGCCCTAGAAGATTTTTCAGGATGGCATCCCCTGAACATAAGCCCTAATGCGTTTCTTGGAGCAGAACTTAATATAAGACCCTGTGTTATTTTCTGAGAAACATGGCACTAGACTAGTCAAGGGAATCACTTCTTAAATTATAAAAATGTCTGACCATGGGATGTACACCTGAAATTAATATAAAATAATATTGAATGTCAAATACAACTGAAACATTAAAAAGGGGGGGAAAGGTGAAGGGCGATAAGAGGTCCAAATTTCCAGGTATAAAACACACAAGTCATGGGGATGTAATGTACAGCACAGCGAATATAGATAATAACATTGTGATAGCATGGTATGGTGTCAGATAGTTGCTGGATTCATTCCGGTGATCACTTTTTTAGGTACATAAATGTTGAATAACTATTGTGTATACCTGAAACTAATATAATATTGTATGCTAACTATATTTTTAATTAAAAAATCTTTAAAAATAAAAACAGACAAAATCATGAAAAAAATATTTTAAAAGTTAAATAATTCAGACATCAGTTAGTTTCAGTTAGCCTGTTACTTAATGGTAGAAAAATACAGTCTTATGAGTCTCCTTAACTTTCTTCTTACTGGATTTATCTCTACAAATCCCAAAAAGATATGTGCTTTTTTTTCTGCTTGAACACTTGAAATGGTAGAATTCACTGCCTGAGAAGATTTTCTGTATAATCTTGAACATCTGACATTATCTTCTTCTAAGTTTGACAACTAAGTCCTAATTTTTATTAGTAATAAACAGTAAGTACACCAAAAATAGTACTTCAAAGTTATGAATATGGCTTTGATGTTTTCCCTGGGTTCTTGTTTCCATGTTATACATCCACATTTCTAAAGTACTCTCTTCTGAATATTATCTAGTTCGTTTCAAAAGACCTTTGCTAAAATTAAAGACTATTATCCCAGTGAGATTCTAATACTACAAAGTACAATGAAAGTATTTCACACTTTAATCCTAGACATGTTTTAATTAATGAAATCTACAATTTCATTTTGTTTTCTTGGTCTACATTACATTACATTATCCTATGTTGAGTTGTTTTTCTAAAATACATAAGCATTCTGTCCATAGATGGTGGCTTAAAAAGTTTTCCCTTATTCTATTCTGTAAATAAATTTTAAAAATAAAATCATCCATATTCCCACTACCTAAAAATTTTGAAAAGAATTCTTATGTTTTGTTTCTCATGTAGAAACTATTGCCATTTTACTGTGGTTTTATTACATTAATCTAGCTTTGATACAATCAATGACCCCTTCCAATTATAGTCCAAATATCTTAAGCAAAGTTCATTTAATTGTTCTGTTCAAGGGATAGGACCTATAGCCTAAACTAAAACAATTAAGTTATTCCTTCACTCTTAACACAAAGGAATGGGCCCATAAGGACAAGTATAACTCAAATCAAATTTTCTGTTTGGGATCTCCGAAAGTCAACCTATTTTTTTTCCCCCATAGGTCATGAACAAGAGAAGATGAATGGCAGGTAACAACTGATGTGCCCAATCAATTTGCAATTACGTGGGCCAATACCGAGGAAACAGTAATAGAAAGAGACAAACCTCATCCTGATGATATCATTTGACACCTGGATCAAGCAAAACTCAAAGATAGTTTACTCTAGAATTGCAGTTGGATAAATCAATAAATTTCCTATTTTAGATAGCCTGTCACTTGTGAGAGCAAGTATCACCAGTGATTAACCACTGTTAAAATATTTTGTGTTCCATTCTCCATCCTGTTTAAATATATGTTAAATGCATCTAGGTTGAATGCTTTGTAACATTAAGTCTGTAGCATCCCTGTTTTAAATCTCTAATGGTACCAGCCTACCACAATTTCTATCCTCATTCCTTGATCTTAGAGTGAGCTCTGTGTCTGTGGTAGTGCTCATAGTACCTTATAAATGCTGTTTATCTGCCTCTGTTCTAAGGTCTTTGAGAACAAGTACCATGTCTTTTACACTGATTTATCTCTAGTATGTAGTAGGTTTCCTTGCAGATATAATATACTTACTAAATATTTGTTGAGTTAATGAAGAAAAACAATTTCTAAAAGAAAAAGGAGAATCAGACTGATAATATAGCTTCTTTATTTTATCTTTTCCATGCTTATGCCTCTCTGCAATATGATCTCAAAATAATTAGAGGAGAGAGAGAGAGAGAGAGAGAGAGAGAGAGAGAGAGAGAGAGAGAGAGAGAGAGAGAGAGAAGAAGAAGAAAAAGAAGAAGAAGAAGGAGGAGGAGGAGGAGGAGGAGGAGGAGGAGGGGGAGGAGGAAGAGGAGGAAAGGAAGGAAGGAAAAAAGAAAAGAGGGAGGGAAGGAGAGAGGGAGGAAGAGAAGAAAAAAGGAAAAGTTAAAGCAATCTACAATTAGAGTTGGAAAAAAATGTATGCACGTTGCAAAAGACAGTGAGCTTTATTTGGTGAACTTCCTACTTCCTTTGCTCCATTCCTAACTGATGACCATGGCCAAGTTACTGAACTGCCCCAATCCTGGGTTTCCCTTTCTATAAGATGGGCATTATAAATATACCTCAAGAGTTGTTGTAAGTATTAAATGAGAAAGAGTGAATACATTTAACTGTTATTATTATTACTGAAATGTGCTCTTGACTAAAAAGAATCTATAGTGGTGCAATTTGCTAAGTTAGTTTGAAAATCTGCTTTTGATATCCCTAGAGAGGGAAATTGAGGTAATATTATTTTGATGTTTGTAAGCTTTACTTTCACACCAAGAAAAATCCTGTAGATTTTATAATATATAATAAAATATTTTTTACTGGATTTTTACATCTATATGCTTAAATGCTTATCTCAGATTACAAGGAAAACTCAGGCTAATTATTCCTCCACAAACTGGCCAAAATCTTCCCATATTTTCAAATATAAAAAAAAAAAAATACATGTTTCTAACTGACATATCACTTTCTGTGTCATTCCCCATAATCTTCTCATTAAAATTTAATTTAGGATGCTTGCAAGAGACCACTTTGTTTTAATGTTAAATTATTTTGTTTCTTTTTTTTCCCCAGAAAATAATTCATTCTGAATATAAGGTGCAATAAAAAATAATGTATTTAATATAGGTATAGTAAATACTTGATATGTCAATACATGCAGAGAAGAAATATTCATAAACTATTTACTGATCCTTCCTCATATGTTATAAAATTCTCCCTATTGAACGTACGTCACAAATATAACACAACTCTCTCATGCTCAAGTTTAGGGCTGATTTTATTTCTGTTCTCAGTGGGAGGATAGTCTTGATTATCCATAATAAACATTAAAAAGATTTAAAATACTCACTTGTATACTAAGTCTTTTTTTCCCCAACCTAAATAGTTTCTAATATAAAACTTTTCCCTTTTTGAGTTTTCGAATGTATTTTGAAATTCTTTTTTTAAACCAAAATGCCTTTATCTATTTTTTTCATTGCGCCCAAACACATTTTTATATTGTTCAAACCAAAAGCTAGATCACGTAGGATTATCTCAGAAATCCCAAGCATGTTATGATGTTAATTCTCTCTCACCTGTTCTGAAGCAGTTTAGTTTCTATTTGACTAATCCAGATGTGATATGAAGTAATCAAAGATACCATATTAAGTAACAAGTCATCAGACTTTCCTGAATTGTTCTATTACACAATCCTTTACCCTAAAGAGAATAAACAACTGTGGTCTTGCATGATTTCTATGATTACAAAACACTTGAAAATATATTCTCTTGTCTTCAAAGCAATTCAAGCATTGTAAATGTTTTTAATATAGTCCAACTGCCATCATCTGAACTCAGACTTGCAGTCTAATCAATCTGGAAACAAAAAACTAATTTGAAAGCAATCTACCATTGCCCTGTAATTATGGAACACCCAAGTCAAGGCTCAAGGCTGAAAACTACTAATTATGTCAGGTTCTATTTATGCCAGATTTTCAATTATTTACCTGTATGAACAATTTTTTAAAATAATTTCATCTAGAACATACATTAATATAATTGTTGTAATATCCATTCAAAAGTGGGTGAAGTTATCTGTATTTTGTAACTTAATATCGACTGGTAGAGTACTACAGGATATGTAGAATCCTGAAAAATATTAGTCTGGATTTCAAAGTGTCTAATAAACAATAATGAGCTAATTCATTTGTCAACTCTTGCCCAAATACATATGTGCAAAATACAAAATTAAAATATAAGATAATTTTCTATAATAAAGTGCTTTTCAAATAGAGAGAAAGAAATGGGTTGAGCATTAGAAAGCTGTAATCTTCTCAAAAATGTAAATGTGGAAAATAGACTGTTGCTCTTTTAGGCTGAAATTTAACAGTGAACTCATGAAAGTTATTATATATTATCTTGCCCAATTATATCTGCACATGTAAATATTTCAAGGAAGTTACTTTTAATTACATATAAATGTGTTTTATGGTGTGTAATCTGCCATGTAAATTATTTTGAGTTCTAGAACAATCTGTTACAAAAGATCCATAAAATAAAATAGATGGTATTTTATGTCTGGTAGGCATAAAACTTAATGATATATTCAAAGCTGTAAGTTTCTGTAAAGGATTCTTTGCAACTTCTCAATGACAAAAGCAGATCTTATACAGAGCAATTAAATAGCCAAAGGTTTTAATTTATGCAGAATTTAATAGTATTTGGCCCATACAGTAACTGAAAATATTCTATGGAAATAGGTATGATTGTATCCTATATAAAACCTATGAGCTTTATACTGAATTAATCTTATCTGGTCAACTTAACGCCACAAAGATATGTTAACATAAAGTTCTGGTGGCATATTTAAACCAAATGAATGATTTAAAAAAAAAAAACGTTGCTAAAGTACATTTCCACAAACTTACCTTTTGCCATTCAGTGAGCATCAAGGACATTTTGGATATATTTTTTTCCTAAAATTGAGGTTTTAAACCCAATATATTTGCTAATGGATTTTTTTTTCTCACCAAAGCCACCTAATCTTCTATTGTATATATTGCAAATATACATGCCTTTCATTATAAGGCAGTTTAGATGAATTCCTCTTCATAACTTAAAACAACTTTTTACTATCGGAAAGTCTTTAGTGCTAGTTCTAAAAAAAAGTATGTTGTATTTTCCCTGATGAGCTCATCAAAGAATACTAAGTTATCTCCTAGATTTCCACTTATATCCTGTCCCTTTGTGTATCAATCTACGTCCTCCAGGCTCTAAATTTGCCTCCTAAAGCAATACTGAACCAAACCAAAAAGCCTCTTTACTTATACAGCCACAATTAAAAAAAAAAAAATCTATACTTTCTTCCCCATTTTTATACCTCCATTCCAGTCTGGCTTTATTCCATCACTCCATAGAAACTGCTTTTGTCTTTTCTGCCCTCATGTCATAACTTCTAAGTAACATTCACAAAATTGATAACTTCTTGAGTCTTGAAACATCCATTTCTGAAATGTCTCTAATACTAAACTCTTTGCTTTTCCTTTAACCTCTCTGGAAAGTCCTTTCATCCTCTCTTGCGTTGTTTTCAAATATCTAATCTCTAGATATTGGAATTCTCCAGTTCTTGATTTTGTATTCTGTTGTCTTTTTCTTTGGACACAATCTCTCTGGGTTATCTCATCTATCTCCAGGGCATTAACTCTGATCTATATGAATTACTACATCTATAGTTTCACTTCAGAATCGACTCTGAGTTCCAGACCCTTATATCTAGCTGTTGAGAGTACACAAGCCGTGGAGCCACACTGGCTGGGTTACAAGTCTGGGCCTGACTAACCACCAATATGTGACGTTGGTTGGGCACATTACTTAAACTCTCTGTGTTTTAGGTCCCTCAATTTTATAATCAGGATTATAATAGTTTATTTCTTGATTTATTCAAAGATTGAATGAATTCCTATTTGTAAAACACTTAAAATAGTTCCTAATGCAAAATTTAGACAGTGCATCACATACACCCGAAACTTAACATCCTCAAAAGGAAACTAGATTGTTTCCATCATAGCTCTTCCCCATTTAGACTTCCCCATCTTAATAAACGACACCACCTTTTAATTGGCTTACCTCTTCTCTTTTCTACTTCTAACCTATTACCCAGAGTCGAATATACTTGTATTAAACATAAATCAGAATGTTTTTCTCCACTGCTAACACTCTTCAAGAATCTCCCATTACACTTTTAATAAATCTAAACACACATGACTGATACACCATATTCACACATCACAGAAAGAGCCACACATCAGTGGTTGGATCCTTCAAATATATCAGATTTCAATTTAAATTTTGTCTTTGAGAGAGGCCTGCTATAACCTGCTCTTCTACCTAAATAGCTCCCTACCCCCATCCGTTGTTTTCTATCATTGCCCCCAAATTTGTTTTCTCCATGACCCTTCCCCTAAGTGGTACTTATGGACATTATGTCCACTTATTGACCGTGTGCCTCCCTTATCAAATTATTATCTATTAGGGAAGGGCCTATGTCCATTTATCCACCGCTGTGTACTCAGCACCTAGGACAATGCTTGGAATATAGTTGGCATTTAATGAATATTTCCTACAAAAATATATGCAAGAATAAATGAATGAGTGAATTTGTCCTTTTCTAGAAGCTTATTACAGAAAAGTTAGTCTGATTTTTCAGGATCGTTTTTGTAGTTTATACTTCTATTTAAATATTTTTTTAAATCATATTGTAAAATGTGATAATGAAACATAATTTTACACCACCACCTATCACTTATGTCAAAATTATCTTCAAAATTAGTAAAATGATAGACACATAGGTTGGTAATAAAATTAAGTCCAAAAAGTTTATAATAACTTATAACTCCAAATAGGCCAAACTGAGAGAAATGAATCATTTTGGTTTTGGCCTTATTTTTATGCTGGTCTATATATTTTCTCAAGTTTATTATTGTTTTATTACAAGAAAACACAACTTGTTAATTTTTTTAACCATTATAATCTCATCAAGCACTAAGAAAATTATTTCTTCAGATACATCACCTTGTGGAATAAAGAAAGGAAAAAAATCCATGCTTCTTTTATACACAGTTTAGGTAAAGAACAACATAAACTACACTTAAGTGTGATGTGCGAGCACTGTAGATTGCCAAATTTTTCATGTTGCTTGGTTGAGCCATATTCATCAACTTTTGGAGGCACTCAAAGATAGGTTTCATCACTAAAATTCAGGCCTTTAAAGACCATCACTTATTTTATGAAGTTTATGTTCTAAAACATTTCTGAAAGATTGTATGTTCTAAAATATTTCTGGTAGCTTCCTTGGATAGCCTCTTTCAATTTCCATTCTACCTTCCTTCCAGTTGGAAAAACTGGAATGTGAAAAAGCTGCATCTTCCAGACTCACTTGCAGTATATTTAATTCCACCAAATAAATGCACCTACCAGAGACTGAAAAGCAGAAATGCTTTGACAAATAAGGTCACATAACATGAGTAAGTGGCTGACGCCTGCCTCAACATTTTCAGTGTCTAGTCTGTCGGTGTGAAGAGGAGGCTCTGGAGGCAGTTTTGAGGAATGGAGCAGCTTCCTGACCACCGCTGTGCTGTGGTGCTCAATGATCCAGTGGCATTGCCTTCAATTCTTCCAGTCCTTCCTACGATTTTGTGTGCACCCAGTGCCCTGTAGAGAAGCCCTTATGCTCATACTGAGTGGTTCATACGTCTCACACTGAAGTCGCTATACATGTAGGGAGATGTTTTATAAAATTTGTATTTCCTTTCTAGATTGCCTTTTTCATGGTATTTCTTCAGGCTGAAACATACTTCTTAACACTAAAATATACAGGGTTTTTTTTTTTTTAATTCATACAATGTTTTTTGTTGTTTTTTTTTAAGTGGATATTTGATGTTATTTTTTTTCACCATGGACAATTTCAAATATATACAAAACAAGAGATTATTGTAATAAACCATGATATATCAGTTACCTAATTTCAATCGTTATTAATTCCTAGTTTGGCAATTTATGTCATAAAACTATATCCATTCTTCCCTAACATAGATTATTATTAGCAAAGTGTGATTTATCAGTTTCAAGCATTAAATGCTCATTTGTCACACAATAGGATTTTATCCTTAGGTTCCTTTACATCTACATAATAATAAAATATAAATAAAATAAAATCATATAACATAAATAAAGGTATTATGCTATATAATAAAATGTTAATAAATAATACAAAAGTTAATTTAAATATAATAAAATACCTTGATAAAACCCGTATATTAAATAAGCATCTGGCATGTCTTATGTCTTATAAATTTGCGACTCTTTGGGGCTAGAGTAATGATGTCATATGCTCTATTTCTCTATTTTGGAAAGAAATGACATATGGGCCCTCAGTTCTTCAAGATTTCAGGTCATTCTCAATTTCTCTCCTTATCTCAAGAAATGTTTATTATTTTTATAACAAGTTTCAAACTGGTTTATTTTAAACCATATTGCTCTCACATGAAAAGATGTTGGGAGAATTATTAAACTCTGAAAAGAGACACAAGTTAAAAATCAGCGCTAATTGAATCTATCACAGACACACACATACACACACACTTCTGAGTATTTGGGGGCTAAGAGCCTATAAACAAATAACGTATGCATATTTCCATCAGGAAGTTGAACTGATTTGTAATAGCCAAACGGTATTTTGTGTGTTCAAAAGTAAACACGACAAACAAACAAACAAACAGAAAACTTGTTCCCAGAAGGACAAACTTGTTTTTCAGCACAAGCTGAGCAGCCCTTCCCTGGATGTGCTGAGTCATCACCCAGTAACGTTTCTGCTTCAGTGGATGAGCATTGGCCTTGTAAAACGTGATATTGGCGTAATCAGTTCTCTTGCCAGTGATGTACAACCTCACTTTGACATGACTGCTGAACTAATAACACAGGTCTTCCAGTTGCATAGAAATATCAGATTTTTGCATCACACACTGTACATAAACATGTTTTGCCTTTTCCCTCAAAAACTAAAACCAAAACGAAACACCCATCACATACACACTACTGAGTTTTGCCCAAAGTATTTTTTTCTGATTTTGTATGCATATGAAAAATACATTGAAGATTACAATTCACAAGTTTCTGGTGCAAATACTTTAGTAAAACTGATGATTCCAGGAAGAAAAATGTGTTTCTCTTAGCACCAAATCATGTAAGTATCACAGATACACTGACCCAAGCAATCAGTTTCTCAGTATCATCATTTGATCAAAAGTGTGTTTTCCCTTTCTTATGATTGTATATATATAGAGAGATAGATAGATATCTATCTATCTCTCTATCTCTATCTCTCTGTCTATCATCTATCTCTGTATCATTTATCTATATATCTCAAAGGAATGGAATATCTCTAATGGTGGAATTTCAAATATCACTGACACTAGTGGAGGAAATATTTGGGGTAATGACCCTTATCACCAAACTGTAATACTTGAGATGACTATATTTTTTACTGAATATATATATATATATATATATATATATATATACACACACACACACACACATATATATACACATATATTTTTAATATATATATATATTTTACTGAATATATATATATATATATATATATATATATATATATTCATCAGGGAAATAAAGAACATTTTAAACAAAACTAAATGAATAAATGTTCAGTATTGAAATAGACTATACAATGATATCCTTAATAATAAAATTCAAATCTAAAGTAATTGTCAATTAACTGCCAGACCCATGAAATGCCGGTCTATGTCTTTATGGACATTTCACGAAGCATACAATCATGCAACTCAGAGTTTTACAATTTTTTTTTAATCCCACTTATAGCATGACATCAGGGATTTTCTATAATTCCTATTAGCTACTTACTAGAGCAATACCTATTTGGCACCCTATGGTCTCCTTTGTCAGGGTCCTTCACCAACATCTTTATTTTCTCCCATCTTCACTATTACTTCCTAGGAATGAAGGGTTTTTACTAATGTCATCCAGTCCTGCCTGCTCTCTTTAGACAATACCCTACCTTTAACCTCTCCCTCATGCAAGCTTACCTAATGACTCATTTTCTAGGGCATTGTTTTCAGCTTATTGTGCAGGGAAGATCTGGAAATCTCACTCACTTTAAGTGTTAATAGATGTGAGGAATTAATCTGTTACCCCATATACACAGGCCCTAAGAGATTTGTATTTTAATAGAGGCCAATTCCTTCATAACTCAAAGGAATGGAATATCTGTAATGGTGGGATTTCAAGTATCACTGACACTAGTGGAGGAAATATTTGGGTAAGAACCCTTATCACCAAACCATAATACTTGAGATGATTATATTTTTTACTACCTAGACTTAAGCTTAAACTGAATAGAAATCAATGTTTATGTTTGAACAAGAATAAAAGCAGAATTAAGTTTAAAGCAAAAATCTAAGCTGTTGAACAACCCTATTTCTTATTGGGATGCATCATTCTCTCTCAGCTTCTTATATTTGCCAATTGGTGTTATTATTCTATGCAGTTCTTCTCAATTTCATTATGTCTTCACAAAAATGGCCTAAAGTTCCCCTCAGCTTCTCTAAACTTAAGACTGTCTTCGTCCTGACCTTAAGCTCCTGCTGTCCCTTTTCTTAGAGCATTTACTTTAGAAAACTTGTAAATTTTTTCTCTGCTCCTTTGAAGTATAAATATTTTTAAAAACATCTTTCCAGTTTTATAACTCAGGAATGTCTTTCTCGGGGACCTGGGAGTCATTCATTTGAAATGTAACCATCAACAAAGATGATACCTCTATTTCCCAGTTTCTGTGTCTCTGGGTGGGATGGGGGTGGGGGCGGGTAAGAACCTAACTCCTTTGAGTCTCATGATCCAAGTTGTGAACTACACTCTTGTCATGAAGAAAAGAGAGATTTTACTTTTTCTTTGATTAAGGCCAGTTAGCAAACAGAGATGGCCTGCAACTGTTCCCTCCATCCCTTTGCAGGTCTGCATTTTATTTTAATGGAACTGAGTTCAGTGTGTTCTTGTCACTTGTCTCTGTTGAATAAAGTCTTCCTTCCCTGTTTAACTTTGACAGTCTGTACATGGACAGACTGAAGTACCTGTATCCAATTTGTTTACTTTGCCTCAAGATTCCTTCAAACATCCTGACGCAAACATCCTGAACATGACATGACTAAGGAAACAAAGGAAGTACAATACCTTTTTTTTTCACATCAGTGGCAGTTTCCTTCTCAGTTTTCTTTTTGACATCTTCTTTTTCTGGTAGTAAAATGAGAAAATTATAAGCCTTTGTCTGTTTAATTCTTACATATTAGGGCACACATGACTGCCATTAAGGTATCCAATTGATCTCGAATAGAGTAATCCTAAATCAGAGCCATGAATCATGTCAAATATGAGTGAACTGGCACCTTCATAACAGAACAGCAGTTTTGGTCTGCTTCCTCCGCAGGAAGGGAGCAAATTTTAGCTAAGGTCAAAAAGTCTTTGTGACAGTGGAAACATTAAATGGCATTGTGAGGTATAGTATAATTCAATAGTTTTTCTAAAGATTTTTAAAGAAATATATAAATGTTCCCTGAGCTATCAGGCCACTGGAAGCATGACAGAAATTAAGAAATCTCTAAGGCTCACTTGGGAATTTGTATGCACTATATGAAAAAAAAAAGTCTAAAAAGAACAAGATATAGCAAGCCAATCAACTAGCTTCCTCCTTATACATTAAACAATTCACTCTTTGGAAAAACATGTTTTATTAAATTGAGTGAATTGAGTACTAGTCATCATATTCATATACATAGTCAAGTAAAGTACTAAATTAGAATTAAACAGCTACTCCTAAGAAAGAAAAAAACAAAAACAATAACAATTTTCAAAAGGTATTTTAGGCTCAAATTTTCTTTTTAAAACTTTATCAATTTCAAATTTATTTGAAATAGTTATAAGTCTCAAGAGTGTTTGTTAATAACAATAATAATAAGATTATTAAGGGGATTTCTTTCCTAGAAAACAATAGCTTTATGACTTTACCAGAAGCATTTCAAATGGCTACTAATCAGTATATGTGTTGGACAGTTTTTAAATACCTACCTTTCTTTTTTGTTTCAGAAGTCACTTTCTTCTCAGCTTTCTTCTTTTCCCCTTCTTTTTCTAGAGAAGAAATTTAAAATATTTTCTTTAGAAAAATGTAGTACGAAAGGAAAACCAGGATTAGAATGAAGGATTACTGTTAAATCAATTCTGCCTCCAGATAGCTTTGTGACTTTGAGCAAGTGATTTAATCTTACTAAGCCTTATTTTCCTCATTTGTAAGATAATAATACCTCCCTCAAAGTGAGATAATGTTTATAAAGCATTCTGCATAGTGCCTGGCTCACAGTAAATGCATAAAACTGTTGGCTGCTAATATTGTTTATAACTAATAAACAAGATAGTTTGAGCTTTCTGAACCAAACAATCATCTAGTGCCTACAGTGAAATGTTAATATATTAAATTAATATGTTAATCATCTTTTGCTGTCATGCACCAGAAAAGGGGTTATTTAAAATACAAAGTACTTGCAAATATTCCTTAGTCCACATCAAAACTCAGTGCCATAGTCACAATAAGATCACAACTTAGTATCCAAGTCTCTAAGTTTCAAACTGTAGATGAGTGCCAAAAAAAAAAATGTATACATATTTTAAGAAAAGAAAAACTGTGTTAAAATTGTAATACTCAATATATACCGATAACAACAGATGAATACAAGTCATGTGTACACATTTTGTTGGCACTCCCGATATTTTCTGAGAAAGGGAACAACAGGTAAGCTAACATAATTTTTTGTTTTCTTTTCATGTGCTCAGTTTCATTAGAAATAATACACCCAACCATTAACAATATCTATTTTGATTTAACTGCTTTTCAAATCTGCCTCTTGTCAACAGGCATTTGGAGCCTGGTGACATTTGTCTGGCAGTGGTTTGGGAACAGAACTTCCACTGCCCTTTCTGAGTGTTTGTATCAGCGAGGGTGCTCAGACTATCTTTGCACCCAGTGGTTGCAGGAAGTCTAGAGGACACAGAAAACAATATGCGTTACCTGCAGACTTCATGAAAGATTTCTGTTTCAGATATCTGAGAAAGTCTTGTTCTGAGGGAGAGGTGGAAACTCAAATGCCTAGCCATAGCCATGTAACAACTGGACATCTCTGGATATTTTTCTGGTAAGTGTACTCATTTCAAATAACAAAGCTATGTAGAAGTACAGAGTTGTTGAAATGGAATATTCAGTGCTTTTCTGTTTGAGGCAGCTATAAGAATAGTTAATTTTAGTTAATAGTTCAGTTAGTAGTGTTATTTACCTTATACTCGAAATAGCTTTCTTTTTGTCATTTGTTTCTCATTGCAAGTATAGATGCCAAGCATTCCAAGATTGTCATTATTCAGAGCTATTAAGAGATTGTTACTATGCTAAAGAAAGTCAATGAGTAGTTCTAGTGTGAATGCTGAATTAGTAGTTGTCTACTAATGACTGCATCTTATTAAATATTGGATGCAGCCGTTCCTTTTTTACCTACAAGATCAAAGATAACACTTTCTTTCAGTGTTAGAAGTATAATTTATAAAGAACCCCTTTTTATGACTCCTAGAGGTACATTAGTGTCGAAGGGAGAAACACATTCACGTTCTGTCTAAATGTGACTCCAGTATACCATCACAGATCATCCAATCAGAAGCAAAAAGTCAAAAAGTCAAATTTTGATAGTTCCAGAATTAGAAATAAACCAATTGAATTCTACTTTGCCTTTTCCTAAAGGTTCATACATATTAAATATGCAAATCATGTTTAAAATTCTGAGTAAAGATTCTTTTTATTTATGTATCATTACTTCAAGCTTCTCTGGGAAATTTTTATGTAGCAAGGCATTTTCCACGTTATCAGAATAAATGCATATGCCAGATAATTGAATTGGCATTTGCTAAACATCACCTTCTACCGGCATGCACCAGAAAAAGGATTAATTAAAATGCAGAGTACTTGTAAATATTTCTTAGCCCATATCAAAAGCCAATGTCATTGTCATAATAAAATCACAACTCAGTACCCAAGTCTCTAAGTTTCATAATGTAGATGGATAAATATTTCATTTAAAAGTTAGTGCCAATTAGTCAACCTTTTAAGTGAACCGCAGAATGAAAGAAGATGTTTGAGGCCATAAGATGGAAGACATTCTTTTCGTTTTTTAAAAAGAGAATACTCCCGTGCAATAAATTCTACCATTAAATTAATATATCTAGGGTTGTATTGTGGTGATACCGTAGTCTCACCACAGTTCGGATTGAATTAATGCTTTCATAATACACTCTGCCTATGATTATAACCATACACTGTGAAAGTCATGGATAAGAGCAGAAGTCCACAAAAGCAGGTATAAATAATGTACTTTAATAACATTTTTATAAATTAGACCTTTAAGCTGTCACTATGGGACATACTTTATTCATGGTGAATTCATTTAAAACATCAACTTCTGAAGAGTCTGCATTTCTTCAAGCACCATTGTCTCTATTCTCTAGGTGATTTGGCAGCAGGGGAATTAGGTTTTTCACTTAAAAAAGACAATTTAATTATACCCTGCTTGTATATAAAAGTAACCCATGGTTCTTTTATAAAATCTCTCCTTCCCCTGACTGTTTTCTTCCTCTTTAGTTAGCAATACTCTTCCCTTTCCGTCTAAGTCTAACTATGCACTCACTCATCTAGTTTCCTCTTCACCTAATCCCCCTCCCCGCCCCGATTATTTGCTGCTTTTTAACAGCTAGAGAAGAGTCAGGACATTTAATGTTATAGGTTTTCATTGGGTCCACAATTAAATGTGTCTATAGAATGTGAACTTATAAGCATATTGCCTTTCTTTAGTAAAAATGTCATCAGCCCTGAAATGGTGGCTGTATCTGGCAGGGATCACAGGACAGTCTGGTAGAGAGAGAAATCCTCTCCACAATGGGTAGCTCTGAGCCACAAATATGTTATTAGCTTCTGCATAAATTAACATCAGATGAAAGAAAAATTAAAAGACTTACTTTTTACTTTCCAAGCTCTTACAATGGGCTTTTCTCTTGCTTTTAAATGTTTTTTTTTTTTTTATGCCATCTCAAAGCCAGATAATGCACAATAGTTAATTACAATTGTAAAATTTCCTAAGATGCCTGTTCTTAGCAAAAAGAGAAAACAAATGCAAATGTTTTATTTTCATCTTATGTTTGGTTCCTCTCCTCTCTGCCTTTTTAATGTAGAGATTATCCAAATTTTACACGTGGGATGGGTGCTCTCCTTTTAATCCTCTATGGCTAGGATTGATGTATTCTTAGTCAAACAAATAAAGACACGTTTCTTTCCCAAAAATGCATTCCAACATACTTTGTTACTGTCACCTGGTTTCTCTAGAGTGGCAGCTGTTGGCTTGGGACCTCACTTGTTACTGTGATCATGGAAACTTCCATGTAAACAGATAAGCTCAATTATACCAGTGGTTATTAGAGTTATTCTTTGTTATCTACACACAGGCATGTGGCAAGAGAGTCAGTGATCTTGGTTTGAATTCCATCTTTGACCCTTTTTTGGTTGTGTATGACATTGGCAGTGTGCTGTGACACACTGAATTTCATTTTCCTCATTGAACAATGAGACTGATAAAATCTACCTTGCTGGCTTGTTGTGAGGAATGGAGCAACTGTGCTAACATGTGAAGCCCAGAGTGGGTGTTCAAAAAATAATGATAGCAACAACTAGCTGTTACTACATTTTAGAAGCAATATAAATGACCACATATAATTTTTGGTAATTTTTCTAGGTGTGATATTTATTGAACTATTGAGTAAATGCATATTAATTCTTACTTTTCTGTATCAAGAGAAACTGTCTGGAATATTTTGTATTGAGAAACTTCAGGAAAAAGTGTACATAGGAGGAATTAACATGTTGCGAAGGGGCATTGTGCCGAAAAAAAAAGAAATGGATTCTAGACTCTGTTTTGCTATAATTAGTAGCCACTGTGTTATGAATCTGGGAGTAAATCTGACTTCCACCATAAAAAGTAGGGGAATGAGTGGAATGTATTTAAGTCTCTCTTTACTTGTTTATCCCTTCATTCTCCAAAAGAGATATACATCGTCTTGCATTTATTTCCTAATTTTGCTGGGAAAAGGTAACTTAAAAAGCTTTGGAGTTCTAAATAGCTGTTGTGTGTTCTTCAGCCTTGCTATGTCTTACATTTCTTTTTAAAGCTAGAGAAAAGTCCATCTTTAAGGCTTAAAATGAATATGCATATACACTTATATTCATATATACATGAATATATATATTTATGTGTGTATAATGTCAGGTGTCAGTAAGGGTCAAAAAAATAAAGCTAGGTTTAGAGGATTACAGCATAATTGAGTGGGAGGTGGCATTGCTTTATTTTTTTTTTAAGGTGGAAGAAGATGAAATCTTTCCTAATGCATAACATTTGAAAAGATTTTTGAAAAAAGTAGAAGAGTTCTGGGTTCTTGGTGAAGGAATTTTCTGGCAGGAAAAATATCTGCCAAGACCTGGAACCGGGAGCACTCTAGATATATTCAAAAAGAGCATGGGGACCAGTGTGCCTGGAGCAGAGGTGCAGAAGGAGAGTGTTAAGAGATGTGGTTGGAGACGGAGTGAGGGACAATCACAGGGAGCAGTGTCATTCGCGGTGTGAATGTTCGCTTTTACTGTAAAGTTGGAGACCACAGAGAAGTTTTAAGCAAAGAACTCATATGATGACGAGTCATAGTTGAAGAGGAACTTGGGCTGTTGCTGGGTGTCTGGTGCCTCACTAGATTTTGTGACCATATGGTGAGGAAGACTAAGAAAGTAAAACAATTCAGTACAAATGTTCTTTTCTTTTTCACCTCATCCCCATCTCCTACCCCCATTAATTTTATTTGGTACTTTTAAACTATAGACCCTGGTAGTAGTGCCTCACTTGACATTGTAATTGGTTGCCATGACAGCAAAGCTCTCTGCATTAAGGACTTCACTTGAGCAGCTGGCACAACTAAGCTGGCCTTTTGGAACCTGAATCCATTGTCTTTGCATTGACTTTTCCTTTAGTGATAACTGAATTATTATTAGAAACCAGCTCTTCTCATTATCAGCTATTTAACAACAAACAACTCACAACCAGCAATTCTATAACGCCTTTCAGTGATTACCCAGGCTTTTACATATATAATTTATTCCCTTCATTAACAAATGTTTATTTAGCCTCAGATAAACTTTTCTAGAGTGTCTTTCTACAAGGGTAAGGAAAACATAAATGAAACATTCTTTTCTAATAGCTTCTCATTTTCAGTATCATATTATTTGTAAAAGATTACTTTTTACATATTTTTATCTATAGGCTTTTTCCTACATCTGTCTGTAGTTGGAAATGGATTACAAAAGTACGTCATTACATTTAAAATATCAAGAATGCCTAGAAACATTAAACTTTTTCTTTTCATGACTAAATTATCAAATTTAGAGAAAAAAGTTGTTTATGATTTAAAATCAAAATATACATTACTTTAAAGTACCACTTCAAAGATACTGTTATTTTTATAATAGAGCCTTAAGAATTTAGGGCTTGATTTAATAAAGAAATTAGACTTAATAGCTATTTTCAAATATAGTGTGACTTTAAAATTACCAAAAGTTATTGGTATGTTGGGCACATTTATAAGTCTGATTTCTCAATTGAAACCTTTCAATTAAAAAAAATATGCCTAATGGATATCGATATTTAAAAAACAAACAAGTACTCACTCAAAGAGCACAAATTTCAAGTTTAATAGTTTTAATATATTGACTTCAGTTTTGTTTTAACTGATGGACTACATAAATTTCATCATCTTTCATAGATTATACCGAACTAGTAACAAAATTTATATATATATATATTTTTGTTGTTGTTGTTGTTGTTGTTGTTGTTGTTTTGTTTTGTTTTAATAAAATCCTCACTAGTTGAAGCAAGCATCCAACACTATTATGTGAACAGCTGCCAAGACTTTTTACTCCATTTGGCTAAAACTGACCTGGCTTTAAAGATGCAGCCACTTTTCTCATGGGTTCTGGAGAGGAAGAACACCATTTGGAATTGCAACAAACTTGCATAATAGGAAAAAAAAAAGTTTAGGTGAACATGACACAAATAGCACATAAATGCTTTATAAAGAAAAACTGGTACTTATAAACTACAGCTTTGGAGGGACCTGCTTCTTTCTTATAAAATGCTCTATGAGAAAAATTTGTTACAAGAGGGTTCCAATAAGAATTCCATAATAAGAACGCTAATGATATAGATTACATTCCTTCAGATTCACAAACCACCTCATCCCTAACTTCCTCATTGGCCAAAATACAGAGGAAGAAATACTTGATACAAGCACAAAATTTGCAAAAGAGCTCTGCTGCAGAAAACTGGACCCAGTCAACAGAAGTCTACTTGCTGTTCCCCAATTCTTGGGTTCCACCCCTTTAGCTCCAGAATAAACTTATTGCTACTGAACAGTCAAATCAGACAGACGTCTCTAGCTACATTGTCAGATGTGTAGTGGAAGAAAAATAAAATTTCTTTTATATATAGGTCAACAGGAAAAAGTTAATGGTTTTCACAAAATGTCTTTTTAATAATCAATAATGGAAAATCAAAACTAACATAATAAGAGGGAAAAGTTCTAGTTTAGAGATGCAAGTTTTTTTATGAAATATATTCAATGTCTACTAAATGTATTTATATTTCATAATCCTTGGGACACTCCAATTTCCTTTCCATTTTTCTTCATCATATTTTTCTCACCTTTTTTTAAAATTTACTGAACAGTCAGTTGTTGAAACTTATTCATGTTTTCACAATGCTAAGCTGAATTTCTAACAGATAAACTCAAATATAATGTTACCTCATGTCCAGCCCTACCACAGTGCTGCAATCAAAGAAATGAGTCAAAAGTTCCAGGAATGCTTGAAAATTAATTTAAATCTATACTGAAGTCTCTGAAATAGCTAATGTTGCATGACCCATCACAAAACTTTCTAAGTATTTCCGCCTTTACTTGAACTTCTTAGCTATCCCTCATCAGTTACTCCCCCAAACCCTTCTCTCTCCCAAAAGCACCTCTAAAATCTTATTCCAGCCCACGCTGGCTCTCCTATTCCATTCTATCCACCTGTTTTCTCATTGTCCAGCTCTTATAATTTCTTCTAGGGCATAATTTTTCCTATTTGAACATGAATTAATTTAATTCTTTGGGCTCCTTCCAATGCTTCTGCTAACCCAGCATGTCCTGAGTAGAATATAAACACTCAGGAGCTGAAAGGCAAACATAGAATAGTCCGTAGAAATTAATGTGGAGGGACAAAAGCCGTGATTACATGTTAATATCTGTACCCCCATAACATATACAATAATTAAAAAAAAATCTTTTATAAACCACTGAAATGTAAAAGTCAAACACAGTCTGTAGTTTAGTTAATACTATTGTACCAAAGTTAGTTTCTTGGTCTTGGTAGGTGAATGGTAATGGAAAATGTTAACATTAGAGAAAGATTGTTGAGGCTGTGCAAGAACCACCTATATCATCTTTATAAGTCTTCTGTAAATCTAAAATCTTTTCAAAATAAAAAGTTTTTTAAAAAACCAACAACATCAAAATATTGGAAAGATTTTAGGACTCTGAACTAGAGGATTAATTTAACCTTGAAAGTATTGATTAGCCCACTGTGTATCACAAAGGGAATGAAATAAATGTGTAGAAGGGAAATGAATGAATGAAATAAAGGCTTCAAACATGATAAAATTTTGGTGAGAGGACAGAATTTTGAGATTCTCTATTTCAAAAATATAATTTTACAGATGAGAAAACTGAGTGTCTGAGAAGCTAAGAACTAATATGAATCTCACAAATGGGCCTCTAGAGACTCCTGACTCCTGCACCCTCATTTACATACGACAGAGATAAATTTAGAAGCAGGATGAGTAGGACACCATGATCTCACTTGACAAATCTAATGGACCTGGGTGAGTGTTTTTCCTATCCATCTCTCTGGAGAATTTGGCCCTGTTATCCTTTTTCTTCCTTCATCTCTTCTCATCCTTGGCTTTCTAGTCTGTCTTCTGATGATGTTTGTAATGGTTAATTTTGCATAGGCCATGGTAACAGTTGGCCTAGTCGAGGTGTTGCTGTCAAGGTATTTTTTAGTATGATAATTAACATTTACATCAGAAGACTGAATAAAGCAGATTACCTTCCCTAATGCAGGTAGGCTTCATCCAACCAGTTAAGGGCCTTAAGAAAAAAGGCGGAAGTGCCTCAAGGAAGACGGAGTTCTGATATCAGATTGCCTTTGTCCTTGAGAATTAATATCAACTCTTCCCTGGGTTTCCAGCCTACATGCACTTCCTACAAACTTCAGACTTGCCAGTCCCATAATCACATGATTGCCTGAGCCAATTACTTAATGTGTGTGTGTGTGTGTGTGTGTGTGTGTGTACATGCATCCTGTTGGTTCTGCTTCTCTAGAGAACCCTGACTAAAACAATGTTGGTCTCCATGTTTCCTTTCATGGGTGAATTCCATGCACTGGGCACCTTTGCACACGTCATGGTTGACCAACACTTCAGTTATGTTCAGAATTAAACTTTATATGGCACAGTGTTTTTAAGATCACTTGTTACTTGGGAGCTTGATAAGTGTTACTGGGAACAGAAATGTTTCTGTGATCAAAAAAATATGAGAATTGTAAAGTTTAAATAATTAAACATACTTTTGTGTGTGTTCACAGAATGTTGTGTTTCTTTTAATATTCTAGTGTACATTATGAATGTCTATGAAAGAAATTAAACATATTATGCTGACCAAAAGTATTGTCTTAATATTTTATTCCCTACCAACAATATTATACAGCTCAAATTCCCCATAATAAAGTTCAGGAAATGCTGTGCTAAGGTTCAGCTTATGACTCCAGTATCTGAATCTCCTGCATTTGTAAGTTACAGACTCCTATGTTCAATTGTCCCCTGGGATTGACACTTGGGTGAATTGAGCTCCACATGCTACCCGACATGTGGCAGAGTCTTCATTTTCCTCTCCAGGTCCAGTCTCCACCCTAATCTTTATGGATTGCATTAATCAAGCCCCTTCCACTGGATTCAAGTTAGTTTGGCTTATGGCAGCAACATCAAGAGATAACAGAGAAGGAGAAAAAAGAGAGATGGGCATTTGTTCTTCAACTCCCTCCCTGGTTCACTGAGAATATTATATATGTCATTTTACAGAGGGTTGATTGTGTGCTCCCCTACTGAAGGACACCGCTCTGATTAGACATCTCGAACTTAGAGTTACAAGGCTTTAGGGTTTGTAAACCATTCCATTCCACCATCCTTTCAGGCCTACAGCTTTTATAGACTGTTTTGCTAGCCCTGGGGTGCTTCGCCATCACTCTGCTCAGAACTTTATAAACACTCATTCATTAAGCATTCTTAGTTACCCATTTTGAGTGTGCCAGGGACGCTGACAGACTCAGCAAGCTCCAAACTAAACTCATCATCTTCTCCCAAAACGATGTTCTTATTCTTAATGCCATCTGTTTATCCAGGGCAACTAAGACTTCAGTAATTATGCTCACTCAGCCCTAACACTTAATTAATAGTCTAAGGTAATGGAAATAGACTGAGCCTGAGTATCAGACACTTGGCTTCCGATTCTAATTTCAGCAGGTCTTCAAATAATGTCATTTTCCTAACATTTTGTTAATATTGATGAGATGTCATAGGAGCTCTTGTTTATACTAATTAGCCTATGGTAAAATTGGTTTCATTATACACTGTTTTGCTTACAGTCACAGAACCTATAGATAACGTTAAGTGAGTACTTACTGTACACCACTGTTAAAGCTATGTTATCTTAGGCGATTTACTTGGTTTCTCTGATCGTTTTTGCAAGATGATGTAAATCATATTCACCACTTCAAGTTGTTTTGAGGGTTCTATGTGATTGTTTAAAAGAAAAGTAGCATTAATTTTTCCCCATGATCAGTAGCTTCATAGGAGTTAACTTGTCTTATTTCTAACCCCTCCTCCCACCAGCCTCACCCATCCACCCTTTCTGCAGCTGCCACAGTGATCTAAAATGCAAATCTAATCATACTGCTCCTCTTCTCAATTGCTTTAGCAGGCTTGTGCAATCTGTGAGGAGGTGTAAAAGCTTTAGCTGTGTTACAAAACCCTTCACAATATGACCCCAATCCTGTATTAAGAAATCCACATATACTAATGTCATTAATGCAATTACCTTATCATCATCCATAGATACCGATTAAAGATTATCATAAAATATAATGCTTTAGTATACATATAAGAGAAATTTCCTGATAGAAAAATGATAGTAACAGTGACTAATGGTTGATTATCTAACTGTGCGAGAAAATGTGTTGTGGTGTTACATACATTATTTCATTCAGTCATCTGAGCAACTTTCTGAGTTAAATAAGTACTAAAAGTAGTTTGGTTTATATATTTTATCAAACGTTATGTCTAAAGGTCAATTCTATTAAAAATCTCTGACAGATAAGAGTTTATTTCACCACAAAACAAAGAAACATATTGTATTGGCCTAAAGTTCAATAAAATTTACTGTGTCATAGAGTTAATGGAATAAGAACTGGGCCAAATTTCTATTTTATTATTTTATGCTTTCTGCTTCCCAGGATTTATCTCACTGAAGAGCTAAGGTGATAAAGCTCCCGGTTTAATAGAATTGTAAATAAAGCATTACTAGTTCTTGCAAAGCGTTGTCCGCGGGTGCTTCCAATGGTAAGAAATTTTCTTATAATAAGTTTCTTATAATGCTTCTTTCTCCTCTGTACAAACCCTTCCAACTTACTCTTTATGGCCCAATGCAAGGCTTGTGATTTCATGGCCTAGCCTTGCCTTGCTCATATCTCATCTTCCTCCTGACTTTGCAGCCTTTATGATCTGTACAGCTCACTTTTGTACTTCACTAAATAATGCTTCATAGTAACATCCACTGCATTGGGACTTGCTTGTTTGCCCCAAGTTTGACATCTCTATCTAGGCCACGAGCATACCTTACACATGTCCCGGCAGCTACTTAACCACCATGCAAAGCCACTCAGTCTTCACCCTGCTCTTAAGGCAGCTTTTTACCAATGTACCATCCTGAAGAAAATAAGTTTGAAATCTCTGGGTGTGAAAGCAGAGAGGGACTTCACAGACCATTTAAGTTCAGTCCTCACAGTTTACAGGTAAAGAAGTGGAAGCTCCAGAAATTGCTTTGTCAAAGATCATACAACAGATTAATTTCAAAGCTGAGATTGGAAGCTGGGTCCCTGGTCTTCTCTGGCCCATATTTGTGTGATGGTATTTAAAATATTATTTACAATTGCAATACTAAGATAGTACCAGTTATATATTTATTCAAAAAGATGGTTGGATATACAGTATTTATTCACCTTACTATTTCTGGCTTCATTCATGCAAATTGGATATTTGTAATGGGCTGTTAAACATAATTTAGGTATAAGATATGAATCATGTAACTGGATCATGTATACTGGATTGTGTAACTTCTTCCATCAACATCTTTGCCACAATAGAGGTTGAGTAGGAAAAAGAAAAAAAAAATCTGCATTGATTAAAAATAATGGAATCATATTTCGTAATTATGCTTAAACAAAGATTTTATGAACCAGCTGTGTTTTTGTTTGTTTGTTTGTTTTCTTTGTTTTTTTTTTTTTTTTTTGGTGATTGGGGAAGAGATGGAAAATGTTGCCTAAAGCTCTCCTGTTTAACCCTGGAGGACTCTGAGAACAGAGTAAGGGGCTACTCTCTCCTAAATACACTCCTGACAAACATCTGATGATAAAACAGCTCTTTTGCTGTGGGTAAAAACCACCTGTGATGTTAATATAATAAGGTATCATTTGATGGGAGTTGGGGGACTCACATGATCTGCTCTGTTTGTGGAATGAACAAATAACTACAGTGACTTTTTGAACCAGCAGGCCTTTCAGCCCCAGTGAGAGCTCTCAATAGACATGGGAATTAATTCTGTCACAAAATGTAATGTTTTTTTGAAAGACCATGAGAATTAATATTATATTGAAGTTAGGTCCATATTTAAGTCAGTTTCAATTAGGTTATGCCTGTAATTAAACACAAATTGACAATGATGAAAATGATTGCATGGAATGGTTATTATGTAAAACTCTTTTTAATGTTATTCTTTCCCTGGCTAAACATATTCTAAAAAATATAGTAGGAGTCAAAGGAGCAACTGATTTTATATAAAGTTAGTCTTTATATCCAAAGTTTCAAAGCAAAAAAACTTTATTAAGTATGTGATGTGGGCAAGTGAAATTCAAGGAAGTCAAGACTTCTTTGCCTTAAAGGCATTAGATGCATGGCCTGAGATCAGAAGTGTACCCATACTTTGATACTTCACATAATGAAATAAGTGCTGTTTGAAACACTGTTTTTTAAGTGCTATCGAAGCACAAAATGATGTTTACGGGCTTCACAGATGTATAGAGTGTTTTCATCCATAACAATGTCCATGATATTTTTAGATTTCTACTGATAAAATCCTAATGTTTCCAAATTCCTGTGAGCACACTTATAATCCAGTCTATATGCAAACTCTACTTTTTGCATACTTTTGCATTAAAATGCAAAATGTGTTTAAGCTCCTACATTTTGACCTGTTATAACTGTTCCTTAAATCCAATCACATACTTTAGGGCCACATGCGAGTTCCTTTTCATAAAATGCCATTTTCTTGAAACTTGGTCTTGAGGAAGTTCCAGACTAAAATAGTACATCAAGGATGATGCATAATCAGCCTCACTGAAAACAGCTTGATTAATACTAAATATGTCATCGTCACTAATTAATTATGTTAATGGAGTCACAGGCAGAACATATCAAGCCCTGACAAAGCCCAACATCTCCTGATAATGCGAACTCCTTGGGAAACTGCTCAGTGCCAGCATCCTCAGGGCAATGCCTCTACCTCAGAAGCCTTGTAATCCTGTTATTAATGTATGTTATTCACTTACACATAGTATTAGCTTCCAGGATAAAATGTTAAATTATAACCCAAGTGTCCCACTTAACAAATGACACATCTCTCTTCCAAGTGAAAGACTGATAGGCAAATATTTGCTACTTGGTCATTTATGAACCTCTGCTTGGAGATAAACCGGAATCAAACACTTGAATAATCTGACTATTAAAATCTGCCTCAGATTTAGAGAACTGGAGTCCCTTGATTTATATCCTCCTCAAAACAGAATTAAAATCTGATGAAACTTAAGGTGACACTGTTATTTATAGGCGACCGCTTCCCCTGTGAACATTTGAGCAGTGAGATAGTCACTTATCAGTTTTGTGTCACATAAGCTATTATAGTCCAAATGTAAAAGAACTGTAACTCTGTTTTCTCTCTGTCTCTTTCTCGACTGGGTTCTATAAATTTTTTCTAAAACATTTGTTTACTAGCTAGGTAAATAATACACAGTAATAGCCAGTGAGGAGATTACCCAGAGTTTTTGTTATTACCTTCAGTATAAACTCAGTTGTATTTGAGTCTAGTTAAGACGATTAAAAAAAAAATATATATATATATATATATATATATTTAACTCCTATAAATTATAAGCATGTAGAGAAAATGACACAAGCTTCAAGTTTGGAATGTATGCTATTAGAAAATCATACAGGACAGAAAAAAACCACACACACACAAAAACGACAAAATCATTGATTACTCAAAAAGAAATGTTTAAACGACTCTAATTGTATGAGGTAAACATTTAAGCTGCTTTACTTATATATTGATTAAACTTAGAGTCAATCAAATGTTAGGGATTGAATTGTATTCGCTCCAAATCCATATGTTGAAGCCCTAACCCCCACATGACTGTTTTAAGAGACAGGGCCTTTAGAAGGTGACTGAGCTTAAATGAGATCATAAGCGTGGAGCTCTGATACTATAGGACTGGTGTCCTTCTAAGGAAAGAGACAGCAGAGCTCTCTCACTGCCATGAGAGCACACGGTGAGGAGAAGGCCATCTGCAGACCAGGAAAGGAGATCTCTCTAGAACCCAGGCATGATGGCATGCTGGGTACTCTGACCTTGGAGTCCCAGCCTCCAAAACTGAGAAAAAACAAATTTCTGTTGCTTACGCCACTCAGTTTGTGGCATTTTGTTATGGTAGCCCATGTATACTAAGACACCAAGGCAATTTCCTCTTGATATAATAATGTTGTCTTTAAACTGTCTTTATATAATTGTCACACACACAAAGTCTGGAGCCATGTGAGCAGATGGGTGAAGAAGGCATGGATGTCAATGGAGACAATGGGAAGCTTGTCCTATTCAAGATGATCACCTCTAAAAAGAATAAATGAAAGACCTTTGTGGACCAAATAAAATATGTCTGTAGCTGAACTGAATGGAGACAAAAATTTCAAACTCTGGACAAGATCTGGACTGCTCTCTAAATATTCAAGAAGTATTGTCGATTTGGAATCTTGGAGTGAGACATTACATGAACTTTACATTAAATCACGCCCTTTAATGACCAAACAAATTATTTTTTTCATATTGGAATTGATACAGTACTGATTTACAAATTGTATGGAATTTTTATTTAAAATTTGCACGTGCTAATTCATTCAATTCAAGTAGATGACCAAATCAAGATATTTTGCATACTATGTAATAGGTTGCTATAATTTACAAGTATAATGTAACCTTTCCCCCATTCCTAATGGCATTTTTCTTGCTCTCTTTTGAGCCTTTCTAGAATGCTTAGGTACTTAGCCTGAAACCTTTGGCTTTTTCCCAAACAACTAGCAGTCAAAATTTCTCCACAAGTGGCATTCCTGTAATTCTGAAGGGCATTTGGCCAATTGCAGGTCATTCAGGTGACTAATATTAAATTAAAAGCATTTTTAGAAATATTCAATCACTCTCCATCTCCTTGCTAAATCATCTAGCGATTTGCTACTCAGATGTGATCCCGTTCCAGCAGCATCAGCAATACTTTGGAGCTTGGTGAAAATGCAGAATCTCAGCCCCCACCCTACACCTACCAAATCAGAAAATGCATTTTCAGAATATTCCCAGGTGATTTGTAGGCACATGAAATTTTGAGAGGCTTTGCTGGGGTTCTCTTGACTGATATCACGATATTTCTATCATAGAAGTGCATGAAATCTACAGCACAAAACTTTGTCCCCATTTTCCAGGACTTGTTGACATCTCAGGAGGTATGAATATATAATCCTCAAACTTCAATGCTGCATAATAATATAACAGAAAATTCCCTGGACATAGAACTAAAATCCAGGGCTGGAATCCCAGTTCTGCTATTTATTAATTTAGCATAAATAAGTAAACTCTACGACTATGTTTATTAATCATTAATAATAATCTCTGCTTTGTAGGATTGTAGAATATTAAATGTGAAATGCATATGGCTATAGCAAACATAATATTCTAAATAAATGTGTGTTGAAGAGAACATAGTTGTAGGCATGACTTGGTCATGATCTGGCCAGACAAGTACATAGAACATGTTGGTGTCAGAATATAACCTTAGGAAAACTTCATCTGTTCAACGACTCAAATCCTTCCCTGGCTATGAAATGTGTGAAACATAAATGTATAACCAGAAGTAATTCTATCTTGATGTCCCATGGGAAACTCTCATGTCCCAGACTAAACCCATCATTTTCCTTCTCCTTACTGGGAAGATTTTCTTTCAGGGGATTCCCATCTCTGTTAATGGCACTAACTGCCTACTTGGATACCTAATTCAGAAAGCCTTCAGTCTTTCTTCTACCTCAGCACATATATCCAATCTGATACTTAGACCCGTTGATACTTTTCTCCAATCTCTTTCTGATCCATCTCCTTTTTTCCATCCACTACGCTCCTGTTTAGTTCAGGCTTTACAACTTGTTTTGACTATTCTTTTCCCAAGAGCCTACAGCTAATCTCAAACCACAGGTCTACCGTGTAGAATGAGAGCCAAGTTGATCTTTCTAAATGAACACGTCTATTCTATCCATGAGAAACTCCTCATTTTCTATAGATAAAAAAATAAAAATCCCTTAGCTGAGGAGGGAATATTTGTGTTTGTATATGCACAAAACATTTCTAGAAGGAACTAACATTGATTTCCTGTGAGGAGGAGAATTTGGTAGTTGGATAGGGTCAGGAGAAAACTTTCGTCCTAAATAGTTTTTGTACTTTTAAGTTTTCAACCATGTAAATGTATCAAATTTTAAAATAAAATAAAAATTCCTCAGCTGAGTGAAATTGCATGATGTCAAAGGTTTGCAACACAAACAAAAATTCAATCAAAAAAAGGAAAAGGGAAGAAGAGAAGTTAGATATGTAAGAATAGAAAATGTTGATAAATGTATCAGTAGCCTGAGTATATTGGGGATTTATTTTACTATTTAACGTTTTATAATAAAACTTTAAACATAAAAATTAACCCCTAGCTTGCATATACAAGATACCTCATAATTTTCCCTCTGCATGTCTTTTTATCATCTCTCCCAAACTCTCTTCATGCCTTCTTCCTTCTTTCCACGATGGACTACTTATACTTCTCTGGACCAGACTTCCTTCTTCTCATCTCCGTGCCTTTGCACATGCCAATCCTTTTAATAGTAATGTTCTTTCCTTCCTTGCCTGAATGATGAAAACCTTTTCTTGGAACTTCAGCTCTACAGCTACTCTGCCTTTTCTATGGTCCTTCTCACCTGTTCCAGACAGAGCTATCCTTTCTTCTCTAAGCTTCCACAGTACTTTGTGCTGACTTATTTTTTGGTTCTTCTCACACTGTGACAATCAGTACAACTCTTAGAACCCAAAAACCAGGGCCCCTCTTGGAGATTCTGTGCTTTACAGGGCTCTTTGGAGTCTACCTCCAGCTATACTCTGCCCTGGTACTAGGAGTTAGTGGGGAGGACAGGATATGGCCACCTGGAGTCTCTTCTTTTTTATATTCCAGTTCCTGGGACCTTGATTCCCCACCCCACCCCACCCCCACCCAGCCCTTACTCTGATGCCAATAGCTACACGGACGGACCTCTTCCTGAATGAATCCTCATAACAGTGATCACCCTTAGTCTCAAGGGGCGGTCAAAGCCAATAGGTGGCTGTTGAACAGAGTGGACAGAACTTGAACAAGAAGGCTGGTATCCACATGTGTACACAGAAGGTCCCCTTTCAGTGTGAGACAGAGCTAGGGGTGGAATGGGTGCTGTGGTGCTCGGGGTAAGACCTCTATTTGTACTCTTGCAAAAAATCATTGGTGCACTTGCTTTAATTACTTGTATTTTGTATCAGGCTCTTTTTTAAATACTTTTAATTTATATCTATAAGCTAAGTCTTAGTGGGCAGGAACTATTTTCCATTAATCTCTGAATCCCCAGCACTTTGGATGATATTTGACATGATCCCATAGCTAGGATTTAATAAATAATTGAAGGAACGAATGAAGGCTTAATGAAATGATGTTAAATTTCTAAATATCAAATTTGATTGTGATGATACTTTCGTCCTTTAATTCTGCTGATCTTAAACATCATATTTTGAAGAATTATTTATTAGTAGTAGTGTTATTAATTTTATAAAGCACTCATAAGTTCACACACACACACACACACACACACACACACACACACACACTATTTCATCCTCATAGTAACTCTGCGAGATCAGTACTATTCTTGACCCATCTTGAGTATGACAAAACTCACGGACAGTGAATTTAAGTAACTTCCTAAATTTACACACTTAGTAAGGGATAGAACTCAGATCCAAACTCAGAAACTCTGACACCAGAGTCTTAAGACACTAATTTGATCAAGTTGGGGTGAAACTGTAATAATTGCAAGGCATATCCTTGCTGATTTGTCCCTATACTTTCTGGTTGCTTTCCAGGGTACAAAGCTTGTCATCCTTCTGGAAGCTGATGAACACCAATATAGAATCTTAAGGGGAAATTTTTGGTTTTCTAAAAAGGAACAAACCGTAATTTCAGGAAAAGTAAACTGTAGCTATGCAGTGTCTAGGCATACTAAAACCATGTGAGAAAATATGCATTTTGTTGCTGCTATTATTTTATGTTGTTTATTTACATTCTGTTTTATCTATAATAGAGAAGATATTTGGAAAAGCTGAAATAAAATACTTGCCTTCAAGTGTAAGTGAGGCTGGAGTGGGTCTGGAAGCTTGTTCTGTTGGTAATGGAGGCGGTATGGCTGGGCTTTGTCCTGTGCATACAATGCAGAAGTAGGTATTGAAAAAACAGTATTAACAAATTTAATATCCACAACTAAAATAGCTGGATCTGTCCGCAACATGCATAATTCAAAATCTGAAGTATAAATTCATATTATTATGCAATAAGAAAATGTTATTAGGTGAGATTTTTTAAGTGCATACATACACAGATTCACCTATCTTCAGAGATATTTCTAAATATATTACTTTTCATAGATTTAAACATAATGTTAAATATATCTATTGGACTTCATTAATGAAAAATCTACATTCAGTCAAATAAAGCAATTTATTTTCAATATGCACTTAAATTATGGAAACTAAAATCACAGAAGCTAAGAAAAATCCTAATATAGAGAAAAATAACCTTTTTTTTCATTTCACTAAAAATTCTCAAATGATATAATAGGTAATAAAAGAAGGTTAAAATTCATAGGCCTTTTGATTTTGAACAGGTACATTTTCTCCTGCCAAAATAAATGACCTGCAGTTAAGTAAATAATAGGCCAAAGGGAAAATGTATTCAGTTTTATAGAAACTTGAAAGGCTCCCTCAAGTCTCTGGGCTCATTATGAAATGTATAAAAATCCACAATCGTTTCTGAGAGCTTCCTTATCCCAGGTGATTTATTTAATTAACCAAAACCATCCGGGCCATGAACAGTAAACATTAACTAACATATAATTTCATATGAAATGCTTACAAAATACCTTATCCTTAATTTTTATTTCAGGAACTCCTGCTGTGTGTTTCTTTTTAACCCAGGAATCAACGTGGGCATATGCACCTTATAAAATCTCACTGACAACTAGATATTATCAAATGTCAGCAGACCTGTCTGCTTCTACTGGAAGTTTTCCATTTTTAGAATTCATCAAAATTACTTCGCTCCGGTGAATTGTGGATTAGCAAGTGAAGCAATCAGAGTTGCACACACCATGTTCTGTCGTGGTAAGAAGGGAAGAATTCCAGGCCTAGACCCTCATGCCAAGGAGAGGTTGGTCTCCATTCATTACAGGATTTTCTTTTAGTTGTTAGAGCCAACATGTTGAGGCATGAGCTTGTTTAAGTATGCGTAAAAGCAAAGCGTATTGTTTCATAACATGCAGGCCATATACCTAGAAAAATATCAATCCACATGACTATTAATTTTTTTCCTCATGAACACAAAGATTTGATAGAAACATAATGCAACATGGAAGTTCCTTTTTTAATGAGCAAAGAAAAGAGAAGCCTGGACACAGTAAAAAAAAAAAAAAAAAAAAAAAAAAAAAAAAAAAAAAAAAGAAAGAAAGAAAGAAAGAAAGAAAAAGCACAATTTGATCCACGTTTTTTCCCCCAGCAAACGTTTATGCATGGCTTACTCTGTGCCTGGAACAATCCCAAACAGCTTTGATATATGAAATTATTTAATCTTCGAGATTCTTAGGGTATAAGTATAATTTTCATTTTATAGTTTGAAAACTGAGGCAAACGGGTTGAGGCCATTCAGCTCCTAGGAAATAGAGCTGGAGTTCTACTCAGGCTCTAGATTTGAGGTGCTTAATATTACTCTCAGGCGGTGTAAGGCAAACAGAGTGCCATCTTATAAAAGGGGGTCCGTGACTGCAGCTGAAAAGGGACAGAGGAGTGAAGCTTCCACCCTGTTTTCACCTTCTTTGTAAATCGGAGGGATATATACTTGGAAAGATTCGACTCGTGCTTGAGAGCTGTTCTTGAAAAAATATTTCTAAGGTAGGACAGTTTTTATAGTTTTAAAATCTAGGAGAGTTTAGGTTTAGGAAGGAGTTAATCAAATAGCTAACACTTAAAATACAAGTGGTCATGAATGTAATTCAATTGTTTCTAAATACTAAGGCTTTCAAAAATACCTTCATAGAATGGTACCTGTTCAATCTAAATTCTTTTCTCCCCTGTTAGATACTTCCCAGAACAATAGTAAGTGAAGAGTCATAATCTTTTATAATTTCGATAAGCTCTTTAGGAATTTATTTCAAAATATAATAAATTTCTTCCCTGGAAAAGTCTTTATAATTTACACTACAAAATATTCTTAGATTTTCCTGGAGGAACTATAAATTCATTATGTTATTTAAAAAAAAAAAGAAAAAAGAAAAGAAAAGTTTTAGTGAGCATTTATCATGCACCAGGAACTGAAGAAGAACTTTTAAACTCCAACGCTGCTTTCAAGAGGTTCTCAGCATAGTGGCTAAAACAGACTTACAGACAGAACATTGTAATGCAGTGTGATGATGGGAAATAATATACACAGAGGAGATGTTGCAGAAATATTCCTGTAGGAGATTAATTGTAATGTGCATTTAAAGGCCTAAAAGGAGTTTGTAGGGTAAAGAAGGGAGGGGAAGAAAATGGATTCCAGGCAGTGAGTATCTAGTGTAAAAAAAACAAAAAAAAAAAAACCTAGATGCAAAAATACATAGAATTACTCAAACAAACAAACTGGTGCTTGTGCCCCATAAAGTGCATTATCCAGTTTATATCAGAAATTCTCTACAACTATAATCGACTATTTTACATTCTTCTTAATATAGCTGACTGCATCATTATGAGGCAATGGATGCAGTGGGAAGTAAGACCACAAGAAAAAGTGAAAGAAAAAGCCACATGATTGCCTGCCTCTATGATGACAGTGACAATTAGCCTTAGCAAGGAAATTATTAGTTTAGGACAAGTTTTTGTTGTTCTAGGGGGCCCCAAAACAAATCAGCCTTGTTATACTCGAGAATGACACATGACATTAGCTCTAACTTATAGGAAAATCTTCTTTTCTATTCACATAATGTCAGAGGATGCTATTGAAGTCAGAGACCATTTTGCTTTATGAATGCATGTGTTACGTATCACATAGGACATTTTATAATCATATCAAAGTAATATTATGTTAATAGAATTTTATAATCAAAGCAATGTTGTTTAGAATAAATGGTTTATGCTTAGACTCAAATGGATATAAGTGACAGTTTTAGCTCCATCACTTATAACCTGCGTGAATTTGAAAAATCATGAAGATTCCAAGCCTCAGTTTATAAAATTAGCATAGTTTTTAAGGAGTTGTGAGGATTAAGAGATAAGGCAGTCAACACATAGTAAATACTCAAAATATTAATTATTTTTCCAATAAGGTATTTACAATTTACATTCTATCTGTTCTCAAAAGAAAACTTGAAAGAGATTTTTGAAGTAAGAAAACAAAGACATAACAGATAAAATTAAAAATGACAGAAGTAGCAGAACTCATTTACAGGAAAGAGGATTATAATTTTATTAGGAGTGTATTTCTTTGGAATTCCTGAGAACTGTTCCTCTCTAAAGCAAATATTTACGTTGTTGAAATTTACATTGGAACTCTAAAGGTGTCCTTCACATCTATAAGCTATTACCTGAAAATCCCTTTGACATTCAAACATAGCGAATTGGCTTTATTTTTGTTCCTTGAGTGATTTTGGCTGAATTATTTCTATAGACTTGAATGGCATGTTTGTAAGCTACTGATTTTTTATTGTTCTGAGTTTTCTTTTTTCTTTCTCAAAAGCCTATTTGATTGCTGTGGGTTTAGTAAAATTCCCCTGGGAATATTATACAATGTATATTCTTTCCAATGACCAAAGCTACTGTTTTCTTTGCTAGAAATGATGAATGAAATTACTCAGAACCTTAAGTTAAGTAGAAGGCCATAAGCTGAATTCCGATCACATGGGTAAAAAATAAATAAATAAATCACTCTACTAAAGTTTAATTTATCTAGTTTCTTTATCAAAGGAGATTCCCTAGTTGAAAACTATTTCTAGACAATTGAATCTACTCCCTAAATCTTGAAACAAATGTTGAGGACATTTGTTTTCTCTGATGCCTGATATTTTATTCCTTCGGTCCTCAATGCATTTTCCTGCAGGTACTGAGGTGCTCAGAAGATGATAAACTCTTAAAAAGCCTCAATACTGCAAATGATAGATGGCTATATATAAATGGCTCTAGTGAGTGACCATTGAGTTAAAATTCATTTAAATTAAAAAAAAATACAAAGTGTGAAATCATTAAAAATTCCTATCCCAAGTCATTGTTTCAGTTTCATAAAGGCATTTATAAATCTACAACTAAAAGTAAAATGGGAAGATCTGAATTTGTAAGAAAATGATAATCGAGTTTGTTAAAGCAATGATATTACTTTTACACATTGGAACAAAGTTCCTACACTGACTATTATTGTAACATGTAGAATGATATTTTTAATATTTAAAATTGAATAGGTTTCCAGTCAAGATGGCAGAGTAGGTAAATGCTGTTCTCACCTCCTCTCAAGACCACATCAATTACAACTACACCACAGAACAACCAATATTGAGAATCGCCTGAAGTCTAGCTGAACTGAAGCCCTACAACTACGAACAGTGAACATACAGAAGAAGCACACCAGACTCGTAGGAGGAGCAGAGATGAGAAAAGGGCTGGTTCCACACCCATGTATGACCATTAAAATGTGGGAGGGATATCTCGGCAGCAAAGGCACCCCCCCGTGAGGAACTAAGGGCCTCTCCCCAGCTCAGAATTTCAGTGTGGGGGGGAAAAGTTCCCATTACTTTTGGCTATGAAAACCAGCAGAGATTGGGCTGTGAAAACCAGCAGAGTGAGAAGGAGGACAGCTGCATTTTCAGGTACTGTTCTTAAAAAGACACAAACTTGCTGATAGACTCACTGGCTCTGAGCTCCAGCATTGGGCAAGCAGCTTAAAAGGTGTCAGGGACATACAGGGAGGAACTGAGTTGTCTATCTTCAGAGTAAGTCTGGTGAAGCAGCTTTCTTCCTGATGGAGGAGCTCACAGAAGCCATTGTTTTTGTTGTTGTGGTTGAGCCCACCCCCAAGTTCATGCAGACACGGGCAGATGTCATGTGAGTCTCTATCAAATTGGCTATCACCTTTCCTCTGCTCCACCCTAATGATTCCCTGAGACCATGCCCCACCCAACTTTTGGGCATATCCAAGCTGCTTCTAATGGCTTTTCCATAATGGCCTGCCTTGGCTCACACTGTAGACATTCCTTTGAGAACAAAGGTTCACAAAACGCAAATAAGTAGCATCTGGATGAGTGTGTCCCATACCAAAGGCTGAGCAGCCTTAAGACCGGCATTAGCGGCAGCCAGCCGTGGTTCATGTCTTGGCTTCCCAAGGCCCCTCCAAGCACAGCGTGGGTGATACCCATCTCTGAATTGCTTTGTGGCTCATGCCAGGTGGCCCCAGTCAGGGTACAGATTGCAGCTGTACAGATTGCAGGGTAAAGATTGCTACTTGGCCTGTAGCAGTTACCCTCTCAGGAAGTCCAGGGGTTGGGAGACTAGTGGTCAGTTTTGGACTAGGCCAGAGCATTACCTGGCCAACTCCAAGTACCACACACCCAAAGGACAGGCACCAGAGCCCTGCTAAAGCCAACTCTGCCTTGTAGGGTCAGTCCTGGCATGACAGCTTCACTGTAGTCACAACTAGTCTTCACAACAAATCAGCAGGAGGGTCAATCCTTCCCTTGATGTGCAAAGAGCAACCAAATCTAAACTACAACAGGAGGCATACACAACCAGACAAGGGACACACCTGGAGCCCCTGTGTCTGGTGACCAGGGAGACTGTACCACTTGTTCCCACAGCACACCTACTACGTAAGACTACTCTAAGACCAGGAGGCATAGCAGCCCTACATAGAAACAAACACAGGGAGGCAGCCAAATGGGGAGACAAATAAACATTTCTCAAATAAAAGAATAGAACAAAACTCATGAAAAAGAACTAAACAAAAAGCAATCTAACAGACACAGCTCAAAACATTGGTTATAAGGATACTCAATGATTTGAGGGAGAACTTCAACAAAGTGATAAGAAACATAAAACTGGAGATAGAAAATATAAAAAGGAACAGGTCAAAAATGAAGAATACAATAACTGAAATGAAGAGTACATTAGAGGGAATCAATAGTAGATTAGATGAAGCAGAGGATCGAATGAGCAATTTAGAAGATAAGATAGCAGAAAACACCCAATCAGAACAGCGAAAGGAAAAAAGAATCCAGAAAAAATGAGGAGAGTTTAAGAGGTCTCTGGGACAACATCAAGTGTATAACCATTCACATCATAGGGGTACCATAAGAAGAGAGAGAACAAGGAATTGAAAACCTATTTGAAGAAATAATGACTGAACACTTCCCTAACCTGGTAAAGAAAAGAGATATACCAGCCCAGGAAGCACAGAAAGTGCCAAACTAGATGAATCCAAAGAGACCCACACCAAGTCACATTAAAATGCCAAAGAAAGACTCTTAAAAACAGCAGAAATACACAGTTAGTTACCTTCAAGGGAGTCCCCATAAGACTGTCATCTGATTTCTCAACTGAAACTTTACAGGCCAGAAAGGATTTGAAGGAAATATGCCAATTTAATAGGTTGGTACAAAAGTAATTGAGGTTTAAAAGGTTAAAAATAATTGCAAAAACTGTAATTACTTTTACACCAACCTAATAGAATCAAAGGCCAAATAAAGAGCTTCCCAGACAAGACAAAGCTAAAGGAATTCCTCACCACCAAACCAGTATTGCACGGAATCTTAGAGGGACTTTTTAAGATGGGGGGGAAGAAAAAGACAAAAATATGAATAATAAAATGGAAATAACTACATGTCTATCAACCATTATTTTAAATGTAAATGGATTTTATGCTCCAATCAAAAGACATAGAGTGGCCAAATGGATAAGAAAGCAAAACTCTTACGTATGTACACTGTCTATATGAAACTCACTTCAGGTCAAACGACAGAGTGAAATTAAATCATGGGAAAGATGTTTCATTAAAATGGATAATAAAAAAGCTGTGAGAGCAGTACTTATAACAGACAAAATAGATTTTAAAACAAAGGGTATAACCAGTGACAAAGAAGGACTGAATTACTCCACTTCTGGGTATTTAACCGAAGAAACCCAAATCACTACAACGAGGGGATATGTGCATCCATATGCTCAATGCATCATTGTTGACAATGGCCAAGATATGGAGGCAGCCTAGTGTCTGTGAATGCATGAATGGATAAAGAGGAGGTGGTACATACATACAATGGAATATTGCTCAGCCATGGAAGGGAATGGGTTCTTGCCATCTGCAGCATCATAGATGGACCTGGAGGGTATTGTTCTGAGTGAAGTATGCCACACAGCAAAAGTAAGATGCAATTTGAATTATCTTACATATGGAATCTAAAGAACAAAAATTAAACAAAACAGAAACAAACTCATAGATACAGAGGACATTTTGATGGTGCCAGATGGGAGGGGTGCTGGGAATGGGTGAGAAAGGGGAAGGGATTAAGAAATACAAATTGGTTGTTACAAAACAGTCATGGGGATGTAGGATATATCATAAGGAATATAGTCAAAAATATTGTAATAACTATGCATGGTTTCAGAGGGGTACTAGATTTATTGGGGTGATAGATAGGAGGGGTATTGGGGCATTGGGTGAAAAAGGTGAAGGCATTAAGAAATACAAATTGGTACTTACAAAACAGTCATGGAAATATAAAGTAAAGCACAGCAAACATAATCAATGATATGATAATAACCATGTATGTATAGTGCCAGGTGGGTACTAGACTAGTCAGGGGGATCACTTCTGAAGTTCTATAAATATTTAAGTACTATGCTGTACACCTGAAATTAATAGAAAATGATATTAAATGTCAACTGTAATTGAAAAATAAAAAAGGGTAGAAAAAGGTGAAGGGGAATAAGAGGTTCAGATTTCCAGGTATAAAACAAATAAATTATGGGGATGTATTGTACAACTTAGGGGATATAGTCAGTAATATTGTGATAGCATTGTACAGTGTAACTAAGATGGTTGCTATATTCATGGTGGTCATTTCTTTAGATATATCAATGTTGAGTAAGTATTGTGTCAACCTGAACCTAATATAATATTGTATGTCAGCTATATTTTAATAAAAATATTTTTAAAATAAAATAAAATTGAATAAATACAAAAATTCAATGAAAATATGGTTTTACACTTTAGGCTGAGACATGTGATTGTTTTAGTGTCCTTTTTTACAAAAAGGACACCTTCATCTTCAGCTTTCCTTACTGAGAGTCTCTTTTTCTTTCTCTTGTCTTATAATTTGGGACTATGGACTACTTAACAAAATGAAAGGAGAGAGGTAGAGGGATTTGGAGTATCAAACACTCCTTTTCAAACCTCATCTATGTAAAAAATGTGAGATACCACTCACTCAGGTTTTCACATTTGCCTATGGAAAGGGAACCTCACCAATAAGGAGTCATCTATAAAACTTCAGGAGTTTGTGTGAGCTGGGTTCATCGAGGTTTTTACTCTAATTATAGGCATCTTTAAGTCTCCTACTTGTGTATTGCTGAATTCTACATAAGCACTTTGCATTCTTTGTACTCAGTCTTGTGGAGGGAGTATATAGTACACCTGTAATTATTACTTAAGTCTCAGTTGTTTCAAGGTAAAATAAAAACAATTGTGTCTGCTCCAGCTGGGTTGTGGTGATTGTTTATGGACATTGCAGTACTAATGCAGTCACTGAGGGACAACAGTAAAGAAGGGAAAGATCCTGGGGTTATAAAGCTTACGTTAGAGATGGAGGAGAAGGGATAAGCAAGATAGTTAATTTCAGACCTCAAGTATGTAGAGACATCGAAACAGGGTGGTGGAGCAGAGAATGACTAGGGAAAGAGATCGCGATCTAGATAATAAATAGCAGGGCCACTAAGCATCCTCTCTGGGTTGTGCAGACCTTGGTGGCCATTTTTGGCCAAGGGGATCTGCTTTGTACAAAATTAAGAGGCAGCTCTTCCCCTGAGCAGTTGGAGCCCCAGTCCAACCCATGCAGTCTTAGGTAGGGGAGCAGAGTGTCGGGCCTTTGTATAAGTAAACAAACTGTACAAGTTCACAATGTATGAAGTGGCCTGCTCTCCAAAGGGGAGACACTTGACCTATCACTTGAAAGCAAACCTCAGGAAGATCTCTGAGGAAAGGATTCCTGACAAGGAAAAGCAAGTCAAAAAGCCTGAACTAGGAACCAGCCTGGCTTGCTTGAGGTCAGTGGGGCTGAAGAGTAGAGACAAGCTCCTATCAGAGCATTCTAGGCTATTCCAGTGAGTTTGGACATGTCCTAAGGGCAATGGTAAACTTGTGAAGGGTTTTAGTACGGTATGTATGTTTTTAAAAGACCTGCTTTGTGAACAAAAACAATGTTTGTAAAGAAAAGGATATGAGAGGCGGCAGGAGACTATTGAAATAACCCAGGTGAGAGATGATGTGGGCTCCGACTAGGTGAGTTGTAGTGGAGATTCTGTCAACAAATAATTGTTGAGTGCCTACTAGTACCAGTTACTTTTCTAGGACATGGAATTAATTATAGTAGTGAACAATACAGACAAAATCACCTAATTCATGGAGCTGAGAGTCTAGTGGAAAGAGACAAAACATATCAGTTAAATAAGTAAAACAAAAATAAGTATCATATTAAAAAAATGGATCAAGTAAGGATAATAAGAAATAATATTAAGAGTAATGGGTGGCATTTTTAAATATGATCAATGAAAAACATAGAAATTGTAGATAAATGGATGGATTCAGAGTACATTTTGACTTAAACCCAGGAGGACTTTTTAATGAATTTGATGTGGGAGGTGAGAAAAAGAAATAAAGTATGACTGACAATTTTACTTGACCATCAAGAAACAAATGAGAAATATAATATCCAAAAAGAGCAGCAAATTTTCCATATACCCAGCTAGATACTATTTATGGACTAATGGTTTAGTTGTTGTTTTCACTTGAATTATAATAGTTCTCAATTTTGCCGGAGTACTTACACAGAGCACACTGAAGAACAGAACGTAGTTTACTGGGTTATTCCAATAATACGTCTTATTGGTAATTGAGTCTCAAGATTTTTTTTTCATGATTTTAAAAAAGTTTTAAGAAAATGTATTATTTAGTATAAATTGGCTAGGCAACCCTGCTATAAGGGTGTTTAAAACACCAAAAGCTTCAACTTCTTACATCAAAGAGCAACCTCCAGGCTAAAACATTTCTATTGGAAAGGTTTCTTTGCCTCTTGTAAGAAGCTTCCTTAATATTTCCATGTGTTATTATATATTTGCATATTCACTTTGATGGAAAGCAAGAAAAAGTAGCCAAATGCATATTTCACACATTCCTTTGATTAAAAATGATAAAGGTAATATTATTGTTTTTTTTTCTCTTCATCTTCAATTTATGAAGCAGAAAAAAAATTTTCATGGAACATTCAACCAAAGAAATGAAATAAGATTGATTCAAGATCATATCATTGTTCCATTTATTCTTATACCTTGATTATGACAGAATACCTGATGATTGGGACTTAACAAAAATAGATGCATAGAAAAATAATTATAGAGTTTGGGATGTGGAATAGACCTTTGAAATCAGCTATTCCAACACCCTAATTTTTTCAGATGGAAAAAAAAAAAGGTCTCTGGAAGGATAAGTGGCTTAACCAAGGTCATACATTGAGAGCAGACTCAATTTAAGATTAAGGTTTTTTACTCCCCCTTTTTTTTTATTTTTTAAATACTTATCTAAAAGGTCAAGATAAATGACAGTTATTTTACCTATTATCATAAATGACTAATAATCCTTGGAAAATCTGTAAATATTCACTTCCTAATATAAAAAAATATATAATTTTCTTCAGTGATCATGTTCTGTTTAATTAGATGCTGAATTGACCTCAAGTAACCCATCAAAGTGATTCAGTAGTTTAAGACCAATCTCCTTATTACCTGAGCTCATTGTCACAACTATAGATACACTGTCAACTGGGATGTTTTTAAAACTTTCAGAATTACTATTTCTTCACTTTTCTTATTTTTTTTAAGTTCTGTGAATAATCTCTTTCAATCCAACACAAATCATATTTGTATATCCCACACAAATCGTTGTGTATATAGGGTGAGGCCAGAGGGAGACACTAAATATGTAAAATACAGAAAAATAGGTAATATGAATTCTATGTTTTTCTTTTAATATGAAGGCCAAAGATGGCAGAAAAAGAGATTAATAAGGCATATTGGATGGACTAATGTTTCAATTTAAAAAGATAAAAACAAAAGCTATCTCATTTACTTGGAATACAAATATCTTAATTGCCATGGAGTCATCCAATAAAATGTCAAATATCTGTGGGATTTCAAATTTTCATTGATAAAACTGCTTAGAATGTGGCTTATTCTAGTAATTCTTCATAGCTTGGCCATTTTATCTCTTACTTGACTCCCTAATATCCACTCTGATGACAATTCTTTAAGCTCCCAGAATGCCCCATATATACTTCATCCTCTGATTCTCAATGCTTTAGTTGTTTATTTACAAATCTGGGCTTTTACATTAATACAAATTTGGTAAAGGAATATAAAGACTTAAGGGAGAAAATAAATGATTGATTGACTGAGTAAATAAATGAATGTTACTAAATGGTACTCTGTTGTTTCTAGAGTTCTTGAATATGAACAGACTGAACAATGGTATTTGTAGTTCTTGGTAGAGTACAAATTACTTCCAACAAAATACATGATAAAATTTTATTTATTTTTTCATTATCTTTTTTTCAATTATTTATAGTTCCAGACCAAAGTATTCATTTTCTTTCTGTGAGGAGGTTTACCAATTTGTGTATGGGTAGAACAACAATTTTTCCATGAAAGTGAAACATCAATGCATTTATAAATGGTTTGTAAAAAAACAATGAGTAAAGCTCAAACATGAAGAAAGGTTGCTTCAGTAAAGTTTGATTGAGTTAAATAGCTCAATCCAGATATAGAACTTGCAATATATTCTGAACATCTGTAGTCCTCCTCAAGTGGAAAGATTATCTAAGTTATCCACCGTGGTGTGTTTCAACCTAAAGAAATCTCCACTTACAGATGTAACCTGATAGCATTGTAATGCCAGAAGATGCCCTAAAGTTAACTGAGAACAGTGACACCCAAAGAAGTTGGACAACTTACAAATTCACCCGAGTGACTTATAAGGAAGATCCATGTATGTAGATTCACAATGCGGTGCTCTTTGCACAACAGTATGTCGTCTTTGTGTTTGTGTTTACTTTAGAAGGAGCATAAAGTGACAAGAACGAACAAAATATGTTAGGAAATTTAGAATAGTGCTAAACAGTTTCAATTAATTACAAACATTATGTTATATTATGCTTTAGAATTTCATAGTCAATGATATCATTTTATAATAATTAAAACATCATATGCAGAACTCTATATTATGGTGAAATTATATTATTAATGGACATTTTAACCTTTGTTTCATTTGGAGATGATTTAAAATGTTTTAGACCATCAGTTATGTTAACTCAATATTCAAAGTTATAACAATATACAAAATTAAATTAGGTCTTTGAGATGCTATTTTCAAAGCCAAACATATCTAAAATTCTTTACCAAAATGGGGATACCTACTCTCTAAGGTGTTGGGCTGTAGGAATAGCTGTAGGATTAAAAAAGCCTCATCCTACTAGAAATCAATTTTTCCACAGCAAATATTTAAAATATCATATGTATGTGTAAGCTTTTAGGGACATAATTGAGTAGAATTAAAAATGCACAATTTTCAAGGAAAATCACAAAATTTCAATAAATTTTAAGCTAAAATCTGGTTTTATTTAAATACCTAAGTATGGGGGTTGGTAAAAAAAATACCTAAGTATGCCCCTCCCCTTCACATTTTAACATATTGACTAGTGAATAATGGGCTATTACTCATTTAATTTAATGGATCATTTCTGCTAATATAAAAGTATGAATTCTAATAAAGTTGTTTAGCAACTAATTATAACATGGCATACACCTAAATATAAATACATTTAATGTGTGATAATTCACAAGTGAAAATTTGATAGTTGAGGTTTTATACATTTTCAGTATTACTTTCAGAGATCCAACACACTTGGTGATTCACTCAGACTGAAAAACCAAGTCACACCAAATTATTGATGATTGGGAATGTGAGTAGCAACCACAAAGGTGAAGATTAAGAGAAAAGATGGTTCCTAAGACAAAAATCATTACATTTACAAACTATATTTTTACAATTCTTTGATTAAGTCTTACTTTTTCTTGCTTCTCATATATATATTTTATATATTTTAAAAAATTACAAGTAGAATAACAAATTTACTTAAGAAGTAGGAGGCTTGACATTTTTATAAACTAAGTAAAGGTGGAAAATAAAAAATGCCTCCTTCTGTCTTGTATCTTTTCTGGTTGCTTGCCTTTAAGATCCCACTATTAGGGGTATGGCAGAGAGAGGCTGGCACCATCCACTGCTAAATCATTTCCAAAACTACTAGAATCTGTTGTTTTCATTCTCCATAACTTCAAGACCCAACCACAACTGTAGAGATAAATTTACTCTGTGTTCTCTTCCATTTTAATTTTCTGTCACTCTAACCATTAAGAATAAAATACACTTAAAAATCTAATAATAAAACTGGGTGATCTTTTATTAGGCCTTATGGCCAGCTTAATTGACATCCAGGAAAATTAAAAGTAAACCATATCCAAGTTTCCTTCAATAATTTTGGTGACCAGCCATTTGTGCTGTTGAGTATGGAATCACTGTCCACTCTGCTTGTAGTTTCTATACTTGATTCCTTTCACTGACCAACAAAGACAGCTAAACGTTATCAGCAGATTGCCTGCATTCTGTGGCAGTTACATTGACAAGATTTAGGGGATCCAAGTCAAAATCACCTTATTAGGGAAAAGAAAATTGTGTTTGTATTAAATTTTACTATTTAGAAAACACAAAGTGAAGGGATAAAAGAAAAATCTAGGAGGCAATTACCCCCTCTTAAAATATATTTGTAATTCTTCCTACAGTGCTGGAAACAATATCCAGTAATCTGAGCAAATTTTGCAACTTCCCGTAGGTTCAATTTCCTCATCTATGAAGTGGATAGGTTCTAACTCACCTTCTTAGAATTCAATGAGATGATCTATGTCCAGAGCTTAGTACAGTGCTGGGCATATCGTTAACACTCAGTAAGTGGTAAATCTTTTTATCATCATCCTCATCAATGTTGTCAGTATCATCATCTGTTGATAGTGCTCAAAAATCCTTACAGGTAGATGCAGAATAATGTGTGGATGACTACCTGAATTTTTCTCCGCTCTAGGTAAGCCACGCTAATAAAGGCTTCCTGTGAATTTGTTTCTCTCCCTATCCTCAAATGCAAGAAGACACTTTTTTACGCTGTTCAGTGGCATTTGAAAAACACTGTTGCTTCTCTTTTATACAGGGATCTCATTCATATAAAATAAAATCAATTTGGCACTTTTCAGCTGTCCCATTTAACTACTTCCATACCACAGAGGACTTCTGCCAAGGGAAGGGATTTTGCAACTTTCCTACCCTTGTCTCTATCTGGGAGAAAATTTATTTCCTTATTTTTTTTTTAAGTGTCTCTGACACATGCAAATATTTCATGTTCACAAGCAATTCAAAAAGACAGCAAAAGCCTAAGGAAGAACCATAGAGCAAATTAAAAAGGGACCTTCTGGTTTTACCTTAAGAAGAGAAAAACAGACTTGATGCTTTGTTTTAGGGGATAATTTTCTACTAGTGCTTTAATAAAGATGATAATTCCACACCTTTTCAACCACAGGCATATAACATAAACTTAATATTTCATTGCTTGCACTTAATAAATAAAGGATAAAATGAGAACATGTTAATAATCATTATTTAATAGGCTTAATACCACAATTAAACTTACAAATATATTCTCATTTGAATAACACATTTGGAAGTCATCCAATTTCTCTTCCTGTTTTAAATTGTGTATAATTGATACACAATTTTTCTCATTTTAAAAAAATACACACTGCATATACAGTGTGCACCAGGAGACTATTTGTAATTATATAAAAATAATAGTATTCCTCTGAGAGAAAAAATCATTATTAATATAATTATTGTCATGAACAGTAGAAAATGGAAAAGCTTTAAATTTATGCAATTGCCACATGAGAGAATATTAATGTGTTTATTTTCACAGGGTATTTCAATAAGACAATTGGGCTCTTTTTCTCTCTATTTTTCCCTTATTTTGTATAAGAGATTCCAATGGCTACAAATGAGTCTTTCCTACTAAACAATGAGTCTTTCCTACTAAACTGCGCTTATTACCTAAACTATTACCTAAACACTCTGGATGGTTTCAATAGAAAGTGGTTTGTAGATAACAATGTTTCCTTCAGGAAAGAGACATATCAATCATACAGCAGAAATACTGACTAAAATAGAGTAGTGGAGATGTGAGAGATACCATGTAAATAATTAAGTGTCTGACAAAGGATAGACACCAAAGTATGATAGGGTCTAATCGGAAAAGACACACAGTGGGGTAGATGACATTACATGATGGGATATTATTTTGTTCAGTTGTTACCCTATGTTGATTTCTCACTCTGTATTGTTAAAAAGTTGCATCATATTATGTCACTACCTTTTTTTCCCCTCTCTGGGGATGAAAAACTTGACTTCCTAAATAGGAATAAACACTGAACTCATTGTAAGCAATTAATAATAACCATGATAAAGCTGAACATAGTCATTGACAAAATACTAGGACCGCACCTTTATGAAGCCTAGCCTAACCTTTGTGGCCTTCCCCTCTCCAGACATTCATAGTGATGGTATGACTGAGTATTTAATTAGTACCTTCTCCCATTTATCTCCACCACCTGCTTTATACTTACTGTTCATTGCTTTATTTGTAACCCTCTCTGTCTAGCTTGGTACCTCCTTCTGCTTTGAAACTCCTATTATGACCACTAGCACTGAGTACCTGCTAGGGATTCAGTAACTGCTGGGAAATTGGTTAAGAGAATGACTTCAAGCCTATCAACTGGATGTTGATGAGGACAAAAATAGTCAAAATTAATTGTCTTTAAATGAGGAATAATTGTTACTACTGTGTTGGAATCATAGTATTATTGCCTCAACATAAAGTATTTTAGAAAATCGAAATGTAAAATATACTGGGTTAGAATAGCAGTCATCAAACTGATAAAAAAAATACTGAGTGTTTGAACAATCTATAAATTATAACATTAATGTCAATATTGCAAAATTCATTATTGTCAAATTGCACAAACATCCTATACAAGAAAAAAAAAAACTATGGATGAGGAATATTCATTTACCAAATAGGTCTCTTTGGAAGTAGTTATATCAAGCTAGCTGGTTTACAAAAGTTACACAAAATGGGTATGGGACTTACTAATTATTTCCATGTTTAACATAAGGCCTGTTTAAGAAAAGGCATGAGAACTATGCATTCATATGAATCGTTAGAAAGTCCTAGATTCTCTAGTCTTTATCTGCTGGGCCACCCAAATGAACCATAGAATAGCACTAGGGGAATATATTCACATAATTACTAGAATGCTTTTTAAATCTTCACTCTAGTATGTAAACTGACAGATAAGATTACTATAAGACATGACACATTAATAAACAACACCTAATTACTTTGATAATTCTTTGATTAAGTCTTAATTTTTCTTGCTTCTCATGCAGTAAATCAAATTACTCTGTATTGTTTGTTCCTTTTCAGGCTGCTTTAGAACATGCTTTGAGTAGTCCCAGTAGGTTACCTGAGAAGGAATTTATTCTTGTCTGACAGCAGTGGGTTTCTGCCATTTATAGTGACAAGGCTAGACCAAAACACTTTAATGAAAGCTTCCTCGCAGCAAAGATATCTGGCACCTCTTTGAAAAGGGTAGGAGACAAAATTCTGAGAATGTGAGAAAAGTTAAAACTTAGCTCTTCATTTTGTTCCCTTTAATGGACACAGAAAATAAAGTCATATGAGCATTCTATTATGGGGAGAGGTCTTATATGCTAGCTTTCTCTCTGAAACTAAAGTCCTTTATCACATGCAGGCACTGAGAGAGTGGTAGCGGCATCATAGGAATCACAGCCACTCAGAAGTGCTTGGATATGTTTCTGTGTACATTCCAGCTATTTATAGTGACTAGAATGTTTAATGGATTGATTGAGACAAATATGAAAATCTGATACACTTATCTTTAGCAAGTTCCATAGACTTCAAGTAATCAGAAGGCAACTCCCATGGGGCATGCTAAGCCCAGGAAGTATGCATGCCTGCAATTAAGTGTAGACTCTCTCCTTTTTTCTGTCACTTATGTCTAATTCTGTATGCTGCCTGCAGTTCATAATGCACACAGCAAACCTGGCTTTGTTAATTCTGTGCCTCTGTCTCTAGAGATAGTGCCAATAATTCCTTTAAGAATCTTTACACAGGGCTTATTTGCAATGCTTAGAAACCTGTCAGCTTTTTAAAATAACAAGATTATTCTTAGGAATGAGTAAAGAGGGGTACTCTAGGATGATCATCAATATTTTTTTTCCATTGAGATAAATATTATACATCATGAATTCAATTTAATAAACATATCATGTATCTGGCATGGCGATAGGGATTTAAAGGCAAGTGTTTCTTGAAGGCATATATAAGGAAGAAAAGAAATACTTACTAGGGAGAGAATGATAATTACATATATTTATATGATAATTAAATCAGAAAGATATAGGGAGTGGTGGGTAGAAAACCACAATTTTGCTATATGTGGTCATACCACCACCAGCACCACCATGCACTTAAATAGGGCTTATTATGCCTACCCTAGCCAGGTAATGTTTTAAGTGTAGGTCTGTGTGCATGAATTAATCCATATATTAACCCCATAAAATACTATTATCCCATTTTAAAGAAGTCAGCACTATGCATATTTGCTAACTGCTGTACCTACAGCATCTAACACAGTTCTTAGGACTCATCTAGAAGACGCTTAAACCCAATTTGTTATATGGATTTAATACAGGATTTTTTTCATATGATTTTTAATGTAGCACTATAAATTATGTTATTATTACCCACATTTTTTAGATAGTAGAACCAAGGCTAGAAGATATCAGATGCCATTCCTGGGCAGAATTAGCCTGGTCTGTTACTTGTTGATGTGTTTCTGAAAAAAAGGTTTTCCTGTCCCTAACAAAATTCTACTTGAAACAACTCCTAGGTAAGTGTTCGATTAGTAAAGAAGAGCCAGCACTCAGAGAGCCAAGGATGAATAAATGCACTTTGACCATCTGCTCCTGATTTCTGCAACACTCTTATTAGCAACCTTATTTGACAGAAGAGGAAATGGAGGCTTAAAGAGATTGATGCACTTGGCCAAGTCATGTTCAAGCAAGTGGCAGGGCCTAGAGTTGAGTCCATGCCGTCTGACTCTGGAGTCTGTGTGCCTCACCAGCTGCTCTCATTGCCTGAAATGTCTGTGCATTAGCTGGCTACCCGTAAAGAGTAAAAATAAAACAATGCCAAACAACAACAGATATCAGCCAAAGAAGGAAAGGAAGCTATCGCTCCATTTTAGGTTATAAATGCGTCCGATTTTAGCACTTTCCTTACTACATTGTGTTTTTAGTAAATACTCAACATATGGCACTCTTCTCATTTATGTCTAGACCTCATTGAAGTTTCTACCACATGTATAAATTTGAATTGTCAAAATACTTTGTAGCGTTTTGAGTTGCAGCATTAATTTAAGTCACTGTACAATGTTCCCTTTACCACCTACATGAACAAATTTGCTTGAAATTTGTCCTTCCTTCCTTCTGCACCACGTTTGAGACTCATCAGCTTTAGCAATATTTCACAAATTCTATCCTATTTCCAATCACTTAAGCCCTGTTGCCTGATTACACTCTCTGAAATGCTGGTCTCATATCATTGTTCTATTTAAAATCCTTCAAAGACTCTCTTCCATGCCAAATATCAGCTCTGCTTGATTGACCAAGTGTGTGTAATCTGTCACCACAAACTTATCACTTCTTATTTTCTGATGTTTTCTAATCTCAATTTATCCTCTTGCCAGCTTGCTATCCTCATTGTCGTATAAACACATCAATTTCACATGCACTGTCATGTCATGTCCCAATCATTTTATTTTTCCTTCATATACAAAACAAGCTCTATCTACTCCTTAGCACTTAGGCATATATTAGCCATCTTCCAGGTTCTAGGTGCAGGTTATCTTCCCTGACATTAGGAATCACAAATGTCTTTCCTCTGAAATTTGTAACGTTGTAGTGTCTGTATAATGCAATCTCTCAAGTTCAAACGTTTTCTATTATTTATTCTTTCCTTTTTCTTTTTCAAGTAACCATACACTCACTCCATTTGTTAAAGTTAGGGAGCATCTTTTAGTATTCCTGTATCCTCTGTTGTGCTCAGCCTGGGACTGAAGAACATAAAAAAGGTATTCAGTATTTGTGCACTGACTTATTTCAGTCATCCATCTCCACACTGACCAGTCGCTGAAATGTCACACCTGATTATCTGCCTATTGCAGAGTTTGCTGTGAGAATTAAATGAGTAAAATGTGTGAAAATACCTGGTATTAACCTTGGTATTTAACAGGTGCTTCACAAATAGTGTCTGGATGGAAATCTTCACTTATTTCCCTATGCAATTGATTGTCATGTGTGGCTTTAATAGGTGATGAGTTCAAAGTCCCCTGCTTCTCCAGCCCCACATACTCCAGTGAATTGTGATCTACTCTCTTCCTTTACTCCCGATTTAGGGCATCATTTTGGTTTTTCAGGCCAATAATCTCTGAATAATCTTTTACTTCCCCTTCCTTCGCTATCTGTAATAATAAATTCCATGATTCTACATCTGTGATATCTCTAAAATCATCATAATCCTTTCCATCCCATCTCCTAAGATCAAGCTTTACCTTCTCCTGTCTTTGGACTTATCCTAACTGGTCTTTCCAATTCCATTCTCTCCAAATCATCCTGCACAATGTTTCCAATTTTGTTTCTCTTTCTAGGTTCCCCGATGACAACCAAAATGAACCACCTGCAGTTTCCCATCTACATCTGAGAAGCAGGGAGACTTGATTTGATTCCTGAGGGCTTTAGAATTTGATGGGCCTATGTTTTAATCTGCATTGTGTGTGACCTGGACAACAACACCTAAGCTCTCTGTATCTCAGTTCTTTCTACCACAAGACAAGGATGGTAATACACTCCTCCCAAGGTTTCATAAGGATTAAATAAAATTATTTTAAGATCCCAGCAGAGAGTAAGTATTCAACAAGTGGTAGTTACCAAAGAACATTTTAAGATACTATGATTATGTGCCTTAATTATTATCTCTTCAGCCTTGTATATCTCTATTCTCAATTTCACATAGGCATATCCTATCAATGTCTCAATTTCAATTTTTATTTCTTTCATAAGATCACGTCTCAACTTTCACACTAGAAGCACTATCTTTGTTCAGTAAACTTCCATTGTAAAAGGGAGAGCAGAGAAATATGGAAGGAGGACATTTGCAGATATTATTTTACTTTATCATTTTAAAATCCTTAAGAAATAAATTTTATATAAGAACCAAGACTCCAAATATACCAAAAAAAACACCGGCAAAGTATGCAAACCCTGGCTTGTGTGACCCTCACATTTATGTTCTTGCCATTGGTTTGCAGAGTGCTGTCAGGGTCCAGTGCAGCCAATCCTGGGTTTTGTTTCATTTTTTGAGCAATTGTACCTGTTTGCTGAGAACAGTATGTATTATTTATTTATTTATTTAAGTAAGTCTTCCAAGGAACCAAGAAAAACCTTACTTATTTTTTAAACAGAATAAAACTCATTCTATCTTGTAATTACCATTATAATTACATCATGGCACCATTGCACAATTTTAAAAATTCAGGACATAGTATGGAATATTCATGATCTTATTTTGCCAATATCTTGAACATTTTTTATTTTATCAACTTAGAAATTATTGCATGATTACTCATCAATTATTCCCAACAATGCTAAAAACAGACTAAAATATTCAGAAAATGGAATAATGACGGAATTGCCTAGAAGGATGATACAATTGTAAAATAAATCAGCATTATCCCATCATCACTCAATTTTTTTCTTGTGTTGTCTAAAGTATTGTATCATCATGCAAAAAGGTATAAAAGAAGGCTGAAGACATTTCTATGGTCTACTTCAAAGTCCACTGAACAGTTTAAAATTTAAAATTTTTATTTTCCACCTACAACTGCAAAGAGAAGAAAACTGACAGAGGAAGATATTTCAGTTATTAAAGGAATCAGAAGATTAATGCGAAAAGACAGAGTACTACACTAAACTTTAATGATTAGATGAAATTGAAACTCATTATTCAAGTGAAATCTCAGACTGTAAATCTTCAAATGACAGTGATTTTTTTTTTTTTTTCAAATTCAAGAATCAATGAGTGAACAATACATTTCAAAGGACAAAAAAGGAAATATGGTATTTTTACCCAATTAATCCTTCAAGTGGAAGGATTTTATCATGCAAAATGCTGGGGCAAGAACCTGAACTATCTAATTTTGTTAAAAGGGTATGTTACAGTACTCTTTCATCTTTTTATAAAATATGTGTGCCGAAATTTGTGGTTTTTAAGCACACAAATGCTGAATAAATGTGAAGGCAGGTATCAGAAGGAAATTGATAATATATGAATGAAAACAATCATTGGATTTATTACTCTAATTGTTTACAATGGAATATAATGTTATTAACCAGTTACTTCAATAAATTTAATTTAAAAATGAAAAGCGCACCTAAAAAATAAAAATAGTTTGCAATTATGGAATAAAGATACCAGTACATTGTCTTTTAAAAAATTATAAGACATCAAAGATTTAAAAAATTAAACTGTTGCATTTTAATGATGCAAGTTCCAAAAGCAACAATAACACAGGAGTAATAATAGGCTAGAAGCTATTAAAGATGTGTTTGATATCTGGAAGTAACATCTACACGTGGATACATTACAGGTTTATTCATGATAGTTGAGCAGTTAGTTCCTTTTAGAACCAGAATTGATGCAATGAACATTTAGCTTTGCTATATTAAAATTATTTTCACAATTTCCACTCTCCCTTTGTTCTTACTTCTGTAAACAATTAAAAAAATAATTTAAAATACTTTCTAAAACCATTAAAAGGTCTGGATAGCAAGTGGAGATCATTATTTATTCTTAGTATACTGAGATTAGCATGCCCATTTTCTCAGCCTATGTTGCATACTTACCAAGTTATCCTTAGTTATAAAATTATTTTTGCCATGTCTTATATCTTTTCTATACTGCCAGCTGGCTGAAGGGATTCAACAAATATTGACCAAACATCAAAATTCCCAAAGCTTTTGTTTTGTGAAAATAATTAAATGTTTGGTACTGAAATAAGTATGTTTATATAGAGCAGTATTTTTTGGAGAAGAGTCAACCAAGACTGAATCTAACCTATTCTTCTCCAGTACAGCCAACTGAGCTCTGAAATACATTAGATCAAACCATTAAATAGCAGTGACTATAATGCAATTACATTGGACCTCGTCTCAGCAGGATCAAACCAAAAATGCAGGTAAGTACCACTGAAGTTCAAGAAAAGGATTATTAATAAAATGAGAGTACTAACTTATTCCTTGAGGCTCTTTCTAGCTATGGATTTAAAACCCATAGAATTGGAATATAGATAGCCAAAAAATACCTTATTTTACTCAGAGAAAAATTTGATAGATGAACACCTTCAATTTTGAGAGAATAAAAGACACAGAAAATGGAATAAATTACCTTGATATAAATTCTTGGCTCAAGCAAAATCAGACAGTACCTGAAATTTAAATGATGGGGTAACTTCTAAGGGATAATCTTTAACTTATATTGAATCTTAATCATACAGAGATGAAAAGCAAGAGGAAAAAAAAAGGTGTCAATACTACTAAACTAAATCACAGTAGCCCTGAGCCTTGTACCGAACATTTAAATTGATTTCTTTATCTATAGTGAAAATAAAGACATCTGTGAGTCATGTGATTTCTTATTTATAGAAATGTGTCTCTTGTTTGACTTGGTTGACTGCCCAGCAAAGCATGCAGTTCATTTGGCCCAGGTGGAAGTTGATGAAGAGCAAACACGAAAATGCCTAGCAAGATCATGATTTTTTTTTAAGAGTCTACCTAAAATTAAAAAAAAAAAAACACACAAAAAAATTATTGGTATGATTGTCACTTAAGAAAAATGTGCACAGCTGCAAAGTATTACACAGGAAATTGGGGTTACTGGGAGACTGATAAAGACAAATAAATATAAAATAATTTATCTTGACCATCTGTACTATCAATTTCTAGAAATCGAAAAGAAATTAAAAAAAAAAGTAAAACACTGTAAATTGAGTATCAGTATCGCAACTATGGTAATATCTGTTTTAACCAGTTTTAATACTTCTCTCATAAGATAATGACAACTACACTACTTTAACCCTAAGGAAAAAGTGGGGGTGTCAGCTTCAAAACAGTTGCCATAGGAGGACAGGAGCTCGCGCTCGCGCTCGCGCGCGTCTTCCCCGCCCCCCTTCCTTAAAACAGGTTAGGGGCTATTTAAAACAAACACATCCTGCAATGCCAGAGGGGTAATAGATGGGGGGGAGTGGGGTTGGCACTGTGTGAGGGATATAAATGATAAATGTCTACCTATTACATTGTTTTGTACACCTGAAACTAATTAAAAAATAAATAAATAAAAATAAAAAAAATAAAATAAAACAAACACGTCCTATAACACTGACCATCTACAGAGTCAAAGATCTAACGGTGGGGTTGTTAGGCCACTGAAGGCAGCAGAGAAACTATTTCTGAAGAAGAGAGCTGTTGAGTGCCCATAATACCCTTAAAATTACATATTGTAGATATGTCTATTCCAATTGCCCATAGGGCCAACCTTAGTAGCATACACTTACTTTCTAGGTTTACATAGAAATTTCTTAATTTTTCAACTTAATATACAATGAGTAGTAGGTACAGGAAAATTTTATTAGGTTGGTGCAAAGATAATTGCGGTTTTTGCAATTATTTTTAACCTTTTAAACCGCAATTACTTTTGCACCAACCTATAACAAAATGATCTGATTCTTACAATTTATGCTGGCTTATTAAGATGATCCTTGTGATTGAGGTGGGGGATGTTACTAACCATAGCATAGTGCATACTCTCTATAGGGAATCAGAAAAAGCAATTCAGTCCATCTTCAGTACATAGACAAAATCTTAGCTAAAAAATGTTAATGCTATCTTAGAAGTATTTGACTTAATGAGGTAAAAAGGCAAAACTTGCAACATGTCATGGTGTCAGCACATTTCATTAATAAGGTTTTCAAATTTGAACTGTAACTTGGACTACTTTTGAGGGTGTGATAAGATTATATAAAGGAAATACTTTATCCCGGGGGAAAATCAAATTATAGTTTTAAAAAATCATTACCAATAATTAATAATGAACTCTAGCTAAACAATAACAGGTGTTTTACTAATCCCAAACAGAAACAGATGGAAGCACAAATGTTTTATAAATACTGGATACATGCAGAGCAATAAACTTGGTAGGAATTGTTTTATTCTCTAATTGTCAGTGAGAGTCAAAGTCTTATCACTTGTGTTTTCTCTAAATTAATATGCCCAGATTAAATCTTGTTTCTCATTTCTTATTTTTCAAAATGTAAGCCGTATTTTGTGCTTTCTCACTCTAGCATATGTATTGTCTCGCCAACAAAGACAATGTTATTAACTTTCTTTCTGTACATTTATGAAGTTTCATATGTTTTGCTAAAGGAAACAACAGGCATACCATACAGATTTTCCTTCAGTTTCTTCCTTTCCCCTCCTACCCTTCTCCCAGACAAGAAATATCAATCTACATATTCTTTAATTTCTTATAAATTATAGCAACAAGCTTTCAAAATCATGAATGTAGCTGGATGAAATAAATTAAGAAGGTAATTGGAAAGTTAATAAATAGTAGAGGAAATCTAATACTATATCACTTTGGAATTATTTTCAGGAGTTAGGATATTACATAATGCAATAGATCCAAACTCATGGCTGTTTAGAGAATGTTAACATATGACTTTAGAACATATGACTTTAGAAACATAATGACTTTAGAATCGCCCATATGATTCATCGCAAAATTCCCCTTAACTCCTGCAGAGATGGTTTTACATTTCCTTCTACCTTAATCTATTGTTGACTTTTCAGAAAGCAATAATGGGCATTGTGACTATTAAACTGTTAGCATTCCTTGCTGACTTGGACAATGCATGCTCTCTGTGTCCTATGATTTTCTTAGAAATTATATTCTATGATAAATTAGTAGCTATTTTGAATAATTTAGGTGGCACAGAGAACACATTTTTGTTTTGTTTTTCTGATAATGGAATTTAAAATTTATGCTCACTAATAATATAAATTCATCTTGTATACAAGTAAACAGCTAATTGATCTTATAAAAGCAAACTATGTGTAGAACATAACCCTTAAGCTATCACTGCTGAACGAAAACAGGCAGCAAACCTGTTATTTAAAATTGAATTAATGAATGAATTAATAAATTGAATTAATTTATCATTGAATTATCATTACATGTACATTATGTAATTATCATATAGACTGGGACTTTTCAATGTTGAGAAGTTCCCTCTACATGGTACGCTCACTCAGACAGGCTGGATGAAATGAATGAAGAATAAAGTTATGGTAGCATTTTGTTGTGTATGTACTAGATGCTTTGTCAACAATTTTGCAAGGCTCCGCCCATGATCCCAATTTTAAATGTAAGAACACTGATGATCAGATGGTGTTCAATGGTTTGCTCAAGATCTAATGCTAGAAAAGGAAGGAGTCAAGAATTATATCTGTATTTTTGTCCAAAGCCCTCTCTTTTCATTATATCAAACTGTCTTTCTAAATGTTTTCTTCTAATTTTACTACGATACTCTACATATATGTTAATCATTTTTATTGAGTGAGTCATCATATTTTTAGCATTTTCCCTCTGTTTCTAATTCATTAAGAAAGGAAAAAAGGAAGAAAAAGAAGAATAAGAAAATGAAGAAGAGGAGTAGAAGGGGAAGGAGATCAACTTGAATGAGTTACTAGAATTAACTAACTTTTCCTGAGCGTTTTCATGATCTTCTAATTTTCTAGGACCTAGGTGTCTTATATATTTTAGACATGATATGCTTGTTTGCCAATATATGCATAGATTATAATGATACATTTAAAACATATTTTCATAAAATAATTGGAAAACAACATATAATTTTCTTTAAACAGTCAGCTTCAATTATTCTAATGTAAGTTAGCTCCTTCCTGAACAATACCAATTTTTTAGAAATGTTCCCCCAAACATGAATATTACCACCAGTTTTTAAATCTGTAAAAGGTAAAGTTACAAGCAATCAAGCTACTTATTCTTAATAAAGATGTTAGTAAAGAATCTCCTGTTACACTCTGTGCAATAAATTAAAAATAGGGGAGATGATAAATTCCTTTAAGTAAAAATACTTTCCCATTCTGTTGACTATTACCTCCAAGGATGATTATCTCCATCAATAGTTCTCTGGAGTGACTAATTTAAGTTCATATGTAAGTGAGAAAACCAAACACTTTTGGAAAAAAAAAAAAGAAAGAAAAAAATAGGTTAAATATTTGAAATGTGATCACTTTTAATATGAATTTTGCTTACTACCAAAAAGAATCCAAAAGGATACTTTTATTGTCATAGATCTTTTCTTCTAAGTTTACCAGGAATAAAATAAGATGATTCACCTCTTGATTCCAAGATATTATTAAAGATATTAGTATTTTTTGTATATAAAGATATTAGCACCTTTCTTAGCTTTCAGCTAACTTAATTTGCAAAAGGCCATGCAGTAATAGAAAGTAAAATTAAAGGTCCTAATGCAAGTTATTACTTTTGCTTTTTATTGGTTTTATTCTAGATCTACACATGCATTATGCAATTAAAAAATACAGTTTAGTACATAAAAAAAAGCTGACAATCTTAGAAACAAAGACTATTAAAATAGACAAGTACAAGAATTGTTTGGAATACCTGGTTTTAAATCCCCATGGACAAACATGTCAATCATATATCGACAGAATGCATACTGATCTGACGAGAGTAGAAAGAAAAAGAACAATGAAAAAATGTCATCAATACCTTTTTTCCAGGGAGAACTGGCTTAACGAAACAAAATAGCATAATTCTGTTTTAGTTACCACAATTCTGTGAAGGAATAATTTGCACTCATATACACATACTTGCTGGAAAAAACTTAATAAACATAAGGTTCCATTTATTCCATACAAAAAGAATGACCTTAGAAATTGAAACAGGCTAGTTTAGGGTAATATTATAGTGTTATTTTTAAAAACCAAAAACTTTTCCATCAAATCTATTACAAAAGCCATCATATTAAAGCAATTTTTCTCATTGTTCATACTCCCACTATGAAAGTGAAGTTTTACAAGAGGGGATTGTTTCCAACTTGGAATGTTTTACCAAATATTCACTCCCAGCCCTTCTGCTAACTGTCTAAATGGAGCTGCAGAATGTTTTCTAGAAAAGGCAAGCAGGAGGACTAACCCTTTTGCAATCTGTTAGAGGTCCTGCGCGTGGAAATACTTCTCATTTAGGAGTAAATTAGGAAGAACAGATTTACAGCACCAAATGATATCACTGCTAAGCTAATTGGTTGAGTAATCATTTTTGGAAGAGCATCTTATGATCTTGAATAGTCTGTGGCTTATGAAAAAAGTAAAAAGAAAAAAAACATAGATAGGATTTGAGCATTTGGAGCAGACTTGGTGAAAATGATTTTGGAAGTTTGTTTCTTTTCCCTCAAAATTAAAGACATTGCACTGAACTTTAAATTCTTACATAATTTGAGATTCTGCTGAGGTCACTCCAATCTCAGTTGATGATTCATTCGATAAGTTTTACCATATCTTCTTTAAAGCTTACATATTATGAAATGAGTCTCGTTCAAGATGATTTACATTTAATATGTCTAAATAGGCATCTTATATATCCAACAACTCCAAAGGCAGCTTTAGGACCAAGAAAGTTTATTAAATTTATACAATATGATACACCTTTAAGTGTTCCACATTATATACCTCAAATGTACGAAATAATACAACTTGTTACTATATAGATATATGTACAAGGATTTTTGTAAACCTCATTCTTTTTTAGAATATTACAGTACTTTTAGAGTGATCTATTTTTCTATGAAACTCTGCCAGGGCTTTGAAAAAAATAAATGCAGTTACTGTAGTAGATGTAAAAATATAATCCTTTGTATTAATACCTAAATATGAGTAAGCCAAAACTCATAAAGTTTCAAAAATTTGCATGCATTTTGATTGTCGTATTGGAACACATTATCCCATAGGTGAGTTGGGGAAAGGGAGGGAGGCTAGTTGTCAGATTAGTCCCGGAATCTACTTGCTCCTGGACATACTGACAGTAATAGCGGGAGTTTCTGAACCTAGGACCTAGGAACCTTATGGCACAAGAGTGAAACAAGATGAAGGTAGAGAGTATTTTCTCTTGTCAGGACATAACTGATTTTCTGAGAAAAATTGTAGAATGGGCAATTTGGTTCTAACATAAAGCAAAAGGAAAAAGTATATTTTCCTTAAATAGCAAATTTGAGAAGGGGTAAGTGTGGACTTCCTAAAATTGGCCCCTCCCCTTTGTTTCAGTAGCTTAAGTGACTGCACTCTTTAGATCTGTCCTTCTTACAATTCCAAAGTAGTGCTCAAAGGGCAATTTAACTATTAAAAAGATAAAGGATGGAGAATTTGTTAAAATACAGATTTCTTGGCCCCATCACCCCCAAATTCCTCAGGACCCAAGGAATATGCAATTTTAACAAAGTCTTCAGAAGAGTCTAATTAGACCACACTTCCAGAATCACTGACCTGAAATCCCTCAAAAAGTGTTTTGTTTTTTTTCACAAATGATTCCTGGTGGCACTATATCCTTCAGCAACAGTGATGGAGAATATACGTATGTCAGAAGCTTAGACTACAGGGTGCTTGGACAACCCCCAAAAATTAAATACTGTTCTCTGCCTCAACTAGTGATGGGATGTTTATGTATATAACATGTGGAATAATATATTGAAATAGCTAAAATCTTCACGCTTTTAAGTTTTTTCTTTAACTGAATGTTAACAGTGTAATGAAACTAATCTATATGTTAAATTATTACCAAAACAAAATGCTTATATTTATTATATAATATTTTCTGAATCCAAAAGTCATTCATTTAATTAATGCACATACAGTCCTATGAGTTTCCAATTTAAAAAAGGAAATCCCTTATGAATTCAAAGAATGTTTATTTTTTTTAATCTAGAAAATTATTTGGGTTACAACCTTTAGGAGATTTCTGTTATATTTAAATGATGCTATGATCTTACATTCCAATGGCACCAATATATCAACAGGAAGATGAGAAGAATATTTTTAAAACATTTTACTTCAGAAATTTTCAATATTTTAATTAGGATGCCCATTTCCACCTGTCCTTTGTGTTGAACTTAACAATGTATAAGAATTCTAGGCAGGTATATTTTGGGCAGTCCTCAGTGTATATGTCTAAGAATAGAGCAAAACCAAGCTTTCCTAACTTTGAAAGATTTACTTTATAGACATGATTTTTAAACTTAAATATTGAAATAGAAAAATTTTCCTAGAGAACATCTGCTCTATCATTCTAACTTTAAAGTTAGGTAATTATAATTCACTTAAGGTAATTTCATATTTGGTCACTATTTCTTAGTTTTTTGTTTGTTTGTTGTTTGTTTTTTCCCCAAATGAACATCCTTCTAGGAGTAACACATGCTATCCATTTCTCCTTTCCTTGATTCTCAGGGAACAACGATAGATGTCATTTAGCTGCTGCCTTGTTGGTATTCCCTGTGGAATGGCAGGTAGAGAAAATGCATTCTGGGTGAAGAATGTCAACAGAAAGGAAATTTTTCAAAACTGAAATGAGGACTGGGCACATGTGGTCAGTGCTCTATGGCAGATTCACATTAGCTATATTTTGTCTGCCTGCCACAAATATTTAGATACTTGCTAAAAAGGAAAAGAAGGAAAGAAGGAAGGAAGGAAGGAAGGAAGGAAGGAAGGAAGGAAGGAAGGAAGGAAGGAAGGAAGGAAGGAAGGAAGGAAGGAAGGAAGGAAAGAAGGAAGAGAGAGACTAAGCATAGCATGATTTGCCCCCCCCCCGCCAATCATGGGCAAATTCCCCCAGATTTGCCATAGGCAATCAGAAAATCAGGGAGCAATGCCTTATCATGCTGACCCTTCTTACTCTACTTTAAACAGATTAATATTGGTCCATGAAAATTAGATTATGTGATATATGTTTGTATAAGTTTGTGATAGGCATGTACATACTTATTCATCTTATTTCCAATGCTTTAAATAGAAATATATTGTTTATATACACAATAATAAGAGTAACCACATATGAATATTTTTCCATATATGCTATATAATTAAACAATTGCCAGTAAATGTGTGTGTTCTGTTTAAAAATCTGTTTCCAGTGAGTAAAAGACCTGTGAGTCCTATTTATTTAAAAAGAACAGTTTAAAAATCTATATGAAAAGAATAACTCATATTAATTACATCTAACTTAAACTAAGCAAATAAATATCCCCTGGCCCAAAGTAGAACTAACTCAATAATTTTACTGAATCATCAGTACAAGTCTCCAAATCAAAGCCACCTAACAAATAGATTACTTAAAAAAACACAATTATCTTCGCTTATCATATGTAGCAAAAACCATAATCTGATTAGTTTTTATAAACAAATGCTCTTAAACCCTTGCTTAATTAAAAAAAAAATACTTACGTGTCTGACCAGGAATTAGAGGTAAAGTTTTAATTAGTTACTTAATGACACATTTATTTAATTGGTGGTAGTTGTTTTCAATAGGAAGGCTTACTTTAGCAAAAGCATTTGTTTAGCTGATAAAATCATATTTGTGCTTTTGTTTCTAACTTTAAGTGAAACTTTGAATGTCCTTTTAATAGCTAAATAACTCTTCATGTAGAAATGAAAACAGTAAATTAAAAGTAGAAATGGTAATATAATGCTATCTTTAATACATCTTATTATTGATAGGAAGAATATACAATAGATGTTACCTGGAAAATAATTATTATTTATAAATATTCCAGTGACATATCTTCATCAATAAAACATGACCCCCAAGAAGCGAAAGATATTAAAAATGAACATCAAAAAGTATATTCATGTTTCTAGTTAGTTCTAGCTAGATAAGTATTTTAATACTCTCATATGTAACTGGCATGAATTTCACAATACTGTATTTATGGACAAAAAATAAAAATATACTTGGTATGTTTTAGCTGGCTTCATGTGGTCATCTGTTTTTTTAAAGTGCAATCTAAAATGCAAAGTATTTTAGGATATTGAAAATCATTTTAGATAAACAAATCAGTAAATCAGATTAATTTTCCTTTTCCCTATTACAGTAAAATTATCCATTTAAAATATTTTCTCTTTATTTACTATATGTTTTGTACCTAAAATATTTCATAAACAACATATAGTTTTAAGAGCGGCAATAGTCAATGTTTTTTCATTTTTTTCAAGGCAATATCACCATCTTTAAAATTGGAGAAATATTTTAAGGCTCCAAAATTTAAAATTTTCACATATCTTTAAAAATTACATTGAAATAAATGAAAATTACCTAAATTAAAGAAAAAGTGTGAATAATTAAAAAAAATATTGTTTCATTCTTTTTCCTTTCCTTTCCTCTTTAAAATGTATTTTTAAGAATATACGAATACATATTTTGTATACTTTTTACATTTTTGACATAAATCAAAGTATACAAATATTACTTATAAATTCAGAGGAAAAAGTGATTCAAAGATAAAAACAAGAGTGGATCGCAAAGAAAAATACCATATGATCTCACTTATATATGGAACTGAAAAAGAAGTACCGATGAAAAATGTTCAATCTTGTATCTTAGGGAAAAATTATTTGCAGTTTCACTGTTCAAATAGCTTACTCAGTAATAAAATGGGAAAATATTTTAATGCAAATCTCCTAGAAATTGTTCTTTAATTTTAATCCTCAAATAAAATTATTCAAGACTACCAATGGAAAAAAATATTTATTTTGCAACATCCCTAAGAAGCCTTTATAGAAATAGTTCCTACAGAGTAGACCCCTCATCCTGTATAGGTAGTATCAGGATTGTGTAGCAGCCTGGAGCCAGGAATGTACTTAGGATAGGAAAGATTCAACAAGGGATAAAGATGTGAGACAATAAGGCCCTCAGAAGCCCTCTTAGCACCTTTCCATAAAAAATTTCATGTTTATAATTCACCTCCATTTAAATGCTATTTTCCATAAGTAGGGATGTAAGTTTGACATCACTCTTGTTGAATAAAGATCAGCACAATATATCAGATATGAGCTTTCTAAAGTCATATATTTAGTCGACAGAAGTTGTTAAAGACACTTGAGGTTTCTTTCTCTAAGCATTCCTGCCTTTTAAATTAACTTAATTTAATAATTCAATATACATTCTAAATTTGTGCTCTTGCTGAAGCAATAGGAATACATGGATAGTTTTTATGATATCTATTCTATACGACTTGAATATACACTTCTTAAAAACTCCTTGAATATTGTCATTTCTCTTGGACTGCTGTTTTCCAAAGAGTAGAACACATACAATTTTTGTTCCTCCTCTTAATAGAAATCCCATGTTTTGTATATTCAACATTTATGACCAATCTTTAAATAATCTCAGAGGTTAACTCAAATCCTCTTTTAAAAATACTTCAAAATGCATCTTTAGATATGTGAACACATTTGAGTATTTCTATAAATATATATTTTATTCCCAATTTATTGTATTTCTTTTCAGGTATTTTTACTTATACAAGTCTTTTTCTCCCATTTGATGTCTGATCTCAGTCTTTTTCAGATTTTAATTTCACTGCATCTGTTTCTTGCCCAATATTCTCTTAGAACCTCCAGCCGCCTCGTCTGAGTGTTTACCTTCATGTTTAGAAACAGCTGCGGTCTCTTTCTCATCCTTCTCTTTGGGTTTAGGTGATGTTTTCTGTACTTCTTTTATTTTGGCAGCTGTTTGCTTCACCTTCTCCTGTTTCCCAACTTTCAGTTCCTTTTTAGTCTTTTCTTCGGTCTTTTCCTTAGTCTTAGCTTTTTTCTCTTCTGTAGAGATTTAAGAAAAGTTGAATTATTTTTGTTTATTTACCAACAGGGCATTTCATCTTTCATTAGTTGTTAAGAACAATTTTAAAAGGAATAGAAAAGTGTGTCTCTGAGGTAAATACTTGACACAAATACTATTATCTGATTAATATGTATTTTATGAAATGTCATGTTAGAGTACTAAAAAGAAAAAAAAGGAAAAACAAGTAGCTTACTTACAAGTTGGGCTCTTTCTCAATGTGTACATGAAAACATTAGTTTTTAGGAAGTCAGGACATTAGCATGGCAACAAGGAGGCATTTGAAATATACAGGGAAGATAATCAAAACAGGCTTAAGAGGGAGATCCAAGATGGTGAAATAGATAAACACTGTGTGTACTTCCTTCTATGAACACATTAAAATTCCAAGTAAGTTATAGAAAAATCAACCTGGAGAGCCATCTGAAGTCTAGATGAACAGAAGTTTTATAACTAATGATATAAAAAAGAAGCCATGTTGAGATAGTAGGAGGGGCAGAGACGCAAAACTGGCTGGTCCCAAATCTCTGTGTGGTGGTTGAGAATCAGGAGGGATATCTCAGCTGTGGAGGTTGCCCCAGAAGTAGCAAAGAACCCAGCCCCAAACCAGGCTCCCCAGCCTGGAGTACTGGTGCCGGGAAGAGGAGCCCTCACAACATCAGCCTGTGAAAAACAGTGGGGATTCCAACCGTCCGGGTGGGATGGAAGGCTGAGAGAAACTGAGACATCCATTCAAACAGCATGTGCACAGACTTTCTCACTCCCAGGCACTCACCCTGGGCTCCAGTGGAGGGATGGTGACGGGAAGGGGGGGGGACACGGAGGGGGGTGTTGGAGGTATATGCAGTGGGGGGGGTGCGGGCAGGGGGCAGACTGAGGTGTGTGGCTTTGGGTGAGAACTGGAGGTCAGTTGCATTTTGCCTATGTAAGATCCTGCTCCCATGAAGTTGGGCACCATTTTTCCTTTGTTGAGCCCTCCTCTCATGCCCATGGCCAAATTTAAATCTGAGTTGGTCAGTTGAGCTTTGCTGGGACCCTGCCCCAGCCAAGTTCCCCAATGTCAGAGGCACTTTCTTGATAAGAAGCTAGCCCCACCCACATCACTCTTTTTCTTGGAAAACTATTAGAGTCCATAGGCCCCAGGCAGGCAGTAACTATCCCCAGTGTGCTCCGAGACTTTTGCTAAGTAGCTCCCAGCTCAGCACTGGCAACAAATCAGAGTCTACATTACCTTGATGACCACAACTCTTCCCACTCTAGTGACTCCCTGATACTCTTCCTCACCCAACTCACAGACCCCATGGGCTTTATCAGTAGCTGAACCTTAAGGGAGCTGGCAGGTGGCAGCAGGCCTTGCTGTGTTCTGGCTTTCTGCATAACTACCCCAGGCCAGACACTGGTTGCAGTCATTCTTGGTTGAAAGCATTGTGTATCACATGTGCCTCCAACTTTACCACAGAGAGTGAACAACCACAGATCGCTTTCTAGTTCCTACCAGTAGCCCCAGCCATTCACAGGTAGAGGGTGACTTAGGCCTGCACCGGAGTCCATCCCAAGAAATCTCCAAAACCAACAGAATTGATTTGAAGCTAACCACAGTAGAGCACTGCTCAATTAGCCCCACAAGTAGCACACACACAAAGGGTAGTCACAACAGGCACTAGAGCCCACTGGGGTAAATCCCACTCAGTGAGGTAAGTATACCACACAGCAGATTGTAAGCTATGGATGTCGCAAACCCCACAGCTAGTCAGCCTGAGGCCAATTCCACCAACTGACATAACAATAGTAATGAGGGCTCAACTGTAATAGAAGGGTACACACACCCACACAAGGGACTCTCCTGGAGCACATGGAGCAGATAACCAGGGAGACTGTGCCACAGTCCCACAGGGCACCTATGACAAAAGGCCACCCAGTCAAGACTGGGAGACATAACAGATCTACCTAACATAGAAACAAACACAGAGAGGCAGTCAGAATGAGGAAACAAAGAAAAACACCCCAAATGAACAAACAGGAGAAAACTCCATAAAAAGAAATAAACAAAATGGAGGTAAGCAACCTACCAGAGACAGAGTTCAAAACAATGGTTATAAAGATGCTCAAAGAACTTACTGAGAACTTCAACAGAGAGATAGCAAGCATAAGAAAGGACATAGAAACCATAAAAAAGTAATAGTCAGAAGTGAACAATAACTGAAATGAAGAATAGACTAGAAGGAATCACCAGCAGACTAGATGAAGCAGAGGATCGAATCAGCAATTTGGAAGACAAGGTAGCATAATACACTCAATTGAAACAGCACAAAGAAAAAAAAAGAATCCAAGTGAAAAAAAAAATGAAGACAGCTTAAGAGACCACTGGACAACATTATGTGTAACAACTTTCACACCATACAAAAAGGAGAAGAGAGAAAGCAAGGGATTGAGAACCTATTTGAAGAAATAATGACTGAAAACATTCCTTACCTGGTGAAGGAAACATACATACAAGTCCAGAAAGCAGAGTCGTCACAAACAAGATGAATCCAAGCAGGCCCACACAAAGACAAATGAAAGTAAAATGGCAAAGGTTAAAGACAAACAGAGAATCCTAAAAGCAGCAAGAGAAAGGCAACTAGTAACTTATAAGGGAGTCCCCGTAAGACCATCAGCTGATTTCTCAACAGAAACTTTGCAAACCAGAAGATTGGAACAAAATATTCAATGTGATGAAAAGTAAGAACCTACAACCAAGGGTATTTTATCCACCATTGCTATCATTTAAAATCAAAATACAGATAAACAGCTTCCCAGACAAGAAAAAGCTAAAGGAATTCATCACCACCAAATCAATATTACAAGGAAACTTAGAGGGACTTTTCTAAGACAGGAAGAAAAAGATCAAAATTATGAATAGTAAAATGGCAATAGCTACATATCTATCAACAATTACTTTCAATGTAAATGCATTAAATGCTATTCAAAAGACATAGGGGTGCTGAGTGGTTAAGAAAATAAGATCCTTTCATATGCTGCCTACAAGAGACTCACTTCAGATTGAAAGACACACAAAGATGGAAAGAAAAGGGATGGAAAAAAAATATTTGATGAATATGGAAACAAAAAAACAAAACAGAAAAAGCTGGGTTAACAATACTTACACCATACAAAATAGACTTTAAAACAAAGGTTATAACAAGAGAAAAAGAAGGGTCCAGTAATCCCAGTTCTATTTATCCGAGGAAACCCAAAATGCTACTTCAAGAGGACCTGTGCATCCATATGTTCATTGCAGCATTATTTACAATGGCCAAGACGTAGAGGCAGCCTGGGTGTCCATCGAAAGAAGAATGGATAAAGAGTAGGTGGTACATATATATAATGGAATATTGCTCGGCCATGGAAGGGAATGGGTCCCTGCCATCTGCGGCAGCATGGATGGACCTGGACGGTACTGTGCTGAGTGGAGTGTAAGAAAGAGAAAGATAGATGCAATGCGATGTCACTTATATATGGAATCTAAAGAACAAAATAAATGACGACAACAACAAAACAGAAACAGACTCATAGATACAGAAAACATTTTGATGGTTGCCAGATGGGAGGGGTTTGGGAGTATGCATGAAAAAAGCAGAAGAGATTAAGATGTATCATTTGGTTGTCACAAAGTAGTTATAGGGATGTAGGGTATAGCATAAGGAATACAGTCAGTAATATTGTAATAACTATGTATGGTATCAAATGAGTACTAGAACTGTTGGGGTGATATATGGGAGGGGTGTTGGGGGGCAGGGTGAAAATGTGAAGGCATTAAGAAGTACAAATTGGTAGTTACAAAATAGTCATGGAGATACAAAGTAAAGCATAGGGAATATAGTCAATAATATGGTAATAACTATGTATAGTGCCAGGTGGGTACTAGACTAGTCAGGGGGATCGCTTCTTGAATTATATAAATGTCTAACCACTATGCTACACACCTGAAATTAATATAAAATAATATTGAATGTCAACTGTAATTGAACAAATCTTAAAAGGAGGAACAGTTGAAGGAGGATAACAGGTTCAAATTGCCATGTATAAAAGATATAAGTCATGGGAATGTCATATACAGCACAGGGAATATAGTCAATAATATTGTGATAGGATAGCATGGTGTCAGAGAGTCGCTGATTCATCATAGTGACCATTTCTTTAGGTATATAAATGTTGAATAACTATGGCGTTCCCCAAAACTAATATAATATTGTATATTAGCTACAATTTTAATAAAAATCTTAAGAAAAGTATGCAGGTGATGTATATACAGGCATGTTCAATGAAAGGCCATGCCCAATCCAAAGAGCCCCCCAAAAAGACCTTTTAAAAGGATAGTATTATTTTGTTCCACAACTGAAATACCTTAAAAGTCATTCAAGAATCTGAACCATCAAGAAAGCATTTTTTAAAAAACCTATCAGGATGTAAACGTAAAATTACTTGCATGGATGGTGACTAATAGAAGTAAAATAATAAAATCCATTAAAGGATGACTCAAATACATTCAGTCTCTAATGACTTGACTTTAAAGAGCCAAAAAAAAAAAGAGCAAAAATTGACATATTAGCCCCTGGTAGTCTTAAGTCAGAAATATTAATTCTAGTCACTTTTAAAGCCCTTAAATATATCCTAGTAAACAAAAAGGTCTATAAATTAGACTATATATCTATATCTATATCTATCTATCTATATATATACACATATATATACATATGTATGTATATACACATATAAATATGATATTCATGAATATATATGGATTATAACATATTTGCATATATTGTCTATACAAACATATTTCTAATTAAATTATTTTTAATTATGTGTATTTGGTAGAAAGGAACAAGAAATATGAATTAATCAGTTTGTGAATTTTTTATTTAGAAAAGCTGTAATATAGCACACATCTGAGGAAAACTGTTTGTAGATACTGCCTAATGGGCATTATTCTGTGGGATGACACAGAATCACTAGACACCACAGTACTACAGTGTTGAATTTTCTCATGTTATTATATTTACCAGTGTAATAGCTATTCTTTATTATCACTCATGTTGAAGAATTTGATGAAAATATTACAATCAAATTTCTTAACTGTGGTACACTAAGCAATGGTCTGAGAAGAAGTCAAGATAATATTGTGAAGTCCAGTGAAGAGTAAACAGAAGAACAAAAATGATAATGCCTGGTGTTTGCAAAAGCAGAATTGTCTGCAGTACTTGATTTAATTGAACGGACCAACACCTCCCAAAGCACTGTTGGTCAGAAATTTTCCAGGGAGATGTGAACAGCAGGGGTATATTCCTATGATCAAATAAATTTGGAAACACTAAGTTAAATCAGATTCTTTCATATAGATTTCTCAAAGCTAAAGTGTATTGATAACCTTCAAGGAGGGGAATTATGCTATGCATTGTTTCCAATGTTACTTGACTATAAAACTCTCATATGAAAATTACCCAATCATTCCACAAACTTCTAATGCCTTTGTAGTTTTTTTGACTATCTTCAATTGGGGATTTTCTTCTCATCCCTTTAATACATGCCTAAATCCGCTTTGCTGATTTTTGCTCTTTCCTACTACACACTCATTTCTGTGACTGAAACCATCAGCTCCATGCACGTGACTTTAAATCAATATCATTCTGGAACTGCACACCCAATACGCGTGTTCATTAGTTTCTGTGTGAAGAGAAAGTTCCACTGGGATGGCCAACAGTATCTCAGATATGCACAACTCACATGTTTATCTAACAAACTCTTCCTTAGAGCATAGCATGGCCAGGGCTTGGAACTATTTTCTGGGGAACTAGAGCTCAGTATGATAATATCCCTTACTGAAAAAAGTTTAGTAGAGCATTCTGTCATTCTCTTCTTCTTCCCTGTCTTTGTTACTTTTAATAAACTATGGAAACTGGCTAGTTTTCACAGTGGATCTGAGGTCCTACACATGTGTCAGGATTGACATCAAAAGGCTCATTGTTTCCAGTAGGAAGTCCTGAGGTGGTTCTGAAGCTGCTGACCATGGCTAGGCTGTGCTCGAAACAAAAATAAACATTTTGTGTTCCACGGAAGTTCCTCAGTCATCAAAGTTCTTGAGAGGGAGATTCTACTTTAATGCTACTCATACCTTTCAGATATGATAGGTTATCTTTGTTTCTAACTTAATTGTAACAGTCTACAAAGTATTACTTTTTAATCTTATTCATTTTCCTTCAAATTACCCATTTTACAAAGAGCATTTCCTATGTATTCCCATATTCCCAACAATGTATAGACATATAAAAAATAAAAAACAAAATTATATATGTTTGTGTGTGGGTGTATATACACACACGCATGCATATATATATATATATATATATACACACACATGCACATATAGATGTATATATGTATGTATATACACACATGCATATACACATGCACACACATACTCCCATCATTTGTTTACAGCTATGTCCCCCAGAAGAATAAAAATATGTAAATAAAGTATTTGTGATCTGTGGCAGGCCAGGCTGACTCAACATGGCCCCAATGATCTCTACCTTCTGGTATTTATACAGCCTATATTCAAGGGTGTAATCCTCTTCCCTTGAATATAGGCTGGCCTAAAAATTTACTGCTAACCAATAGTATGTGACTTCCATACTAGCCTACATATGATTATTATTTCTCTCTTGTTAGCTGATTTTCTCTCTTGCTAGGTTTGATAAGTCAACTGTCATATTAGTGAGACTCATGTGGCAAGGAACTGAGGATGGTCTCCAGACAGCAGCCAGAGGAACTGAGGTTCTCATTCAACAGGTCTTGAAGAACTGAATCTTGCCAACGATCAAGCAAATTAACCTGGAAATGATCCTTCCCCAATGAACTGAAAATGATCCTTCTTCAGTTTAGCCTTCAGTTGGGATTGCAGCTCTGTCTAATACATTGATTGCAGTGTTGTGCGGCATTGTAAAGCAGAGGACAGAGCTTAGCCACGCCCAGACTTTTGGCCTGCAGAAACTATGAGATAATATATATGTATAGACTTTAACCTGTAAATTTATGTTAATTTTTTCCACAGCAATCAATAATGAATAAAGTATTAAATATTTGTTGAATAAATAATTTATTTAATTATATTTGGAAGGAATACGTGATTCACACTCAATGCACTTGAAGTTTTGTTTTAGTGCAATTCCATCCTAGTTTTATGATCTGGCCAAATTGTTTTCTCCCTAGAGGTCAGTTTCTTCACCTGTTAAACTAGGATGTTAGGGATGGTCATTTCTAATGTCCGTACTAGCTTTAAGATCTCATGTATACATGTACACATAAATTCATGTGTGTGTATACATATATATATATATATATATATATATATATATATGGGAATTACATAGATTTGTTTTCATTCAAATATGACAAAGATTTGAATGAAATAGTTCATTCTGACGTATTTTAAAGCCAAGAACTAAACAGAATAAAAAACATGTATTTAGTTATAAATTTCATACTGAGACTAAGTTCATGCTACTTTCTAGGAAGCAAAGTCTCAATTTGTAATTCATCCATCTTAACTTCAATAAAATATTTGATTATTTTATTGAAAGAATTAGTAAAAGATATAGCTGCCTTTTGTCAATATCTAATTATTTTACATTGTATAGATAAACAACACGTTGGATTTTGAAAATAGATTCCCATTTTTCTTTAAATAATTAGTCCCCTAAAAATACTGAATTAAGATTTCTAAAATATACTGATCACATAAACCCTATATTTTAAAATATGAGGAGGAAATTTAGTAGTTAAGATTGAACTATCAGTTAGAATCCATATTTTTCTAACAACAAACATTTTGTAGACAAATTTCAAATAGTAAAATCTGATTCATGCAATCCTTCAAAATGCATAACATTACATTGATAGTCTAATTGATTTTTTTGGTGTATTATTAAGACATTTTGGGTCTTCAGTGACCTAAAATATTGAACAAGTTGCATGCACAACCTTTCCTTCTTGACAAAAAAAAGAAAAAGAAAAAGAGAAAAAGAAAGAAAGAAAGAAAGAAAGAAAGAAAGAAGGAAGGAAGGAAGGAAGGAAGGAAGGAAGGAAGGAAGGAAGGAAGGAAGGAAGGAAGGAAGGAAAGAAAGAGAGAGAAAGAGAGAAAGAATGAAAAAGAAATCCTGAATTTGAATCTTTTAAAATCAAACTCAAGATGTAATACTGGTCAAAAACTGTAAACCAGTTATGTTGTAATTATTTTCTATTGCTATAGTAAAAACTTAGTTTCTTAAAACAATAGTCATTTAACGTCTCCTAGTTTCAATGGTTCAAAAGTCTTGGCATGATGTGGCTCGACTGCATTCTCTGGTTAGGCTCCATAAGGCTAACATCAAGTTGTCAACAGGGCTGCATTTCTTACTGGAGATTCCAGGGAAGAGTTGGCCTCCACATTTATTCAATGTGTTGGCAGAATTCTTCTCACGCTTTCCAGGTGTCCCCCTCAGTTTTCAAACTAGCAATGGGGAGTAAGTTCTTCCCACACTTCAAATCTCTCTTCTTCTTTTGCCACATCTCGATGCTTTTAAATATTCATGAGATTACATTGAGCCCGCCTGGATAATTCAGAATAATCTCTAAATTATAACTACTTCTGGGAACTCTTTTTTGCCATGCAATGTAACATAATCACTGGGATGACACCAAGGGATAAAAATCATGAGGGCCAAAATTCAGCTCTTCCTTTTCATCTCAAATCTTGAGGTGCTGTATTATTTGAAGTATTCAGTTTTATTATTCTTTTGATATTAAATTTTAAATGTAAGGCCAAATTTATTTTTACATAAAGGAAACACTAAATGTTTACAATCATCAGTTGTTACCCAAAATGTAAACTTTAGCAGAAAATAATTTAGTTACAGAAATAATAAAGAAAAAGTTACCTTTTGACACTGTCTTTGTTTCTGGTTTTTCTTTTTTCTCAATTTTTTCCTTGTGAGCAGCTTAAACAGAAAATTTTATATTAGTACACCCTTTTAATAGATTTCAAGACTAAGCTTTATCTTTAACCTCAGTTTTATAGCCACCAAAATCATGAACAATTCTGAGATTGATGACATTTATGAGCCTAATTCAGGAATAGTTACCAGTGTAATAATAACTGGAGTTAAATTTTTAAGACATTGCATTAAGACTTAGAAAGCATTTTCAAAACTAGTCCCCCTTCCCCGTTAAAGTTATTATTCCAAAGAGATAACATTTTAAAGAAACAAACTAAGAGAGAAAAATTTTATAAGGATTTGTTGAAAGATATATCATTTTATCAGAAAAAAGCACTCTCATTAGGATTAATAAAAAGAAATATTGAAATCAGCACTAGAGCTTTGATTAAACACAGTATGTCTCAACAATGACATAACTGAGATGTAGGTCTCAGTACATGGGACTTTCGTATGCATTAATAAAATGCTTGGCTTCTCTGGTCACTGCTCACCAAATGCCCTTCACTCCAAAAACATTTTGACAACCAATTCCCCTCCCCCCACTAAATACCTCCTAGGGATAGCACCTCTGGATGAGAGCTACCAAAAGAAAATAAAGTCATAAAGGATTATTGACTGAGTGCCGCTTCTTAATTGAACAGCATTCAACATGATACCTGAAACATTATATCTTCTCATTGTATATGTTAATAAATTAATAAATCAATATGACTTTATTTTACTAACTTCTATGTTATTTACATAAACTAGTAAAATCTTGTCTCTCAATTGTTTAAATAAAGGAGTTCTGAGAAGTACAACAGCATGCACAGCTTATTTTTATAATTCAAATATATTAAACTGTGTGGTTTGGTAGTTTTCCAAATTACCGTATGTTTTGACATTTACATGCTATCTGTGAAAGAAAAATAATGGAAATTAAAGAAATTATAGAAAATTAAATGTTAACATAAATTTAATAGTTGGGTTAAGAAAAGAGCCAAATTATTAGAGTAAAAAATTTGAGCCCCAATTCTTTGCATTTCTCCAACAATAGAGGAATAGTAATGTTTATCAGCTTTACTTGTACTACAAAAAGGAGACAATATGCTTGAAATATGTGTTTAAGAACTGTTATTTTAAAATATAGTGTATGATATTTGCAAATAATACCTCCAATAGGAGGCGAAATCCATATACATGAAGAACTCATGCAACTCAATAACAACAAAAAAATCAATCCAATTAAAAAATGGGCAGAGAATCTGAACAGACACTTTTCCCAAGACATACAAATGACCAACAGATATATGAAAAAGCGCTCAACTTCACTAGCTATAAGGGAATGCAAATCAAAACTATAATGAGATAGCACTTCACACCTATTAAAATGACAATTATCAACAAGACAAGAAATAAGTGTTGGAGAGGATGTGGTGAAAAATGTATCCTCATACAATGCTGGTGGGAATGTGAATTGGTACAGTTGCTATGGAAAACATTATGGAAGTTCCTTAAAAAATTAAGAATTGAGCTACCATGTGATGTAGCAATCCTTTTTCTGGGTATCTACCTAAAAATTTGAAAACATTTATTCATAAAGATATATGTACTTCTATGTTAACTGCAGCATTATTCATGGTGGCCAAGACATGGAAACAGCCCAAGTGTCCTTTGATGGATGATTGGATAAAGAACATGTGGTACATATATACAATGGAATATTACTCAGTCATAAGAAAGGATGAAATACTGCCATTTGGATGGATCTTGAGAGTATTAGGTTAAGTGAAACAAGTCACACAGAAAAGGACAAGAACCATATGATTTCACTTATATGTGGAATATAACATGGAAAACAGCAAATGAACAAACAAACAAAAAAAACTTTGATAGACAACAGTATGGTGGCTACCACAGAAGGGGGGTTGGTGGAGATAGAAGAGGGTAAAGAGGGTCAAATATGTGGTAATGGAGGGAGACTGTGGACTTTGGGTGGTAAACACACAGTGCTATATACAGATGATGGACTACAGAAATGTACACTTGAAATTTATATAGTCTCATTAACCAATGTCACCCCAGTAAATTTAATAAAAAATAGATCAAATGAGGTAATGCCTATAATATAGAAAAGAAAATAGTCTATGAGTGATTTCCCATCTCTGAATCTTTCAGAGATGATTCAGTCTCATTGAAAGCTTAAAGGACAATGTCCAGTTGAAGACTGATTGATCTTGGCAGCTGCAGAGCTACGAGATAGCACCTGTCTTCCCCTCCAGGATTTCAGCCTCTATACATCTCAGCTTGCCCCACAGTCACCTCTGATAGCATTTGGGGTTATGGGGAATATACTGGACAATAGCTGAAGGAGCACTATGCCAGGCTAAGAGGGGCACAGTTCACACAAGGTCATGGTGCTACAGCATAACCATTTATAGCATAAAAAACAAACTCCTTTAACTGGCATACAATAAATAAAAGGGCCATTAAAATGGAGCATTTTCAATTTGGACAAATTTCCTGCAACATTTATAATTAAAGGGCAACAAATTCTCAATAATTTTTTTAACAAAAATATTTAGCCACTGTGAAGGTTTCAAAAAAGCCATAAGAAATATCAGATTATTTTATCTAATCAGAGTACACAGAATCTGATTCTAATAATTCCATATAACTCAGTAGCAGACAGGAAACGGATAACTGTATCTAGAAAAAAAAAGATGGCTGTACTGAAATTCATGGATATTATCACTAAGTAAACATTAACAAAATAACAACTATTTAATTCAAATTTTCAAGTGTGAATATATAGTAAAGAAGATAGGAGCATGTTTCAACTGATATGATTCTTAGATATCATAAAACATTCTATCTAAGTGGAATGTTTCAAAAACAAGATAATTCAGCAGGCTATGCACATTGTGGACACATAAATCAACTGAAATCTAGCCTAAATACCCTAGACAAATGTCACTCTTAAACAAGAGCAAAACATTAAATTAGAATTTTATTTCTCATCACACGTTGAAATGTATTTTTGATGAATTAAAGTTAAATGTAAAATGTAAAACATTTTTAAAGCTTGAGGAAAATATTAGTAACTATTGATTTAATCTTTGGATGAAGATTTAAAAGCAAAAATACTAAAAGAAAATATCAAAATACCTAGCCACATAAAAATTCAAGACTCTCAACTCACACACAGAGATATCACACACACACACACACACACACTCACTCACAAATCTCTATCTACACAGAGAGAAACCCTAACATTAACTACAAAACTAACAGAGAACAATATTTGAAAAAGTGACAGATCAGGGATATGTGCCCAAATGACATGCACAAATATCATTAGGAGAAATGGGTAATGAGTGTAAAAAGTTACACAAGAAATATACGTTGCTAAAACTCATAGTTAAATCCTTCAATCTATAAGTAAGTGGTTAAAGATAAAGTGGAAGAAAGTATCTGTATTTAAACATTTTTCTTTGATAGAATGAGGAAAATATCTATTTACTTATATGGAAAGATTTCTAGGACATACTGATAAATTATAAAAGCAAGAGTATAGGACATGCATAATTTTGTAATGTCCTATACTCTGGCTTTTATAATTTATCAATATGTCCTGGAGATCTTTCCATCTATAGGGAGAAACAATAACCTATAATATCTTATAAATGCACAAGTAAGCTCTGAAATACACACGTAAAACTCATAAAAGTGATGACTGTATTTATATGTAGGTAGGATGGAATGGTGACCTGGAGGTGGGAGCAAGGCAAGAAGAAGATTTTCACAATGTATTTTTATGTATTAAACAATGAGTCTGCATTGCACATTCTAAACAAATAAACAAAAATGAAAAAACCTAAAAGTCCAGTATAATAGGTAATCAAAGGATGCAAGTTAAATAATGAAGTACACTTTTTTTTTAACCTATCAAATAGGCAAATATTTACTGAAATAACATTTTCATTGTTGGCTGAGGCAGTCTCAAAACTGCCTGGGAAAAAATTGGCACAACTTTTCTAGACAGTAACCTGGTAATAGAGTTCAAAAGTCTTAAGTATATTAATTCCTTTAACCCAGAAATTACTCTTTTCAGATTCAACTCTAAAGAAATTATCATAATATAATTAAAAACATAAATGTATGGTCATCTAAAATCTGATTGTAAAGAAGGAGAGGTCAAACAGGAAAGGACCAATGTGTAAAAACAACAATAAGAAAAACAGCATACCTTTCTTTTCAGGTTTTTCTTTTTCTTTTACTTTATCTTTGTCTTTTCCTTTTTCTCTGTGTGTAACTGGAAAGAAGCAGACAATACTTTTTTATTTAAATAAATAGAATAAATTATGGGATGATTGTATGGCAGTCTTTGAGGTCCTAACTTATTGGCTGCCTTTAGAAATTTTTCTTTAGCTGGCATGAGGTTTTACACAGTTAGAGGTTTAAACATTAAGATAATTATAGATTTCTTTAATTTCTATTTTTATTTCACATCCAAGCACAAACTCACACCAAAACCAGTCTATTGCAAAGATAATAATATCCCTCAGCTTTTCCAAATCTATAACTTTACCTTAATTAAATGGAAAGTGTAAAAAATGTATCATGCCATATGCCAAAGGAACCCAGCTCAATACTGGAGGAATGCCAAAAATATGAGAACAAAAATACAGGAGATAATCTTCTGAACCTGAAGCAAATAATCAACCTAAATAGTATGTGGTAGTCTTCTACAGAAACAATCCACAATAAAAGTTTTTGAAAATATAGTGGGATGACAGCAATATCCTTTCAAAACCAAATCCTTTCAAAGTAAACAAAATCTAATTTAATGTGAGCTGTGAACCAAGTAATTAATATAGTGGGGCTCCAATTTAAGTCAAAATTTTACCCCACAATTTAGTCATAACTCTTATTAATGGCACCACCAATTTTCTAAGCTAGAAATATGGGACAGATGTAGGATTTGTCTTTTATTTTCCATTTTTGTTCATTTATCCAGCTCTTTCAATCATACCTGTTTAATATTTCTCTTACCCATCTTTCACTCAAGATTATATTCCCTGCCTATCATTTATTTACATAAAAATATAGGAAGGGCACCTGCCAAGTGCTGAAGACCCTGATAGGCAAGACAGACTCGATTTCTGTCATCATGATGTCAACAAGCTAATGGATGATGGATGCTAAACAAATACTTACAAAGATAGTTAATTGCAGTTAGTGTAATTGCTACGAAGACAATATTCCCAGTGGCATGTCGGTGTATACAAGGAGACTTTAACGTAGTCTGTGTGATTGGAGAATGCTCCTTGGTAGAAGTGACATTTAAGGATATGAAAGATGAAAAGAAACCAACCTTGTAAGGGAGTGGGTAGGAGAAAGCGGAAAGGAATGTTTCCAAAAGTTGAAGTAGGATGAGCACGGGTAGATTATTATTACACATACTATTATAATAATATCCTGACTAGTCTCTGAACCTTTAGATTTAGATTTTTCTCTCTCAGAGTAACTTGTATTACATGAATATATGATTATACCATTGACCTCTTTGTTATAAATAGTATCTCCCTCATTGCTTAGTATGGTATCTGTCACATAGTAGGTGCTATATCAAATATACAAATGTGTCATTGTTCTAGTGATCTGACATTTGCTTAGCAACCCCATCTTATCTACCAGGAATTTTCCCTTGGACTTTACATTCCATTTATTTCAAAATTCTGGAAGCTCCACAAGCACACCCTGTGCCCTATGAAATGCCTTTACATCTCTATCTGCTCAGGTCTTCCACCTAGAATTCCCACACCTAAATTTCCTCTCTTCCATGCACCCTCTGCGTCGTGTCTCAAGGCCTTCATCTCTATTAAATGTCCTTTGATCTCTACTCATTTCATGCACCAACCGCGCCATGTGTATAATTCTATTTTAGCAATTAAATAATAATACCATAATTATTTGTATGTCTTACTATAAAATTGCTTTAGGGACTATTATTTTATTTTTGCATCTGTGGCTCATTATATGGTGTCTCTCACATAGTGGACTCTCAATAGATACTTCTGAATGAGAGGAATTCTAAAATATTATAGGAAGAATTATTTTCATTTTCTACTGAAATTCGATTTATTGATGATGTGATATAGATATAATAAGAATTGTGTGCTTCCAGCTGTTTAAAAGTTTTATAATGTGTTAAAAATTTCTTAGATAATTAAAACCCACTGAGAAACAAGAAAAAAAATACCGTAGAACATTATTTTGTCTTTTCGCATTCAGTGATTCTTCTAGGTATTTCTGAGTTACTAAATTCAAAATAAAAATCTGACAAAATAAGAAGAGGACATTCGTATTCACACATGGCCACAAATGGCTTATTTTGGTTTCTTTGAATCACTCTTAACTAAGCTGAAAAAAAAAATATTGGCAGAAACAAAACCTCTTTTAAACTTTCTCTAGGGGAAACCAAGTTTGTGTGAGATAAGCAGTGCTTTTGGAACCCTGATTGGCAAGACCCCCAAGAGAACACCTAATCGGAGTCTCTGCCTCTGTGATAGGCCAGACTTCACCCACTTTGGACAGCTGGCTGTCCACTCCACTAAAGGATTTTGCGATTGACATGTGCATGGGAGTAAATGGGAGAATTAATAGTACAAAATCAGAAGAGCAAGGGGGCTGAATTCAGACACAAATTAGCATATTAATTCTCTATTTCTATTACCCTGGGGGAAAATCTGGTTCCTCAGAGTTGTGATTTACAGACACAGTCCTGTAGGTTGGAATTTCATTATCACTCTCAGAAATGGCACCGTAATACTGTTTCATGAAGCAGCTGGACTCATATACTCTAGGGGAGCTGTTCAAAATGGCAGAGAGCCACTAAAGCTTCTTGGATAGAAACTTAAACTTTGGCAAGATTGAGCTCGAATACCAAGTTTTGAAATTTCTGTCATCAAAACAATGCAATCATCAGTAATTGCCTTAATAATAACTCTAAAATAAAAATAATTTGCTACAACAGCTGCATTTTCTTTGACATCTCTTTGTTTAGAAACCATAACCAGAAGTTTTTATACGGATGAAGAAAGTACTCTTTTTGGCACCAGCTCTATTTGGCAGGTTACATCTTAGCTAGGACAGTTTTAGAACAGGGTAAAATAAGCTTGTTGCACCTGCTGGAGCTTAATTTGTTTGTCATCCTTATTTACAAGATACAAAAGTCCCTTAGGTATGTAGATAATTAAAAACAAATGGAATCCACCAGTTGGAATGGCCCTGATGTTTGGCATCTGAGTTGGCATGGGCCTGCTGTTCCTGCACTTGCCCAGACTCTGACCTTTCCCTGACCAGAACATTCAGCTCAACTCAACTTTGAAGCTCATCGCTCGAAACTCCCTCCCCATATGGTCCCTCTCCAGCACTCTGCAAGCCGTGCTCTGCTTTCACAGCCCTTAGGCCTGGCCACCTGCCAGCGGCTCTGTGTTCTTTACAGAAGTGTATTGGAGCTCACAGTGCTCCTAACCTTGAGCTTCTCATCCAGCAAAACTTTATCCAAGCCAAGCAGTAGGCATTCAGGGCCAGGTTGTCAAAGCTGTTTGCTGATTTCTCTGCTCTTAGTTAAAAAAATCAAAAGTTTTGGTGCCCAAATGTCAAAGTACTGATTTGTATAGGTTACTATATTCTTCAATAGATGGTTAGCAGATAAATTTAATTAACCAAAACTCTGGAACCTAGGGGCAGCTGGGTGGCTCAGTTGGTTAGAGCACAAGCTCTGAACAACAGGATTGCCGGTTTGATTCCCACATGGGCCCGTGAGCTGCGCCCTCCACAACTAGATTAAAGACAACAAACTGCCACTGAGCTTCTGGAGGGGCGGCCAGATGGTTCAGTTGGTTAGAACGCAAGCTCTCAACAAGGTTGCTGGTTCAATTCCCGTGTGGGATGGTGGGCTGCACCTCCTGCCACTAAGGACTGAAAACAGCAACTGGACTTAGAGCTGGTGGAGTTGGGCTGTGCCCTCCACAACTAGATTGATGGACAACGACTTGGAGCTGATGGGCCCTGGAGAAACACACTGTTCCCCAATATTCCCCAATAAAAATTAAAAAAACACACACACAACAACTCTGGAAACTATACTTGACTACAGAGCTACTGTACAGGATTGATCTTGAGTGCACAAACCAGAAGAAATCAGATGGAAAAGCAAGTAACCATTACACCTTTGTATTATAAAAGACTGGGGAGAATGGTTAGCTGTAATAGATTTTGCTGATGTTTCTTTTAATTATTTTCAATACTGCTCAGTTTTCTGGTGCTTTTGTGGTAGGAGGTATCAGCACTGAAGTGGTCTGTAAAGTTTAAGTAGGTCAACATTTCAAAGAGCTTCATAAAATTCATATATATCCATGTTTTGAATTAATCATTTTTTTATGAAAAAAACAAGATATACATTCATTTTAAACCCTTTAAAATGTTTCTGCTTTTGCCACCACTACACAAAAATGCCAGATGTGCTCTTGATTAGCGCGTACGTTTTTGTGTGTGTTTCACGTTTTTTGTAACTAATTTGTACAATTTCCATTCTATGCTAAGGCAAAATGATCCACACAGTTTGCAACAGAAAACCATTTTTGAGTACAGAAGCTTCTCAAAGATTGTATTATTCATTTGTCCTACAGGAAGAATTTGTCATTTTTAATTCAATATAAACACACAACTTTAGAGGTGGTTGGAACCTAAGAGGCCAATTAGCCTCTTTCCTGGATAAGAAACCACAGGCTTGTAAGAAGTCCATTACAGAGGTGAATATGAATATAGTTAGTAGATTGTTAAACTAGTACTCCTGCCCAAAACTAGGCTGCCTTGTACATCCCAAGATTGTAAACTTGTTCTGAGCCAAGTGTATTGATTAGATTCTCCAAGCATGTTATCTACAATCTAGCCTAACAATAGCATGTATACTTCATTTTCATAATAAAATTTTATTTATTTATATAAAGCGAAGTAAAACTGATAGAAGAGAAAAATAAAAGTTTATGTAACACAGCTGATTAATTAAGTTATGGACTTTGAAAGCATATTTATAAAGGACTCTAGCATATTTAGATATATTTTAATGTCCCGTCCTTTTTGGCTTTTGAGCCTCATCTTCAGCAAAATCCCTTGCTAGTCTTTGATTCCCCACTATAATTGTTTCCCGGAAACAATCCTAAGCTCGTCAACCATTATTATTGTTAGTAAGTTATCCTTTTTAAAAATGTCCCTTTGACTTTGTGCATGTGATAATTCTTATGGGATGAATTATGTCACCTCAAAAAGATGTGTTAACCTACAGTACGTCAGAATGTGACCTTGGTTGGAATTTGGGTCTTTATAGAGGTAGTTGAGTTAAATTGCAATCACTACGGTGAAACCTAATTGAATATGACTGGTGTCTTTATGAAAAGGGGAAATTTAGAGATATACACACAGAAGAAAGAGACAGAGACACAGAGACCAGCATTTGAAGATGAAGGCAGAGATTGGAGTGATTCATCTACAAGCCAAGGATAGCCAGCAAACCCCCAGGAAGCTGGGAGAAGCAAGAAAAACTCTCCCTCACAGTCCTCGGAGGAAATCAACTCTGCTGAGATGGTGACTTTGGAGACAGTGTATAGGCTACTACATTCTTCAATTGATGGTTTGCAACTCAATTTAATTAACCTCTATAGCTTTGAGACAGCAAATTTCTCTTATTTTAAGCTACCCAGGCTTTGATACTTTGTTACAGCAGCCCTCGGAAACTAAATCCCGGAAAACAACTACTAATCCCAACTCACCCAATCCTCTCAGTCTCTACCAAAAAACTACAATCAAGCCCACTCTGCAACTAAGGCAACCAGTTGCTTCCTTAAACACCATCTCTCCTCCAAGACATCTCTTTGTGGAAGACTCACCACATGATGGTATACTGAATATTTGCTTTTCTTTAGATCTCTCATTGGACTGAGTCTTACTCTTCATTGGATTTTTAGTGTTCAGTGTGGTGTTTGGCACAAAGTAAGTGCTGTGAATAAATTAATGTGATTATTGCCTAATGACTATGGGCAAATTTTTTCCATTTATAGTATCTGCCTTCCAGGTTACCTCCGTTCCCTTGGCTGGCCCACTCTGGTTGACACATGCCATCCATCAGCACACACTTCTGCCATGTGAAGAGCCTCCCAATTTCTGAGGTCAGTTCTTCACCTGAACACCCAACAACCCAAGTGGATACAGCAGAAGCCGATTGCTCTGAATGCCCAAAAGGCCCTCTTTTTAGTCTAGGAGACATCTTGGACAAAGTTCTCTCCTCTAATTGTATGTTTACCCCTGGATTCTAGTCTTTTCTGGTTCGCTCTGTTCTATAAGTAAATTGAAATGCTTAATAGTTAAATAAAAAACTAAATGTTATTAGAAAACAATAATGAAATTTCTAATTGCAAAGAAACAAGGCAATATGCAATTAAAAAAATACAAAACAACTAAATAGAGGAAAAAACAGCAGGAAAAGAATGCTACTATTTATCGCTGGATAATTGGTTTGTTGTAGTTTTTCTTTATTTTTTGCATTTTTAAAATTGTCCAAATTAATCTATATTATTAATCTATATTATTTTAATCTATATATTATTATACATTTTACTGTGGGTGTTTCCTAATTTCATTTTACAGATTATTTCTGTTTTAATATGGAGCTTACTATCAAATACTTCAATTGTTTCTGACATTACAGTGACCCAATTAAATAAATTTGACATTACAGTGACCCAATTAAAGCTGAATAATTATATATATTTGAAAATGAACACAGACTTGTTGAAGGAAAAATAATTGTTCGTAAGAATCAAATACAGATTAACAAAATAGAGAAAATGAATGCTTTATTAATTGCTTTATTAATTATTTCAACATTTACTGATTGTGTTTCATGTATTGCTTACTTAGTTAGATGTTAGAATAATCATTAATTTTATATTAGCACATACATTCAGAGCTGGTAGGAACCAGAGAGACCATTGAGCCTGAATTATTTTGTTCGTGGCTATAGAAACACAGAATCATAAATGTCACGGATGGCCTTAGAACATATATGAAGACAAACACAGTTCCTGCCCTCATGAGTTAGGTCATTATACCCACAATTAAAATTTGTCAGATGCTTGAAAGGGCAAAGACAGGTGTAACGCTTCCATACAGAAAGTGCCTAAATGCCTCCAGAGTGAGGGACAGCAGAGGAGGCCCATTAAAGGAACTGACATTCCATGTAAGAATCAAAGAAAAACGCAGAAGCCTCACAAGCGACTACACAGGAAGGAAGGGCCTGACAGCCAAAGAGAACAGGGTACACATAAGCACAGAGTTATGAAACAGCAGCAGTGCCTGCTTAGGGACTACCAATAGTTCAGCTTGTCTATAGCAGAGGGGATTTTGGTGGGGTCTGACCATGGAGAGCACAGGGAGAGAGTTGGGAGTGGAGGGCTATTGATGAGTAGGTTGCAGAGGAGGGAGTGTATGTGGTAAATTGCACAAAGCTGGAAATTTGTAGGGCTATCAGTGATCATGTGAATAGGGCCTTATATAGCCTGGTAGAAAATGTGGCTTTTATTTCTGAAGCACTGTGATGGCAACAGATAGATTTAAGCCTGTGTGTGGCATGAATTGCATGGATTTGAGGTGTTAATTCAGGTAAGTTAAGAAGTGATCATCATAATCTAATTGAGAGATGATTGTGGAAGAGATAGCAGTGGGAGAGGAGAGGCAAGAATAGAATAAATCACAGTGAAAAGGGAGTATGACAAGGAGCCAAGCATGACTGGACTTTGGTATTGAAAGACACTGGGCAGCCTATGACAGAGATTGTAACTTAAGTGCCTTTAGAGATAAGGCAGATGAATAAATGTCTGCTCCAGTAGTGATATAAGAGAGTGGTGAAGACTGATAAAGAGTGGGTGCAGGCCCCACCTAAAGACATCCAGGTGTATGTTATTTTAAAATACTGGCTGGTCAAAGGAAACCTCTGTAGGATATACCTAAACTCTAGGCCATCAGTTTATTTGACAGTGATTCTCACCTTTGTTACTCATTTGAATTATTAGAAAAGCTAGACTCGAACTCTGCCCTTATCCCCCAAACATTACTGGCCCCAGAATACAGTGTGCATATTTTTTAAACTATCTAGATGATTCTAAAGTCCAGTCGGGGGTGAGTACTACCAAAGGCAACAACAACTCCACAATTTTAGCTTGCATAACTTTGGTGGATAGTAACGTCAATTATTAGGAAAAAGAATACAGAGATGAAGACATTTCATGCCATAGAAGTTAATAAAGTCTTCAAATACAGTGAGTGAAATAAATTAGTTATCAGTGTTCAGTCAGATGACGACAGATGTGGAGGAGGGTCCAGGGACTTTTCACGTTCAACTACTTCAGTTTTTATCAAATCTCAAAAGTAATTTATCACCACAGATCCTAAATTAATCATTATCTTGAAATGTGAAGAGATTATCCAATTAAAAAAAAATACTTTGAGATGTCCAGGACACTCTCAAGTTTTTGATTTAAGGTGTGAACATTAAGGACATTAAGTATGAATTTCTAATTAGGAATTTATATTATGATATCTTAAGGAAATCATGGCACTGTTTTGGCCACACATAAACTTTATCCTTTTTCTGTCACTATTTTTTCTTTTCTTTTCAGACATTGATGCATATAGTTGTTTATACCTATAAAGGATGTCCAGACTATTGACTACTGGAAGAGACTGACCAATATTTCTTATCTTTTAACACATGGCTCCAAACTAACTTTTTCAAGCTAACTTCTGCCAGAGCCAATTTCAATGCCCACAACTCCTATAGTGTGGTGAACTTATTTTGCCTGCTCACCAGGGGCTTTTTATATTAGCAAAAATTTAGTGACTATCATTTTGGTAATCCAGGAAAAGTTAAATTTTGGTTGTAAGTTTCTTCTAAGCAAATATAAAGTTTCATTGTATTACTATATTAATTCAATACCAGGTAAGAAGTATATACACTACACTGATCCTCTTTATAAATAACTCATTACCTCTTTTAGGGAAGAAAAAACAAAACACGAGGTTAATTCAAAAGTAAACATTAACGTTTCCAAGCTTATTCCTTAAAACCAAAAGAAGTCCTCATTGCCAAGTTAATAATTAAAGGGTTTACTCTTCAGCTCTATAAAACTGTTTCTTTTTTTCCTAATGAAAAATATCAAACAAAATAAATAGATGGACAAAATAGGAACAAAAGTTATCTTGGACTCATGAATTAAAATCACTTAGATAAAAAGTACCTAATTTTCTAGGAAAAAGAGTCAGAATTGAAACATTAATTTTTTGATATTTTAAAAATAAATTAGCATGTTTTTATAGAATTATTTTGGAAATGTATGTTCTCTGGGATTCATATTCATTTGTTTTCTCTATTCCAGTTTATGAGTTAATCATCTATTAGGTGTAGAGTTTAAGGGCTTTCCCTTAAGTAACTTCGCACGCTTAAAACCCTTTAGAATACCATATGAATCCCTTGAAGGAGGAAAAACAGAGACAATAGGATGTGAGCTGGCTTCTGTCATCACCAAAAATTTTATAGTCCCCCAAAATATACTAGCTTTAGCTTAATGGATATTTTTAGGCTCAGACATGTGCTGGTTTTTCTATAACCATTACAGGCTGCTATTACCTTGGATATATTGTATTATTTCTTTTAAGAGTTCAAAATGCTTTGATAGCAATTTAAATGTCTAATTATCTGTCACATATAACCATGACTGACATAGAGTGAGGCATATATAAAACATGTATTTATCTACATATGCGAACAGTTATAAAATCACATTTATTTTCACTGAGGTGCTTGGGAATAAAAAAAAAAAAAACGGTATTACTCTACCTGGATCAGTAAACAAAGCAGTAAAATGAAATCATTTGTTCATATTCACACAGAAAAATTGTGGAAAAAAGTAACTATTTCTGAAGCCCATTTCAGTGTTAAACAGCTAAAGCTCCATTTTTCTTTTTTCTCCTTGAAAAATATTCGCTTTCCCCAAATATATTTGGTCTATTCAGGAAATATATTCAGGAACTAATCTTCAGCCCAGCCTTTGAGAAATTTATTTCAAACCTCAGCCAAATTCACTGTTTTAATTATGCAAGACTCACTAGTTTAATAAACCCACTCTACAGCCCACTGCTCAAAGTCTTTAACAGCAGGATTCTAATAGAGCCAGGTCCAAAATGGAAATGGTACCATCTGCATCACCACATTCACTACAGCAGCACTGCTATTAAATTAATAGTACAGTGTGCAAGATAAGAGAAACCTCAATCGTGCGCAACCAGTTGAGTTTCTATTTAACCTCCAGCAGATAGAAACACATGCTAGTTCAGTCATGGCTAGTCAATCCATACCTAAGAGCTGTGTCCAATTTCCCTGACCAAAGGAATTAAGAACAAAAACAGGAAAGGGAAAAGTAAGAAGACATTAGTTCCCTAAGTAGAAATATAAATAGGTTTCAACTGATTAAGCTTCAAAGTCTCTGATTGTATAAGAATTGGATGACCAATCTGAAACAAATTCAAACATTAGGATTAAAGATATAAAGTCTGCAGAATGATATGAGCTCTTCACAAACGGGAAGTACATGAAGTATATATATATATTTTTTTTTGAATGACATTTTATAGTAGATTCACATATGGCCATCAATTTAGGTTAATTAGAACTTCTCATATTTGATACTTTACTATTTTGCAACTTTTATTTTGCAAAAATTTCATTAACCAGTTTTTGACCTAATAAATATTAGACAATATTCAATTTTTATCTGAGGAAAATTTTTTCACTTTCTGTCTGTATCACACAATAATAATAAAATGCGAAATCATGTGACACTTACCACTGGGGAAACCTAGCCATATTTCGAAATATGTCACTTTGAATGTTTTTGCTTCCTGTATGTTTCTTTAAAGCGTTTGGCTTTGTGAGTCACCCCAGAAAAGTGATGCTTGTAAGATGAACAACACAGTGTTGGCCACTGTGAATATGCCTGTCATGCAAGATTGTAGTTTCTAGATTCAGTTCAGCTGAAAGGGATAGTCATTATTATGTTGTTGCCATTTATCTATCCCTTAAGCCTATGTAAGAAAGCCGTGGGGCCTTGGCAGTATGCAGCGAGGCAATGTAATGACTGCATTTCTGTACCAAAGATTTTAAAAATATTGCATGGCATAAAAAATTCAATGTTAAAAAAAATTGAACTCCGATTTATTTTAGAAACTTATTAAAAGAAAAAAAAATATTTGCCAGTAGGTCAAAAAAATATGTTTGTGGTACTACATTAGTAAAAACCAGTTGTAAATAACTCAAAGGTTGTCATACATTTTGAAGTTACTTTGATTCCAATCATTAAATTATTTATACATTTATACCTGAAGTTAAAATAGGTAATAAAGGTACTTATTTAAACACTAACAAAAATTAAAACAAAAGAAAACTAAACATGAAAACTTTTCTTTCTCCCACATAAAAATACAAAAATTTTTATATCCTAAATAAAAATAAGAAACACAAAATTAAACATTTACCTTTGGTTTGTATTTTCTTTTCAGGTTTCTTCTGCTTTTCGGTTTTTTCTTTGTGTATTTCTATGGGAAAATAGAATTTATCATTTAAAAGCTCTTTGAAAATATACGAAATATACAAGTTTAGCTATGACTTAAACTTTATAATTCCACCACAAAGTCTAAATTATTATATCTGACAAGCTTGTAGGTGTCTACAAGAGTTTATAACATATTACTACATAAGTCACTCATTTATTGAAATAAGGAAAAATTTGAGTTATCTCAAAATTAGTTACCCGATAAAGCTTAAAATCTTACATCAATGAAGATATGTTGTCACTGTTTGTGGTGCTAAAATTTATCACAAACTATAATCATGTTTTATATTAATTACTCTCAATACAAATTAAGAATCCTTGGTAAAAATGTCATTTATATTTAGGAAGACTTAGTTTTTAGATACAAAATTAAGAATTTGTGAAATGAACTGTAACAACTATGTAATAGGAAACATCTCAGAAGCAGTGACTCTAAACTATATTTATAATCAGAATTTGGTATTGCATTTAACCAATAATTACTGCATGAAGATATGATAATTTCATAAAATAAGTTAGTTTTTTTCCCCAAGTATCAGGTTTTCACAAATATATTGAATTTGTGCTAGCTTCAGTAGACACACATCAACAAGGCTTAGAAACAAAGATAGTTCTGAATTGGCAGTTAATTTGGATAGAAATAAATTTGAGATTAGAGTTTACAAATATGATTCCACCTCTGAAAAGTGACTTAATCTTAAATATCATGTTTTTTCTCATAAAAATGCTGATGATGTTTACTTGTTTGTTTATTCTACAGATTATCTGAGATGGTGCTAATCATCTTACACATTTAAATTTTCCCTTTGTAAATTTCATGGATTTTCTTCTAAAAGTCTGAAATCAAGATCAACCATAAGAAAATCCTAAATATCTTCAGAAAAGACAGTTACTGACTTTCATTCATCTGTGAAGGGGGTAATCACTATTGTGAAGTTTTCCTCCCCTCATTTTCCTCATTAATCCATCATCATACTATTTGCAGGCCACTCCTCCACTCTTATCCTATCCCTGACTTTGCATTTGGCAATGGAGATGCAAAAGAGTTAATACACATCTCTGAAATATAAAATTATCCAAAGTTCAAGAAAGATCTCCAAAGTGCATAAGAAACTTCCATCTTCCTGCCTCTATCACCATGTGTTTAATCTCTTCCCAATATGACTCCAAATCCTACTCCAAAGCAGATTTTCTCATCATAGCATCATTGACTTTTTGGGTGAACCATTATTTGGGAGTGGAATGGGGCTATTCTCTGTACTCCATGGTATCTAGCAGCATCACTGGTCTCTATCTGTTAGATTTCCATAGCCCCACCCCCAGTCATGACTATGAAAAATGTCTTTAGACATTGCCAAATGCTCCTGTAGGGCAAAATGACCCCAAAGAATTTGTTCAGATGGTTCAGGACTGCAGTTCTATTTCTGTGCGCTTGCGCCCTATCATATTTCCATAATTATGTAACAAGAATAGTGCTGTGCTGTAATCTATCATATGGAGCTATATGCATGGAAACTTTAATCAGCCTTTTAAGAAATGTATTCGGTTTGCAAAGGCACAATAAAGTTGCATTTATAGACTATAGGCAATAAAGCTATAATAAATCTTATTTCACACACACACACACACACACACACACACAGAGATCTTGTATCTTTAAAACTGCTCTAAAGATACAAGATAAGCGGCCTAATCACTCTTGTCACTACCTAGACATACACTGTCCAATGTAGTAGTCACTAGTCATACGCATATTAAGGACATGATACATGGTTTGTTCAAATTAAGATGTGCTATAAGAGCCAGTACATACTGGATTATGAAGATTCAATATAAAAAAGAATGTAAAATATCCCATTAATGAATTTATATTAATGACCTTTTAGAATGATATTATTTTGGACATATTGATTGTGATGGTTTTTATTTATGTCTTGACTTGGCTAGATTGCTATCCCAAGTCATTCAAATGAACCGTAATCTAAGAGTTGCTGTGAAAGTATTTTGCAGATCTAATTAAAGTCCCTAATTCATTGACTTTAAATAAGAAGATGATTCTGTATCATGTGGGTGGGCTTGTTTGATTCCATTGGACGGCCTTAGAAAACAGGTCTGAGGTTTACCAAGTAGGGGGAAGAAATTCTGTCCATGGAGGGCAATTTTGGCCCCTGCCCATGGGCTCAAGTTTGCTTGTAATCTTCCCTTCCTGACTTACTTAGCCAGTCCTCACAATCACATAAGCCAAACCCTTGTAATATGTGTCTTAACATGTAAACACATGTGCATAATCACCTCCTGGCTCTGCTACTCTTAGTGAGCCCTAACTGAAATACAGATTGGGTTAAATAAGACATGTTATTAAAATTAATGTTATATTATTCTTTTTACTTTTTGTACTGTGGCTACTTGAAAATTTTAAATTGCATATGTGGCTCACATTATAGCACTATTGGACAGTGCTGGTCTAGACCCATGGGTGGGCAAATTATTTTTTTTGTTTTTCCTCTTAAATCTTAGGTTATCCTCAAGGTTAAATCTTTTAGAAATGAATTGAAAAACAAAACTCGAAATTCTCCCTTGCCAGTTCCATCCTGCTGCCTTCCACCTATTCCAATCAACAAAGACCATGGAGAACTTTAGTGCTTTGTATAACTCAGGCTGAAAATGCAAGTAAACTGTCAAAGATTTAAAGTAAGTGGTCTTTGGATATGCTAAGGGAGTCACCTTTTAGAGATGATTTCTTATTCCAAGTAGGGATGAATTTGAACACACAAATGGGATGAAATATTATAAATTTAAAAAGTTACATGAAATGCTGCATTCCTTGTGAGATAAGAAGCCCTTAAAATGATCATTCAGAATAATATTTTACTTGAGAGGTGGTAGGGGTGTGTGTGTGGGTGTTTGTGTTTGTGTTCCACAGACATCTGTTGGCCACTCAGAGGAACAAAAGAGTTTCTGGAACTGACACAGAAAGATCAGACCTGAGTTAAAATCTGCAGGATTGGGTGCTAAAGGCCATCCTGCCTGGGTAATCCTTTCAGAGCCCTCCAGCCTATTTTACTTTAGGGAGATATGCTCTTTGGACAGGGTGTGAGTGTAGGACTAGATAATCCATTTTGGTCCATGGTGGGGTTTCCTGCAAGGTAGGTGGAAGCTTGCACATCAGGGAAGAGAGGAAAGAAGCAGTAGCAAGAGCTCCCTTGATGCTCCTTAACTCTAACTCTAATGCGTGTAGCCGCATCCTGTCAGAAAGGATCGGGCTCTAGATTGTAACCAGAACTAAAATAAGCAGGGGGCCATCCTGGAGGGAAAAAATAAAATGAAAGAAGACAAATCTCAAAAAGATGGGAACCATAAACACCACACAGAAAAAGGAAGGAGAAAACACATTCTCTCCACTGTTCCCCAAATATACGGAAGGAAGTTCACCCTAACGTGGAAAATAAGTCCTGGCATAGTAGATACACTTCATAATAAGTGTTACTTAAGCAAAAATAAACATAAATTAAACTAAAGGAGAATTATATGGAAAAAATGGCAATATATTTTAGAGCGTTTATTTTTTACTTTATGGTAAATGAAGTAGACACAACCCAGTTCTGTACCTTAGACCAATCTCAAAGATAAAAACTCAGGATTTTGTTTTCCTGATTCTGTACTTCAGCCTAATAATAACCAAGAACTTCACTGCTTTTGGCAGATCCACTCAGATATTTTGTCAGTAAATGTTACAGATTAAAATGTATGCACACACACACACACACACACAAACACATGCACACACATGCACATACACAAACACCTCTGTAGTTCACAGTGAACAAAAGTATGATGACTTATATGAGCATTTTTTGGTGCAAAAATACCATGAAGTGATTTTTTAACTGATCATCACTTGAAGACCATTAGTATTTCTATAGAGACAAGTGTAGACAAGCATAACTAACTTTGTAAATGCATGCGCACACCTGTGTTTCTTTTCTCATAGAAGACAAAAGAAATTTATTTCTGATGATTTACACTTAAGGATCAATTAAATGCCACTCTGCATGTTTTACTGCCACATTGCATTTTCTTTGGGGATCGGATTCCATCACTGGGTGTGGCTATCAAATGTCTGAAGAATCCAGGAAGGCCACTACACAGAGCCAGTTCTGTCTCCTTATACTTCAGCCAGGAAATGATGACCACTCAGGCGCCTGTCCAAGTGAGTAACAGCATGCTACCAATTTAGGCTTCAGAAGGAAATTTTTCTCGTAAGCAGATGATATCTGATTTGTTCCTCTCAATTGCCCTTGCCAGCAAAGAACCATTTGTACAAGAACACAAAATTAAATTTAAAAGTTTGAAGTCAGTGAAGACAAAATTGATTGCCCTATGATGTTCATCAAACTTCAAAGACAAATAAAATTTACTGTATTATATCAATACTACCTTCTAGTTGTTTAATAATTTCCATAGATAGGTGTATACCTCCATTTTGTGTAACATGACAATAATGCATGACAGTATATAAAATTGCATTTAACATCACGACACTCTAAGAACAGTTCACTTGAACATGAACCAATCCTAGATATAAGGAACAAAGAAAAAGATCAAAGCTGTCACTATTTACCTCCAATATATGTGCTCTGCAATTAGGTTAGAGTCCAATGTCTCTGAAGATGTCGTAAGTCTCAGCATCACATACTAGTTACAATCATAAACTGTCTTAGTAACAGTAAACCTTAAATATTGTTTTGTAGTTTATGAGGCACAGAGGTCAAACTATCTTAATCCAGGTATGAGGCTGCCCACAGGTCCATACAGGTACAATTTCCACATTTCCACAGAATGTGGGAAGTACATTCTGACTTCCTTCACTACCTCTGATTTTCCCTTACCACTTCTCTCATACCTGTAGGGAAGTATTAGTGAATATGAGAAGTAGAGAAATGAGTAGAAGTCACCTTTTAGATACATATTGTTATTTAGCTCCCACTCTAAAGCTAAAAACATATGAAGGCAACAGAAAACTTTATCACACTAGGCTTTAAATAGGTGTACAAATTTATCATATTGAAGGAACTGAAAGAATTTAAACTCCGGTTTTCATGCTTTATAATTCAATGGAAGTAAGAAGGAAACATCCTCCTGGTAGGCTGTTTTCAAGTCCAATGCCCAACTAACAATTAGGTTAGAGTTCAAAGTCTCAAAAGAGGTTTTAAATCTCAGTACCAGATTAGTGAAGCGCTGGGATAGAAAAGGAACAGATATAATAATTTATTATGTTGCTGAGAATAAATAAAAGTTAGTAATATTTAGATTAATATTTTTGGATTGCAATATTTAAATTATTATTTTAATAATTGTCACATAAAAGATGGCATATATCTATAGTATTCTAATATATAATTAAAATATGAATTTTGTTAGGAAAATTGAGATAAATAAGCTATTAAAAATCTCACAAAATATTGTCATCTCTGCATGTATTAAAATACAGTTTAGTGTTTAAGATAATTAACAATGGAGTCAGTCTGCCCAATTCAAATCTAATTCCCGTACTTACAAACTGTGTAAACTTTGTTTCCTCATCTATGAGGTTAATAATAATATGTACCACACAGATTTACATATGGATTAAAATAAGTTAAAATGTAAAGACTTTAGATCAACACCTGATATCAACTGAGCACCATATAAATATTGGCTATTTTCATTTTATAATTACTTGTCCCTCTTACTAAATTCTAAACATCATGAGGGTGAGAATTATATTTTGTACCACATTAAATTTTTAATGCCCAACACAATGATTTGCATATGCTCATCACTTGATAAATACACACTAAATAAATAAATAAATAAATAAATAAATAAATAAATAAATATTTAGACATGATTATGAGTTACAAACTCTTGTACGATATAGAAAGTGGTGGTAGATCATAACTCATCTGTTCTTTACACCACAACTCTCAAACAATTTAAATCCTAATGTGACTATAGTTGAAAATTTTGAGAAAGTAAAATGTATTTCTAAACATTTTTACTTTTTATTAGGAATGCTGGGAATGCTTGCAGAATTTTACTATTTGTGGAAACAAAATAATGTATGTAAACTATATTTTTATAAACTGTAACACTTTTACAAAAGTTAGAATTTTTTCATACTGCTTTTCTGGAACACTGAAAAGCTATATAATAATCAAATTAGAACATTGAGTATATATTTGTATTACTTTGCCATATTTTGAAAATTTTTCATAGATGTTTATATATTAAAAAAATCAATTATAAATTGAATATACCTGACAGAAAATGTTAACAATGAAATATTATGTCCATTTCAACAGAAAAAATTGGCAGCTAGATTTAAATATAGGTTATACTACTTAACCTAGCTTAAAGGAAGGGGTCCAAAATTTCTACTCCCTCTGTTCTACGTATTAGGTACTATTACAGTTTTCTAGGATTCCCTATTTATAATTTCAGTGCTAATTTGCATTCTGTTTTGTGTAATAACACTTGCTTATCTATTTATGGTAATTTATATGTAGAAATTATGAAATTTTGCCTTTTGCCATATATATACATATATATACATGTATATATATGTATGTATATATATACATGTATATATATGTGTGTATATATATATATATATATATATATATATATAAAACATATATAAACATACATAAACATAGTGGACATCTGAGAGGACAAGAATAGATTTTAGTGATTCCTAGTGGCCCAAATTGGAACTTTCAGGTATAATGAGATATATTCTTCTTCTCATAGTGTGCACTGCATATTCTACAGGAACATACAACTACTCAATAGACAAAATCTTTAAAACTACTCCAAATTAGAAGTGAAGATTTGTTTCATTGGTTTGGTACTCGATCTTCATTGTTTTGCTTTTTAATTCTATTAAAATGTATTCATGTAAGCTATCTCCCATGGTGTCAGCAGTAATTATGGACCAACACACTTTCCCAAGACACTCTGAGTTCAACTTGCATGTGTAACTTGGGAAGAGAGGCAGTGAAAATGGAAAGATTGTTAGCAACAGCCATCAGTGGGTCCAAAATTAGTGAAAACAGATTGTGCTAAATGATTCCTACGAATGAGTTTAGTATGTAGAGAAGTGTTTCTGAGTTGTTGTGTTATATTACATGTAATTTGCTTATGATAAACAGTTTTTATCTATTTATAATAACAAAGCTTATAATTGAGTAGTTTATAATTTTGCATAAGACTTACATGGCTATTTTAAAGCATACATTTTTTTTTCTATCAATATGACATATTGTTAATAAATAAATAAAAATATTATCAGTTCAAGATTTTAAAATGCCAGACTCAAAAACTTAGAAGGATAATCTTTGTTATGAAGGTAATCATCCTGATTCTTTTAGATGATAACCCGGTTTATTAAATTATTGTGAAGGTTGTGGATTTCAAAATATGCTTTTTATCATTATTTTTTCTATATATACCTCACAAGTGTAGACAATATAAAATGCCTTCTTACAACTTTTCACAATTTAATACTAAAATTATTTTTTTTTATTCATTTGAACATAGAATCTGTATTGCAATTAGGACACAAAAATTTAATTATGATAAATTACCAAGAAAACCTATCTTTTTAGTGGCTAATTACAAAATGCTAAGGGGACGTATTTTACTGAATTCTCACTCTTTTAGATAAACACACCAAATGATGTGTGGGTGTTTATATTTTCTATAATTTTCTGATAATTTTTCTGTTATATTTGTAGACAAAAGTTTTGAAGACAGTACATTACTGACCAACCATTAATGAAGACTATAAAGAGGGATGATTTCTCTCCTTTGAAGCACCTAGTGTCTGTGATTCAGTGGGCATACACTTTAGACATAGTGGATGGGCAAATATCGAAAACAGTTTCCTTCAGGGATGTTAAATCTTATGAATATAAAAATGTTTTGGACCTTTTGTTAAGTTTGATTATTTGGTACAATTTCATAAAATAAGCTAAACTTAAAAAAAATGTATTCTCAACACAGCATACTATTGACATTTACAAAAATTTACAAAATAAATATATTTATCCAATCTCATTTTTGCCATTAACTCAGTAGTCTCTAGTTAATCCATTTTTCCTCTTTGAATTTTATTTTCTCCATCTATAAAATGAGACTATTTCTCACATGTTCATAAATCAGACAGAGATGGAAATGATTACAAATGTGTCGTGCGGGGTGTCCGGTGGGGTGGCCTGCGGGGTCTCAGCTCCCGCTCCCCACATAAGAATGCAGGACACGGTGAGGCCAAAAAGGAACACCCACGGAACCATAGGTAGGGAAGTCATACCACTATGGTCTCACTGGAGGCTGGGTTTACACGACGTGTTACCTGCTGTCCGCTTTGCTGCCAACCGACCGATTCTCCTCGACTCTCCTTCACTCTCCTTCAGTCTCCTCCTTCACTCTCCTCAGCTCCCCTCCGTAGCCACGGCAGTTATATCAGTGGCCAATGGCTCAATGGCTACAGCTGATGGCCAACCAGCCACAGCTGACGGACATCCACTATCCCAGCCAGCACCTCTCCACATGAGGCCGAGAGCCTGGAAACTGCTTTCTGGGGCTCTGTCCCCACAAAATAATACCTTTTATTAGATAATCCCTGGTGGAATTTCAGATTTGGGTGAGGTTTTGGCTGTGTTAGTATATGTATTTCATATTTGATGATATACTAAACAAGATCAATGTAGCTGTACATCAGAATCATCTGGGGAGATTTTAAAATTTATTCCTGAGATGCAGTCTAAACTTAATCAACTGCTGTAGTCTCTCATGGTGAGGAAACTTTTAGAGATCTCCAATTTAAATAAGCTCTCAGGTGGTTGTAGAACCACAGTCATAAGGAGGAACGACTGTCTACACCAATGTTTCTCAAATTTCAATGTGCATATGAGTCACCTGGGAATCTTCTGAACATACAGATTCTTATTCATTTGGTTGAGGTGGAGCCTGGTTCTGCATTTTCTAAATCACTCCCAGATGATGCTAATGTGTCTGTTCCACAGAGCTCACTTTGAGTTGCAAGCTCTAGTCCAGATGAAACTCTTGGTAAAATTGTTAATATACAACATCACAATTCAATCATAAATAATAAAATATTATAGCCTGGAAAGGAGTTGAACTTCCTTAAATCTAGAATCTTTTTTTACAGATGTGAAAACTGAGAGCAACTGAAATCAAGTGACTTAACCATAGCAGGTTACAGCAGAAGGGGAAACAACACAAATATTTCATCGTGTAAATTCGAGTCTATCTCAGCTGTGTTTAAAGTTTTGTTGTATTCAGCTGATGAGCATCAATTATCAATAGTTATTTCAATGGTCTAGGTCATTGTGACAGTGACATTAGTTTACATTGTATCATTATTGGTTTGGGTTAATTTTATATAGAAGAGCAGTCACTATGTGTGATTAATACATGCAGTTATCCACTTATCGTCCACTCTCTCCTGTACTGGTGACACAATTCATAAAATCACTTATTTTAGAATCAGTCATTTGTGTTGCAATGATTCTCACCATGGTTGTGAGTTAGAAACACATTGCGAAAATTTAAAAAATACAAATGCTTATGGGTCAACCCCTGGAGGTTCTGGTTTAGTAAATCTGAAGTGGGAAGTGATCTGGAATTCCAAAAAGACATTTGTAGCTTTCCTGCCAGAGTCCATTATTGTAACATCATCCCTTTCTTAGTCCTAGGATCGAATCCTTTTCCAATCTCAAAACAAATAGTTTGGGTGATGTTAATCCCACTTTTTATTTCCAAGGGTGTGTCCATCCCCTCGGGTTTGATCAAGTGTGTGTTGCATATCCCTGACCAACTGGTTGGTTCTAAGAATATGTTACTCAATACAAATCAATGAGAAGCAACTACATTGGTTTTGCTGAAATACTTAAGAAAGAGCATAGGCTCTTCTCCTGAGTTGTTAAATTACAATAATTTTAGCCTCAAGATTTTGGTGGTCATAATTGCCACAAGGAGAGGTAAACCTGGCTGAAATTTAAGCAAATAAGGCAGATGAAGGAAAGCAGGGTCGGGAGCAAAGACAGGATTTCCTAATGACTATAACAAAACCTGTATCTAGACATCCCTGAAGCCAGCTCTGCTCTTGTATCTTTCAGTCACTTGAACCAATAAAGTATCTTTTCCATTAAGTAAGTTTGAAATGGATTTTGGTCACTTGTGAACAAAATAATTCTGATTAAGGTATCATTTGTATCTGATGCAACACTGGTAAGTATTCTGGGTTTTTTTTGTTTGTTTGTTTGTTTTTGGTTTTGGTTTTAGTTTTTTTCTGTTTAGTTTTTCAGCAAGCATTTCTAAATGAAAACACGTAATCAGGAATAGGTAACTCAACCAGCACCTTAGTATGATTTTTGAGAAAGAAAGACTATAGAACTGGAGAGAAAAGAGTCTGAAGTACATTAGACCTAAGAGATTTCCATTCATACACATCTCAGTTACTATCCAATATTACTTACAGTTAAGAAATATGGTGACACTGAGATTATTCTTGCTCTTAGCAAGAACTATTCAAAATGGTTGTACCAGAGTTGAGTTGTCTCAGAAAGTCTTTTTATGCCCCATGATGTTGGCACCAAAATCTGATCTCTTGCATTGTTTGGCTTGTCCCTTCAGGCTCTGTTTTTACCCACTATTATTTGCATCATCCTGGTTTTGGTTTTCTTCCCTTGATGGAAACAAGCTCTTTTTAGTAGCACAAGCTATTAAAGTTGCCTGACCCACTGGATTCAGAGTTCAGTACAGCTGCAACTACTTGAGAAGTGAATCCCTGAATCATTCTCCAGATCCCCCTTTACATTTATATCCTCAGGCTTTTTCATTCCGAACTCACCTCCAAGCCCACTGTCTGTTTTCTATGGGCTTTGTTACCCTTTTGCCATCGATCTTATCAATAGTGGAATAGACAGATGATAAAGCACAGAGTTCCTTATGCAGCCTGAGGGCAATATACAGCAGTGCAGTCATGAAGCTGAGTTCTGATCAAGACTTATTTAGAGGAGAGATCCAAAAATAAATGTATCTACTTAACAGCGTTACTAGGACCTACCTAGCAATCAATATTCTGATGCTATGCATTTTAACAAGTTTGGTCACCTTTCCATTTCCCTCCTTTCTCACTCACCATATTTTTCAGACACTTCATTTTCAGCCTGGTGTAAGCCACTGAAGCTGCCAGAAAAGATGGATGCAATGAAATCTCTGGCACAGAACCCTGTCCATCTATCTTACTCCTGATGATGAGATACAATCTTCTGAATGGCCTAATCTTAAAGTCTTGAATATTTATGATGTCCAAATTTCCTGGCTCTTTCTTATTTACCCTGACTGCAAAGAGCTATTGTGGATTTCAATAAAGTGAGAAAAATACACAATAAACTAACTAAGTTTAAATTTACTGGGCTCTTTTTGACCTGAGAAACTTTAGGGCAATTTAAAAACACAACTATAAAGAGGATGTAATTTGTTTTGCTCTAAGTAGAAAAGAGACTCTTTGTCTGCCATTGACACACATCAGGTATAATCTCACAGAATATCATCCTTTTTGGGGGGTCCTGTTCAAATTTATGGAGAATTCCTTAGTTCAAAGAACAAATAGTTAGGAAGCAAGGAAATTCAACATAATAAAGAGGGGCTTCTCAGTTTTTCTTGTAAGGCAAGAGATGATTTAACACATAAGGACATCATGCCCCTAATTAAAGGCTAGCTTTTTCCTTCCCCCCAAATCTGTGTATACTCGTACATATCTGAATAATTAAACTGCTCTTTCTCAACTTTAAAACTAGATGTCAGGAAACAATATTTAAAACGTAATTTCTTGTTAGGAGACTATTATTGTCTCCTAAAATTACACATTTCAAAGGACATAAATGCATAATGATTATTCTTATATACACACTATTATAGACGGAAGTTTAAGAATAAATTGTAAAAAGCAGATAAGTATATCCATTATGTTGCACTTAGAAATGTTAGTACAGAAAAAAAAATTAAAAAGCTATATACCCACTAAAGAATTACGCTTCCGGTGAATGTTTACCTAAACTGAAAAATCGAAATCACATAAATATTTATATAGAAATATGAAAGCAAAATTACATTAAGTTTGTGAGAAACCAATACTTTATTTATGAAAAAGAAATAGAAAAATAATAAGATGCTTACACTGAATAGACATTTTTTTACTTTGCTTTGGATTATCTCTCTCTCTCTCTCTCTCTCTCTCTCTCTCTCTCTCTCTCTCGTGTGTTGGTGAGCCTGGTTTTAACTTTGACTTGGAGTATTTATGAATAATTGAGATAATTATAAATAATTTTTGTCAAAAAATTGTTTGCAATATCATTGCTGTTATTCATATTTCATTTTTTTTCAGTTCAGTTTATATATGATCATCTCATATAAAGACTTACCATCATCATTATCAAATATGAAATGTCCATTTTGTTTTACCTCATTTACTGTCTCAACTGCTCATTTATTTATAAAACTCTTAAATATGGTCTTTTCTGTACATTACACTAAATAAGGTGATCTTTTACTCATTTGCAATTATTTTGGCTATAGAATCCATGATACATCGATCCTAATATTAGTAAAGAATAATTAACTTTAAATTCACAGAAAAGCTTCATTTATTTCCTATCTTATTTAACAAAATTCATCATCAGCCTTTGTGAATATTGTAAGCAAAGACTTATGCATTGCTTGTCACATGAAAAAAGTATTAAAACAGATTTATCAAAAAGTACATCATGCCAGTGTTTTGAAACAGTGTTTATCTAAGGATACACGTTGTTGACCATAGTGGAATCTTGAGCCTTCATGTTTTGTTCTCACTCAGATTCCGAGAGTTACCAGAAAACAACATGTTCATTTTCTGTTACAGTGACTTCAATTTTTTTCCTTTGACATTCCCTTAGAAAATTTTGAAAATCTCTGTATGTCCTTCCATATTTTGAATACAACATCTAAAAGTGTCCATCACAAGTTAAAAAATTGCAAATAATTTACATATTATGCAGATTTTGACATTTAAAATGAAATTGCTACATTTTAAAAAAGATTGATGGACTCTAAATAATATATTTTTAGACTTCATTATCAATTAAAAATATATCCTAGCAAGCTTTTTTTTTAATACTGGGGAATTTTACATTGTTCTCTTATCTCTTTGAATTTATATTTTCATTCCACGTCCCTCACAAAATTTTAATTGAGAGCAATGCACATTTATCCTTGGAAATTTTTCTTGATTATACTGTCATGTTTCTTTAGAAAAAAATATGTGTATATATTGAAATTTAAAATTTTCTTTCATATCCTGTGATTATAAGAATCTAAAGGTTAATCTTACAAATTTTTATACAAATTATTAAACCTTAAAAGTAAAATTTTATTTGAAAGGTATATCTTTATGAGATGCATAAAGCTTTAATAAAAATTGTTGTATTGGTTGCTAGATGTAATTTGCAGCTGGAATTAGGTGAGATTCAGCAACATATATAATCTTATTGTATACTTTTATTTTATTTTATTTCTGATTAGTTCATTCATTTATTCTTTTCTTTAGATTCCACATACAAGTGAGATCATATGGTATTTTTCTTTCTCTGTCTGACTTATTTCACTTAGCATAATGTTCTCTAGGTCCATCCATATTGTTGCAAATGGTAAGATTTAATTCTTCTTTATGGCTGTGTAATACTTCATGGCATAATTGTACCACAGTTTCTTAATCCAGTTGTCTACAGATGGGCATTTTGATTGTTTCTATGTATAATGCTGCAATAAACATAGGTGTGCATACGAATTTTTTGAATTAGAGCTTTGGATATCTCCGGATAGATATCTAGGAGTGGAAGTGCTGGGTCATAAGGTAGTTCCATTTTCAGTTTTTTAAGATACCTCTATACTGTTTTCCATAGTGGCTGCACCAATCTGCAATCCCACCAACAGTTCACGAGGATTCCCTTTTCTCTATATCTTATCCAGCACTTGTTGTTTGTTGATTTATTGATGATAGCCATTTTGACTGGGGTGAGGTGGTATCTCATTGTGGTTTTTATTTGCATTTCTCTAATGATTAGTGAGGTTGAACATTTTTTCATATATCTCTTTGCCATCTGTATGTCTTTAGAAAAATGTCTCTTCATGTCCTCTGCCCATTTTCTAATTGGGTTGTTTGTTTTTTGGAGTTGAGTTGAGTGAGCTTTTTATAAATTTTGGATATTAACCCTTATTGAGTATATCATTGGCAAATATCTTCTCCCATTCAGTAGGATCCCTTTTTGTTTTGTTGATGGTCTCCATTGCTGTGAAAAAAATTGTTAGTTTGATGTAATCCCACATTTTTTGTTTTTTTTTTCTCTTACTTCCTTTGCCCGAGGGGATATATCAGTAAAAATCTTACTCTGGATAATGTCTGTAAAGTTTTTTCCTATATTTTCTTCTAGGATTTTATGGTTTCAGATCTTACATTTAAGACTTTAATCCATTTTGAATTTATTCTTGTATATGGTGTAAGGCTTCATTTTTTTTTGCATGTGTCTGTCCAGGTTTCCCAGCACCATTTATTGAATAGAGTGTCTTCACCCCACCATAAATTCTTGCTTCCATTGTCGTAGATTAAATGACCATAGGCATGGATTTATTTCTGGGATTTCTATTCTGTTCCATTGATCTATGTGTCTGTTTTTATGCCAGTGCCATCCTGTTTTGATTACTGTAGACTTGTAGTATAATTTGATGTCAGGTATCATTATACCTCCCATTTTCTTCTTATTTCTCAAGATTGCTGAGGCTATCTGAGGTCTTTTATGGTTCCATATAAATTTTAGGATTATATGTTTTATTTCTGTGAAAAGTGTCCTTGGTAGCTGGATAGGAATTGTGTTGAATCTGAATATTGCCTTAGGCAGGATGGACATTTTAACGATATTAATTCTTCCTATCCATGAGCATGGTATGTGTTTCCATCTATTTGTATCTTCTTAAATTTCTATCTTCAGTGTCTTATAATCTACTGTATACTTTTAAACATAGATTTGTTGAGAGGCCTTATAAACATATACACACACATACATACGCATATATATGTGTATAAATCTACACACATAAACACACAGATGACAATTTTATTATGGTAATGTTATTCAATTTTCTAATCTCCTTCCAAGTAATATTAAAATGATATAGGGATTCAACAAAAAATTTATTTTGAATAATTTCTCAGCTGAGAAATTGATTAATACCACCTTCAATTTTATTGAAAACAATGATATGAAAAACACATGATTTGCAAAAGATTTGTTGCTCTATCCTGAGAGTCATTCACTTTCTGAATTCCCTGGAAGTGAAATGGCTTTATCAGACTCTCTAAATGACTACTAGATATTTCTACATCTTTCACTTAGGGGTACTTGTGTAACCAATACATTCAGAAAGGGTTAAGAAAAACTGAAATATTGTAAACTGTGGTGGTTTTAGATAAAATGATATTGTCTCGGTTGCTTTTAAATGTTTTTCTTGCTTTAGCATATTTCATCTAAACATTGGAACTGTGCTCATTTCATTTATGGAAAACGGTAACCATGTTAGCTAAAGGGCTAAACCAACCTCTGCAAACTTTTTACTCAAATAAAATTTATTTTCTGTCAAAAAATTATAATTTTGTTTTGCAGTTGAAAAATATTTAGTTTACATTCTGAGGAAATTATTAAGAAATAATAAATTTTGCAACATATCTGTAAGATATATCATTAAAAATAGATGAAAAGATTAAAATGTGTATTTAATATAATAAATTTATTTTTAAAATAATTGTAAACACAAAACCAACTAATATTTTATTGCACCTCATTTTATTTGTACTAATGTCATCTAACATATAGGCAAGATTTTAAGTTGTTTATGAAGTTAGGATTATGATAAAATACTTGGGATTCCTGCTATATGTGTGTGAGGGGGATATTAAATTCTGATGTTTTACTTTTGGAAATAAATAAATGTTTCAAATATAAAAGAAATAGCTCCAGTAATTTTGTTAGCTATCATGATAAAATTTTATAATGTATCAATCAAAAGAGAATATATATTATATAGTATATTAAGTATTTGCATATATATAAAACCAGAAGCTGGCACATAGTTATATTTTTATTAATAGGAGGTAGAAATATATATAATACAAATAACATAATGAATAAAGTGTGTCTGATACACTATATATACATAATAAATTATGTATACATATATATAAATAAACATAATAAGTTAACTATATACATACGTAGTTTGCAAATAGTCTATCGTTTAATTTTTTGTCAACAGGAGCTACAACATATTGAACTTTTTAATATTAGATAATTACAATGAGGTTTGACTACAATTAAATTAAATATTTTGTAACATAATTATATAAACTAGATTTTAAATTAATTTTTGAACAATACAGATTTAATCTGAAATGAATCACAAAAATGTGGCATCTACAGCTTTATTCATTGCATCTTTAAAAGTTTGGTTGTTTCTAAAAATAATCCAATTATATTTAAAAGAATCAATGTAGCTAAACTACATTGCTTTGGTTGTTTCAAAAGGAGTTTTTTCAAGCCAGTGACACTTCTTAGGAACAAGTATTGAAGATAACTCAAAATAATTGCTTATTTAAAATTTTTAAAAGCCGTTTTTAGTTTTCCGTTTCTATTTCCTATTGATACTCTTTTTGCTTTGCTCTCATTGGACTCACCCTCAAGAGTAATGCATTCTTTCACATTATTCAGCTAATTAAATAGAACTTGTCATTGCTCTGATCACCCCACTGTACCATAGCTTTGACTTCAGAACGACCCACTGTGACACAAAACACTCCTGGGTATCTACACCATGCTTGTTTTTTAGCAGATGTAAGCAGGCCAGGGCAGGGAGGCCTACTAGATTATTTGGTTGCCATTCTAGCACTTTGGGGATGGATGGAAATTATTTCTTTATCTTGTAAAGTAGAAGTAGTGCTATTATAAACCTGGATATATTTGCAGGCAGATCAATTTCAGGAAAGCATACACATGTAATTTGATTCCTTAAAAGCTATCTGCACTTGTGTACCCCTTAGAAAGTCAGGTGTTAACACATTCATGATATGTGCCCTCATGTGAAGAATGTTGTTCAACAAGACTCTTCCAGATAAACACCCACCATACACAGCATATCACTGATCCAGGAAATGTGACTTACAATGGCATTCGTTTTTCATAGTAGTAATAAGCTCAGCACCTTGTTCGGAACCTCATCATGGAGTGTTTGGAAATATATCTTAGTATTTTAAAATTTCTAACTTGTAGTTACAAAATAATCATGGGGATGTAAAGTACAACATAAGGAATATAGTTATAATACTGTAATAACTATGTATAGTGCCAAGGGGTACCAGACTAATCAGGGGGATCACTTCATAAATTATATAAATGTCTAACAACTGTGATGTACACCTGAAACAAATATAAAATAATATTGAGTGGCAACTGTAATTAAAAAATTTTTAAAAATCAAACAATAAAATTTTGACAAGTTGAAAAATAAATATGCAAAAAGATACTAGGTGCTACATTTAATATCCTAAAGCTATATTTATATACTCATATAACAACATAAGCCACAGAGATCAGTTTCAAAAATGTCATCTATATTAAAATCTATGTAATAATCAATCCTGCAACCCAGAGATTATTCCATTATTCCACACCAGATTAGAACTACAAACTTCACCCATAAGTAACTGTTTTCATTTTGGTAAAAATAGCAATAACTGAACAAATTCAACAAACATTTTAAATGCATTTAAGTGAAATGCTTCATATAGACACAGGGCAGTTGAATGTACAGTGCCACAATGTGATAATTTAGGTAGTATAAAGTAGCTAAATATTATTAAATACATATGGATGGGAAATAATATTAATGAAAGCATTAATGATGAGTAATTTCAATGAGTGAAAATTAAATGTTTTCATAGACTATCATTCTAGATGACTTTCTAAAATACTTCTTAAGCCACAATTTTTAAATATGAGAATGTAGAAAATAATCCAATATAAAATAGAGATAAGCAGATAACATCTCTTTCCTAATAACAAAATTAAAATGTGCTTTTAAATGCATAATAAGTACTAGATGTGTTTTGTAAAATATTGCATATTGCTTTAAAACTCTCATTGCCTCCATGACTCTACAAAAGAAAAGCTTATAAAAATATAATTATAATGAATTATATTTCCTTTAGTCCACTTCAGCTAATGTTTGTTGTTACATTGCTTCTGTAGCCAAGGTAGGGTGCATAAGATATTTTCTTAAATGTCCATTTTCTCATGTAACTTTGTGAATAAGATTATTAAGAAAATATACTAAGGCGATTTTCAAATCAATTCTCCTAGTGATCCTTCAAGAAGATATCAGTATACATGTATACATAATATAGATACATAAAATCTTAGAGTATTTTAACTAATGAACATTGCTGACAGTTTTATTTAAATATCCTAAAGAACTATTTAATAATTTTTTTCTGTTGATTTGATGAATCAAGGCAATAATTTAGGAAACAATTAAACAGCTTTGTGTGGATTTTCATTTATGTTATTCATTACATGAAATTTAATTCTAAATTAATCCCACAGGGATATTTAAATCAAAAGAACAGTCTCTTTATTACATGCTAATTATTGATTTATGGAGAATATAATCTTATAGAATTTACTTTATAAGTAAAAAATATATATTTATTTTTCCCTCTTCCATTGTCATTTGGAATAGACATATATACAAGCTGCTTTCTCTAGATAATGACTACTAACTGATTAATTTAAACATTGGCTATATTCTAGGCACTATCTATTGGTGGTCAGGTATAGAAAGACTGTTTCTGACCTCAATAAACTAAGAAACCAATATAGACTCTCTAAACCTGGATTTGATGGCTGAAGTATGCCTGAAGTTCCTGTTTCTCATCCTGGATCTGTGAGTCAGGAAACCCATCGTTTCTCCTCACAATAGCTTCCTAAACACTTTCATCTCTGATGGCTTCATCATAGTTGGGTTTCACTGGTTTAGCTCTCTTTTATTGGGCATGGTACAATTTCATATTTTCCAAATTAACACACACTAAGTGGATTTTCACACAGATAGTGAGTGATTGTCATCTGCTCAGGCAAGGCCAAAGATCCAAATTTGGATCCCACTGTTTGCATCCACAGTAGTTCTGGGGTGACTAGTGACAGAAGCAAACAAGATCTCCTCTAGAGTAGATATTCCCAAGAGTCTGCCGACAAATGTGTACAGCAATAATTAAAATATTGCAATTATATCAAGTGTCACTTAAATGCTGGTGTTTTCTAGATCACACTAAATGTAACTCAGGATGATATCCTTTGCTCCCTATTGCCCTTTCCAGACATAATTCATACTCTTTTGTGTAAAAATGTTCTGCCTCTCTGAAGCTCTTGCCCCATAGCTATACCCCTTTTCCTAGCCTTATCGTGCACATCTTTTGGATTTGTGAAGATCCCATTCAGTCACTGAAGATCTTAGCTATTCCTGCACCACAACGAAGTACACCCAAATAACTCGACTCCTTCAGGATGACACATGATGCATGCTGACTGGATATGCTGTGTCTCCAAGATTATTATCCTTCACACTCTTTCAGACACCCTTTCTCATAATTATTACCTAAAAATATCACGCTGACAATAAAATAAGAAGAAAAAATTTTAAATAAAAAATCTGGCCATGATGAGAGTAAAGGTCATGGACATCGTCTTCTTGGGCCATTTCCAAGGCTACAGAATTCACCCCTCATTCCTGCAAATACCAGCTCACATTGATCTGTGTGTAGATGGGTCCCTACATGTATTGAAGATGGCATCATTAAATAATCAACAGAAAAATAGTGGGATGAGATTCATTGGAAGAATTGAGTACTTCTTTTTCTAATTATACATCTTGATCTAATTATTAAATACATATTCATTAAAAATAAATTAGGGCTACAACTCAAATAAAATATATTTGAATCATGCTGAAAATCAACATTACCACAAGAGAAATATTTTTTGTTTCAGAGAGAGAAAAAAATAACCAACCTTTTTTTTTCAAGGGAGGCTCTTCTATTTCTCCTAAACCAAGACAAAAACAGTAAATTAGAAAAACTTTTAGCATAGCATAATATTGTTTCTCTACTTTCCCATTTTCTTTAGTTCATTTTAAAAAAATTATTAGTTCTGACAGTAACAGTCCTCATATTAGTTTCTTTCCCAAATTCCAGTTTTAAAAATAAGCTTTGTTTATGTATATTATTTGAGACAGCATTACTTTTATGAGTTCAATAAAGTTGTGGCAATGATCCAAATTATACATTGTAGTTCATATATCATGTTCATTTCAGTTCTCTATTGCTCATCTCATCCTCTCGCTGAGGCCAAACAAATACAAATTCAGACAAAGTCACACAAGGGCTAAAATAATAAGAACTTTCCTGGTAATAAAGGCTAAACACATGATGTCTGATGACTAAGGTTGATCCTAAAAATGTCATCCAAAAGACAGAACCAAAATGCTTTGTTCTTCTCACATCTACACAGCAGCAGTTTTTTGTGGTTTGAGTTTATTTTCTTTTATTCATTAATACATATGAGAGAGTACATAGGTTAGTTGCATGATTGTTGTGGCATTTAAAATGTATCACTCCGTTCTACATCATCACTTGGTTCAATAAATTTACGTTGATTGTGATTTTAAGTAGAATTGCTTTCTCCTATTTGAGTAATAGGATTTATGTGTATAAAACATACATATGCATATTTAGTTTTGCTGGTGTTATTTCAATATTTCTAAGAACAACATGAGAAATAGCTACTATTTTTCTCTGAAGAAGCATATAAATGTGAGTTTCTATTGTGCGTTTATAGTAGTGCTTGATAAAACATGCTCTACTATAATGCTACTCTAATGGTAGCATTTAATTTTGACATCTTTGCCATAACAGCAGATAAGCTATACAATGAAAGGCAAATGAGACCAATTTACTATGGATTCACTATTACCACTCAGAACTGTATCCTTTTTGGTTTAGCTTGACTTAAGTGTTCATTTGTGCTTAAACTTAAGCAAACCATTATAATGCATATCTAATATTGGTCCTAGCAATTCAACATGTCTCTAGGCTCTTTGTACCTTTATCAGTGTCCTCGTCCCCATCATCATCATCTTCTTCATCACCCTCAGATGAGATGATGTCAGACAACAAAGAAAAGAAGCCATAGACCCAGTCCGTGGTTTCCTCCACAGCATGATGTACGAATTTTAGTGGATCTGAGCCAATCTTGGAAATAGAGCTTGCTAAAAGTAATTTTAAAAAAGAAAAAAATTTATATCATTCCCAACAAAACTAAGCAAAGCTGTTTTTCCTCATTTATTTTTTTGACTAAATGAATATACCGATTTTATGAATTTAAATATCTCTTGGCTACAACTTCTTTCCTAATAGATAGAAATTACCTTCTGTCATAGTATGCATGTGAGTTCAAATAAAAAGAAAATTCAGTTGGTAACTGTGTCCAAACACTATGGGGTAACCAGGATGAAATTGTCCTTGAGAAGTTTATAATCTAAAGAACAGTTCAACATGGGGAAAATTAGGAATAAATTAAAATTGTGTACTCATATACTTATGTCATCCAAATTACAATATAAATTTATGGATGGTGAGGAACAGAAGAAATCATCGTTGGCCCATATTGTACTGGAAAACTTTATGGAGAACATGGCTTTGTAAATTTTCAGATAAAGACTAAATTTCAAGTTGACTTAAATACTTGTGACTAACAAGACTGAGAGGTCCATTTACTATAATCCATGACACATTAGGAAAAATCTGGAATCATCAAGGTAGTGATCATATCAAGTTCCAGCTAGAATTAATGGCTTTATCCTTGCGAGACATCTCAGTATCTAGAAATAAAAAAAGTGTTTGAATTTCTAGTAACTTTAATGGATAGAATAAGAAAGAAAAACAAACAAACAAACAAAAACAAAGTCTGTAAATCCTCCTTTTTTCATATCCTAGAAAATATAAACTGTTTGTGAAATGAGAGATTAAAAAAAAATGCAGCCAATTAAACACATTAGGAATTTCTAAAATGTTCTCCTCATTTGAATTACATGAAAATCTCTCTGAAGTGCTAAGAATAGTGTTTAAGATTTGATTGAAGAGGTTATCTATCCATAAATATGGTATAAACTGCACTTGATTTTTCATTAATACGCAATTTAATTTTTAAACATTTTAAATGTTTTCCTTAATTTTAAAAACTATTTTAGCTTTTCAGAGATTCTTTTCCATTTGATTTCTTAATAGACTAGAATTATAACAACATATTATATTATCTAAAGGTTAAGTACTCCAAAATTAGGCTTTTACTCTGATCATGACTTCCTAGTCATTGAAAGGTTTGAGCAGAAGAATGAAGTGATTTGACTTATGTAATGTTATTTACTATGTTGAGGATTGAAAGAATACCAGGTTGGAATCAGAGATCAGAAAGGAGCCAAATGAAATAATTCAGGAGAAAGAATACAGTATTTTCTCTCAGAGTTTTTACTGTGTTTGGTGAGATGTGGTCAGATGCTCAATGTATTTAAAAGATAGACTTAATAGTGTAGACTTACACTATTGGTACAGGATAACTTCAAAGTTTTTGGTATGAGAAACTTGAATGATGGTAATGCCATTTACTAAAACGGGGAGGACTGAAGAATAGCAGGGTTTAGGGGAGACATTATACAAGTATCTTAGTTGAGACTTGTCAAACTTAAGTTGCCTTTTATACATCCATGTGGAGATATCGGCATTTCTATAGCTTAATGTGATCTACAAAAGAGATGTCCTTACTGGAAATAGAAACTTGCAAGTTCAATAGATAATAGAAAGTTTCAAAGACATGATACTGAATGTGATCAAAAAGAAAGTGGATCCAGGAATACTACAAACTTTAGAATATAGGAATAGGTCAGAGAGATGGAGAAGAACAAACAATGGATTCTGAGAAGGAGAAATGGCAGAGGGGGAGAGGAAGAGGGAGGAAGGGAGGTAATAATACGAGAGAGAAGGTTTTGGGGGAAATTTTTAATTTTAATTTTATGTTCTGTTACAGGAGATTCACAGTCCATCCAAGAATGATAAGTTTCAGGAAAACTTATCTCATTATTCAGTGGCATTGTAACTTTACACTTTGGACTTTATTTTATTACATTCTGGAAAGTTTCATGTGAGCAAGATATGATTGTCTGAATGGTTATATTAAACCTTAAAGAAAGGAAACAAAATGGAATTTTATAATTTTAATTGAGAATTTTAAAATACTTATATGTAAGGAACTGGATTTTACAGACATCATTAAAGACATTTTTAACACTAGTATATTTTATATCTAATGGAAGAATACTGCAAATGGGGTTTTTATGATCTGAATAGATTGAGACCATTTACCCATTCCCCTTCTTTCTAAGTATTCACTGAGGAACATAACAATAAAATCCAACAAAATAGATAGCAGTTTAATTATCCTTATGCTTCAATTCACTATATACACTCTGTAGACATGTAGAGTATGGGTGACTCTAAAATAGTTAAATCAAGCTATTTTCATGAAGTCAGGGTTCCTGGCTTGACACCAGCTTCTGATTTTCAGCCATGTGGACAAAAATTTTAAAAACACATACATGATATAGATATAGATACAGATACAGATATAGATATAGATATGGATATAGATACCATGTTTTCCCAAAAATAAGACCTAGCCGGACAATCAGTTCTGATACATCTTTTGGAGCAAAAATTAATATAAGACCAGGTCTTCTTTTACTATAATATAAGACCAGGTATAAAATAATATAATATAATATAATATAATATAATATAATATAATACTCAGTCTTATTTTAGTATAAGACCAGGTCTTTATAATATAATATAATATAATATAATATAATATAATATAATGTAATGTAATGTAGTGTAGTGTAGTGTAATGTAATATAATATAATTAACATAATACCGGTCTTATTAATTTTTGCTCCAAAAGACTCTTTAGAGCTGACTGTCTGGCTAGGTCTTATTTTCGGGAAACAGGGTATACATATACATATACATATACATGTACATGTACATATACATAGATATAGATATATCTTAAATAAGATAGTAGTCCTCAAGATGATTCTTATTCCTTCTCTCAGATACCATATCCAAATTGTGTCAGTGGGAATGATATTTTACAATGAAACTACACCTTTTATTGTCTTCTTGTTTAAGAGATACTCAGGTAATTGTGCTTTCTTACTTCTCATATTTCCACAAGTTAAGTTACATATATTACAATGAGGAGCATCATAAAAATAATAGTAGCTAACGTTTATAAAGTATGTATTTCCTGACAGATACCATTTTAAGAACTTTACATATATTAACTCACTTTTTCCTTTCAATAACCCAATGTAGTAGGGTAACTTACTTTATTTCTATTTTAAATATAAGAAAACTGAGAAACAGAAAATTTAAATAAGTTGCCCAAGGTTATATCGCTAATAAGTAATGGAGCCTGATTTTTGCACCCTCCAGAGCATAACTGTTAGCTACCAGTGTTATCAACCGAACAAAAACATGCATTCACAATTGGTTCTTGAGTAAAATGTTGGATGAGAGATTCTGGGAAGGGTTTATTGCTGTTAAAAGGGGGAACAAGAAGTCTTCTGCATAGTATTAGAGAGCCTGAAGCTACTGATCTACCTTATAACCATGAGGATGGTAGCTGACTCACTGAGAGAGGCAATAGTTAAAGATGGAAGAACTCAAATCCATGACATTATTGAGGCATTGAATTATTCAATCTTGGAATAATCATCCTACGTCTAGTGCTTCTGTTATCTGAGATAAGAAATATTTCTCAGTGTTCAAGTCACTCTTAATTGTACCTTATATTTCCCCACCACATGAAGAGGGAAACTATTTTAGGCCTCATGTGATCAGTAAATGGATTCTTGGCACTCATGAGTGCCAAGAGACACAAGGGAGGTAGGAAAAGTTTAAAGTTAAATAGAATTTTTATGTGTGCTCTGTCTTTGAAGACAAACTATACAGATACTTGAGTTTCTAAATATACAAGGGGGATTAAATTAGTAAGTTTCTCTACTTTCCTCCTAAAGAACCAAGTCCATGATTTCACCATTATCTTTGACCATCAGTCTTACATTCTTTAAGTTATATTTGACCCATTTTTATCTTTCATATCCTAAGAAACATCAGCAAACAATGGTTATAGGCATGGCTCTGCACTCAGGCTGATAGCACTGAAGTTCAGGCCTCTCATCTCACGCTGTGTCAAACTATATTGTAGCCAAAGACAAAAGGAAAAATCTCTAAGAATGATCCTGTCCTCATTAAAAATTTTGATATTGTGTTCATCACAGATTTTTGCATTAATTTTGAATTTTTAAGTATTGCATTAAATATGATTAATCTTAATTACTAATTTTATAGAACCCTCTTAAATTTTACATTAAGGTGAGTTCTTTACTCACTCTACTCTAGGCCTCATGCTTCCCCTGCCTAATATTAGGTGCAAAAGTAATTGTGGTTTAAAAGGTTAAAAAAAGTCGCAATTACTTTTGCATCAACCTAATAGCTATGTGATGTTCAGAAAATTAACTTGTGCCATGTCTATAAAATCCATTGTTGCCTCTGCATTTCCAAAGGTACTATTCTAAATCAAGACCTCAACACTTCATGTCCGTTATCCCTATATTCAGTCTTCTCATTCTCCAATTTATATTATACCCAGTTCTGACAAACAATATTATATAATGCGGGAAAAGAAAGATCCAAAGTACTTTGTGCTTCAGTGTGTTGAACTGTAAAATGACAATAAGAGTAATACTTCCCAAGGTTGTTATGAGTATTACATGAGATAATAGATTCAAGTCACATAGTGCAGTGCTTGATAAGTGTCAGTGTTGAAAAACAAGCAAGTTTGTCTTTGAATCTTGAATGACCCAGGGGCTCTTCCCAGTGTGCTACCAGGACCAGCAGCTTCCCCTCCCCTCAGCAGCACGCACTGTGTATGATGTCACCTTCTCTCAGAGTCCAAATGCTGTACAACAGCCATTTTCAGTGTCCTCTTGGGTATATGGCACCTTGGGTATATGGCACTTTCTGACTGCATGGTATCCATTCCCAAATGAGTTAACCCCCAGCTATAAGGCTGCCCTCATGCATTCTTTACCAAAGGAAAGAACAACTAAGAGGAGGGCTCTCTAGATTTGCCCATCTGCATCTGTCTGAGTCACTGCATGAAATGTCAGGAGAACAGAGCTCCCAGTCATATGTTGACCCTTCTGCTCATGAGTCTCTGCCCCAACAGATGGTGCTTATTGAGCTTCACTCAAACTCACTGTGCATATATTCCTTGATGTAAAGTGCCTAATGCACAGTAAAGCATCTAGTAAATGTTAGGTAATTATTAATTCAATTTTCAGAATCACTTAACTCAAATATATGGTAGTGCTCCATAAGTGTGGGCTGCTATAAATATTACCCTGTGATCGCTTGTCACTATGTCCTCACAGGCAACCTTGGTAAGGTCTGTGAAATCCAAACACTGCTTTCATCAGGACACATGAAATGAATAGTGCTTGCCCTTACCACCCAGAAAACATTTATATCTAAATATCTGGATCTAAACAGAGGTAAATAATTTTAAAGGTGTCATAAATGATATTTAAATTAGGAAAACTTCAACTTGTATGCATGTTTGTGTGTGCACCTCATACAGAGTAGTATTTGAGGCTGACTAAAAAAATAGAGATTCTTTCAAGACAATTATCACTTATTTTGTGCAATATCCTATCTTAAGTGTAATATAATTAACAGAGTACTGTTATTTATGGGCTTGCTATCTAGGTGTTTCTAATTTTGATATGTAAGGAATGTGGTTTCCTAATATATAGTGGTGATTTTCCATACTGAAAGAAATTATAATCTTAAGTGACTAGTTTCTGCTTCTTGCTGCAGATAAGTGGTAGAATTATTTTGTTTCTGTTGGTAAAATTTTGATCAAGTTAAAAAAATATTAGCAAATTATGCATTATTTAATATGCTCTCAGTTACAGGACGATTCTTGTTTGAAGTACTGTAAAATTACTTAGTCTTTGTTGAACAGAATTCCCTAGAACTTTACCATTGCCAAAAGAAATTCAGATGTGTTTTCCCAACCCCATACCACCCCTCAGGATGGGAAGAAGGAAAACACAGGCAGGATAAACAAGACAAAAAGATTTAGTAAAAAAAAAAAAAAAAAAAAAAAAAAAAAAAACAAAGGTCTGAATACTGTGTCAGTATATACAGAAAGCAATGGTCCTCTCCACTGTGTTAATAGGTTTCCTACACTCTAAAATATAGTTGAGAGAATGCAAAGTCTTACTAAAGACTTTAAACTTGAGGTTGGGCATCATTTATAACAGTCGACTATTTCCTAAGGATATAAGGTCAATTTAATTTAATTTACTTTTAACCAAAACATGTTTGAAAAGAAAAGCACTCACAGAGAACTAAATAGCCCTCTGAGTCCACCAACCCTTGAGTTTCCCATATTGACAATACTAGGCACAAATATTTAAGAAATAACAAACAAAAATATGTGCTCTTCCGTTTACTACAAAGGTGGACATCTTCATCAAAGTGATATTTACCCAAAACATTGTACTTTAAAGCTTTTTAGGTCCACTCTGAAGTAACTTCCTAACAATTTCTCATAGGTTGGACCATTTGCCTTGAGCATACTTAGTTGAATTCAATGAAGTCGGAACTGCCATCTTGAAATTGATCATCACAATGAAAGGGCTTTCAATCTCTTATAGTCAAATGCCATTTTTCCTCTCATGAATTTCTTGGTTTCTTATTCTTTATTTCAACTTGAAGGTAAAGCCAGTACAAGAGACAGAAGAAGTAGCACATTTGAGTAAGTCAAGATTGCAAGAAATGTTTGAGGTGGCACTTTTATTCCTCTATATTTACCCTTAAGGGTTAAATGCATTCTGCCAACAGATTGTAAAGGGCACACCAACTGGAATCACACATATTCCCATTATTTTCTTTTGAAAACCTCATGGAAGAGAACCACATTTTTGTAAATTTGCTTCAGTTCCAGAGAAAACACTTGATATTTTGGTATCTGATAAGCTACTTTTGTTGTAACCAGTATAGTGATAATTTGTAGCCCTAAAACAGCTCTCTTAAGAACAGAGTTTCCACCCAATAAATATTTTAAGAGAGGACTTTTTTTTCGTATCCTGTCTTAAAATCCACTTGTAGTGGTCTTTAAAAAATGTTTAAACAAATGGATTAATTGGAGTGGACCTTGCTAACTGATAGGGATTTGGAGGAGTAAAGGAAAAAAATTAATAATAAAATGGAGAGGTTGAGACCAATTAATATTAAATTCAACTGTTGTACTATATGTTTTGCTTTGGATAGCTTTGTTTATAGTACATAATATTATTTCAAGAATACTCACATGGACGGAAATGTGGAATTCAAGCAATGTTGTAAAATTTCTTTGAAACTGAATATGAAGGTTAATGTTTTGTTTTAATTAACACTGATTTAACAAGAAATGTAGATATTACATCAGTTTTTTTCAGACCTCATATTTAAATTATGAATTAATATGTCAGATGCTTCTAAAAGGAAGAGAATATGATAAAACCTTATTTTGATATATTTAAATGCCTCCTTTTAGAAATGAATACCATGATATTGCCTTACTCAATGATAGACATTATATTTTTAAAGTAGGACATTTAAAAAGTTGTATACAATCACCTGCCCTGAATTACATAAATGATTTAACTTCAAAACCAAGGATCTCAACAGATTTTCCTTCTCCGAGATTTTTAACATAAAGACCATACACAGAGATAGAAATTCTCTGGAATCTGTTATTCTTACCCACAATAAACACTCCTGAGAACACAGTGAAATGAAAAGTTGAATTCATGATATGCCCATGGACTTCTAATAATTACCTCACTATGAGAGATTTTAACTTATACATGTGATGTTGAAGGCTGAAGCCCAAAGAGGCACTTGGGAAGAAAAAAAAAAAAAAGGCCATAAAGTAAAGGAAGCAAAGAAATCTGGAGTCCGCGAATTCACGGGGACAAGATGGAACAATCCTGTGACCACCAAACCTCTCACTTCAAAAAGGAAAAGCAGTCACCCTTTAACATGGAGCTAAATACGCACCTTGGCCAGGATTGGAAGAAGCCAAAGGAGGATCTACCAGAACCTGGAGTTGCTGCAGGAGCAGTTGTCTCACGCCAACAAGGTGAGCCAAGAGATCACTGACAACATACACACAACTGTGCCTGGTCCCCTGCGATGACTTCCGTGGCCCTGCTGACCTCCTGCCTTCCACATCTCACACACGAGGATTCCTCCGGTAACGCAAAGCCAGAAAGAACTATGCAGACAAGGGAATTCTAGAAAATGCGGTTCCATTTTAGCCAAGGTGACAATACAAATCCCCTGAACCTAGCTTCAATAATCATCATCTTGCCAATCTTTGTTACCTTCCTCCTTCCCCCACATTTATCTTTTCTTTTTTCTAGTTTGCTAAATATTTTAAAGCAGATCTTAGATACGTAAAATTTTAATCCCAGGTCCGTTAACACGTCAGTATGCATGTCTATTCCATAATGATTTATTTGACAGTTTCTTGCTTAAGACACACACAAAAATGCCCAAAGTGAATTCTAGATCTTTCTAGTGCCAGATCAAAGATGCTGCTTCACGAAGGAATGTTGGTTCCTTTTATTGGGAAACGGTACGTTTCCACTAAAATTGAGTCAGAAGGTATGCTCATTGCATTGGATTGTTATTGTTTCTAAACCTTTTGAACATCCAAGAAATATAAAATTTCAAAAAGTCATGGGTTTACACTGATATTTCCAAATAAAATGTACAAATACAGGATTTACTCTCAACCTCTTTGCTTTTATTCTCACATCCCTTCTCTATTGAACATCTTCAGTCTTAATGATATCAATTTATTTCCTTTTTACTTCCTTTTTTCTACAGTGTCCTTGTAAACAATTTCATATAAAATGACACCAATATTACTATTAACAATACAAGCAGTGATAGAGTTTTAAGTCTCTTTTCATTTTTTTGTGTTCTTGAACTATACCACACTAAGGACAGAGAGTCATAGTTCTGTGTTTTCACGTCATTTGAAATATCCATTTTCTCTGGTTATGCTTATACCATGATATAGAGTTATGTTCATTTATTTCAATATGTTTTCAAATATTAATGATTACTTTTATTTATCTATTTTAACTTTTTAATTATAAAAATGCCTTTACAATGTCCCTAAGTAAAAACTCCTCATGTGTAAGAGCACATACAAGAAAAATTTGTTACTCTAATCCCAGTATTGTTTTCTTCTTCCCTTTACAGTTACCTAATTTTGTTAGATTTTGTTTTATCTTTTCATCATTTAATGTACTTGTTTATATATATTATATATATTTATATATTACATATATATTATATATATATCCATACTAAAGGGAACACATCTAAAATTTTTAATAGGGGAATACAAAAATAAGATTTACAATTTATAGTAATCTGGACTCAGAATTAGAAACAAGGCAGAGGCAAGATTAGAGTCAAAAAGAAAATGTGGCTACTGTAACAATCTTGGGGAAACTAAGGCAGGAATTCTGGAGATAAGGTTTAGAGTACAGAACAGAATTAAGACATGTTTAAAAAGTAGAATGGGTTCTTTTTGATCACTGAATGATCACTGAATGTATATTTTCATTGGATAATGAGGAAAGAGAAAATCTCATGAGTCCCATATTTCTGATTTAAGAAACTGCAAAATGAGTGGGATTTGCAATCTAGGAGGGAGGCCTGGCTTGAAACATATCTAGTTAAATTAGGAATTTTGAGTTCAATGCTACAGCTGAACATCCTTATGTGATTAGAAAAAGTGGGGAGAGATTGGGGTTGAAGATGTTGACTGGGAAGTCATTAGGTGTGAAGGTCAGTTGGAAGCAAACTTTTTGGCAAGTAGATCAATTAAGGGGAAAATAAAAACACTTATGAGCTAAATTTTTCCTTCAAAAGAGAAATAGCTTTAGTGACTCTCAGGGTGGGAAGAATGCATTTTCTTGAAACTTAACTTTCGTGCTTTACTTGTTGAGAACTGTATCACTGCTTTTAGCCTCTAAATCTACTATCCGGCCATTTTAAAGAAGGATTGATCCTGTTATTAAATTGAGAGCTATATGATAAAGATAAGCAGGCTAACCATGACAGCAGCCTGCTCATCACTTGTACAGGCAATGCAGCACCATCACAGCTAAAGCAGTAGATGAAGGTGATATTGTCTAAAAGGGGCAAAAAGCTAATGGTGCCAAAGGAGTTATAAAAGTCACAAAAGGATAAGGTTTTTAAAAAGATATGGCAGTGAACAGCTCTAATGCTGCAAGGTATAACAAAGAGGAAGATGTTACCTGTGCACTGGATTTGTTCCTTAAGAAGTCACATGTGTATTTGATATATTTAAGCAGGGACAGAACAGTGTGAGTTATCTCTGAGTAAAGGGGCTTGGCTAGATGGACAGACACAAAAAGAGTTATGGCTAAACAGGGATATAAGGAGGTGAAGGAAATGTGTTTATTTTTCCAAGTTAGAAAGCACATAAACATGTCTAAAAGGAGGAAATAGAGAAGATTTTGAAAATGCTGGCAGGAGATGACATTTAAATCTAGCAACATTTAAATGTAGCAACATTGAAAACATACTTTCTTGAGGTTCTTTCCTCTCAGGTACACACATTTTGTGAAGAATAACAAGCCCTTTTCAAAAGCCAAGTCTTCCTGAAGCAGTAACTTGTACTTCTCTGTTAAATTAATTAAACAAGGAGGCCATTAGACTAAGGTGGTTCCAATACCTTAGCAGCCTATGTAAACAAACCAAAACCTAAATATGTTAAATTCCTCAAGGTTAAGAAATCAAAATCTAAGGACAACTAGCTCTTGTTGGTGGATTGTTCCTAACCATTTCAGGTTTGGTGCTGCCTAATTCATGATTGTAGTTCTGCTCAAATAAACTTGAAAAAAATGTAATATTCCACATTCTATCTTTTAACATCCCTGGTAAATATATTTTTCCCAAACCGTTGTCATTTTCTCTTTCTCTCTTTTTCTCTCCTTGTCTTTTCACTCTGATCTCTAGATAGTACCCATATTAAATTACAATTATCAGCCCTTCTTCTTTTAATGAGAATCATGCAAAAAATAAATAAAATAAGGATGAACACAAAGCTCTTGAAGTACATAGCTTTGTAAAAGATAAAACACATTTGATTTGCAATCTTGAAAAAATGAAATACTTGCAGATGTTGAATATTTAGATGCTTTTAAACCAAAGAAAAACTAGAATCCAGATTGAAAAGCACTTTTGGTGAGCTAATAGTTTTTTGACAGCACAAGGAAATGACTGTCACTTTTCTAATCTACATTTGAATAGTCACAGCATAGCTCCAATCCTTGCCATTCAATATCTGAGGCATGGGCATTTTCCTTCTGCTTTTTAACATTTTCTCAATTGACATTTTCCCATACTCATGCTTACTATTAACTAACTTTAGGGTTTTAGGAATGCACACTTGTGTGGAGTTCTAATGAAATTAAATATGAGCATCTTTAGTTAAAATTACATGGCTATTTCAATATTTAATAGTTTCATGACAACATTTCTAAGGTACTCTTTGCTGTTCCTCTATTGTTGCGTTTTGAGGCAATGCGAAACATTATTGAATGCAAATAAAATACATACAAACTTCACCTCTCTTTCTCAATATGACCCCAATCAACCAATTTTTTGCTGGCAGAATTGTGTTGCAGATGTTGAAGCCTGGAATATTTCCAGCTAACTGGAGCTAGACCCATGTCAAATAAAGGGCATTTCATATTTTGAAACAGAATCACAAGCAACTTTTGGCTTCTTTTACCCATGTGAAATAACTATATAAAAACTAGAGACTCACATTGTACTTTTATTAATAAGCATAGTGTAGCTGTGCTATTAAATTGAAAAATTAATTTGCTTTCATCTTCTTAAAAAAGCATATTTTAAATAGAAACAAAATTCCAATGCTACACATATAATAAGGAATGGGGAAACAGTTTTTCTTTTCTGTAGATTTATAGATTTTCATTGATATGTTTCCAAGCTCACATTCAATGAAATTAATTTTCTGGTAGCATAAGAAAATTAAAATATAGTACTCCAGTTGAATGACTTATTTGGACTATTGTATTATATTATAACCTTAACAGACCTGTGGAGGAGATATTAGATTTGGGATTAATATAGCAATTAGCACATTTTGATTAATTATTAAACATGTTTTTTCAAGTCAAGGTTTAGTTTTGGAAACTCTTGACTATATTACCTATTCTCTTTAGCTATTCTATTGCTCAATATTAGCTGAAAAATTATTTTAAAGTTCTTTTTACCACGTTATAATACATAATATAATGCCATGATTTGTGTCCTTACTATATCACATAATAACAAATCATTTCAGAATGGTTAGAATATTCCCTCAACATAAAATAGAATATTTAAATCATTGAATTTCTATTGTGTGGTTGGTAGAATCTACATATTTTCACATGATATTTAAAAATTGGAAATCATATATTCAATCCATCTTTTTGAAATATGCCTATTCATCTCTTTGAAATATTGAAATATGCTTAGGGTCATGAAGAATAAATTAAAATAATACTAACTACAATTTATCTAATAATTACTAGGTGCCATTCAAAATTCCAAGTGTTTTATATGTTATTAATTGATTCAATTCCCACGGACTCATATGAAGCTGATACTATGATTACCTACAAAGAGTAAAACTCAGGCACAAAGAATTAATTTCCCCATAAGTTTACATAGCTAGTAATTGTTGGAGTCAGGATTCTAACCCAGTAGTCTAGACCAGAGCCTGAGTTCAACTACTTTGGTTCTTTTCTGAACTTCATGTGTTTTTTCACTTTTACTGTTTTGTATTTTGTTTATTTGTGGTTGTTTGTTGCGTGCTATAATATGCTTGGCAAATAATTTCTATTTAAATCATACAAATTCTAAGCAGGGTGATAGTAATACTAAAATGAATGAGACAAATTTTACCTTTGAGATGCTTATGATCCAATCAGGGAGACAGAAGTTTAAAAAGTATTTTAAATGTGAATCCTAATGCTATCAATATCATCATAAACTAATACTTTATAAAGAAATACTAGGCTAATTACTCAGCATTCAGAGTATAAAAAATATTACAACCTTTCCTTTTTATTTACTTATTTATTCTTTCACCACAAAATTTATTAAAATGTTTATTTAGAACATAATTTGTGCTAAACACTTCTCAGCATTAGAAAAATCAAGTTAAATAAATAGACAAAATAATTTTTTACAAACCTAACAGGTCAGTGAAGACATTAAATAAAAAATCACACCCAATTAAATACACACAATTTGGAGTAAGTGTTATGAGCAAATAGTAAACAATATAATGAGGAATTATGATAGAGTGACTTGATTTACATTCAAAGTTCAGGAAAGGTTTCTTTAAGGTAGAAAATTTAAGTATAAAAACTGAAGGACGTAGTATATTAGCTGGTCCATTAAAACATATGTCAATATGTTAATATGATTTATAATTGTAGTCATTTACATGGATACATTTATGAATCCAATATGTGGTCACATTTGCTAAGGTTTAAATGAGTAGTATAGAGCACTGCTATCAAACTTTTAGATTTCCTTGACCTTGAAATCTACCACCAGCAGAAATCTGGGGTCCAAAATAAATCTGCCAACTTTTTCTCCCCTGCCCCCAAAAAAAGGCATTTAAAGACAGCAACTTGACAGAAAGGATATCTGTCATTATCATAATTTTAAAAGAGAAATTTAAGACCAAAAATGCAGGAACAATAGAATTAAGAACATTTCTTTAAAATGAATAACTTTATCTTTTTCTTCAAGTCATGAAGAATCAACAAACTGTGATTAAGATCTAGACATCATTAGACAATAAAATCTTCTGCTTCCTTGAGATATGTATAACCAGCCTCGGATTGTATAATGAAATGCATCCTTTCAGATGTAGTGACCAAGAGGACCAAACAGTCCTGGGACATTGAACAGAAAATGTGGGTTATGAGATAAGACTTGAATCAGAATAAAAAGCACACAAAATGTCAACCATTCTCAAAAACTCAGTACATATGAGAACTGATAAAGTCTAAAATGGTGCATTTCAGTCACACAGATATCTCTACGCACACAGACACACATATACATATAAATATACATATTTACATAACTATTAAATGTTAAATTTATACATTCTGATTGACTTTGGGTGTTCCTTGAAATATTTTACTCCTCACTCCTCTAAACTCAGCCTGACAAACAGTGCACCTGCTTAACTGGGCTAAGTGCCAGGAAAAAAAAAATCAGGGAAATTAATTTCCACGAGCAGTAGATAAATGGCACACCTCATTAGAAAATCTATTTAAAAAGCACATCAGGAGATGTCTGCAAGACTTTCATAAGAAATTGATGCTTCCTACCATCATGCCCTTGCTGGTTCTCTTCTCAAATTACTACGGTAATCTTACTTCCTGGTAATAAGATTCAAATTTAAGTTACATTTAATGAGTGCCAGAGACGTATATATTACATAGATTATCTTCTCTAATTCTTTTGAAATTGTTTTGAAATTAGTATGTTTTGTGAAATGCCTGTAAAAATTACCAAATGTGTTTTGAGACCACCTACGACAGCCATATAATGATTTTTCCTTCTATAAATGAAGATGCTAATAAATTGTGATCCTTGTTCTTAGGAAAGAAAAACCAAGAGTTACCATAATTTCTTCCTGCAAATTCTGACCTAAAGGGAAATCAGAACATCTGTAATATTAATGCCTAAGTTTATAGTAACTTCTTTAGAAATCCTATTTGTTTGCATACATTGTTTAAAGAAAAAAGCCATCTCTTTATAAATAAGGCAAAGGCGTTTGTAAGGAATTTCAACCAAAGTCCACAAATTCTGGTTCTGAAAGAGTTATTAAGTTATCAGGACACCCCTCTTTTTCCTGGGAAGACTTCCTGGCAACTCTGCAGAGGCTTGAGGGCAAGGTCTCCAGCAACATTTGTGACCCCCTAGCTTCAATTACTAAGAAAATAACCTTCTCCCCCTCCTCCTACTTTGGGGCTTCTGAAGACATTCATCTTCCAGAGAGAATTCAGGGCAAGGAGGATATCTGGGTGATCAGACATCTTGGTTTGTGCCTATGGTCCTGAAATAAATACTAATAGCTATCCATTTCACTTTCACAAATATTCTGTTTTAGATGTTAAATTATATAGTTATCTGTGGGAGTCCAGACCCAGCCACCCCATTGTGTCCCTTAGTGGTATGCAGATAACTTTGAGCAAAAGGCAATTTTAGCTTCAGGCTCAAGAGAAACTTCTCCCCTTGCCCTTAACTAAGAAAAATTTGAATTAGAAGACTTGCCCATAAGAGATTATCAGAGATAACTTCTCTTGACCTATCTGTAGAGCAGAGCAAACTAGATACTAATTAGTGAATGTCTGCTGTTCTTATCATCCTGCAATGACCTTTTGAAGTCCCTAAGGCACCTTACTTCATCCCTAGCTCAGGATGTCTTATATACCTAATTCCCCTTTCTAACTCTGAAGCTGTCATGCATACAGGGTCTCTGACTCTCTCATGTGGGGTTCCCATGCACACGAGATTAAATTTGGTTTTCTTTTGTTGTTCTGCCTCCTATTGATTAGATTATTAGGGCAGCCGAAAGAACCAGAGGATGAAAGGGGAATGTTTCCTCTTCCCCACACATCCTAGTATGTGGTAATTTTGTATGCTACCAAATCACTAAGCTGGAACTTCATTTCCCAGAATTCCTTTACAAGTACTTTCCAGATGACAGGCACAAAAGAAATTTTTGTGAGTTTTGGAAGGTAAAAAGGAAGCAATAGCCATTATTTATCCTCTGAAGGTTGAAGTAGGGTGGGCGCTGTTGCAGCGATGCACATTAGCGCAGATATGGCAGCTGACCCTGACATGTGGCAGCAGCCAGCAGCCAGCAGCATGTCTTCCAGTTTTCGCTGGATTGACTCTTTCAGCATCTCCAAATCCTGGCCACGTGTTTTTGTGGATCCATTGATGAAGGTACCCATTTATGCTTAAGCTCATCCACATCATCCTAATTTGAGGTGGTGACAGTCAAATGAGCGTTCCAGTTTGTTCTTGCCCATTCTGTTTGTCATTAGTCTCCCCTATTCTATTTCCATCTGCCCTTTTTAATGACAAAGTTCAGAATCTAATACCCCAAAATACGGCACTTTGGCATATTGAATATTCTCAGCTAAAGCAATTTAAGACATGACATGTATAAGAAGAACTTTCTGATCTTCCCCTGAAGCAAGTCATAAAACACTAATATGAGAAGTGCCTCTATGTACCCCAAAGAAGGAAGAAACATTCTTATCTCCCAAGATGCCAGGAGACAAACGAATAGGCCTTGCTGTTTTCTCCAATTTACTACACTTAGTGCATAACCTTTTGTGTCCCATCACATTTTCCCACCATTTTTCACTCTTCATCAAAACTAAATAAAAACTCTCAGGTTGAACTGCTTCTTAAGGTCTTCCTTTCTGTATAAAGGCTACTGTGCCACATAAAACTTATATGAAATAAATTTGAATGTTTTTCTTTTGTTAATTTGTCTTTTGTTAAAAGGCCCCAGCAAAAAATTTAGAAGGATAGAGGAAAAAGGTATTATCTCCCCTACACCAACTTCCATGCTGCTGACTTCCAACCCAGCCCCAGACACATTGAAACAGCCTTATGCTGACTGCTTAAATAAGCTCCCATGAATGCATGAGCCATATAATAAATCCCCTATTCTATGTCACTCATAGTGATTCTATTCTGATCAAACTCTGACAGATACATCATAGTATTGTTTGAATACTGTTTGGACATTATATTTAATAAGAAATGAAAGTTAGGTGGGATCTTTTTTCTAGTATCTGTTTTTGGAGTCCTAAAATTTGTCTTATTTGATAAGGATAAGTAAAGTCACAAATTTTGTAGACCAGAAAGCAAAATGCTATCCACATTTCACAGACAAGGGAAAATAAGTTCCTAGTCATGTTAGTTTGTGGGTTATAGAGCTGTAGAGTGAACCCAAAGCTTCTAAAAGACACATATAAAAGCCAGTACTACATGTGCTTCATAAGCAAATTATGTACAGGTAAATCAGCTCAAATTCAGAAAATAAAGAATTGTGAAGGTTGCTCAGATGAGAATCATTCTTCTCAATTCATTACAATACTTGCTTATAAAAATAGTTTTTTTATTTCTCTATGAAAAATTGTTTAATGCCTTCAAAGCATTTGCCTAGTTTTTTTTTTTTTAATTAAAGTTTATTGGGGTGACAATTGTTACTCAAGTTACATAGGTTTCGAGTGTACAATTCTGTAATACATCATCTATGTAGCACATTGTGTGTTCACCACCCAGAATCAGTTCTCCTTCTATCACCATATATTTGATCCTTTGCCTATTTTTCTAAAGTGTCAAAGAGTAATTCAGAGCCCAAGGACAGCTGTCCTGACTAAATAGACTTCATTTATTTCCAGTGTGCTTTCTTCTACCACTAGCCTTGTTTTCTAAACATTAGCAATACATATTTCAAAGGCTATTTGTAGTACAAAAGACTCATCATAATAATAATACAAATCCTTAGTAAATGTTTGAAATGTATCAATTAAACATAACATTGAAAAAACAAGAGCACCATTTACATTTGACATTCTTATTGAAGCAATGAAATGTTTCTGTGAAGAATCAACATTGAAAAAGGCAGGTTAGAATTTACTAAATGGAGAAAAGAATTTAGAATTGTAATATGAATGGGGTGTTCCAGTCAACCAAAAAGTAATAGGAGTTACAGGCTTTTTTACTATAATTATACAAATTCCTTGAACTTATATTCTTTGTGTTCCAGAAATTGATCATTCAAAATTTAAATAGTTGAAAGTATTTGGACATCTTATTTGAAGAATTTATACATTTTTCCTTTACATTTTTTTGTTTCAAATCCATTGGTGAATATTTATCTTCCTAGATATGACCTCATGAGTCATTCTAACACATTGTCTTTCCTTTTGCACCTGTTGTAATTATAATACCTCTTTGTAAACTAGAGTGTTGCATGACCCTTCCTTGCATGAAAGCATTTATCTAAAGCTGTGTAACTTGGAAATGTATTTTCTGAGGGTAAAATATGTGGTAGCCAGCCTCCAAAATGGTTCCCAATGATCCTTGCTTGTCGGTATTCACACCCTTGCTTAGTCTCTTCCAACACTAAATACAACTGAACTGTGTAACCAAAATGATTTTGAAGAAATGAAAATATGTGAATACTAAGTCTGGGTCATAAGAGGCATTGTCGCTTCCACCTTGTTTTCTCTAGGTTCACTCATTCTGAGGGAAGTCAGCTGCCATATTGTGAGGATATGCAAGCATTAACTTGACAGCCATGTGAGTGAGACATCTTGCCAATGGTCCCACCACCCCCAAAAAACCTTTCAGATGTCTACAACCTCAAGATATACTCTAAAGCAGAAACATCCAGCTAAGCCATTCCCAAATTCCAAACCCACACAAGCTGCGTGAAGTAATAAATAGTTATGTTGTCTTAAATCATTTACTTTTGAGGTAATTTATTATGCAGCAAGAGATAACCATTATTAAATATGACAAATAACATTTCATGTTATAAACATATTTTATTATTTTAGTTCTAATTTTATTAAATGTATTTATAAATTTTTAAAGTTGGTCAAAACTGTTTGACTAGATAAAATAAAAAATTTATGATAAACATTCATTTCTTCAAAATGTAAGAAATGGTTTCAAAATCCAAATGTCAACATTATTAATCCCTTTAAGCAATGCCTAGCAGAAAACCTACTATGTGGCAGGCACTCATATACAGAGTTATGTAAGACAGTCCCTTCCTTGGATAGGCTTAAGTTTCTAAGTGATATGGATACGTGAACGGATCCTTATAATACAATGTGTTAACTGATTTAATACAGGTTCCCATAAGGTATGGAGGAATGAAATCACGATACAGCAAATTCTTATTAGGAAGTCTGAGACTATTTCATAAAAGAACATCTTGAAGGATAAATAAAATTTCTCTAGATAGAAAATTTAGGAATGAGTCTCTACTAATGATATTCATATTTATATAGTGCTTGTAATAAACCAGGTTATCTTGTAAGCACTTCAAATATATTCATTTGTATAATTCCCTTAATCTTATTGCATGGGTATTATTATTATCCCTGCTTTATAAGTGATGAAACTGAGACAGAGAGGCTAAGTGACTTTTCTAATGTTACACAGCTTGAAAATGGTAAGATCTGGGTTCAATACCAGGGAAATCTAGCATCAGAGTTCACGTTTTTAACTATTTTAATATACTTTCTGCTACATTGGGGGCAGGGGAGCAAAGGGAGGAATGGTATAAGTAGAGGCATCCAGCAGTGAGAATATATGTTTTTCTAGAGAAATAAAAAAGGGAGAACAGCAGTAAGTGTGGCTGGAAAACAAAGTGCATGGACTGAATTGTGAGAAGAAAATAAACAGCTACACCAATGACCTAAATTTCATGCCAAATAATCTGTACTTAGATAAAAGAAATAGTTGATGAAATTAATGCTTTATGAAGACATCTTTGGCCCAACGTTAAAAGGGAGAGACTGGACAAGAGAGACAAGAAGTAATTGCGTTTATCCCCTTAAAAGAGAATCAAGGTCTGAAGTGTAGTAATGGAGATGGTGGTAATAGGAGAAGGGAGCAAATTTATCAGACATATGAGGGTTAGCTGCCATGGAGTATTGTTACTAATCAGATACCAAGAAGATTTAAAAGAGGACTCTCAGGTTTTGTTTTGTGGGAAATGTATAGATGGTTAGGCCATTAATAAATATAGAAAACTAAAGGAGGAGGCCTCACCTAGAAGATGTGTTTAATAAACACTTTTTGAAAGAAGAAATGAAGTAATAGTAATGGTGAGGCTATTTTTTTCAGATGAAATGCCAGTGACATGGGCATTATCCATAGCTTCTAATCACAGTGGTCCAAGGAAGCTCTACTATGGATTATAAGTGAGTCTACATTTAAGAAATCTAATCTGAAAGTCTAATTATAGGTAGCTATTTATTTTACAAAATAATTAAGAAGAAATTCCTTTTAATAGAAATTTCTATGATGTACTTATTAAATTAACTTTATAAATATTGGATTTACATGCAAGTCTTAAAAACATCTATTACAAATATTAAAGAACTATATTTTATGATCATATTTGGTTCTAAAATTTAAATGAATGACATTCTAAAGCGAAGGGAAGGAAAAAAAAATCACACTCAACATAGGATCAAAGGATAAATCTAGAGTAATGTAACCATTCATGTAAAATTCTAGGTCATAATTTTATATTATAGGCATTGCAATTAAACATTTTTTAAAGAACCAACATTACACCAAAGTGTAATATACCAAAAGTACTGCTTATTTAGAGCAGAGGTTTATGGCTCTGGATAAATAGCCTTTTTGCTTTGGTTGAAACCATGGGACTTATCTCTACCTGTTAGGTGATACTCTCTGTAGTCCAGCTACAAATGGTACAGTGGACAATATTGTTTCAATCACACCTCCATGTTAATAAACCCAAATGATGCAGTGCTATGATTTCATGATATTTATACTTGTATTTTTTTTAGCATAGTAATTTCATGGCACATATAGTAAGTTCTTGACAAATAATTGTTGAATGAATAAAATACCATAATGAAAAATAGACAGTCTCTGAGTATATAGAATGCAACTTACAGTAATTATGGTTTCTGGGTCCTACTGATTCCACTACTACTGAAGAAAGAAAATGGTATGGGGGCTAGGGAGTTGGTGCAAATATGAAGGATCACATTAATAAGTTAATGAAATGTTTTTGCTTGTGGTAAAAAAGTGATAAACATAAACTCATCCATCTATTCATTTCATATTTATCGAGCACCTACCTGACTGATTTCTTCCTTTAAGGAACTCATAGGCAATAGAGTGTGTCAGATGAAAAAAATAAACAAATAATTTTTTAAATATGAGAAGACTTTGAACAAAATGATGAATGACATATTCAGAGACTGAATAGGCTATAATGAAAATCTACCTTTCCTCACTGTGTTATTTCTATTTTACTCCAAATCTATAAGAATATGTGGTTACTCAAGAGGTAGTATCTCATTATCATTCATTCTGGGAAAATCCTTTTAACATTCTTTATTTTCAGGAACTCAAAATAGGATGTTTTGATGGGAGAAGCAAAGAGTGTGTCTGGAAAGGAAACTTGGAGCCAGATGGTAGGGGGACTTAAAAATACTTTACACTGTTTTCCATTTGTCCAAAAGCTCTGTATTTTGTTTTATTTTATTTTATATTGCCTATTGTAAACTTTACAAATTACCCTTTACTAATGGGTGATAAAGTCCCAGTTCCAAAATTAAATATCCACCCAACTCTTCTAATTATCATTTTCATGAAATTGTAACATTCAGTCTATGGGTTCCTATACAAAAAAGGTTTACATTCAGTTCCTATACAAAAAAGGAAATCTATTTCACTTGAAATCAATGAGTACAACAGACAAAGAAGGAGAATAGAAGGAAAAAGCAAAGAAACTAGTGACCCTCAAGCACATTTGTGAGGTGCTTTATCACACTAAGATGGGATGAAGAAAAACAAAGCCAGAACTGGGGAGAATATTGTTTCTATTAGTTTAAAAGCCAAATTTCATGGATCTTACCTGAAAAGTTTTTGTAATCCACTAAATCAAACATAACAATGGCGACAGCTGACCATGTGATTATCAGAGCAATGACCAGAAGCCAGGCTGCTGGGGAGCTGAATGTGGTCACTATGTCTTCTGTAACTGTCCTCTTCAGCACTTTGCCAGGGGATTTAGGTACAGATCCATTTTTGTTGTCTATAACAGTTGTGGTAGTAGATGCATTTCCTAATCAAATATTCAGAAAGAAGAATTACAATTTAGAAATTCACATCAAATGTTGATGACAAAAAAACTCACAGATGATATAAGTATATGTAAGTTGCTTATACACCATTTTCTATAATAGAAGACCCCTCTTTAGTAGCAGGGCCATACCTTGCTCCCCACTGCCACATTATCTCTTCCTCAGCATTTACCCTCCTCCCTGCAACCGATATGCTCTTTATAATCAGCATTCCTTGTCTCCCAAGTTCCACAAATGCTGCCATCCAGGCCAGAAACCTTGCTATCATCTTGAATTCATTTCTGCTTCTCCCTTACCACCTCCTGTGTCCACTACCCTAATGGGCAGTGGGTTTTGAGGTCAAATTGCTTTTTAACATCTTTTCCCTTTATTTAGGTGCCTATGTCAGTTCTGAATGAAAGCAAAAAGATGTCCTCTGGGAGAGAAAAAAATCAGTAATAAAATAGTTCAAATGGATGAAATTCTTTTTGGATATCCTGCTTTAATGGCATAACTGACCCTTGTATTGAGGCCATTCATTTTTATTTGTGAAGGGGCACAGAAGATATAAGAGAATAATGTGGGAAAATCTTATTATATTTGGTGACTTTCTTATTCCAGCTTTAAAGAGTCTACTTGTTCGTGAAAGAAAATTCAAAAAATATAAAAAATAGCAAAATGGATGATAGCTAATCCTTTATAATTTCACCATCCAGAAATAACTACTGTTAACATGTTCCATTTATATCTACTTTTCTGTACATACATATACAAATATGCTTTATTTGTTTTTGACAAGCTGTCATCAAACTTTCCTTTGTTATTTTAATAGACAATATATAATAAAAATGCTCTCTTGCCATACATGTTCCTTAGAATACCACTTAAGTGGCTGTACACATATCATTTCATAGATGCACATAATTTAGAAAAAAGATTTCTACCTTGGAATATGGCAGAAGTTTTTTCAGCACACATTAATAATTATTCCATTAGGAGAAATTCTTGCATAACTAATTTATAGAAAAAATAATAACTTTTATAGCTTTTGAGAATATATGTATTTGAAAATTAGTATACTTTTAAAAATTGTATATGCCAGCAGTCTCTGTTTCCGTATTCTTGATAATAATGGGTATTGTCAGTTTTTAAAATGTTTGCAATCACATTGAAGGAAAATTCTGCTTCATTTGCAACTCTGATAACTAGAGATGAGCTTTATATATGTTTATTTTTCCTCTGTATTTCTTATCTTGTGAAATTTTTGACCATATTTTAAATAAACCTCCTTTTGGTGGCTTATAAAATTGTGTACTCTTATGCATACATACATACTTACTTACATATATGCATATATGTAAATGTTTGAATACACATGCGTATATATTTGTACATGTATATGTATTTACATATATACACGTGAACATTATGTATGCACACACAAATGATAGTAACACTTTATCGAGCTTTAAGTTGCATTTTTTTTCCTGCAACTGTTTAACTTTTTCTTTCAATGGTATTTTTATATATATAATGAACATTTTAGAGTTGTGTAACTCTTTTATTTTTCTGTTATAGAAGTTCTACCTTTATATGGGTAGAAAGCCCCGTCAATGGTAAGTAGGCATATCTGATTATCTTGACAACCTTAACTTATAATAAATTCAATCTGAAGGAAATTTAGAAATCATCTGAAACAATTATTTTATGTTACACTTAAGAACAATCGAAGACCAACCAGAAAATTTAAGTGACTTTTAGAGGATTTTTAATCCCAAATTACACAGATGTGGAGTAAATATTGAATACTAAAGAGAAAAAAATAGCCCTAGCTATCCAAGTATTTTGGCCAAAATCACAGCTTAACAACATATATCATATATTTAAAATATGGGAGACATTGTCTATAATAATTTAAGAATTACATATTAAGAGAAAATTCTGATTAATCATAATCATATATATATATAATTAAATGTTTTCATATATATATAATTAAATGTTTTCAATTTTATTAATTGCTAATTACGTTTCCAAATTAAAAAGAAAGCAATCTCTGCATTTTCAAACTTCTTTAGCATTTTTCACAAAATAATTTTTACTAACTAGTAAGACTTCTTACAGTTACTCTTAGAATGAGCTAAACAATAATTGAAAAGTTTTTGTGCTTTAAAATTGAATGGAACTCTGTAATCCTTGAAGGCCTCAGAGTGGAATTAAAGTGCTCCTTTCCATCTTTCAGCCTCTTGCTCTATCTTCCATGATTCTTACTTGCAGTTAGGTCTAGCTTTTGCAAGGAAACAGCAAAACAAAAAAGTCATGCCATGGGTTTTATAGACAAGAGAGGTTGGGATTAATTTCTGGCTCTTCATTGTATTAGCTGAATGGCTGGAAGGTCATGACTACATCTCACTTCACCTCTGAGTGAGAAGAATCTTATCTGAGGAATAACCTTTGTATGATGCAATTTACAAGTATTTGATGGTGGAGAAATAACTCATGTCCACTTCTTGGCATATTTCCTGGTATACAAACCTATTCAGTAAACGACAATAGAACAGCTACTAAACGATGTCCTTATCACCATCATTGTCACCATTAACACCACCTCGATGGCTACTGCCATGAGTATGACTACAACCATTACTATCATTACAAGAAAAGGCTACAAGGCAGGATTGACTTTAGAGACAAAGGCTGAGGAACTGACTCTTCAATAAACACCAGCTTTATTTCCAATTAACAAGCATATACATTAGGCTAAGATATTTTCAGGGAACCAAAAAATGATGCTATTACTTTCTCAGTCTTTCCCAATCAATTAATCGACTTTATGTAATACAGGAAAAGAGGGACACCCACTATAATTTATTCATATTAAGGAAAGCTGTTTTGCACCATTCACAAAATTAAGAGAGATTATTTACAAAAAATAAAATTATTTGATTATATGGCAAATGTTATTGGTGTAACTGAATTCTTTAAACAAGAAAGATAAAGTTTGAATCTTCGAACAGATGTGTACACAACAAGGTGCTTATGGTACAAATAGGTCATAAGATAATTTTTAGTTTTGGGAAAAGAATGAAACACTACATACAAAATTAAGTACTTTAGTTAATAAAGTTTTACTCTTTTATTTGTTTTGTTTACCCATAAAATGGTACTATCCTCTTCATAACAATAAATCACATAAAAGTCTACGACTGACTAGGGAAAAAAAACAAAATCAAGAACATTCAAGTGTATATCTTAGTAGATATTAATAATAACTAAACATAAAATACAACTATTTTTATATGACAGTGGCATACCTAAGCCCATATTTTTAAAAGATTAAAAAGCTGATGGGGAGCAAAAGTCGTAAAATTACTTAAGATTTTGAAATTAGGTAAAAATTGACAATAGTGACAATGAATCTCCTTTCTTTTCTGGAAAACTATGTGAATACATATCCCAAGTTCATAAACTCAATTTAGTTGAAATGATAGCAAGATGGGGAAAAAAAAAAAACTTTGAAAAACAGATATCACAGACTGTACTTGAGATGGTGCTCAAAGAACAAAAATTAGAAAGAACTCATATCCGCTTATTGATTTTTTTGTGTGCCAAATTCCTATCACTTCTAATGGCAGTTCTGAAAATGGAAGAGTGATAGGAGTACTTTGAAATATGATTTAAGACCCAAGTGGGGTTACAAGTGAATCAAACCTTTGGTATAATGATTTGCAAGAGAGTAAGTGAATTATAAGTGTTTAGGAGAGGCCCACCTGAAAGTTGATATGTTGCTACTCAATCTCCAGTTTTTAACCTCTGTAGTCTTCCTACTACTGCTACGTAGAGAACACTGGAAGAATTGCTTTTGCACTTCTGATTCACTTCAGTGAATTGTGTATTAGAGAGCATTTCTTTAGACATTATATATATCTACTTGGTACCTTGAAACTGAAAGAATAAATTTACTGAGATTTGATACAAATTAGTTGAATCTTGGTCACCATTTTAAAAGACAGAAAATTTTTAAAGGAAGAAGAATTTCTATATTTTTTTTCCTTTTTTGATCAGAAAAATGAAAAACTATATAAATGCATGAAGTAACACGAGCTCAGAGTTAAAATACAAGATTTTTTAAAGAATTGATATACGTATATGAATTCCATTTTATTTCGTTTTATAATCCTGACAACATAATTGTGTTACCATATTTTAAATAGATGAGAATGATACAGTTAACATTAAATTATTTTTTTTTAATTTTCATATTTTCCTTGTCTTAACATCCTCAAAATTTCCACTTAAAAATTAATCAATACTCAAAGGTGATTCAAAGACATTCTGAGCATCAACTGCAAAACCACAAGCAATTCCAAAGTGTTCTTCAAGAAAATTATGTGCTGCTTTGTTATGGAAAAACACTAAGTTGTACCTTCATTTTCCATTCAAATTTACTGCAGAAGCCACACAGAGCCATGAGGAATAAAATTGAGGTGAAATAAATTACCTTCTCTGACATCTGGTCAAAATAAATGCAAAGAACAAAATGTGTAATCTGAGATTATTTAATGCTTGAGAAGCACTTGGAAGATGACAAGAGCTAGTTATTGATATGGTAGAAAAAAGGGAGGTAAATACTACTGAGCAAGTTGACATGGGCGATACTTCTTGAAAGCTGTCATCTCAGAAGTGGAGCAGAGCAGCTAGGATATGTAACAGTACTTTCCATGACTACTATTTAATTTCATTGCTTTTGATTTATACAAATTATTTTGATTGCCAGACAGTCAAAATCAGCTTCAAAAAAAGTAGAGATCTGGCTGAAAAGCCAGATGTGACTCTGATCTATAAAGTAAAATGAAAGACTGCTTATGCAGTGATTCCAAGGACCAGCTTTCCAGTCAGGTTATGCATGAAAAAAATAAATTATAAGCTTCCTGAAAGAGTCACTTAACCTCATCATGGCTTATTAATCAGATAAGAAAACTGCCAAGTGCATTTGCTCATTATTATTCTCATGGGACACTGGCAATACAATCTCTTCCACGATGCACAAGGAATACACTTATATTCTAGAATAATGTAAATAAAATATTGTATCCTCGCCACGCTGTGATTTGTGGTGTACTCAAACAGTATATTTTTCATTCAAGAATTAAAGAACAAAGGAGAAAGTATACACTATCAATGGCGTTATAAAAATATAGGTTTTGCAGAGGACTTGAGGAGACATTTTTCTAAAAAGGACATACGAAGGCAAGCAGACATATGAAGAGATGATCAACCTCAATAATCATCAGAGAAATGCAAATAAAAACCACAATGAGATACCACCTCACCCCAGTCAAAACGGCTATCATCAATAAATCAACAAACAACAAATGCTGGCGCGGATGTGGAGAAAAGGGAACACTAGTGCACTGTTGGTGGGATTGCAGATTGGTGCAGCCACTATGGAAAACAGTATGGAGGTACCTCAGGAATCTGAAAATGGAACTACCCTATGATCCAGTAATTCCACTCCTAGTCATCTATCCGGAGAAATCCAAAACTCCAATTCAAAAATCTATATGCACTCCTGTTTATTGCAGCACTATACACAATAGCCAAGACATGGAAACAACCGAAATGCCCATCGGTAGATGACTGGGTTAAGAAACTGTGGTACATTAATACAATGGAGTATTACGCAGCCATAAAGAAGAAAGAAATCTTACCATATGCAACAACATGGATGGATCTAGAGAACATTATGTTAAGTGAAATAAGTCAGAAAGAGAAAGACAAGTACCATATGAACTCACTTATATGCGGAATCTAAAGAAGAGAATAAGTGAACGAACTAATCAGAAACAGTTTTGGGAACAAAAAGGAAAAACTGAGAGTTGTTAGATGGGCGGGGGAGGTGGAGATAAGGGGAAAAGTGAAGGAATTAGGAAACAGTAGGTAACCACAAGATGGCCTCAGGGTTTTTGAAAATTAATTTGGGGAACGTAATCAATAATGTAAAGATTTTGTAGGGTATCCGATGGACACGTGTCCCATTTGGGAGAGCACCTCAGGGATACTGTAGATGCCTGATCATGGCACTGTACACCAGAAGCTAAACAATAATGAATGCCAACTATAATTTTATATATATAATGTGATGGCTCAGTGCAAGGTTGGAGGGATAGTGGATGGGGGAGGGGGGTTCACAGTGTGAGGGATATAAATGATGAGCGTCTAAGTATTACCTTGTCTTGTACAACTGAAACTAATAAATTAATTTAAAAAATACAAAAAAAAAACATATATAGGTTTTTCTCCTAAGTTATATTAAAAATCGAATTCTCAATTATAAATAAAAGTGACCTTCATTATATATTTTTTTAAGTATTAAAAAATGTGCATGTAAAAATAAGAATTTTGGAGAAACTGTTGAAATGATCTTTTGGCAAATAAAGTTGAAAAGTGAAAAAAATTTATCTTTTAACGTAAATATTTTACCAGCCTTGTTTTTACAGAATGCTTATGTATTATATACATAGAAATCTGTGATGATTAAATTATACTTTCTACAAGTATATATAAACTGAATGAAAATAGATTTTGAGACTCAAGATAAAACCCTGGCAATACACAAAAATAAATAATCCTAGATATTGTAATTTATATATCTGTATAATATATTTTATATATATGTGTATATTGAATATATATATATATATATATAGATAGATAGATAGATAGATAGATAGATAGATAGATAAACCCTGAGGAATAACCTAGAATAATTTTAGAAGAATCCAGATTTTATATATACGTGTGTGTGTGTAGGGGGTGTGTGTGGGGGGGTCTGTGTGTATATATATATGTATGTATGTACATACATATATACATATACACACATATATATGAAACTGCTAACGGCAACAATTGCTTTTGTCTCAAACCAGAAATTGGTCCCTAGCCAATTTCAACGAAAGCCCCAAATTGCCACCTTTTCTCCCAGATTTTGGAGATACAATTATTGTAATCATATTTCAGAGAATGATTTGCCCACCTAATCTACATGCTGAAGTGAAGTGATATATACATATTTTTTACATTTTTTTAACAGTCCTTTCTGCCCAGCCACTACCTCCATTTTTCCAGAATGTGAATTTGTTTTCTAGGGGTGGAACTAGAAAACGAATGCTGCCCTAATCCCTGGCCATAGAAATGGGCTTTTAAGACAAGTCTGACTATTCAGAACACTCCCTTTTTCCTGTGACAGTAAAGGGATGGGGCAACCAAATCCTCCACATTTTTTGTAGAACTGTTAGGGGACACTCTGTTTCTACTGGGGTTGCTAAAATATCGGGGTCAATCAGTGGTCCTCTAATCCCACCAATCAGACAGTCTACCACAGGAGAGAAAGTGGCAGGGTCCAGATACCACTGTGTGGGTTCCTGGAGCCTGCCATGTTTAGTCAGGTTTATCTCTGGTCTAATTTGGTTGTTTGCATTACCAGCCATCACCAGTTATGACTGATCCTCTTACTCCTACTAGGAATGTAAATAATTATTTTTCTTCATCTGTTTGTGTCATAAGGAGCAATCAGTCAGAAGAATCTAAACATACAACTTCTTTTAAAAATTATTTTCATTTTAGAAAGAAAATCTCAAGTCTCCCTATTATTTCTCAAGTGGCTAAGATGTGTTTTGTGGTTTGCAAAGCTGATATTGAGTTGCTCTTACTAAGAAGAGCTTGGTCTTGCTCTGGGTGAATGAGAGGCAGGGCTGGATCTGCCCCCCTCACTGTGACCTGCTAGTCCACTTTCCAATTGTTTTTACTGCAAAGCCGTACTGCAAAGTTCTTGTATGAACTCCTGCAAGCCCAGTTTTCCCCTACCTTTTGAACTTTTCACTTCAACTTAGTTACTCCCCATTCAGATACTAGTTTTCCTGCAAATAGGAAACTGAATTTAAAGGGAAAAAGCAATGATGAGTGCATAATTGAAATTCATTAAAATGCATTTTGTTTTACCAGTCTAAAGTAGGCAAGGATTTCTGATGACGTTTTATATTTAAAAAAATAGTTTTGTTAAAATTCCATTGCTAAAATCCAGTCCCTCTTTCAAGAATTACCTCAAATGTTAAGTCTTTAATAGTATTTTCATGATCTTTTTTAAATGAACACTATTGTTCTTGCCTGTGTTGCCATACCATTTTTTTTTTTTTGATAAATACAATGAAATGGATAAAATTCTCCTGAGTTTTATGTAGTCCTGTGTTTTTTCAACAAGGTTCCAAGTTGGGAGCAAGTCATCTATCTTTTCATAGCACTTAGCAAAGCAATTTTTACACAGTGAGACACCAATAAATACTTATTAAAAGTGAAAATTCCGTAAGTTTTGCTAAAGGGAATTAGCTAAAACAAAAAAAAAGAAAAGAAAAAGAAAAAGTGTTATGTCAAATAACGTCAATATGTCTGCATATGGAAGGGTATAAAGTACATACCGTGTTTCCCTGAAAATAAGACCTAGCCAGACAGTCAGCTCTAATGCGTTTTTTTGGAGCAAAAATTAATATAAGATCCAGTCTTATTTTACCATACTATAAGACCCAGTCTTATAATATAATATGATATGATATGTTGATATGATATGATATGATATGATATGATATGATATGATATGATATGATATGATATGATATAATATAATATAATATAATATAATATAATACAATACTATACTATGTTATATTATATTATATTATATTATATTATATTATATTATATTATATTATATTATTATCCCAGGTCTTATATTAACAGGGGTAATAATATCTAACCAGAGAAACAAATATAAAACAAAATATATTTTTATGACATTGAGAAAAACATTGAGATGAGAGCTAAGTTACTGAAAGAATTAAAAGCATATCTGTTCAGATGCATCCCATAAGTAGTGGAAAGTTTAGCTGGTCTATTTAATTAAGACTACAACAAAGAAGGGAAGAATAGGAGGGTAGAGAAAATATATATGCAGTTTTTGACTGAAAAAAGCACATACTTGCTAAATAATTAAGCAGAGACACTCCTTTCTCATGGGTCAATTAGAACTGGCATCTCAGATGTTATTAAAGTTGTTAAACCTCTAAAAGTTTTTTTTAAAAATCTCCAATAACTGGGAGACGTTTCTACCACTCGATTAAATGTATAAGTGAGTAAAAGTGCTGATGATCAATTTACAAAGTTGTGATGATGCATTGGCTTAGTCAGCTGTGCTGCCATAACAAAATAACAAAGACTGTGTGTCTCACAAAATAGAAATTTATTTTTTCACATTTCTGGAAGTTGGAAGTCCCAGATTAGAGTGACAGTATGGTCACAGTCTGTGAGGACTCCCTTTCTGGCTTGAAGATGGCTACCTTCTCACTCTGTCCTCATGTGGCAAAGAGCTAGCAAGCTTCTTGCAGTCTCCTATTATAAGGAAACTAATCCCATCATGAGTGTTCCACCCTCAAGACCTCATTTAAACTTAATTACTTCCCAAAGACCCCCATTTCACTAATACCATCACAATGGAAATTATGGCTTTAATGTGAATTTAAGAGGACATAATTCAGTCCATAGATTATATATTTCTATTTAATTATTTAAAAATTGCTCAAAATAATATCAATGAACTAGCGGTGTCACAAAATACACATTTTAAGAGATGTTATCTATGTATTATTTTTCGAAGTTGAATTGAATTGTAGTAGCAATATGCAGTATGACATTAACTTAAAAGATGGTATTAACCAAATGAATGAGAGCATCATTCATTGTATTTCAATTTAAATACATTTTTTTCCTTTCTTAAAAAGTGTACAAATTTTTTTTTGGCACCCTGTGTATTTTAAGCTCAATAAGCACAGCTATTTTAATAGAGTTATATTTTTCATGTTTATAAAAGAAAAAATGGAAACCCTGGCCATGGTCCCTTACAAATACAAGCCCAAATCAAAATGTCAGTGGGCACTACATATACTGGGATAGCATAGTTATGAAAATTAATTAACAAGACCCTGAGATGACTCTTATGACAATGATTTTAACAGGTACAATATGATTCATTTTAGGAAAATAATCCATCTTTACCCATGAGCCCAGGAAACCTCATGCAAGAAGATAAGTCATTTTAAGGTCTGTTTGATTTTATGAGTTTGAAGTTTGGAAGTGGAATTTCCTAAATTCTATGGATTTAGTTTCAAGCAACTGGAAGTTAGACTCTGGTTTTAAGCAAATATGATAGGAATAGGACAGAGATAATATCCATGAACTATACTCAGTTTTTAAAAATGTATTTTTAAGTATTTTCTTTGTTTGTTTGGTTGACAGATTTTCTTCCCTGGGCCAAATGTGCATAAATGAAATCCTTTACCTAGCTCCAGTGGTCCTGCTACTAAATTGCCCCACTGACATTGAATCACAAACCCACTGAAATATATAGAAAAAGGCTTGAGTAATGACACGCTATTTCAATTTGCAAAAAAATATGAAACTAAATGCTTCGAAATCATTAGCTTTTCATGATTTGTGGACTCTAATGTGTGCTTTCACTTTCTTTTTCTTAAAGACATTTTCATGGAAATCAACTCTTCCATAAGAATTAATCATCTCCTGCTGCTTTACCACACATGGAGTCATAATCCTACTATTGTGGTGTCACCATAGCTTCTACTTTATTTTCATTGAGAAAGTATGCCTCCCCCCAAATACACACACACACACACACACACACACACACCATATTCATATTCTTTTCATGTAAATGTATTCAGTAATAATCATAAAGACTCGATGTAAAGCGTCTCCTTAAAATTATACTCATAAAAAAGTGGCTTTCTTACATGGCCATCAGCTACTTACAGGAAATTTAAGAAAATGCAAAAACTAAGACCTAAATTTCTTCTAAGTTTACTTCTGGGTGAGTTTTTAGGCAAATGTTTCATGAATCAATCTGGTTTATTTCTTCATATATTTAAGTATAAATAAAATTAGATCTGCATTTTCTATTTATAAGGAAATTTCCATTCATTTGTTGTTAAAACTGTAATAATTCAATAACTTAAAAATTTTCATATTACATTATGTATATGTATATGAACAAAAATGTTTTAGAGTATGTAGCCATTAAGAAGAGACGTGACAAATTTTATTGAGTACTCCAGGGGCTTTTGAAATAAAAATTACAATGAAATATCATTATTTGTGTGCATCTTTAATTATCAGGAATCTGAATTAACACTTTATATAGTTACTCCAGCATTAATGCTATTGCTATAATTGGATTGAAAATAGATTTAAAAGATTATTTTTTTTAATCTCTAATGAAGTAAAATATTTAAGAATTTTTGTGAGGAAAAAATGTATACTTAGAATTGAGCACCACTGTAACAGGATATTATTATCTTGTGTCTAACTTGAACCCAAATCTTCACTAAGTTATTTGAAATGTTTAGAACAGATCAGGTTAGTGAAACTCAATCCTTCTTTCCAAATTGAGTTCACATAGCCCATGAAGAAAATGCACATATTGCATGTAGAAAATGCAGCCTGAGAATTTAGAGAGCTATTTCTTGTGTGTTTTTCTTTTAATCATTTAATCTATAAGGAGGAAAATGCAGCTTCCTTGTGACTTTCAAAGGACTTTTAAATGAGCTTGAAGCTCCTTCATGCATTTCTGGAAAGAACATGAAGGTATTTATGCTTGTATTTCAAAAATGCAATTAGGTTGGGCCGGCCCAGTGGCTCAGGAGGTTGGAGCTCCCTTCTCCAACTCCGAAGGCTGCGGATTCCCACATGGGCCAGTGGGCTCTCAACCACAAAAGTTGCCGGTTCGACTTCCGCAAGGGATGGTGGGCTGCACCCCCTGCAACTAGCTAACAGAAACTGGGCCTGGAGCTGAGCTGTGCTCTTCACAACTAAGACTAAAAGGACAACAACTTGAAGCTGAACAGCACCCTCCACAACTAAGATTGAAAGGACAACAACTTGACTTGGAAAGAAAAAAAGTCCTGGAATTACACAATGTTCCCCAATAAAATCCTGTACCCCTTCACCAATAAAATCTTTCAAAACATGCAATCAGGTTAACACAAATAATACTTTATATGAATATTTCTTCTGAGGTGTTCACTGAGTTTTAGAAACAGTTGATAAGCTGTACACATCTATAGAACAAGGCAAGTGTTCTACTCTTCTTTGACATGAAAGGAAACTGAATGGAGAAGTTAAAGAGAACAGTTTTCTGAAGTCTACTCATCGGAGTTTTAAAAGTATTGCCTATTTCTTAGTCCCTACAATTTTCATCCTCTGAATTGTTCGTCCAAATAACCTGACAATTGCTCTTAAATTTTACGTGAGGAAGATGGCAGTCATTGGCAATTAATAAAAGGCTTTATCTCTGGGAAATTACAGTTCTGATACAAAACAATTTTAAAAAGCAGATACAAACAAAATGATGAATTTTTCCATCTAGCCCTTTAACTAGGCAGTTTTTACTAAGCAGAAGAGCAGTAATTTTATTGAGTATTCTGGAGATAAAATTATATCCTCAGCACCTCAAGGAGTAAGAAATAAATGGAAAATTAGGCCCTTACTCTAAGAATCTACTTGGTATTTACTATCAGGTGGATTCAACTTTGGTATTAGTGCTACAAACTGGCAGAAAGGGGCCACTTTTCTTAGTCAGTCCAGGGTTTTCTCTAGGAGTTGGGACTATCAGTATTATGTAGAACAGTGAAATCCCCTATCCTATCATTTCAAAAAGCTTCTCTGAATAGGATTTTCCTATTGACAGTACCACATTTCTGACATCTGGATTGCTCAGAGCAGTTATTTCTATGTAGTGAGCATTTTTATAGGCTTTATTTGACTAAGATTATTCAAGCATTACAACTGCATTAGTATCACCAAGCCATAGTGGATTCAGTAAAATAAGCTTTATAAAATTGTGGTTGCACTAAAGCATGTGTTTTTCCGACTACTAAGCCGGCTACCCTTGAGTAACAAAGCTTGAGAGTTATATTCTATAAGATGTTTGCCATCCAATGTCTATTTCTATCTTAGAAGAGATTTTAGAAGAGAAATGAGAAACAGTTTAGGGATCATTTTTCTTGCATTAAACAGAAACATTTCCTTTTTCTATAACAAAAGAAAAACACACTGAATATTCAAATTTGAACATTAAAACCTTTGGTTTGTTATCAGAGGAGGTTCTTTAAAGATAGCATCATTTTTTTTTTCCCAGATCTTACTCCTGATTAAAGTGCCTCTTTTAAAAGATTCCACACATTGTAAAAAAAATCAGAAGATCAGGAAAAAAAAAAATTGGCTAATGCAGTTTTCAGGAGAAAATTATTATTGCTAATATCCTAACTGATCATAATTATAATTATAATGCTTTATATAGCATTTCTGCTCCAGGGAAACTAAACATTATCACACAAGCCAAATTTTATGAATATATATGCAGTGTGATCAAACAATATGGTGAATGTTTATATTAAAAAAAGTATTACTGTAAAAGACATATTGCCACTATTCACTCTCAAAATATCCCCCCTTGCTTCAAACACACTTATCCCATTGTTCTTGCCACTTTCTGAAGCAGTTCAGGAAACCCTCTTTTGTGAGTGTCTTTAGTTGCTCTGTAATGGCTACCACACTGTCCTGAATCATTTTGACTTTGGGGAAGAGCCAGAAGGCACACGGTGACAGATCTAGTGAATAAGGTAGATGAGGACAAATAATAATGTTTTTATTTTACATAAATTGTCATACCAGAAGGAATATGTGACATGGAGAGTTGTCATGATGGAGGATAATTTACAGCACACTTTAAAACATATCTTCTTCGAACCGTAGCTCACACCCAACTGACTGCACCTAACAAGTTGAAATTTATCACACACTGTTACTAAGGCTCATCACACTGCTTTCTATATTGACAATTCCTGCCTTTCTGTTAGATGGCAGCAGTAGCATTCACCATATTTTGTTTTATCACAACAGGAAAGGCTCTGTGTCACATCTCTTCTGGTATGGCAATTTCTATTAAATAAAAACATTGCAGTGTTCTCATCCTCCTTATTCACCGGATGGTACTGTGTGACTTCTGGCTCTTCCCTAAAGTCAAAATGATTCAGGACATCGAGGCAGCCATGACAGTGCAACTCAAAACACAAAAGAGGACTTCCAGAACTGCTTCAGAAAGTGACAAGAATGATGGGATAAGTGTGTTTGAAGCGAGGGGAAGTATTTAGAAAGAGATTAAAGACAATGTGTCTTTTACTGTAATATATATGTGTGTGTGTATATATATATATATATATTTAAATATTCACTGTATTGTTGAGCACACCTCATACACACACAAGTACAGTAAGCTAGTCAGGCAAATATCATCAACTTATTTTAATGAAATAATAGGATACCAAAATTCAAAGTAACTGCAATTAGGTAAGATATTTAAAAAGCTACTTGTCTAAATTATTCATTCTTTCACTAAATTAAAATATTAGATCCTTTTAACTCAATATCTAACATTAAAATAATCCTATAATATTTTATGCCTTATTCATCTATAAATTAAAATGTAAAGACCACAATTTTTTTGATGAAGGAATCAACATTTCTCGATATTTTGTTTTCAGAGAAAATGTTATTATAGGTTGTAGTCTTTGTATGATTTAATTACATGCCATACAAAACTGATAATTGCTAAATTAAAATACTAACAATGAAAATATTTCTCTGAAGGATACCTGCTTTCTTCACTTATCCCAGAGAAAGAAAAATTCTCTCTAATAATTTAGAAATGCCTAAACCATGAATGTTATTAAACAGAATATAATCCTGGTTTTAATATCTGTTGATTGATCATAAGAAAATATACTCAACAAAATCTACTACCCGCAGGACTCATAACACAGGGATTACTTTAGTTTAATAAATGTCTGGAAAGTTATAATGTGTAATGTCAAAAAATGTTTGAACCTATATTTCAGTATTATTAATATAATATACTTTTAGTATTAAAAAAAACATTCCTATTTATCAATGATTCCTGAGGAATTCTCAGTTGCCAAATTATCAAATCTCATTCTCTAGGAGGAAGGTTTGATAATTGAAACAAAAAAAAACAAATAAACAAGCAAAAATAAGTTTAGAGTATAATTCCAGCCCAAAATATGCATCTGTGATACGGGAACATTAATTTACACTGTCTGTGGGGACTGCAATTCCTTCCTCATAAAGTCATGATCATGTTTGAATCCACAGGATCCAGAGGACCACTGAAATGCATGTTATAACAAAATAGCACCATTTCTTGGTGTCCTGCAAGTTGTTTCTTATGAAACTGAGAATAATCTATAAAGTCTAAGTCTTAATTATGTAAAGCAGAACATTTTAATGATACCACTTATTAATTTATTCCACTGTTCATTTGTACTTTTCATAGATCTTATGAATAATCTTTTTCAAAAACTCATTATTCTAGTAGTGTCCTCTATAAAACAGAATTTTATTTTTCATATAGCACTTTCTATAGTCACATCTTCCTCAAATTCTATGACCTAAAGCAAACTATTAGTGAATAGGACAAAATCCATTCACCCTGCAATGGATACTGATGAAAGATTAAATAGGTGATAAGTGGACTTTCCATAAATAGATTTGCAAACCTCAATGAGAAACTAAATATCATTCAAGTATCTGTTTTGTCTTCTTTTTAAGATGGTTCTGGTTCTTCTGAATGTAAAGAATAATCAGAAAAAGCCCTGTCAGATTATTATTTTTTAAAAAATGATATTAAGAATATGACACAGGTCAACAGCAAAAAGTTGGGGATGGAACAATAAACTGGGAGCTGGAGGAGGGCTGACTGAGTGTCACACATGAGGGCTGACTCATGGGTGTCACCTCATTTATTCACAAGCCAGTCAGGCTTTGCAAATGTAAATCAGGAACTGCCCCGCCCTTCCTACAATGACCAAGACCAATTGAAAATGAAAGCATGTGATATTCTTCAAGGAAAACCATAGTTCCCAGTAAGTGCCAGTAAAGGAATGTGGCCTATAACAAAGTCCTGGGTGCGAAAGATGTGCTATTATACAGGTGACACAAAACCAACAGATCATGTCACCTCTACCTTTGAGGCTCTATTATCTACCAAGACCTAACTGTAACTATGACAAAAACCATGAGTATAAAGTTTGCCACCAAGTCATAGGCAACTCAAACTTGCATAATTCATCCCTTCCAATTACATACTTGGGCAAACCCAAAATATTTTTGAGAACTGGGACACACTGTGCCCTCTCATTCCTCTGAATGTGATTGGTCTGTAGCCTGAATCTTAAATGACTTCATCACATTGTCTGTCCATCTTGCTTGCCCCTTACTTCCTCTTCAGGACTCAATTTTATTGGAACACAATCACATCTATTCATTTTGGATTATCTTTTGTCTGTTGTTTATGCTTTCCTGCCACAGTAACAGAGTTGAGCAGTTGCAACCTACACCATATGACCTACCCCATCTAAAATATGTATTCCCTGGCCCTTTAAAGAAAAATAAACAAAAGTTTGCCAATCCTGCTCTTTGAGTATAGGAGCATAACTGACAAAGTAGGTACTTAAAATATATATACATATATACATATATATACATATATATACATATAAATATATGTATATATATGGCTTCAAAATTGGGAAATAATAATTTAACCTAGCATTTCATAAATATTAATCAGGTATAGGAGAACCATATGACACCGTGACATAAAAGTAGGGTTTTGATAGGACAGTCCTGAGACTGAATCTTGGCTTTGCTCCCATTAGCAAGTGCACCATAGTAGTCATCTCTGAAACGAAAAACATTAAAACTACTGCATCAGGTTTTTATGAGGAATAGTTAGACTATTCAGCACAGTGTCAGACACAAGAACTGCTAACTCCTTTCCCTCTATTACCAACCTTCCCTACTTCAGTTTATGAATTGCTAATAGCGATAGATATTCTTCCATTTAAACATAGCTTTTGAAAATGTCTCCATGGGGGAGGATTACTTCAGCTCCATTCATTCATTAGTTTTGCTCTGAACATTGAATTTTGAAATACTGAGATTAAACTGCTTTTTTCATGTATATGATAATTGGGGTTATATAACTGGGAATGTAAACCCTGCAGGCTTAGAGGTTCACATCTTTGAAGAGACTTTACATTGTAAAATACACACTGATGTTCAGCTCATTCATAACTACCGTTATAATAAATCTAACAGATGTAAACAATTCAGAAATGTGTTTCTCCAACCGATGTTCAGAATGCCTAATGGGGAAAATCTTGCATTTTCATTCATATGAAAAACTCAGTGCTTTTAATGCAGTCACCACCAATTGCAAAAAGCACAATAGTGCTACATTTGTTAATCTCTTTCACAACTTGGTGCTATTCTTTATTCTAAATGGGCATTAAGTACCAAAAGATTTTTTTCATAAGGTGGTTATTTGAAGCACAAATGCATTTCCCCATTTTAATTAAAGAACGTTATGAAGATTGGTTATGGTCTCAGTATGCCCATCAAAACCTTTTCAATATTATGCAGCTGGATTGTTAAATAAAACTGTAGACATTCTTATGCTTTTTCATGTTTGTATATTGCCTCCATAAGGGACAGAACAAGTCCTAGTCAGCTCAAGCCTCAGCTTTTTCAGGAAGCCTTAGATATAAAACTCCAGGGTATGTTAAGTGTCCCTCCTGGACACTTCCTTCTTTGCATATTTATCTTAGACCTACCATATTATATTTCTTTTTTTTTTTTTAATTAAAGTTTATTGAGGTGACAATGATTAGTAAAATTACATAGGTTTCAAGTGTACAATTCTGTAATACTTCATTTATATATCATATTGTGTGTTCGCCTACCATATTATACTTAATAGCCTGTTTATGTTTTGGGATCTCCCACTAGAATATAAGCTCTCTGACACTTCTCATCTTCAGTTGTATACTTCTGGTGCCCAACACAATGACTGACACTAAGTAAATACTGTTGAATTGATATCCTGACCTGAATATCAAATGCCTTATGTTGTTTTTTTTATGTAGTAGATTTTACAAACATGGTGCTGTGTTAGAGAATGAACCCTGTGCCCTTTGTGTAGTCTCTGGTAGTTATTCCAAGGGCACGTTTTGCATTAGCCCCTTTATCTCCATATTATCACAGTATGTGAAGCCTTGTTACCATGTGGATACATGGTGTTCTCTCTTTCCCTAAACCCCCAAAGTGTCTGCATGTGGGATACCACTGCACCTCAGCCACTGCCTTTAGCTCCAACAGAGGAGGGAGTCCGGAATGGTGGGGTGCTCTTCTTGGAATGACAGCTGGATTGGGTGTGATTTATCTCCTGGGAAAAGAAGGGATTCGGGATCAGAGAAGAATGGACAAAACCTGCTAAGTAAGTCAACAGTGGAGTGAATGACTGAAGAGTCGTGGCAATGGGGGCTAAGGAGAGGGACAGGAAACTTTGCTATGAGGGATAGGAATAAAGTTTGGGGAAGCAGAAATGGTGATAGCTGATCTCATTTTTTCTGGCTCCTAAATCTTGTCCCAGTAGAGAAATATCGGGATGAAGAAAATTCAGAATCACTTATGAAAAAATAACAAGTCTGGTTATACTCATAGGTGGTGGAAGAAAAGGGCTAAAGAAGGAAAGCAACCACCATCTTGTTCACAGTTAATTATAAGTATTATTGTAAGGTGCTCTTAAATGCAGGATTAACTGTTTTGTCTCTTTTTGCTTTCCAAATTTAAACTTTGGAGGGCAAGATTCTTAGTTCAGCACAATTGCTTCTATTGCATCGTATTATATGCATTTATGACTCTATAAATTTTTTTGAACAGTACAATAATTTGTTATTTGTATTGTACTTATCAGTTGAACAACTGAACATAACTGAAAAGTTCCAAATATTAAAATATTTTTTAAATAAAGTGCTTCATCCAACTTATTACTTAACCTTTCTTAACTCCCTCTGCCAATAGTATTTGACAGTTTATTTGTATTAGTATAAAAAGCTGGCCCAGAAAGAATATGTGATGTATAGCATAATCAAATTTGACATGATAAATATTAAATATTTGCATAAATATTTTTTAATAAAGATCTTAGTACAAAAGTTTTATATCCTCCTGAGTGTATGGCAAAGACAGAATTCTCATTTTGTAGGTAACAAAATGGTTGCCATGGGCAATTCTGCTTTTTTAAGTGCCCAAATTGAAACATTCTTATGAACAACATAATTCTTTACTTTGAAACAGGTTAAAGAAACCTGTGTGATATGCTGTCATCAGTAACTTTAGCTCAACTCTACTGCATGTCTAGCTACATGGAAAGAATAAAGTCACAGCTCTTTCTGTGATTTGAAAAGCAGGTTTCACATTTCATAGCAGGGACTACATTTCTTCAACACTGAACCAAGTGTAACAGAGAATCAAACATGGTGGTCTTGGCCAAGGGCCCAGCTACTCCAAATGCTTCATTTGTATTAATCAGTAGAAGGTATCCTTTCTTCTAAGGTGCTACACCGGAGATCAGGGTTTGCTGACTCATGACATTCTAGAGTTGCAATTTTTCTTGCTTCTTTGACCAGCCACCTTTCTGCAGGGCACAGGGTATGGCAGTCCCAGTCTTGGGATGCTCATGGAGATTACGTAATAAGCACTGGAAAACAGTTGCCAAAATGGTAAGCCCAAAATGGTAAACTTAGTCAAGACTAAAATCCACAACGATAGATTTAGTCAATTCTATCAGCTGTAACTAGAGCAGCAAAAATAATGGCAAATACCTACTGAAGTATTTACCCTATCTCCATCAATTGCCAAATGAAGAAAAAGGAATGAAGACCCTGTTGACAACTTAGAGAAACTGGGTTCCATAAAAATCGTAATACCATAAATTTATCCCTGCCTGCACTTAACAAAGGTAAACTATGAAAAGGGCAGCTTTCAAAAAAAGACTCACTATTTCTGTAGGCCTTATGGATTGGCAACCACAGCCCAAGATAACATCTCAAAACAGCAACAAAGGCCAAACTTAATCATTATGTTATTCTGCCACACAACTATGACTTCATTCTATTACTTTAGTCATGGAACAGTGATTATATTTAAAATAAGAATGCAATTTAGATATGTAAAATTATACAGCAATATAAAATTAAATTTTGGCTTTGGGATGTATTATTCAGTCTAGCATCAGTTCTTATTTAAATTTCAGATATTTAGAACTCAGATCTTTGTTATGCCAAAGGCTAATGTATAACATAATGGATAAATCATGAGTCTATTGAAATCCAATCATGATCATAATACTATTCATTTTGACTTTTTTCCTTCATGGTGGTTTTTAAACATAATCAGCACAAAATAAATTAGAAAGCCATTATAGAAAAGAAGCATACTTGTGTTTCTGTCCAAGTTTGTTTTTTCATGCATTGTAAACATAATCTGAACTAAGATCACTGACACGCAATTGGAACTGGAAATGAGAAGCCTTATTTAGACTTATCTGAGATAGCATTAGGAAAAATGTAAATAGTTTATTTTGTCTTTCCTATAAAATGCAATACTCATCTTATTTTTTTACTGGAACTTTAGTACAATAAATTATGTTTATATTTTCCTTCTTTCCAAACTTTCTTTCTTTCTTTACAGGTATAAACCTGTTGTCTTTCTGTATTGAAGTCTGTTATGACTTGTCAAGACATTTTACTTTGATGTTGTATTTGGTTTATTTTACCCCATACCTGAAAGTTATAATATTAGCTCAATTTACTCATTTACTCATTGATTCAATTATTTACCCAAAATTCATGAAATTACTCATTCATCAAATGTTTACTGAGCATTTACCTTGTTCTAGACATTGTTCTATGTTATGAGAATGAAAAAGAAGAACTGAGACTCTGGTCTCCCTAATGTTTAAAGATGTGAGATTCTTTACACTTTTCTTACTGACATTGTCCCTCTTCTACAGATGCTGAAGTGAACCCTTTGCTGAGATGGTAACTGGAAGCTCCCTTGTATATTTACTTTGCAACATTCTTTTCAAAAATTGGATTTTTTCATCTCTACTTTGAAGCATGCATTTCTGAAAGTACCATTAGAGATGAACTGAAGTTATTATCAAGTGAAATGCACTATTTTTCTCAAATGCATCAATTGCAATGATGCACCTACTCCTACTGATATTCTCCTATATTGTTACAGAAAATGAGATGAGAATTGATATTGTTATAAAAAGTAGTACTGCATCTATCCGAAATAAATTGCTGAGTTCTCAGAAGATTGTTAAAACAAAGTTAATCGTTGAGTGGTTATGATGATTTTTGTCCCTTTTCATTCATTTCAGGAATGTATATTGAGTATTTACCATGACAGTTAAGTACTGAAGATAAAATCAGACAAGATCTGGTCTTAACTTCCAGGAGTTTAGAGACTCCTGAGGAAGACAGACAGATAAACCATAATCACAGCATTGTTTGCTAATTGTGTGAAGATGTCCTCTGAGAAATTAGTGTGAGAAAGACATCTAAACCAGGCAGAGAGACAGTGTGTGTAAAACCTTAGAAGATAAAAGGAGGCTTTATTTGGGGAAATGTGGGTCTCTTCATGTTACTTCAGGCAAAGGCACATGTACAAGGAGAGAGAAGAGACTAGAGATACTTAGGCAGAAAATCCATTTACAATGTCTGCGTCTGCTGAAACGAGGAAGTTGTACTTCATAAAAATAACACAGCAACATAGAGCTGAAAAGGAACACGATCATATTTGCATTTTGGAAAGCTTATTTAGACAACAGCACACAGGAAGTGAAGCAAGACTCAGAAACTGATTGAAAGGACAACAACTTGACTTGGAAAAAAAAAGTCCTGGAAGTACACACTGTTCCCCAATAAAGTACTGTTCTTAAAATCTTTAAAAAAAAAAAAAAAGAAAGAAAGAAATATTCAGGAAATAGTTTCTTCAGGATTTGAATAATTTAATTATTATAGTCCTGGGGTGGGGAGGTTTAACGATATCGTTATTAGAGGGTGGGGAAAGGCAATGATTTGATTATCAGAGTTCTAGCCACAGAAAGTAGAGAGATGATATCATTTACCAAAACAGAATATTGAAGAAAAGAAGCAGGTTTGCTGAGAGAAATGATACATTTACAGTCACTACAATAACTTGATACCTATCTGGAGAAAATAATGGTCACATCTTAATTTTTAGCATTTTATAATTATTAACAAATGTGCCTAACATTTATACACACAAACTCACACACACATATTGTCATTGTATGTATAAGGGGATGTGATTTATGTATCATTGTTGACTAAATTTACCAAAATTTATTTGTTTACAAAATAAATTTTTCATTTGAACAATAAGATGTCATCACTCTGTCTCCTGCAATAAAGTAGCCAGATAGTATGGTGCTTTCTGTTCCATGGTCATTCTAACTGGCTCTTTGTCAAAATGAATATGTTAATAATTATTTTTATTAAAGCCATGCAAATATGTATACATATACATATATGTGTGTGTATATATATAGTGTTTATATTATACAGATATAGATATAGATATATAGATATAGATATAGATATAGATAGATAGATTATATATGTTTGTGTGTGTGTGTGTGTATATATATATAATATTTGGACAAAACTGTGAACATATTGGAGAGAAATAAGCTGGTATTTTAGAAAAAATCATGAAATGATTGACATACTATATTAGCCATGTAAGACTATTAATGCAATTCAAGACCATTTAGTGATGGCAACCAAAAGAAAACAAAAAAATTACATGCATTCTAAAGAAATGCGTATTTATAAATGTTAATTATAGTTTAAATATAGTTTTATATTTAACTATATACTTTAAATCTTCTATTTTATTTTGGATGGTTAGTGTGGAAACTTTCAATAGAGAAGGGACTTATCATCACTGTGAAAGAGAAAACCCAGCCAAAGGTCATTATTAGAAAATAGATCCTTTCAAGGGTCCTGGTCATTGGTCAATGTGATTAAACTGAAGTCTATCTTCATGTTTTTCATAAATAATCAATTTACAGAATACATTGATAGTACAAACGAAATACAAAGGGGGATATTTAATGGCATTATAAAGATTAAAATGAAATAATTTACTTGAGTGGAAACATATTTTAATAATTTAAATACAAGCTTTATTATTTCAAACAATCAAATGTCACTTATTTTATATATATCTAAAATATTTTAACTTTATAATCCATTCACACATAAACATGAGATTTAAATAAACTCATACATACATCTGACCAAATATAGAATTTTATTTAATACAGTATGTTTTTTTCTCTTTGTTTTTGCTTTCTTCTTTACTTTGCTTACAGTATCATTTACTATCTCATAGATTTACATATATATATATATATATATATATATATATATATATATATATATATATATATATATAAATGTTTTCCTCTTTTTTAAAATAAATGGATTTTAGATTTCCAGACTTAAGAAGTTTCTCATCTCTAGGTTTTACATATATTTTCCTAGATTTTATCAGGACTTTCTTTGTTTTTTTTGTTTATACTTAAGTCTTTAATTTATCTGGAATATACTTTTGCGTATAGTTTAAACAGAGGATCCATTGATATTTTTCTGGATGTATAACCATGACCATGCACTACTTATTAACTGGAAACAGGATTGAATATTATCAGGTTGTAAATCAGAACTTATGATTTGGCAAATACACATCATTCATAAGCTGTCTTTTTCTCCTATGAATATTTTTGAAAATCTTGCTAAACTAAGACAAATAGCATACTTGTGAATTCAAACACAATCCATGTATAAACATGGATTGCAGGCTCTGTGTTTGTTTGACATAGCATAGGGCCTTGTTCTGAAAATACATTCCATACATGTTAAGGCACAATATTCTTACAAGTTAATATAATTTGTGTATAAAGAGCAAAAACATAGTAACAGTTTTTAAGTCTTTTGAGGTTCCTTCTGAGTTTCTCTATAGGCATATATAAACATTCGCTACCTAATTGAGCTTTCACCAACAATAGTGAGTTAATATCCATTCAGCACAGTCTTCTTTTATATGCCCAGTTGAGTTAGTCTAAGAACGATATTTACTTTCTGATTTCCAAATTAGCAGAATTTGAAACCACGTACCTCACAATAGAAGCAGAAATTCATTAAGAAATAGTATACGAAAATGAATAAAGTAATTCCTAATTAATACAATAATCCAATAATACTGTAATAAAATATAGTTTGTTTTTAAGAAACCACTACTGAATGTTTCTGAAAGCTTTGCAGAGCTTTGAAATCATTTTGTAAGGAAAGAATCCTCCAGACTCTTTCAGCAAAGGCAGAGGCTGAGCAGCAGTGCTGGGTGGGGCCCTCCCAGAAGCCCCAGGGTCCCAAAACATCTTAATATCTAGTCAAGTGTTTCCCAGTGTGTGGTACATGATCCACTAATGATACATACAATGATTGTACATTATGTGTAAAGATTAGCATTTCTATCAGTCATGAATTCATTGTAATATTTATTAGAACCAACATAACTAGCACATCTAACTCATAATTTATAGATTTTATTGTCTAGATGAAGTATAATTTTTCAAAAATGTGTTATATAAATAAAAATATTTATAAATAACTGTCTTAATATAGAACAAAGAGTCTTTCAATCAAGGGAAAAATTGATTATTTAATAAATATGCATGGACATGGTTATACATGCAGGAAAATAATCAATAGATCTTCTGTTTATAATATATACAAGGAAATACTGAACCCTCTTTCCAGTTTACTGATAAGTTGCTCCATGTCTTCACAGCCTATTATGTTCTAAACATCTAATTTCATTAGTGACATATTCAGGTCTATACTTTCAAAACAGTTTTTACTATAAAGAGGTTAAGTGCCAATACAGTGCCAAAATATAACTCCCAAGTTACTAAATGCAAGTGAAAATAATGATATTGAACTTAGAAGCCTGAGATAAATGTAATACTTGGGAGGACAAGTTTCTACTACTTATATAAGTCATTTCACCTCTCTAATACTTATGTTTCTGATATGTAAAATAAGGGCAATAATAGTAACTACTTTACAGATTTGTTAAAAGGTTAAATCAGATAATATCTTCCAAGTTATTATTCCAGCATTAGGAACATTATATCAAACATGTAACTGATCTGAGAGCCTCAGTGTAACGACTGTAAAAAATTAAAGTATACCCATTCCATCTTACTAGAATAGTTTGTTGTAAATATCAAAAAAGAGCCTTCCGTTAAAATGTAAGAGAAAGTACTGAAGTGTCACATAAACACACACACTACTATGTTATCATCAGTAGGTGTCAAGGAGTTCATGAGAAAGCATCACTTACTGGTGATCCACTAGGTCAGGCTTCAAGACGTCATTGCCACTCAAGTTTCAACATTTGGTGAATGGCCATCTCCCTGTACTTCTATTTTTCCAATTTTAATGAATATACATTTAACATTATCTATGGAGGACTGATGTTCAGGGATATGTGAACAGTTATTTCTAATATTCTAACTTCCTCACCAAACTTCTACTTAGTGTATTTGATTATCACAGAAAAATGAAGTTATCAAAGTATGGTTTTAAAAAGAATACAAATTTGAATGGCTTTAGAGAACTTCTCAGAAATACCTCCAGGTAGCAAGCTTAGGGAAAGATATATACAAGCAATTATTCCTTTTACAGGAGACATGGAAAGAATTTCCATTGTTCTACCTCATTCAGAGACAAAGTTTAGTTGTGCAGGGTCTCTCTCACATCTCAGTGTGTGAAAGGACAGAACACTCTCATCTTAGAGACCTGGTGTCCGCATAGTGACACCCAGTGAGCCAGGGACCTGGATGACCATGGCCCAGGTGTTAGCTCTTTCATTTATAAAACAGAGTGGTGCTGGCAGGGCAGGGGTCACTACATTATTCCTAAGATCCCTTTAGATTTCAACTTAAAATATTATTTGTGGAAAAGAGTCAACCACCAGCATATTAAATAGTCCGTATACATCAGAGGAGAAAAAACCTAAAAGGCAATCTTAGAAAATGAATTACATTATTTAACGGCAGGAAGAACAACAAAGCAAAAATGAAACGGAGAATTACATGTGTGCACATATGTGTATGTATAATGCATAATGTATTAATAAAACATTATTTTTCATATTATACATAATGTGTATGTATATGATTTTTATTATGGGCTTACTATGTGCCAAGCATCAAGTGCTCTAAATCTATTTTCTCACTTAATCCTCAGCACAGCCTAAGGGGGAGTTGTAATTATTGACACCACCTCACAGATGAGGAAATTGAGGACCAAGGAGGTTAAATAAATTGATTAGGATCACACAGCTTGTGAAAGAGTCAATATGGTCAAATAATGTGGAGTCTCTTATTTGCGAAAAGAAAAAATTCTGAGTATAGGTCCTATAATATAGACTCAGTTTATGATGTAAATGAATTCACACAATAAGGGTTCAAATCCTTTCTCTACATCTTATGAGCTGGTTGGCCATAGGTAAATTGTTTTCTCTCCCCATACTTCTGTGTCCTTATCTTTAAATTGGATTATTAATATGATTTATCTTCTAGGGTGGTTGCGATAATTCCCTGAGAGAATACATGTCAAGAATTTGTAATCCTATCTGGCTCTCATGAATGTCATAAATGTCATATTTATCATAAATATCTTTAATGAAGAAATGACTAAATAAATGAAAAATGAAGAAACCCAGAGAGTTTTCATTCCCTTCAAATATATGGTTATAAATTCATTAAATTTGGCAAAATTTATCCTGAAATGTATGGGCAATTCACAAAAGAAGCACAACTGACTAATAAATGTTAAACCTCATCCTCATTATGCAATGAGTGCAATTAAAAAAAAGATATATTATTTTTCTTCATATCAGATCAGAAAACATAAAAGAACATTATACAGTATTGGCAAAGGTATATGGAAATAAACATCATCATATAGTGTATGTGGTTATTAAAACTAGTTTAAGTTTTTTGGGGAATTTGAATACTACATATATGTATGTATATATATATCGGGTATATATATATATATATATACACACACACACACACACACACCTATATATATAATGTCAACAACTTAAAATTCACATACCTTTGAATCAGTATTTTAAATTATTTTAAATAACTGATCACGATGAGCAAAGATGTGACCATTTCCATGCTCTTTATAGTCATGTAAATAATGGAAGAAATATAAATAAATACCCGATATAAAAAAATTGGCTAAGTAAGCAATATAATGAAATACAATACAGTCATACAAATGCCGATGAAAATGTACATTTACTGATAAAAAAGATACTCACAAAATTTCAGTGAAAGAAATCAAATTATAAAGCATTACTCAAGGCATAACTTCATTTAAAATTATAATATACAAGCATATCACATTTGAAAAAAATTAGAAGACCATTGTATAATTTTAATAAAAGTGATGGGATTGGGAGTATCTTTTTCTTCTTTCTGCTTATCTGTATTTTCTTACTTTTTTACCTAAAATATATTACTAGTATATTTAAACAAGAAGAAATCTACTCTGCCAGTTTCAAAGTAACTGGTTTATGAACACCTGAATTATTAATTACATTAGAGGTTTTTTAAAAATTGATAAGACACAAATTAGGAAATCAGTCTCTTCCCTTTTTTTCCTTCTCCCAGCTGACCTGTGATTTGTTCTTTAAGACTTCACTCAGGTATCTCCTCGAAATAAAATTCTTTCCTGAGAATTTCCCCACTTTGGTCCCTCAGTCATGTTCTGGACTTGGTATATTACTTACATGCTATCGTGGCCTTATGTGCATGAATCATAATTGTTCTTCTATAAAGTTTATAGTTCTTATTATGCTACAATAAAATTTCTGTTTGTTCTCCCCACTAGCCTCTATCACTAATACCTTCTTTATCTTGCTAAAAAAGAAGCACTCAGTACATGCTTTTTCAATGGATTGAAAAATATAAAAAAACTTTCCAAATAATTAGAACAAAATTTATACTTCTAATCCTGAAAGCAACTTTTTTCAATAAATTAGAGTTGCAAAATTAATTAATTAACATTGCAAATGGGAGAATAAAGGGTAAAATGATAACCATAAGTTATTTCACAAACAGCTTTAAGTTTTATTTGTTCAGTTGGTTTTTGTCAATGAACAGAATGTTTGCTTACATGGATTGGTTATTAAAGGTTTCCAAAAATATAGTAAAATTTAACAAATGACATTTCTAATGACAACTGGGTGAATGGGTAAATGCCAGAGTATTAAACAAGTTAGAGAGAAAAGAGCTGAACATGAGTACACCAAAGAGCAACACAGCTAAGTCACAGTCGTGTAACGTTCTCACTGTGAATTCATTTTTCCCTTAATACAACTTCAAACCAGGGCCTCTCCATTTCTTCCTACCCCTTGATAACATCACTTATTGTGGCCTAGGGGGAGCTTTGAGCTCCTAATGACTCTTGATCCATATGCTCCCATATGCATTCATTCTGCAGTGATTTATGGAATGTCTACTATATTCCAAGCACTTTGCTGTGCTGTTGGCATCATAAGATGAACAAATTTCTTGATGCTCTCTGCCTTTATTGGGCCAAGAATAATAAGTGACAGAGATATGTATTAAATAATCATACAAATGGACAATTGTGACTGTGATACATGGTACATAGGAGACATATCCATGCTATGACAGCCTACAACTGTGCCTTAATCAGAGAAAAGATCAATTAAACTAAAATCTTAGGGATTAAAAAGTGTTAACTCAGGAAAAGTTCTTCTTTTCCTTTTTATTTAAACACAGGGACTATCTGGGAAGGAGGTTAAATGAATCAGGCCCCTGTCTTTTCATATGGCAAAAGGAAAATAGTATCTAAGTGCCCCTGAGCACCTAACTGAGACTTCCGGAGTCTGAACACAACTAGGAAATCAGATCTGATGTTGAAAATGTTGAAATAATGTTATAAAATGATGCATGAAAGATTTATATGGTATCCAGAAAAAGTAGAGCAGGAGAAAATATCTCCTGGTTAATTAAGCCCTATCCAATGGCATAGAATTGACCAATTCTCACAATTAGGTCACTGTACAAGCTGATTTTTAGTGGTACAAGTCCTAATCCACGAGCATCTTCCGTTTTCAGAGTGAACTAACCCTTAGGACTGTGAAAATTCCTTTGTCCTGTTTCTAAAATTATAATTTCTTTTAATTAAATTATCCAAGTACCTAAAAGCTGGAAGAGAATGAAATTAACTGGATCAAAATATTTTGGTCCTTTTTATTAAAAAATTAAAATAACATGGGAGGTTTTAACTCAGTCTCATAAGATGTAAATATTTAGACTGAGCCTGATTAATAAACAGGTTCCTGACCTATTCAGATGAAGATTGGGTCATGACCTGTAGAGAATATGGCAGACAGATTCTAAGATGGTTCTGTAATATACACCTTCTGATATTCATGTCCTTGCCTAATTTCTTCCTCTTAAGTGTGGACATGCTCTGAGACTAGCTTTTAACCAATAGGATGTAGCAAGGTGAAGCAATGTGTACATGATTACTTTACATAAGATTGTAACACCTGACTTGCCTAGGAGACTCTCTTGCTGGTTGGGAGGCCCCTGTGGCAATGAATTAAAGACAGCCAATAGGCCAATAGAGCTTGACAGCAAACGTCAGCCAACAGGGTCTTTCGGGGATCAGCAAGAAACTGAGGCTAGCCCTACAGTCACAAGAAATTGAATTCTACTGACAACCACAGGAGCTTGGAAGCAGATCCTTCCCCCCATTCCACCGTCATATGAAACCTCAGCCTGATTAACACCTTTATTGCATATTTGAGAGATCCTAAAGTGGAAGATCCAACTAAGTCATGCCCAGACTCTTGACACACAGAAACTGTGAGATAATATAATAAATATGTGTTATCTTAAGCCACTTAGTTTGTGTTAATATTGTTACACAGCAACAGAAAAGTAACACAAGGGGAGGCACCAAGCTGAACTAACCCTTGAGAGACCCTATTTACCTTCATTATTTGTACAAGTTCTTAGAGATGGAAGAAATATTTAAATTGTGTAGGAATTTCAAAATTCTTGCAAAATATTAAAATGAGATCAATAAGTGAAAAAAATTGAAAGGTAAAAACTTTATGTACAATAATAATAAAGTTTTGTAAATTCTAAATCTGAAAAATGCAAAGAACAAAAATTTTAGCATAACCAAGAGAATTGGACTGGGTAGAAAAAAGTTACACTATATTCACAAGATGTGAAAGAAAACAAAACAAAACAAAATGAAACAATGGCCCCCACTGTGCTCCGAGAAAGTCAGGGGGATATTATAATCTTTATTACATGAATAAGTAGAGTAAGTAAAAATACAATATTTTTTATGTATTGATGATTATATATGTGTGATTCATTCATACATACACCCATAGCAATGTATGATTCCTCAGAATTCCTATAATGTCATTTTATCAACATAAAAGAAAATAAATAAATTAATATTTACATCATTCTAGTATGTGTCAGGCAGTCTTGGGCACTTCCATATATATACTCTATGAACTGTCATTATAACCTTTTTATTGTAGGTAAGGAAACTGCATTTCAGAAAGATGGCGTGAGAAAGTCACACTGTGAGTACGGGGAAGGGCAAGAGTTTAAATCTATGACTGTTTGACCTTACATATTTTTTTTTTCACCAATCTCAATACACCCAGCTGGTAGTTAGCCAGTAAGCACAAGCAGAGAATCAAGGCTAGCTTTCCTTCTGATTAGTTTGGTGAGGTTTTTTTTGTTGTTGTTGTTCTTGTTGATTTGTTGTTTTTTTTGTTTTTTTAAATTAGTCAGAGACTTTGCTTTACTTGTTAATAAATGTTTCCTTTTGCCATCTATATCTTCTCAAAATACACTATTATTTGAAATTTTCAGGTTAGAAAATCATATGATTAAAAGGCTGAAAATATAATGTACAGCATATGGAAAAACATCTCCCCGCCCCTTGGCTCTTTCAGCTTGTTAAGTAAAAAGACTAGAACAATGTAAGATTAGTGTTCTTAGTGTTCTAGGAGACAAGGGACACGATAAAGAGAACGGTGACCTCCTATTTTTCAAGTTCAAAAAGAAGAGTGGAAATTGTGTTAAATCTTAACAGGAACGATTTAGGTGAGGACATCTTGTCATAGTATTGTTAGACACAAATGCTTTCTAAAGAAAATGTTAAGTACATTTGCGTGGGTATTTTAACCAACCATTAGATAGATATTCATTTTCTTTGACAGTTTTTACAGTGTAAGTATATTTCGGTTTAGGGACAGGATAAAAACTAAAAGTAGTTTCCAGGCATGTAATTTTATATGTGAATAACTCATATTTTAACATAAAATTGCTTGAATTGACCTTGAAACCTGTTCCAACTCTACTTCCCACAATTCTACCTATTTTATATCATGACATTTCTTTCTTATCATAGAAATAAAATCAATAACAATATGCTATAAAGGTAAAATTAGTTGTGTTGAATAAAAAGAAAAACTTGTGCATTTAGTGACTTATGACCCAAAATAAGTGTGAAAGGCAGTTACATCATCCTTCACTTACAAAGGTATTGGAAAATTTCATACACTGACTAAATCTGACTAAATCTGAGGTAAATATGGAGTGCTAGCCTGTGTTCTGGAAAACAGACTCAGGATTTGGGAATTCTCAACAGATGCCAGAGTTTACATGAGCAAACTCTCAACCTACATTTATATCAGAAAACACATCTAATTCCAGTTGAAATAAACCTAGAGATTTGCTAGCAGCTTAATAAATAAATGTAAATTTAATTATATATTTTCAAAATTTTCATGTTTTATTTTTTAAAAAGATTTTTGTTAAAAATATAGCTAACATACAATATTATATTAGTTTCAGGGGTTCACCATAGTTATTCAACATTTATATAACTAAAGAAGTGATCCCCATGGTAAGTCCAGCAAACATTTGACACTGTACCATGTTATCACAATATTGTTGACTATATTCCCCATGCTGTACATTACATCCCCATGATTTATTTATTTTATACCTGGAAATGTGGACCTCTTTTTTCCCCTTCCCCTTTTTCACCCTTTTTAAATTTGTCAGTTACAGTTGACATTCAATATTATTTTATATTTATTTCAACATAGTGCAACATAGTACATAGTACAACATAGTACAACATAGTGGTTAGACATTTATATAATTTAAGAAGTGATCTCCCTAACTAGTCTAGTAGCCACCTGACACTATACATAGTTATTACCATATTATTGACTATATTCCCTATGCTTCACTTTACATCCCCATAACTATTTTTTAACTACCAATTTGTACTTTTTAATCCCTTCACCTTTTTCACCCTTAATAGAAAGTATTCAAAAGTCATTACCTTAAACAGAGAGAACATAATCTCAGCACAAATCAATGTCATCACCATTATTAATTACTCAACAACTTCCTTCTGCTTAATACCATTTATTCAGTTTGGTTGAAACTTTTTTTTTCCACATGAAACATACAAATAGAAGCATACAAATAGCCCACAGATCATCATAGTGAGATATGTGCCCAATCATTTTGAAATCTGATACCCAATACCCACTGATATTCAACAAATATACTGATAATAATAGATAATTTTAAGTGTTAAAAATCATCTAAATAAAATGTCGTACAATTTGTATCTCTTTTTAAAATCTAAGTCTTTATAAAAATACCACAAAAATGTCATTAAAGGGTAAATAAAATATTTTTAAGATTTTACAGGATCGAAAGTATTTGATACTATATATACACATAATGAATATGAGTTGAATGGCACCCAATTAACCCAGCAATATGAACCTTTCTTCTTAAAAAGGATCACACACACTCTTTAATGAGTCAAACAAAAATAAATAATAAAACGTTCTTTCTCCTTTTGGTCCTCTCTCACAAGATATCCATTTGTTTATTCATTTCAGTTGAAAAATCGGAGACTAAAACCCAAGGCAGCATTTTCCTTTACGCATTCCTTAACGTGCTCAAGTACCTTCTTACTCAAAGACTGGTCCGTGTACCAGTAGCATCCTCATCACCTGGGAGCTTGTTAGAAATGCAGATTCTCGGGCAACAATCCAAACCTATTGAATTAGAATCTGCCTTTTAACAAAATTCACAAGTGATTCATATGCATAACATATGAATCATAACGTGAAAGTTGGGGAGATATTGGTGTAAGTAGGTATGTATAAATCACTTCCTACTTTAAACTCTCCACCATTCAAAGAACATAAGAATGTTACTATGAAACAATACTTAGCTATTTTTCAAATAACCTTAAACTGACCCCTCTACTATTAGTTCAAAGATATATGAAGTATATATTTAGTAAAATAAGACATATTTGCAAAATTATTCTAGAATAAAAATATCATTACTAGCTGCTGACCTTAAGCTACCATTATACAAAAGGTGCCAAAAAACCATATACACATTTTAAAAAAGGAAAACCTATTAAAATTGTAATACTCAATATATACTGATATCAAAAGATGAATACAAGTCACGTTTGACTTCTGCAATTACAAGAGATGCTCAAACTGGTTACCATCAGCACCCGGACTCTTCTGATTACAGGAACTATTGCTTGCACAATGTTGACCAAAGTGTCCACTTTTATATATGTTTTTTGGCACACTGGCATTTAAAACAAATGTTTAAAGAATTATTTTAATTACATTTATCAAAGTCTATCTCCCTATTACAATATTATAACCTTTGTTATATGGTTACCAAATAATTTCTTTTAGTGCTTTGTAAGAGTGTCTCATATATTGTGAGAACTCAGTATTCATTAAGATAAAACTTTATATTCATATTTTATTCTGTGCATCACAAGTAAAATATATGTACACTTCATATTTACTTATATGCATTTATATTGTGTAAATGCAACACAAATGTCATGCCATGTATTTATGGTTTCTCACCACTTAAAATTTTGCTCTGTTGTATTCTTTTTTTTTTTTTTTTTAAAGGGCATAGCTCACAGTGGCCCATGCAGGGATCGAACCAGCAACCTTGGTGTTATTAGCACCACATTCTAACCAACTGAGCTATCTGGCCACTCCTGTTGTTGTATTCTTTCCTTTCTGAAAAATGTCTTTTAATATTCATCATCAAAGATATGTCTATCTGCATTCTGCCCTTTAATGGACATCTAATGTTTTCAGGTTAAACTAAGGCAATTTTGTTTTCCTACAAATCTGACTTTATGCTTACTTAATTCCAAGTTTTACTTTTCTAACTTTTAGTATTTCAACAATGTTAATAAACATCATTTGTCATATCTTATTGTATCCCATATTCTGATCACTTTTTTTCTTTAATTGGTTTTAACGGGAAGATATATAAGCACAAAGATTATGTCAGTAGTTTAAAATCTGCAGGAACTTCATGCAAGGCTATTTTAGAAGTTCTAAGCAAAAAAAAATAAAAAATAAAAAAAGAAGGTTTCAGAATCCAAATATAAAAGTGAGGTATATTTATTTTAGTTTGAACAGCAAACAAAGTGATCACACATCTTTCACCTACCTCAAATAGATCATGTTTACTTGACATGACTGTGGGTTTCATGAAATTAATCTCTGACCTGATTTTTTAAAACTACAGCCGTGTCAGCTTTCTATTAATAGGCTCTTATCCAGCAGAAAATGTACATCGCTTCCTGGTGTGTGCAAACCTAGGAAGGTGAAGGATACCCATTCCAAAGAAGGGCAAGTGTCCTGGTTTAAGAACTAAGGGAGCCTTTTAAAGTTCATTTTATGATCATCTAAACAGTGAGGACAATATGTATTAGATGTTGTGTATAGGTGACTAAATATATGTACAAATGCTACTAATTATAAAACAAATCACAATTCCTGTTTCAGAAATGCTCATAGAATTGAATGGAAACAAATTAATCATAGAGATATTAAGAAGGAATAAATATTACACAAACTATAATGTTCTTTCCTAAGATCTGCAATTATCCATTGGTGGAAATACAAAACAAAATGAAGTGTCTAACTTTGTTGATTCTTAGGAGAGAAGTCTCACTAGAAAACTCTATTTTTTGGAAGTAAAATCAGCATATATTTTTACAGAAAGAATAAGCTACTCATTAATCCACTATTAAGTGTTCCAATAATGAGCTCTGTGACCTTATAAAAATGGCTGCTTTTTAGCCTCAGGTTGTATATAGAAAGGAGACCTATTCATTTTATTTAAAAAGTGATTTATTTCGTGGAAATAAATTTGCAATTCTTCTATGTCAATTTTATATGATCCTTCTCAAAATTTGACTCATGGTACATAAGAGAGATTTACAGTAATCAGACACTGGTATATTAGTTTTCTACTACTGCCATAAAAAAATTACCAAAAACTCGATGGCTTAAAATAACACAAATTATTTTACAGTTCTGTAACTCAGAAGTCCAACATGTGTTTCCAGGGGCTAAAATCAAGATGTTTGCAGGGCTACATTCCTTTATGGAAGCTCTAGGGGAGAATTGGTCTCCTTACTCCTCCCAGCTTCTACAAGCTACCGTGTTCTTTGATTCATGGCCTCTTCCTCCATCTTTAAAGCAGTAGTGCCTGATCAAGTCCTGGCATCACATCTCCCTCTGACCACAGCCAGGAAGGTTCTCCACTTTCATGAATTTATTTGATTGGAGTCAGATAATCCAGGATAATCTAGCCCCAGGTCCTTTATATCATCACACCTGAAAATTCCTTTTTGGTATGGAAGATGAGGTAGTCACAGGTTCTGGAGATTAGGGCATGGATATATTTGGGGGGGCATTATTACGCATACCATGACTAATATTTTCTCTACTCTTTGTCAATAGACATTACATGAACATTCCTCTACACAGTGTGGCTTAGGCTTGCTCAAATAGGGCAACGTATTATGTGGGGGGATCTTACATATTGAAAGTGAAAGTTTCTTCAACTCCCTGGCCTGCAACCAGGGCATCATTTAACATATGTGTGTGTGTGTGTGTGTGTATACTCACATATATATATGTGTGTGTATGAATACGTAACATTTACATTTACATATTCATATTTAGAAAATATAAAGAGGGGTGGTAATTGAGAATCTTCTGTAATAAGTCTATTGACCACAGGAATTTCTCCAATCCTCCTCTTCTTCCTCCTCCTCCTTCTCTTCCTTTTCTTTCTCTCTCCTTCTTGTTCTTCTTTTCTCCTTCTCTTTCTCCTGCCCCTCCCCATCCTCCTCTTTCTCCTCCTCCTCCTTCTTCCCTCTTCTTTCTTTTTTCCTTTTCTTCATGAACATATCTCTAGTAACTAGAACCCTTTATTATAACAGTTATCATCTCATATATTTTTGAGTAAGTAAAGGAATAAATATGTGGATAAATGAATGATAAAAGTCTGAGAGATATAACAACTGTACAATCGTCTAACATCATGTTGAATCTGGTTAAAGCAAGTGTACTCTGAGTAAGTTACCATTATTTCATGGGTTCTATACCATTATAGATTTAATTTGGTAGTCATATGCAAGATGAGTCAGAGGTCAGGGATTATGTACATGCTTATATAGTATATCATTTATCTGTTGCTGTTTCACAAAACTTAATGGCTTAAAACAATTGCTATTATTAATTTTGCTCAGAAACATGCCATTTGATTAGAGTTCAGCAGGTATGGCTTATCTCTGTTCCACAAGTATTACCTAGAGTGGCTCACCTGGGGACGGGAGGATCCATTTTCAAGATAGCTCACTCAAATGGGAGGAGAGTTGGTGTTGGCTATTGACTGGAAGCTCAGCTGAGTTTGTTGACCTACAGCTTGTTCCTTGTATTATGGGCCTTTGCAGGATGCTTAAACTTTTTTACAGTATTATTTAAAAGTAAATATCCCAACAGGACAAGATAGACATGCCTGGCATTTTTAGGATCTACCCTTGGAAGTCATATAGCATCATTTTTTATTGTGTTTTATTTGTTGAGGCTGTCACACAGGTCTACCTGGGTTCAAGAAGAAGGAAAATAGACCACACTTCCCAGTGGAAAAAGAGTCAAGGTCACATTAAAAGAACAACATGTATGGTGGGAAATACTGCTGCTGACACTTGTGAAAAATACAATGTGTTACATACAGGGATCCAAATATGAAATTATGGGAGTTTAAATTAAAGCAAGAACAGTGGGAATAAAGAGGAAAAGATACAATCAAGAAATGAGAACTCATTAAAAGGGATCAAATATATGGTGATGGAAGGAGAACTGACTCTGGGTGGTGAACACACAATGTGATATAGAGATAATGTATTACAGAATTGTATATCTGAAACCTATGTAACTTTACTAATCATTGTCACCCAATAAACTTTAATTATTAAACAGAAAAAAAGAAAGAAAGTAAAGAAAATACACCAAAATGCCAACAGTTTTATCAGGCAAAAAAAAAAAAAAAAAGAAAGAAAAGCAAAAATGAAAAATCCAAAAGGTTAGAGATTGAGCAAATGGGAAAAAGACAAAACTCTGTAGGGTCAAAGTAATAGCTGATTAAGAACATTTTAATAAGTTTCAGTATGCACAGGTTGAGCTGTTGGCCTCCATACATCTTTACTCTCTTCCAGGTAAACAGTTCTAACTTTCTTTGATTTTTTTTTTCTCCATCTCTATTCTTCAGATTTACTTTGCCCATGAAAAAGAATCTTATATTGCACATGAACATAAATTTGTCATTTAAAAAACCCTCAATTGTTGTATATTAATTTTGAGGCACTATGTTCATGTATGATTTGGATATTTACTCCTAATATAATTGAAAGTAGTGATATTATTAAAACTCTATATTTAATTAACTAAGGTAGTAGTTAAACTTTAGTGTATGTTAGAATCATCTGAAAGGATTATTAGAACACAGATTGCTAGGTTCTCTCTTATAGTTTGTGATGCAGAAAGTCTGAGGGGTATCTTAATTAGTAACCTAATTAAAAAAGTAAAACTTTCTAACAAGTTCCCAGATGATGCTGATGCTATGTCCACACAGCACCCTACATGCGTTCCTACATTTTGACCCAAAATGAATTAAAATTGAAAATTGAGAAAAAAACAACAAAAAAACCCCAAAAAACCGTAAAAACAATTGTCTATTGTACTCATGAGCTTCATAAATTTTCACAAATAGAGTTGTATTCACTTTCACTTTTAGAGATAACAAAACATAAGGGGATAAAAATTCTCTCTTAACCCTTCTTTTCTCACCCACTGAGGTAGTTTAGCTTTCCACACTAACGAAAATTGTTTCAAAATAGGATCATTTTTGAGAATTTTAGCTGGAAAAATAAACATGAAGTAGATAAAGGTATCTTTCTTAAAGGGTCTCCTTCTAAAGAGAGGAGGTCCTGATTTAAAAGCAGAAAGAGTAGAACTGGAAAGTTAAGTAAGTCTGGCCTGAAGGTGAATAATAGCAATATTCTAATAAATGTCATTAAAGTCTAATTAAAGATTGTGTCCATTGAATAGGAATTACCAGGAATCCTAGATAAAGGGACTCCAACCAGCAAGAATTTGGCCATACTCTCCAGATACAGAATCTGGTGAGGATGTGTATTTTAGTCATCAGATAGATGTTTTCTATATTAGTATAAACTCTGTGAAACAGGGACTGTGTTTGTTGTTGTCATTGTTTTTTGCTGATACTGGCCATGCTGCAAGCACACTGATTGGTAATGAGGAGGCATGATACTCAGTAAATATCTGTTGAATAACCTCTTTTTTATTCCAGGTTGTGCATGTCTAAATGCTAGTTTCTGAGTGACTGCCTACAGTCTCAGATAGAGGTCACTATATAATGGGGATTCCTTTTTTGTCTCTAAGAAGTCCTTACTAGTCTATTCATTCTCTCCCTGCTTCCCCAAATACCCATTTTATATATCTCAGGGGACTAGATTGATTTCTTCTGAAAGATAAGCTGGGGCATTTCTAGTAGGTAACCACGAAGGTCAGCTTTTCTCCAGGTTTCTTGATTATATTTGAAGGAATATATATATATATATATATATTACCCAATTTGATTCAACAAAGTGAGTTCTCCATGCTGAATGCACCTTTTTATCACAGAACATAGTGCCATGAAATAAATATACATTGATGAGAGAACCATAAAATATTAAACTAAAAGGAAGAGGAATGATCATAGCAGTGTGGTTCATAATAGATTCCCAATTTAAAAAAATTCCAATGAATGAATAAATTTTGACACTCATACAATGAAATACTGTTCAGTAAGAAAAATAACAAACTACAGCTATATACAACAAAATAGATGAATCTTACAGTGTTGAATTAATGCAGCAAGACATAAAATAATACATGCTGGTGGTTCTATTTATATAAACAACAAACTTAGCAGAACTATACTCCATTGTTTGTAGATGTGGAGGCCATAAAACTATAAAGAAAAGCAAGATGATTGTTATTTTTTAAAAAGTTAGAATGTTGTTTCATGCTGGGGAAGAATTGGAGAAAGAGGACTCTTGATTGGGAAACAAAACCAAAGTGAGAGTCAGTTAGTAGGTGGGGAGATGGAAATATGCTTCAAAGGTGATGAAAATATTGTTTCCTGATCTGGGTATTGGTTATGTGGAGGTCAACTCCATTACTGTTTAGAAAATGATATATAAATATATATCATTTATGCAGCTTTTAGTGCCAATACTTTATAAAAATAATTTCAAAGAAAAAAGTTAAAACCTCTTAAAAGCTGTGGACTCATAATATTTCTTTTAACACTGAACCGATAAGCTGGTTGGTTTCTTGAAAACCAAGTGGGACAGTATTATTCTAAAATTGCCACAATTATCTAGTTCTTTTTTCACTTAGAGTTCTTGGGCATTTTAGCTTCTAAGTAGGTCAGTGTAACCTAACGAACTAATTTTAAGTGACTTCCTACATTTGTTATTTTGGTAGTGATGCAAAGGATTAAAAAAAAATTGGAGGTACTCTAAGCAGACATGTAGAGTTCAACATGTTATGATATGGGGTGATTATCAAGTAAATGTAATCCACCCCCAAGTTTATTACTTAGATTCTGTAAAACTATATGAGGCAATTTTGCAGAGTCCTGTCTTTCAGTTTATTCATCAGAGCTGCTTCCACCTGTGCCTCTCCTCAAATTATGCTGTCACTTCTCAACTCATTAGCTCAAGGACACAGAAAATAAGCCATCACCTTTCACTGATTTTTCTCAAGGGGAGATCCTGTCATTCTGTTTAGCTTGTGAACTCTTTGTCCTACACTTCCTATACTTCATCTTTTCTTCTTACTACTATAGATTTAAAAATACCGAATCAAGATAGCCACATATAATTATATTTCAGTAAGGATTTCATTCTATCCCTCATAACTTTCTAATCATTTAACTAGATGACTATATTTAGTATACTAACTCGTAGCTGGTAACTGACTGGAAAATATTAGTGGACCTTCCCACCAATCCAAATACCCTCTAGTAACCTAAAAAGACTCTTTTCTGTAAAATTAGAAGATAACTAAGCCAGGAGCTTCTAATCGTTCAGCATTTTGATCCTACATCTTTCATGACCATTAGCAGTTATGTGAACCTTTGTCTTACGTTCTTATTGGTTGTTAACCAGGGTGTGGTTTAGAATCCCTATAGGAAAATACCTGGGTTTGTTTGTGGAGTCAAAATTTGGTAAGGGGTGCTACTGTGTGCTAATTATCCTGAAAAGTCTGGGAAAGACCTTTCAGACAAATTATCCTTCCCAAATGTCGATAGAATATGTTTCCTCCACCTTTGATTCCCCAGCATAAAGCTTGAGGCCAAGATTTAGTGAAAATATAATAAATAATCATTTGTTAAATAAATTAACCTGGAACTTTTAGGATCTAAATTGATAAAATGTAATTCTTTGCTTTTCCTTTATGTCCCTGTTCTTTCAGTTAGAAATATCCTTCAAGTTTAAACTTAAGTTCTACTCCATTATAAGAGTCCCTGGTCAACGAAGTTCATCTGTTTCCTTTTTCTCAGATTTCTCTGATAATCATATCTCATAACACTTAATTTTTGTTATATATTAATTCATTTTTAGTTGTTTCATATGAGTGAATGTTGTCTACTTTAGACCTGAGTTATGAGAAACCAAAGAATCTATCTCACAATTTTTACATGTAATTTTATCTGTACTTATTTTAGGAAACTTGGAACTTCTTAGGAAACAGCCTTGTGCATTACAGCTATTCATACAATGATTTCATTTCTCCCTTGAGTGCTACATTTATAGATGTTTCACATTTCATTCTCGGACTTAACATAATTACTGGCAAAAGAACATACCCCAAATATATACAAGTAAGTATTTATTAAGTGAATGAATATCTTTCAGGGTGTCAGCAGTTTTGCCCTTCTCCATCAACAGGAGAATGACAAGAGTAACGGGACAAGGATAAGATACCATGATATAAAACACCTGGGTATTGAGAGCCTATGTTACTCAAAAACAGGGGCCCAGACTAGATGATGGTTATAATGATGCATTCTAGAAAGACCTACAGAGCATTTCAAATGCAGAGACAGAGTAGTTAAAGCAGGTCTCTGGCAACTGTCAAAAATATTATTTCTGATACAACTCTTCCAGTCACTATGAACAAAGTCTCTAGAGGAGTCTGCAGACTTATTGCTTTAATCTTGTTATGTCTGCTCTCCTAGTACTTCTTTGTTATATCTTCTGAGCCTTAGAATAAGCACCATGTCTCTTCAGCCTTTCCTTGATAAAGGCCTTTTCCTAGCATCTAGAAAACCCTCTTGCCTTGCTCCAATGCTTATTGCATCGTGTTTATAGGATGCCTTCACAAGACCACTGGCCCATTCCACTAGTCTGCATAGTAGTACTCAGAACAACAGTGACCATAGAATTAATTTTTTTCTTAACAGTGGATTTCTCATTATTAACCTGAAGAAACTTATTTAGTGTGTACTTGTCTGACAATTAGTATTAATATTATTTCATCATGTTTCATGAATTGGAAATGGTGCTCCATAAATACAAACTAAGGTTAAACTAGAGTATTTGGGTATAAAAGGCAGCAATGGAAATACAAATAGTGGGAGACCCTCATGTAGGAGGAAACAAAACTAGAGATCATAATAAACAACTATTTCAAAATAAATCAAGAACATAAGACATCCAACCTTTGCAATATTGCAGCAATATGTTGTCTTAACAAAAATATTTCAACCAGGGCTTTTACCCAATTTCTGAGCTACGTAACTGTACCTTGGCCATCCTAGGGCTTCATCCTATAGACCACTAATTATTACCTACTACCTATCTCTTTTTCCTTTACCTCTACATTGATCAAACCTACTCTTGATCTCCTTAATCTCTGGCAAGCCATTTCACCTTCTCACCAATGGAAAGTGCACTGCAAATGATCCGAATCAAGAATAGGGCACTTTTTTTTAATCATTCTAAAGTTATTTTCAGCAAGTTTCAACGTGTTCACTAATCATAAGATTTATGAACGATAACATGACTTTGTTCAACTAAATTAAATACCCATCATTTATAAATCCAACTGGAGTCATGTTTTTAAACCTGTCCACTCTTCGTTTTCCTGATCTTTATTCTTTTTTTTTTTTCTTTGCTTTATCTTGTTTGTTTTTCAATCTACTACATTAGTGTCAGGGACCTTGTATTAATCATCTTAATGCCCTCACTATCTGGCATCCAGCCTGGTACATAATAGTGCTAAAATATTGACTACAACTGAGCCTCTAACATGACCTACTGCTTTATAAATCTACTTGTAGGTCAGTAATTAATACCAGAGTCTAAAACGTTGTTACATTTCAAATGAATGTATTTTGTGTCTTTGCTTTTCTCTAAATGCAATGCCTAATATTTCTGTGGAATAAAATTCACAAACTTGGTGTTTTACCATACTATGGTAACTTTAGATTTATAGTACACTCTTATTCCCCTAGGAAATTATACATAAGTTAAATAAGAATAAACAGAGACAAAAACAATAGTTCCACTACTGAATGTCAAATAAGTGTCACTTTATATTTACCCACTTTGTTCTGACATTATGTCAAGTATCTTACACAGAAAATTCTTTTAATTGTGTAATGATTTTGTTTTAAAAGGCAAAAATAAATTTTTAGGGAAACCTTGCTAAAAATGTATTTTGAAAACATACATAAATGGAAACTGATTCTCTCACATCTACATGCTCACCAATGTGCTAGGACTTTCTTAAGCTAACTTTTAAATATTAAGATCTCTTTCTTTCTTTTGTTTTTCTGAGCATTTCAGTAACATGTCAGGGAGAAGAGAATGATGCAGCAATTGCGTAGTGAGGATAAAACCAGTGTATGACAATGAGGTCTGGCCTCATGCTGTCTGAATAAAACCAAGTGTTCCCTGTAAAAAGCTGCTGCTTAATATAAATTATCTTTCTTAAATTATCTTCTTCTGGGTTAAAAGATTTTATCTTTAACTTATTTAATTGAAGACCATATGCCCCAGTCACAGATACCAAATTAGAAAATATCTAAACCATATATATTTAAATGTAATAGTTAAGTATATCATAACTGAAACGGAATCTGTAATTTATGAGGAAACAGGGTATTTACATACCAAAGGATCTCTCACAATCATAAATTCTGTGTGCTTTTGACAGCTTGCTTTGGCCCAGAGATATGGAGAAGTTTGATGTTTAGAGAGGATAACTTGTACAGAGAGGAGAACTTTATTCATTATATATATGCCAACAATATTCTCTTTAACTTCCTTTAAAAATGAAAAAAAATATAATTTTGGACTAGGAAATTAGTTCTATCTATCTCTGAAAAACCCTTACTTGGGGCAATACATGTTTATGTGACATTCAAATAGGCACTTCCTATCAGAAACTATGCATGGCACTCATATTGTCCAGAGACAATGGGAATAGGGGAAACCAAAAAACTTAACTTTGACAGATCTTCCTAGAACTGTAAGTTGAACAGAAACTAAACTCCATAAACTTGGAATTATTGTATGATATTAATGCATAGTTACCAGATAAAGGTTGTCCTCTAATTTGCAATTTTCAAACTGTTACTTTAGATAATATGCATTTTTACGTATATTAAGTGTGTCCCCAAAGGGTTTCTTTTAATTTGAAGGAATAAAAGACAATATTGTTTTCAACTCTTTTTTACTGCAAAACCAAAAGCTTAACTGGAAAATCTTAACTATCTATGTATTCTCCTTTCAAATTGATATATTCAACCCAAAGATCAATGTAGACGATTTGAAAATTGCTTAGTTGCACCATTTTATGTTTCTCTCATATTAAATATTGTTAACTGATTAAAAATTAATGCAAACAGCATTGGAGATTTTAAGTCTGTAGGCATTCCTAAGCCCTTTGAATGGCTGAATAGCCTCAATTCATTTTACGTTGTAAAATTATCATGATTTTTAAATTACAGTCACAATGACGACCAAAAATAAGTAGGAAAAAAATGAGAAGCATTTAAGCTGTCAAACAAAACATTTCTCACAGGTACTGTGTGCTAAAGTTTTGTTGGGGGGGAATGGGGGGACGGGGAAAGTCACTATTACAGATAACAAAAGCTACAACAAAACGCTTCTTAATGGAACCCAGATAGGACTGACACTACAAAGATACATTTTCTGTTCACTTTCACTGCAGATTTTGCATTATGGATACTTTGCAGAATTAAAAACAAACAAACAAACAAAAACTTAATTTGCCAATTAGCACAATCTTGTAAAAGTTAAAAAAAATTATCTAGCTATATTATTCACACTTAACAAAGATTCATCCACTGCTTTATGACCCCTCCTTATAAGGCCCCCCTCACCCTCCCTAGACCACCTACGTAATGGTGAAGTAGTGGAGCTAACGTTTGAACCTGGTTTCTGACTTGAAACCTCACAGACTTTCAACTCTATCACACTGGTTTTAATTATTTTAATGCTGCCGTCTCTCAGCTCTGCATTACTTTTCTCTCCTATTTTCAATGAACTATAGAGCCCATTGGTTTTCAAAATCTGTTTTTCTTCTCTTTTTTTCTAAATTCAACTTGAGCAGTAAAGAGGATCAAGAAGCATTAAAGTCAGACTGATTCGGTTTATGTGGTATCTGTCTTCCAGCCTTTCAAGGTTTCTGTGATTTTTAAGAGAGATATTCATGTAAGACCTTAGCACTTAATACCCTGTGAATATACATGATGTTCCTAACCACCGCATTTTGGGGAATTATTTTTCCTTGCACGATATTGACTCTTTAGGTTTTGGACTTCTCAGCTTTTCACATGGATCATCTCAAAATGATCTGCTACTAATTAATGTCTCTAAAGTCACGAATGATTTTGAGAAACTATATGAAACTAACCTGCAGATTCCCATATTATAATAAATATATTTAAAAATTATTACTTCCTCATCTACAGTTACACTGTAAGGTACATTTCTGGGCCCCTCTGTGTGTAATACCAATGACCACGGATTATTCAATATAGACAGTAACTTGCACTTAATAAATAAATTTGGTGGTCAGTGGATTCACTGACCTATATACCCAGGGTGCCAAAAAAATATGTACAAGTGGACAATTTGGTTAATGTTGCTCAAGAAGTAGTTGGCCATAATCAGAATTTTCTGGATGCTGTTGGTAACTACTCTGAGCTCCTCTTGTAATTACAGAAGTCAAACGTGACTTGTATTCATCGTTTGCTATTGGTATATGTTGAGTATTACAATTTTAATAGTTTTTTCCTTTCTTAAAATGTGTATACTTTTTTGGCACCCTTTATATTACAAAAAATAAATTATTAAAATCATTTACTAAAAACATCAGCTCTATTCTTTTTTCCTAACTATTAATGAGAGGCTTGAAACTTCACAAAAGCAGACTGAATACGGACTATTATAATGAAACCCCACATACCTATGACCATTCCCAATACAATTAACTCATGGCTAACCCTAAACTACCACACTTCATCTACATTTCCTCTCTAGATATTATTTAGAAGCAAATTTCAAACATTGCATCATTTCATCCATTTATATGTTAAACTGTGTTCCTAGAACTACAAATAATTTTCTATATGTGGTTTATTGCTTTTTTCTGAATAGGAGAACATAACCCAGAAGTAATTAGAGTTTGACCCTGGAGCTTCATTCTCTGCCACCTCCTCCCACCCACAAATCATCTCCACTTAGGCCAGAGTATCTACTCTTGCTTTGGGCAAGATAAATATAGATGTGTAAGTCAGATCTGCTCCTTCTCTTAATTTCATACCTGTTGCTTTTGATGATATAACTTGTGTACATAGTTGTTAAGTAGTCTGGCTGTGAATTCTTGTTTTTTTTTTTTTTTACTTATTTCTTCTTCTGAAAACAATAGTGGCTACTCATGTGCTATAGATTTCTGTCAACGCAGTGCATTGTGTAAAATAAAAACTGACCATTTTTGCTTTAAATTTTGAAATTGAATCCTCTCATAGGTTTGTTACAGAAGCAATGAGTGATTGAACTAATAGTAAGGAAAGAATTCCATGTAGAGTACAATGACCTTTCTCCTGAATTCTGCAGTTAATTAATATTAATAGTTAGAAATTGAGTTTGACATAACTTCTAACTTTAAAAAAAAAAAAAAATTTCCTCAACTAAGTGTTTTAGTAATGCTAACTTATTCACATATATAGGATTTCACCAACTGAAATCTATTACATAAATATTTTATTTCCTGATATTTGGAGGTCATCAGACCCAGAGAAAAACAATTATATAAATGTTAGTGTAAAGCATCGTTTAACTGCATATTAGTTAACTGGCAATTTGAAAATATTACATGTTTTATCATCTTTTTAAAAATGTCCCATCATTTTAACAAAGCTATTAAGATTCAACTTCATTTATCAAATTATCAGAAAGGTATTTTTGCATAGTGATATATGCTTTCAAATAGATGATGAAATTGGTAATTGAACATTCATATGAACCTCAGAAGGGAGAGCTAACTTTGGCACTAATTTAGGAATAATTGAGCCTCTGGAAAGAAGGTAGATGGCTATTTATAGTCTTAAACCTTAGTGCTATTTGAGTCTGAACCAGTCTGTGGCCAGCTCTAAACTACCCAATGTAACATGGGCCAAACCAGAACAGGGGCCTACTATAGGCTCCTATTAACCTCTGAATTGATCCCAAGCTATTAGTCTCATACAGCAGGAGGAAGTATTCAACATGACTCAGGGATCTGAAATATGGGTGTGAATCCTAGCTACACCTTATACAGCTGTGTGAATTCAGGCAAATTCCTAACCTCTCTAAACCTCTGGTTCCTATTCTACAAATAGAAATAATAAACTATCTCATTTGGTTGTTCTGAGGATTAAATGATCATATAACAAGGTTAATACAGGCTTGACATTTAATGTCTTCTGAATAAATGTGAATTGTTATTATCATTATCATTATCTTTATTAATTTATTATGGCCAGAATCAAAAGTTGTTTTTTCCCTAAAATGCTTTAGGGTTCAACTTTGTCCTAGTTTTAGTTAATCTATTGCTCCGTATCTAAAAAAAAAAATCCATATCTTGAATTACTTCCTTTATTTTGTCAGGTGAAGTAATCCAGCTTGGAACATGCCATGGAAATCTATGAGAAGAACTTGGTAAACTTTAGGGACGTGCCCTGCATTGTGGTTTAATAAGCACTGGGATAAGCAGGAGGAGACATGATTTGTATCCTCAGACCTCCCCTAACTATTGATGACCATGGGAGAGTCATATAATCTGTGAACCTCAGTTTTCCATAAATTGAGGTGATGACAGTGTACTAGAACTCTCTAAGGAGATACACTAGCTCTAACTTCCTTAAGCACTCTAAGGTGTTTGCTTGTTTTGTGATTAATGGATGGGAAGAGTAACCAGTAAATGTCATAAGGCTACTAAAGCAGTACTTACATTTCAGTAACATGTCCAAAAGTGGTGGGAAAAGAAATACAGCAGATGTGAGGAAAGGCTATTCCAGGCTGTACCAAGGTTGTGTACAAAAGTACACTTCTAATAAAACACTGAAAGAAGGCTATTGTAAATGGGATAGAAAAAATGAGATTCACGAAGACAAAAATGAAAAAAATGTATAGTAGAGCAGCTAAGAAACCTTAGATAACCATCAGGAATGACTATGGTAGTACTAATTTTAAAAGTTAAGCTCATTTGAGTTGGCACTCTAATTTTCATTTGAGAAGTATGATTAATAAATCATTCCAGAAAAGGATAAAAGCACATTATTGAAATTCAGATGACATAGATCCTATGAACTGTTAAGGCCAGAGAGTAGGAAATGACCATCACCCAGGAACTAGGTGGTGTTTTTACATCTTTAATTTACTTCTAATTCAATAATCTTTTTATAGGTGACTCCAGGAGGTGTTCCAAGAACACTTTAAACTGTCCCATGGGGATAACAGAGAAACAAAACTTCTATTTTATATTCAGGGATTCTCCTGTAAAATGTTTTATGAATTAAGTGCGAAAGTCTGCAGAGCATAATCTACAGACAAGCCAAAAATGGTTTGGCCAAGTGACTTCTGGAATCAGCTGGCAGTCCATGTCCTGTGCAGAGTTAGAAAAATATATTCACAGGTATTGTAATCACCTGTACAGAGCTAAGCAAGCAGCTTTTATACACAGTGCTCTTTAAGATAAACTGAAGGCCATGTGACTCAGAATATCTAAGGAATAGGAAAAATGCTATTTATAATTAGTTAGCAAATTCTCAACTATAATTGGTGAAGAGTAAACCTGATACTCTCTTACAGAGAAGAAAAAAAAATGCAAACTAGATTTCAGGGAGCTAGCTTCTAATCTTGGTGGTACTGGGGTCTTGAGCAAGTCACCGAATATCTGAGCTACAGTTTCTACTTCTGCAAAATGGAGATAATAATGCCAACTTAACTGGGTTGTGTGAGGTTTAAATAAGTAAACACACATAAAGTCCTGAGCAAAATACCTGATATACATAGAAATCTCTCAGTAATTGTTTTTGTTAATTTGGAAGTCTGACTAAATTTCTCAATGGAAGGTACAAGGAAAACATTTATCCTTATAAAGCTAGAAAAATCTCCAATTCTGAAATCACTGTGTGTCTGTCTATATTGTTGTCTGCCCAAAGAGCCAAAAGCACATGTTCTATTTTTCAGTTGTCTGATTAAAAACAAACCAGCATCCAACTTGGAAGCTGTCAAGAGCACCACCTGTCTGATTTTCTTACAGCTGTCAGAAGCAAATTTTAGACCCACCTCCCAAATTTTACCGCGGCTAGAACTGGATTATGTCTGTATTCAATATGCTTTAGTTGTTTTAAATGGATATATTTTACATATATTGCATAAAACAATTGCTACCATGGTCACATAATGTAAATTATATGCTTCTGCTTAGAGCATGTACCTTTACAGAATAAGCATTGAAAGAGAAAATTTTAGTTTACTATAAAGATAGAATTAATCATTTAGGGGGAAAGAGATGTGACTACGTAAAAAGCCATCAGAATTTGGCCACTTATAAATTGCTGTACTTTAAAAATCATATTGACTTATAGTGATTTTGTGCAATTTCAAACCTTGTCTCTGAATATCCATCAATAGTAAAATATATACAAATTTTGAGGGAGCACTTATATCTCTAATTGTATAAAAATCATTTAAGATCTCCATTTTGAAATATCATGAGGCAAAAATGCTCAAAATCATTTTTCTAAGTTTAAACATTAAATGCAACATTTTAATTTCATCATGGTCTCCTTGTTGCAAGCCTTGTATTTTTGCTAGGTAAGATATCGGCCATGTTACATGACCATAGCTATTTATAGAGGTGTGGGTGACACCAGTAACCAGTGGGGCCTTTGGCACAGCAAAGAAGTTTCCACATGCAAAATTTCAGAGAAACCTCTTCTCACTCCCCCAACACACAGATCTGTCAGCCTCTCAGCTCCCAAATCCACTTCTGTGATCCCGTACACAATCATTGATCAAGAAAATTACCCTAAAAGGAACATTTTAAGTCGACACATTGACTGTCAATGTGCCTGTCAATTTCCACCTTGTTTTTGTTTTTATTTTTTATAGTTGATACTATTGGAAAATGGTAGCAATACCTTCAGCAGTGATCTCAGTCATGGTGGTTGGAGAAAGGAAAAGGCAGACAAAAAGTTCCAGTCAAGCGGCACTTTGCAGAATAGTTTAGGATTCGAGAACTCTGATGGGGGGGTTCTAGATGAAAAAGTGAGGGCTCTTCGTTTTCCTGGTTGTTTCTGCTGCTCCTTTGTTGTCTTGTTGAACTTTGTCTCTTCTCTGCAGAGTTCTCCCCCTGGAAACAACCTGAGCCCTTTCCAAGCAGCACTTGTAGCTCAGGCAAAAGTATCAGCTTCGAATAAAAATAGCCTCATCTCCCTAGGACTCTTCAGCACTTTTTTTTTTTTCCCTTTGGCACTCCAGGGGAACACACACACACACACACACACAGCCCTCCAGCCCCAAAGACAGATAGGAAAAAAAAAAAAAAAAGGCAAAAGAACTAAAAAGTACTGTCTAAGCCCCCGCAGTTTTCCTAAGATAATTACAGATCTTGGGGTCTATGTCAGAAAACATGAAATTAAGAGTTGAAAGTAATCTTATCCATGATAGCTCAGATTTATTCTTAGTGCTCTTATTGCTCAGAACATTTCTCTTACCCTTATTTGGTGTGAGGAGGGTCCTGCAATGTCTATCAGAGGCAAAAGGTGGAGGTAGTTCAAATCATTTTCTCCAAATTGTTTCCCTACTAGTCTAAATCCGCTTAGCAAGTGTAATTAGTTATATAGGGCTACAATTAAAGTTGCTTCTATTAAATCCTGAAGCTTCCATGTAGAGGATTAAGATTTCCCAAACACTGGCCAATAAGAAATATGTGATTTCAAATTATAGTCACACTGGACAACAGACGAGTTACTAGTTTTTTCATTCTCTTTAATAACTTATTAGAAATAAAATACCTGAATTTAAGAAAGGGAAGTCAACACAAAGTTTAGAGATCTAGAGCCCACATTTTAGTGAGCAATTTCAGCTTTTCCCTTCCTCAACTTCAAAAATAAATAAGTAAAAAAGGATCATAGCATCTAACAATTACCAAATTGGCTGATTAGAATTTCACCTTCCCAGTACTAGCTAGGTGTTAATGAGCAGAGAAATATTCAATATCTGGTGGTTGGAAGGAGAAGGAGAATCAAAGGGCATTAATAATCACAATTTCTAGCCAATCTGAATAATCAAGGGCTGACTACACTTATCTTTTATTTTATTCTCATATCCAACCTAACAAATGTTTGTAGTTTATGCTTTTAGCCTAGACTTGCTGTCTTTGTTTGTCAGAACCTTTTGAATTAGTAAGGTACTTCACAGAGATAATAAAGCAAACTTACATACGTTATTTTAATATTTAAAACTCCCAAGAGTGCCACACAGCTATTTCCATAAACAGTGACCTCCTCCATTTCACCAGTTGTGTATTTGCTGCCCTCATTCCTTGGGGCAGCAAAAAGGAAGTGTTCATATGCCAGTTGAATAACTAGGTTACTAAATAAGCAGTTTTAGTTTACAAAAGAAGAACTAATTCCAGGTAACGCAATTTTGTATAAGATTCTACCCCTAGGACTAGGCTAACAGGTTTTTGACTACAAGTCAGACACCTTTCCCCGGAGGTGACACTTTGCTGATGACACTACCAATGGCAGGTAAAGGGGATCCTTACAAATTAGGTCTACCAGCAGAGGGAAAGATGCGAACTCCTCACAGCACCCTCCTGGAGCACTGGGTTGGTGCCTACTTTCTAAGGTCCGGAGGAGGTTAATCTCAAGGCAGAACTTTCCTCATTGCCCCTCAAAGACATCTTCATTCAATAACATCAGTGCTTCCAGTTTTAGTTTTAAGAAAAGATAGTTCTTTCTATCTCCATTTATCTGAAACTTTCAGAGTCTTTCACTATAGTTAACTGAAGAATTAATAATTCTTTATGTAACTCATTAAGAAATTATATGGGTCAAAGGCCTAAATAAAATTAGCCAACTCAAAGGGGAAAAACCCTCATAATCTCAAACTCTTATTTAATGAAAGTTGAAAGAAAACTATGGAGCAAGAATACTAAGTTTCCAGTGTTCAATATTACTCTTAAATTCCCAATCATTAATTTCATGTCTATATACTAGAAGGAAACAGAAGAGTAAAACATATTCTAGCCAGTAAACATATTTTCAGGATCAGTTTCTTAAACACATCTGTTGAATGGATTGATTAATCTTAGTAGACATTAAGAAATCATTATATTTCTCATTTTGAAAAGTTATTAGAACTCTTTCAAATTATTTTAAACCCAATTCATGAGATATACCCTTGAGTTTCAAACGGAGCTCTGTGAAACTTTCCAAAACCAAGCAACTGACATTCTTTAAGAGTATATATCTCAATTTTCAGGTCAAAGAATTAAAATAATACAAAGAATACATTGCCTTTCTTTATTTTACTGTCTTTATTTTAAGAGGTATTCATTTTAAAGAGACCTTTCCAGTTCATTTGGCTCTTTCAACATGACCCAAGAGTGATGGGTGTCTCTTCTCAATAGTAGCTTCTTATACTCACATTTTCCATGTCTGTAGGATCAGCACAGGTAGACTTATCCTGGTTTTGCATACAGCAATATCTGTAGGCATACAAAAAGTTGTTATTAAGTGACCAATTCTATATATGTCAATGGTAAACCATGAAAGTTTCTTCTATCAAATATTTTATTTAGTCCACACTACTTCTCCAACCAGATTTATACTGATGATTATTCCTAGTGATTTTCACTAGGTGTTCTAAATATTCATGTTAATAGACAAAAATATTTTTCTTTAGAGCAATGAAAAAATAAATCTGGCTACTCTGTCAGCTATTATTACAAACTAACAATCAACAAGATGTATACTACATTACTACATTTGGCTATAAACAAGATATGTTCATCCACATTATTTTCAAAGTGTACAATATTCATGAGACAACCAGAGAAGTTTTGATGATTTTTGGTTTTCACCAAAAAAATCATAAAACATTTTTAAAAATCATTTTAAGATGATATGACATTATCTTGTTCACTGCCAATATGTTTTGTTTTTTTTTTGTTTTTTATTTATTTTTTTAATAGAGGTATAAGAAGAGAGATGATTGGGAATAAATAGCTACTTACCACCAGTCTCTGTCTCTCAAGGACTTGCGATATCTGAAAAAAAAAGTAAAGTTTTAGGGTAACTTCTCAAGATCTTGTTTCTTAATTTACAAACACAAACAACTTATATTTGAATATCTATACATGAATTGGTAGTAAATAGAAATAAAGAATTTTTTAAAAACTGTGCAATATTGTACACTTAGAGTACAAGTAAATTTGTGGGATATCTAATTGGGATAGAAAGTGTTCTTTACTTGGATCTTAAAATAATAATAGGTATAACTTTTATGTGAGCTTGAGTTTTAAAGTTCATTTTAATAGGAAACAAAGATACATAACCAACTGGAATGTTCTGGAAAACTAGGGGAGAAGTTGGGGACAGAGTGTCATATTGTAAGAAAGTTTTATATTTGAGCTAACAAAATGTAAGCTAATGTTTTACTGCCTCAGTTAAAGTAAACTACCAGAAGAAATATACAAGAGAGAAATTCTTTACTTTTAGCATTGTGGGTAAATAAAAACTTGTCAAAAACAATATATATTTAACCTTTGGATGAAGAAATATAGAAGAAACTAGGAACATTAGAAGTCAGCTTGGATGCTATTTGATTGTATTTGCTTTCATCTGACTATGAAATCCCATCATATGACCTAGAAATTCTTCTGTAGCTTACTTGATAAACTTAGTCTTTAGAATCACACACACAAAAAGCCTCAATTTAACTATTAGTTCATTAACCTTATTTTATCTCAGTGCTGCTATTTGACTTTACTTTCCCTCATTTGGTGTTGTTTGTCATGGAAAGTCTCATTCTGTCCCCATTACTTTCTCTAAATGGCCTGTGCTCATTTGTTTAACCAGAGACTGAAAGTCATTCCATAGGTTTGGCTTACCATCTGATTATTTAGAAACAGTATAATCCAACTCGTTTCAAATGACAGAAGGCATTCCAGTGCAATTAAAAACTTTCCTCTCTTTAACTCTGACTCATGAATAGCTGAGTCTCCAATATCAGGCTTCTTGCCTCACACATATTTGACATTGTCAAACATTCTCTTAGAAATTTGCCTACGTCAATCCAGTCTTCAATTAACAAAGGAAACAGATACGCCTTCCTTCTTAGACATTCCATTCTCTGCAGAGCTGGCTTCTGTCCACAACCACTGTCCTCTTTATGAGGATCTGCAATATCCTATAGTAGGCAACCCATACTATACAGTGGAGTCCATAATTCAGATTACTGCTTTCTGCTCTGCAGCCTACAACATGCGACCTTTAATTTTCAGTCCTGGCCGCTATTCAAAAGCAATTTATCATTTATGTTTTTTTCATTTTCTTATAAAAATACAATGCCTTTTCTTATGAAATATAAAATATCTGCTGACCAGTTCTTGGATACAACTTTCTTTCTCTCTAAAAGTAATTTAAATGGGTATTTCTATTTGCTAATTTTGAAAAAAATTCACAATGTCTTCATCGTATTCTTTATATTTTGATGTTTTTATACTATCAATGATGTAATCTGTTATATCTGGTCTATTATTACTGAATACCAACTAGAGTCACAAAGTTGTGAGCCTATTTATAAATAAATAACCTATGTTCAATTAATTCCATTAATTTCATATATATATGGAATTATACATACATATATACATATATAGTGTATATATAGTGTGTATACACATACGTATATAGTGTGTATGTATGTGTATAAATGTATGTGTATATGGAATTATACAATTCCATTATACAATTATATTATATGTGTATAATTATATATGTATAATTCCATATACACACACACATATATACACATACATACACACTTTACTCTGCCTTGGCACTAGGCTAGCGCTCATGGTCTTGTAGGAGAGTAAAATGAGATATACCAAACATTATAATACAATGTGATAAGTACTAGAGTAAACACTCTGTGTTGGGTCATATAAAAAGAGGAAAGACTTTAAGAGGCAGAAAATACTGGAGTTGGGTCTTGAAGTATAAGCCATTATTTAAATAAATGGTTGATTGAGAACATACTTCCCAAATAGAGAAAACAGCTCAGAATAAATTATAGAGATTCAAACATAATTAACTTTAGATGTTTCAGTAGATATGGTCACAGAGTACTTGGAAAGATGCTACAGAAGAACAAAACAGAGAGTAAAGAAAAGCGAGATGCTTAAGTATCTTATAAGGCATCTAAGGTATTTGGACTTAACTCTCATTTCAGATGATGCCGAAGAGTTTTGAGCAAGAACATAAAATTATCAAATTTACCTTTTAAAAACACTAGTCTTAATTACAATGTGATCATCAGTTTTTTAAGACAAATTCAAAGGAGACTTAAAAATAGAAGTCAGATTACTGAATGTGGGGTGAGAGAACACAAAATGAAGAGAGAATCTAAAATACACTTAAAGGAAGCTTATATGAAAAGCAAAGTAATAAGTTGAATTAAGAGTTACAGGGAAGCACAGGACAAAGTAGGAGATTTTTTTAAAGATCAAAGAATTTCGATTATGTTTATCCTTTAAGGAAAGGAATACAGGAATGAGAGAAGACAGCTTAATAATATGGGAGAGAGGAATAAAATAAGGAATAGAGAGAAAGCTTTAAGCAGATGAAAGGGTAAAATCAGAGCTCATGTGGAGAGGAATTATAAAAAGAAATAAAATTCTTAGTAAAGTGAAAAGAAGATTGAGACAAATATGGATAATTTTTGAGTTGTGAAAGGAGAAAATTAAAGGAATCGGTGCATGAGGACATTATTTTCTCTAGTCATTATCATCTGCTGAGAAACAAAAGATTAGAGGTTAAAATGGCATCCTGAAGAGAGTTTCAAAAAGCTGCAAAGGCAAAGAGAGAGAGGCAGCTTCTTAAGAATTGCAGAGTTCTACTGAGAGGCCAGGTAGACTTAGAAACCACAAGTTTATAGCAGCCAATCTAGATTTATATCAGTTAGGGTAATCAAAGAGGCAAAAACAAGGAGATCTCCAAATATCTCTCTCAAGCAACATAAAAACGAACATCCTTCTCAGGTTAACAATCCAGGGAAATGTTCCAGGTGAGTGGGCGGCTATTCTCTATAGGGTCATTTAGAGATCCAGGATAATGGCAACTTTGCCATCTTTATGTGACTTCAAAAATTGTTCTTGTCATTACCACTGCAGCACGCAAATAGGGAAAAGGCTTGTACAGCTGGAAGTGACATGGAGCACTGCTGTTTCTTTCTATTTCATGCTGAGAACTTGACTTTTGGCCGTACCTAATTGTAAAGGGATAGGTTTGGGGCTGGCAGTGACATGATGCTAAAACCCTATTACTAGGAATGAAATCTCACCACAGGATTGTTTTTGAGTTCTCCATAGCCGTGTTAATAGATGGAGCATTGGAGCAGAAAAATAGCTAGTTGAACTGAAATCTCTGGGCATGGGTGGCCTTCAAGAAAAGTTTTAGTTAAAGTTTAACCCAGGTAAGGGTGTGGAAAGAGCAGTACGGAGATGACAATTCTGGAGAAAATACATGATCTAAAAGGCTTTTTTATTTTTTTTTATTTTAAAGTAGTGTCTAAGGATTATAGTGCATATTTGTAAATCAATCCTTTTGCATTTAGAATATGAATTACTTTTAACTTCTAAACACATGACGAGTAACTACATGCTATGGATATTCATGTGAATAAATAACAAAAACATACCTATTAAGAATTAAATGATTTAAAAATGATTGGATATCAGGGCATATGACTTCCATTTTTATAAGCAGTTTTTAAGCATTTGTTTATCCAAATCTCTCTTCATCTCATTTTATTTGAAAAGGGGAGTGTACTGTCTCCTGAATGTACCCCTGCAGAGTATTTCATCAATTCAAATTAAAGATGTATTTTACAGTTGTCACTGATATATGACTTTGAGAATATGAACTGCTGTATAAATGTTGAATGTTCCTATCCTCATGAAAATCACATTTCACCTCAGAGCCGTGTCTAGTTTTTCTATTCATTATTCATTTTAAGTCAGTTTTCCATTTTCAATATTATAATTAATTTGAATATTATTAAATGTTGTCACAACTGGTAGATTGTCAGCTTACTTGACCTCCTTACATATATTCACTCTCATTTTAAATACCTTATTTTTATTCTTAATCTCCTTTAAAACAAAACAGAACCGTTTGCCGTCTCTAAAAATTCCATTTAACAAAATAGATCCGTTCCTCTTTCTTCACTCCTTCCCTTTTCATTTAACAGGAGTTATTTTCTGTCTTACACGCCCCCGACAGTGTCAGCCTGACTACCTGAAAGCCAATGCATGTAAGATTTGCATTAGGGAAAAAGTGCGTGTTTTGTCAACTTTACATCCCACACAGAAATCACGGGCTCGAAGTTCAGGATAGAATTTCAAGCCAACATAAGTGATATTTCATTCTGGGAACAAACTGGAGATGTGAAAGACACTGGGAATAAAAATTCCTGCTGTCTTGGCATGGTCAGTAAGTACAATAATGTAGAAAGTACCCTTATCCCAAAATGTATCAACCAGGAGTAAAGCATGTTATGTACAAATCAAAGGCTCAGTCCTATCATTTAGGAATTGAATTTGAAAGTTTTCTATTAAAAGGCAAACAACACTTGGACAAAATTCAGTTAGTGATTGGCTGGTGCATACTCATCACAGTCACAAAAGCCATGTTTTCAAGGACTGTGCCCTTTGCAGACACTGCTTATTTATTTATCATCCTCTCCCACAAACCTGGATACAGTCTGGAAACCCTTTCCAACACAGAATTCCGTGCAGCCACTACAGTTTATCCTAGTTGGCCCTGATAATGAACTTCATTGCCATGAACTTGAGAATGGAGCCACAAAAACAGGTTGAGATCCCACTGAAAAGACAAACAGGAACATGTCCAATGCCAAATTTCATAAACCTCTAAATTCAGTGTAGATAGAGGTTGCTGTTTCTCTGTGTACATAAGTGCTCAGCATTATAATCTGCAGAGACAATTGATTCTGGCAATTCACTGTTTCATTGGAACTATACAAAAATCAGCAATTATTTCAGCTGGTTCAAATTAAGATATATAATTTTGTTTTTGCTTTGGAGATATTGTGGACTACAGACACTTTTGATTTAGTCCTGATTACATTTACATTCCATTGGTTACTCGAACAGCATCATACTTTTTTTTTTAAGAGAAAACTAAAAGCCAAAGAAAGAAAAAGAAAAATAAATGTTATTATAAGGAAAAAAAATAATATTTAGTACCTATTCACAGGTGGGGCACTTATTTCAAAGTGTAATTAGTTTAGAAGTGCATGTTTATAGTTTTAAAAATCTTATAAATAGTTGAAGATAATTTTGTTATTTTACAGAGAGAACTGAGAATTGGAAAGGCTGAGTGACTTGTCCACATTTACATGAATTATTATTGAAGAGCCTAAACTAGAAGCCAGTTGTCCTGACTTTCAGCCCTCTGCTCCTGACGTTACCCCTTGCTGGGTTATTTTTTGTCTTGCCTAGTTTGTGGGGATTTGAACAAGAACAGCATTTATCATAAATCCCAATTCCCTTCTGTCTATTCTGAATCTTAAAGAAAGACGGATAGTTTTACATGTCTTTGAATCCAAGAATGTGAAAAATATTACCAGTACTTTCTCCATTTATCAGCCCTGTTCTTATCTATATATTTGCTTCATTCTCTCCTACTTTACAAAACATTTTTTTTCACGTGAAGGGACAAGTTGTGGGCATGGCTATAGATAGCCCCAGGTTCCTTCAGATTAATCAAGATTATGACCTGCAGAGAGAGTTATTCTTTCTCAATATCTGCATAAAAAAATTATAGGGATGGACCTTTATTGGTCTGGTTTAAATCACATGCACATCCCCCAATCAATCTTTGTGACCAGGAGAACTGGGAACTTTGATTGGCAAAGCCAATCTCTTGTGGCCTGAGTGGCTCAATGCCATGACTAGCAGTCTCATCAGAAGCGTGGTAGGATGGGGGATGGGTGGAGGGAGGAGCAATTACCCAAGGGAGAGAAGGGTATTATCAAAAAATTGTGACAAGGAGTACTAAGCTACCCAACATATATGTCTTCTCTTGAATGCATATTTGAATGCAAACACACACACACACACACACACACACACACACACACACACACGCAATGTCCTGTCCTACTAACACAATTATCCAACATTCGATTAGAACCATCCCCCCAAAAATAAACTAAACAAAATATCATAAAGTTGATTCATCTCTGAGTGATGAGCAGTACTTTTGATCTTGTCTATATACTTTTTTTTAATAATGCTGAACCCAGAGTTAAGTGATAAATTTGAATAGACTCACCTAATATATAGTAGTGGGAAGGGAATAATTTCATTATAATGAAGGAATAGTAGTAACCTGTAGTCCGTCGTCCAGAATACTATACATAGTTTAGAAGGCAACAGGATTGATTTGTTTCTATTTTCCTTGAAAACTACACATGAATGATAACACAGTACAATCTTAAAATTATAATTTCTCCTTAACAAAATCTTCAATGTTTTTTCTGTGTTCCTGTCAGCTTTGTGCTTTTCTCACTCAATCTGTTAAGGAGGGGCAATATTTGCTTTTGTACCTCTGGGTCTGAAGGAATTCTTGGTGTCTTTCTTGTCATTATCTTTTCCAAAAGGAGAAACCTACCTTCTTCAAAGAGCATACATTTACTTGTCATTACCATCTTTACTATGTCCCAACAAGTCCTCTCATTCATTGAAAATTTTAGCACCTATATCAATGTCTTCTCCATTTCTGTTTCTATCATACATCCATATAAGTGCTGCACAGAGTCATATTGGATCATAAGGCAAAAGATAAATGTGTACCCCCCAATACACTTATTAAAATATCCTCCTATATTTTGAACCAAGTATAAACAGTTAATAAAATTCTACAATCAAAAAACATGACTACATATAAAGCCTCCCATTGTCTAAACTATTTGCACACCAATGCCTATCCCCATTAATCCATCCAGTGGTAGATGCAGGTACACAGGGGCCAAGGAACTGCAGGCTGTTGGAAATGACTTTATGCATTAATAAAAGCAGTGTTTGAGCATGTGTTATATCCTGGAAAGCATATTAAGCATTTTTAGTAGATTATCTCATTTAATCCTGTGTGTCTTACCCACTTCTCTCTAAGCTTCATTCGAGCAAAGGATCTATCTTGTTCACATAGTCATAATGTATCTCTAATACCTAGCACAGTGACAGGCCCTTGATATGAGTTATAATACTAACAGTGTAAATGTTGAAATAGAACTAAAAGTGAACTTGGATTTAAAAAAATAATAAAAATGCTTGAACCTGTTAAGAATGAACAATTTTGAATCATTTTATATTTGCAAAAATGCTTTCCTAATTGAATTAGAATATTTCTGTTAAATAAACATGCCTCAGTAAATTGGATTCGGTTTCAGTAGCTTTAAACTATAGATATTTTCCTTATCTGTTATAATGGATTTATATATGAATAGTAATTCCAATTCTAATAATGTCAGATGAGGTATTAGTAGTTAGTATTAATTCTTTCATCACAGACAATAATAAAAGCTGGACAAAATATTTGTAAGACTGTATTTTAGAACTAATAAAACAATGAAGATTAGTAGGTCATGATCCAATGTGAATAGAGGTTATTTGTCACTTTAGAAGAGACAACTGAAGGTTAGACTGAGTTGCACTTTTGACAGTCTTTATGAGTAGGAGAACAGAGAGTCAGAGTACAGGTCCTCACAAAAGAAAACAGACTTTGTGAACATCACTCACTGAAAGGCTGTACCTGGGAGTAAAGGGTAAATCCCACAGGAACTGCAGCTCATCCTCATGTAATATTAAATCCAGAAATCATATTAAGATAATCCTGAAAAAAAGCTGTTTCCGTGATACAGGACCAAAGTAATAATAATAATAATAATCATAATAATAATAATAATAATAATAATATATAAATCCTCTCTGGAGGAACATAATATCCTAGGCTATAAATTATTTCTACCAAGTGTTTGCAAATATAGTTTGAAGACATAGTCAAAAACAACTGGGCAATAAAACCAGATGACAGCATGAACCAGAAGAAGCAGAAACAATAGAAAACAGAAATAGATCCCCAAATTCTCTGATATTAGAGACAGCAGATATTGGCTTTAAGATAATTAACACTATGTTCAAGGACATAAAAGATAAGACTGAGAATTCTGAAGGATAACAAAATATTTTAAAAAAAAATGGGAATCCTAGAATGGAAACAACACAATAATTAAAATTATGTACTCAGATGATAGATTTTATATCAGATTAGGCATAGCCAAAGATAATTTAAAAGAACATATCCACACTAAACCCCTGAAAAAGGGCTGAAAAATACAAATGATAGGGTACAAGACAAAGATGATTGAGAGAATGTTTCTTAGTTGTACAATTGTTGTTCTCAAAAGACGGATAATATTTTAAAAGATAATGATTGATAATATCCCAAATTTGAAGAATGTCATCAAGTCACAAATTCAAGAAGCATGAAGAATTAATGCAGAATTAGTACAAAAAAAAATAAAACACCACAAGGCATATCAATCAATAAAACCACTGAAAATCAAAGATATTAGGTTGGTGCAAATACGATTGTGGTGGGGCGGACAGGTGGCTCAGTTGGTTAGAGCACAAGCTCTGGGCAACAGGACTGCGGGTTCAATTCCCACATGGGCCAGCAAGCTGCACCCTTCGCAACTAGAATGAAGTCAATGAGCTGCACCTCAGCTCCCAGGTGGCCAGATAGCTCAGTTGGTTGGAGGGCAGGCTCTCAACCACAGGTTGCCGACTCCAGCAAGGGATGGTGAGCTGTGCCCCCTGCAGCTAACAATGACAACTGGACCTGGAGCTGAGCTGCGCCCTCCACAACTAAGACAGAAAGGACAACAACTTGACTTGGGAAAAAGTCCTGGAAGTACTCACTGTTCCCCGATAAAGTCCTGTTCCCTTTCCCCAATTAGAAAATAATAATAATTATAATTTTTGCATTTATTTTTAACCTTTTAAACCATAATTACTTTGCACCAACCTAATAAAAGAACAAAAAAAGTCTATGTACAGCATGAGAAAATAAGAGAGGTTACCTTTATAAAAAGCATATTTGAAACTTACAGCTAACTTTTATACAGGAAAATGTAAGCTAAAAGACAATGAAATGCCATCTTTAAAATGCTGAAAGAAAATGACAACTTAGAATTCTATTCCTACCTACAAATGTCTTTTAAAAATGGAGATAAAAAAGACATGTTTAGAAACACAAAATATGGAGACTTAATTATGAGTCTCTGAAATGAAAAACAAAATTCTAGAAGTCAGTATTTAATTAGATAAAATGAAAGAACTGCAGGGAATAAATAAATAAATAAATAAATAAATAAATAAATAAATAAAAAAGGTAAGAATGTGAGAATATTTTTGTGGACACTGATCTTATAAAACATTAATAATGATGCTTTGGCAGACTTACAATATAGAAAGAATTAAATACATTTAAAATAGCTTTAAAATATTTTTAAAAGTATTCTAAAATCATTGAGTCATATAGAAATATAAAAATAACAATTAGTATGAGGCTTTAGAAAGTAAGGAATAAAGGTTTGTTTGTTTTTGTTTTTTTTCAGAGAGCACAAAAAGAGTCTTAACAGTACATATCATTCAAGGTAGCAGAGGAGGAAAAGGAATTTTTAAAAATTCAATCTAAAAGAAGTCAAGAAGGAGAGAAAAAGAACCCAAATTGTAAAAATAGAAATAACTAAGATGGTAAAACTGAAAAATATTGGTAATTACACACAAATGTAAAGGAACTAATGTTCCATTTAAAAGATAAAAATCAGACTAGATTAAAAATACAAAACTCAAATATATGCTGTTTATAAAACACAAATTTGAAATATAATGATACTGAAAAATGAAAAGGAAACAAGTTTTATAAAAAAAAGATGTGTGCTTTGTACTATCAACCAAATAAAGCAGGCATGGCAATATTCATATCAAAGCTCTAAGGCAAACAAAAAAACATTCCTAGAGATAAAGAAGAGTGCTACATAATGAAAAAAGTTACAATGAACAAAGAATAGATAATAATATGAAATTTGAATGCACCTCATATCTTTGAACCATATAAAGCAAAAATTTACACAATGTCTTGAGAAACATAGATAAATCCACACACTTCTCACTAACTGATCAAATAAGAGGACAAAACAAAATCATAAAGGTATAAAAATACAGAAGATTGGAACAATTACCATAATTGGACTGTATAGTACACTGCACTCAAAACTGCAGAATAAACATACTTTTCAAAATGAAACATGGGATAGTCTAAAAATTGTTCATTTGTTGAACTACAAAATAAATCAAAATATTTAAAAGAACTAAAATAAAACAAAATATATTCTCTGGTCACAATATAATTATGCTAGTAATCAATAGCAGAAAGATCATTAGAAAATCCTTATATATTCGTAATTTAATAAATATACTTATAAATAACCCATGAGTCAACGGAGAAATTTCAATGGAAAAATTAAAAGATCTTAAGCTGATGATGCTGAAAGAAAATTGTGCATAAAAGGAAATTTACAGTTATAAGTGCATACATATGAGAAATAACACCTATATACTCATTTTAAGTAAGTCATAAAAATAAATGATGAAACAGAAAAGGTAGATGGAAGGAAAGAATAAAGAGAATGCAGGAAATCAAAAGACTAGGAAATGAACACATAATAGAGAGGGTCAGCAGAGCCAAAATTTGTTCTTTAAAAATAATAAAATGAATAAACCCTTAATAAGACATATCAAGTACAAAAGAGAAAAAAATGAGGTAGGAGGGAAGAGAGAGAGAAATAACCAGCATCAAAAAAAAAAAAAATTGGATATCCAGTAGACATTAAAAATACAATAGAATATTATAAATGAATTTATGGCTACATTAGCTTCCCAGGGTGCCATAACAAATTAGCGCAAACTAGGTGGTTTACAAGAATAGCAATGTATTATTTAACAGTTTTAAAGGTCAGAAGTTGTAAATAAATGTGTTAGCAGTGTTAGGTTCTTCGAACGGCTATGAGGGAATGTTCCATGAATCTCTCCTAGCTTCTGGTAGCTGCTGGCAATCCTTGGTGTTCCTTGACTTTAGCTGCACCACTCCAACCTCTGCCTCTATCTTCACATGACAGTGCCCTCTGTGGTTCTCTTGTTTTGTTTGCATTCTTTTTTTTTTTTTCATTTTATTTTTTTCTCTTCTTTTTTTTTTAAGGAGGGCTCAACTCCCGGTGGCCCATGCAGGGATCGAACCAGTAACCTTGGTATTATTCGCACCATGCTCTAACCAACGGAGCTAACTGGCCACCCCTTTTTTTTTCCCTTTTCTTATAAGTGCACTTGTCATTGGATTCAGGGCCCACACCCAGTTAATCCAGGGTGGTCTCACCTCAAAATCCTTCACTTCATTCCATCTGTAAAGTCCCTTTTTCTAAATAGGGTCACATTCACAGGTATTAGGATTAGACTTTGGACATATCTGGGACAGGGGACACAGTCAACCCACTATAATGCAATAAATGTGAAAATATAAGCCTAGATATCTTTTCTGCTGAATTCTACCAAATGTTTAAGGATAAATGAATGTCAGTGTTCACACAAAATCTCCCAGAGAAGATATAAAAGAATTATCACTCAAATGAATGTTTTATAAGTTCATGATAACTTTGATATAATACCAGACATCAACATTACAAGAAAGAAAAATTACAAGCTACTTAATCTCTTCATAAATATAGATGCAAAAATCCTAAAGAAAAAATAGCAAACCATCCTAGCAATATATATTAAAAAATTATACATCCACGTCCAATTTGGGATGACTCCAGGATCATAAATCTGTTTTAACATTACAAAAGCATTAATATAATTCATCACATGACCATCTCAAGAGATGAAGAAAAATTATTTGATGTAACAAAGTATTATTTGATGCATGTGTGAATGTTTATAATATTAAGGATCTTCCTTAATCTAACAAATGGCCATTATAGAAAACTTAGAGCAAACACCTTATCTAATCGTGAAATGCTAAAACGTTTTCTTTGTGAAACTAGGAATAAAACACTGGCATTTCCATTCAACATAATACTTACTGGTAGTGAAGGTCTTATTGCAATAAGGAGATTAAATAATAAAATGTTGAAATATTTAAAAGATAAAAATAAAACCATCATTAATCACATTTTTTAATCATGTTAACCACATAATCACAGTTGACAAAATTGTGTACATAGAAAATACAAAATAATCTTCAGATAAACTATTAGAATTAACAAGTTAGTATATGGAAAACCAGCATTAATACTAATTCTGCTCTCAAGCACATACCCAATATAATTGCAGGTACATGTACCATATGTGTCCCAAGAGATTTTACAAGAGTGGTTCTAGCAGCATTGTTAATAACAGCCAAAAACTGAAAATAAACTCAGTATCCATGAATAATGGAATGGATAAATGTGATATATTTATACAATGGATCACATATCAGTATGGAAATTAAACAAACAATAGATATGTGAAACAATAAATCTCAAATCCTGATGTTGAATAAAATAAGCCAGGCATAAAAGAATAGATAATGTATAGGCATCATTCTATTTGTACAAATTTTAAAAATATGCAAGAGTAAATTATAATATTTGAGAATGCATGCTTAAATGGACATTGATCAAATAAATCAAGGAAGTAATTACCACAAACATCAGGTCAGGAGTCAACCTTTTAGAAAGATTGAAAAAGATCATTATTCGGGGGGAGGGTTATGAGATGCTGGCAATGTTCTATTTTTTTTATCTGAGTGGTGTTACATGAGCATTTATTTGCTTTGTGTTAAGTCACACACACACACACACACACACACAATCTTTTTAAAATAAAATTTTTACATGAATTATATATTTCACAATTGTAATGGTTAAACAAAAGAAAGAAGCACTTTTTGAATTTGATCAGATCATCAAGATCAGGCATTCTTGATCAGGCATCAAGAAAGCTAGTAATGGCAATAATTTATGGACAGGATAAGGATAAGATTAGTATAAAATGAGTGAGGCTTTCACCTTGAGTTCAAAATTTAAGGAAGGGCCAAACAAATTATTAATCACAAGTAAATAATATTGTAATGAAATATTATTAAGTTGTTGCAAATGTAATTGCAGTTTTTGCATTGTTAAAATTTGCTGTTTGATATTGGAATACATTCTTCAATAAATGTGGTTATGTTGTACATCATTTTAATGCGCATTTCTCGCTTTACGCTTTTTTGGCTAATGACTTATTACTTGCTGTTTATTTTATATTTATTTTAGACTATGGAAATGATGTGAGACAAAAAGCAAATTTGAGTGATTTTCTTATTCAAGTTCAACATGGGTCAAAAAGCAGCGGAAACAACTCACAACATCAACAACATATTTGGCCCAGGAACAGCTAATGAATGCACAGTATAGTGGTGGTTCAAGAAGTTTTGCAAAGTAGAAGAGAGCCTTGAAGTGCCCGATCATCAGAAGTTGACAACGACCAATTGAGAGTAATCATCAAAGCTGATCCTCTTACAACTACACAAGAAGTTGCCTGAGAACTCAATGTCTACCATTCTATGGTCGTTCCGCATTTGAAGCAAATTGGAAAGGTGAAAAAGCTTGATAAGTGGGTGCTCCAAGAGCTGACCACAAATTAAAAAAAAAAAAAATCATCATTTTGAAGTGTCATCTTCTCTTATTCTACGCAACTACAATGAACCATTTCCTTATCGGATTGTGATGTGCGATGAAATGTGGATTTTATACAATAACCGGTGATGACCAACTCAGTTGTTGGGCTGAAGCTCCAAAGTACTTCCCAAAGCCGAACTTGCACCAAAAAAAGGTCATGGTCACTGGTGGTCTGTTCCACTACAGCTTTCCACTATTTTTTTTAACTTATTGGGATGATAATTGTTAGTAAAGTTAATAGATTTCAGGTGTACAATTCTCTAATACATCATTTGTAGATATCACATTGTGTGTTCACCACCCAGAGTCAGTTCATTTTCTATCACCATATATTTGATCCCCCTTACCCTCGTCTACCAACCCTCACCTCCTTACCGTCCGGTAACCACAAAACTATTGTCTGTGTCTATGCGTTTTTGTTTCTCATTTGTTTGTCTTGTTTTTTCATTGTTTTTAGTTTCATATATTACTACAGCTTTCTGAATCCCAGTGAAACCATTACATCTGAGAAGTATGCTCAGCAAATCGATGAGATGCACCAAAAACCGCAAGGCCTGCAACTGGCTTTGATCAACAGAAAGGGCCCAATTCTTCTCCACTACAATGCCCGACCCCACGTTGCACAACCAATGCTTCAAAAGTTGAACAAATTGGGCAATGAAGTTTTGCCTCATCCACCATATTCACCTGACCTCTTGCCAACCGACTATCACTTCTTCAAGTATCTTGACAATTTTTTGCAGGGCAAATGCTTCCACAACCATTAGGATGCAGAAAATGCTTTTGTTGAACAGGTTTTTTTTTTAACTCTTTTTTGTTGAAGAGTTTTGTTGAAGAGTTTGTTGAATCCCGAAGCATGGATTTTTATGCTACAGGAATAAAAAGACTTATTTCTCATTGGCAAAAAATATTTGATTGTAATGGTTCCTATTTTGATTAATAAAAATGTATTTGAGCCTAGTTATAATGATTTAAAATTCATGGTCCAAAACCACAATTACTTTTGCACCAACCTAATATAAAGAGTCAATATGAATGAAAAATTATGATGAACAAAATGTCAAAAGGATAAATAACAAATATGAAGACAGGACCAATATGTACCAGGCATTTTTGTGTGTGCTTTTATGTATATTAACTGACTTAATTCACATAACACCCTATAAGGTAGGCTGCATAATTATCCCTTATTTACTAATCAGGAACCCCATGGCACAGAGGAAAGTAGTTGTTTTCCCAAGTTTACCCAACTGGTCCACGGCAAAGCCTCAGTTCAAACCCAGTTCGAACTCTAAAAGTCATGTTCTTATGGGCACAGTGATGTTCCCCTGCACATTTGCAATAGTAGTAAAGTCAGTCAGTTTGTGACAGCCAGTAATGTCCCTTGATACTATTCAGATGCCTTCCGCTGTACACATGCCCTCCACATCATGTTTGTAAGTGATTATTGTGTTCAGAGGGGAGATGAAATTGAAGGAAGGATATTAGGGAAATCAATATAATTTGGGATCTTATGAAATCTTCATGAAGCCTCTCTTTTCTTGAGTGTGATTCCCATGGTATAGGATATGTTGAGCAGCCAAGAAAATCTTCTATTCTTTCAGCCAAATGATTCTGTCTCAGGACCATAATTTGTGCTACTCTAGAACTCTTGTAAGGGTTATGTCCAATAAACATAATATTTTATAAAGACAGTTGAATAAAAATACAGATTTATATTGATTAATTAAAATATTATACCGCAGTATGTTACCACATTCTAAAAGCAAAACTATGAAAAAATTGATGCCTTTCTGTAAGGATGAGGGCCTGAATAGAGATTATATGGCTTCAGGTTTTATTTACCTTCTGAAATGTTAACTCGTTAACCAAATGTTATCAATTAGACTATTGTCTTCCATTAAATTAAGCTCAGTCGAGGCTAGAAAAAACAAATCAGAGAATCAGTTTGGTAAAAGTGCACAAAGCAGCTTAAATCTCAAATGTTGCTCAAAAATGAATGACTCTTAGTTTCCCCAAGGTACAACATTATGCTTAGAGAACAGAAAAAAAAATGAGGGAACTAAATAATTCCAATGAATATTAATGAGAGATGGGCTCTTTTCAGGCAGAGCTTTGTAGGTAGAAAGGAAATAGATTTTGTGAGAGGGTAAATTTCAATAAACAGTTATTTATAGCCATGGGAAAATGAGTTCTGCTGAATGTCAATGCTTCTTAAACTGTGACAATGTCCATTTTTTTTCAAACAACTCAAACTTTTTGAGAAATAAGGCTTGCTATAGGCTGCCAATAAATCTCACCAGAACATGAAAAATTTTACTAAAGAACCACTTTAAAAAATCTTTCCTAAGTAGCCAGTTTAGTGGTTTCACAGAACTATCACTGAGTCAATTTTCTGAATCTTAAAAATCGCCTTCAAGTATTTAGCCATCCTACTTTTTGTTTTTATCAAACTATGGCATAATATATCACTGAAAAAAAAAAGAGAGTTCTATTGCAGAAATGCTCTGTATATGACAATGATAAAAGTAGAATTGAGAAAGTGGAACTGAAAAGCTAGGATGGAACTCTCAGCACTGATCTAGGAAGGTGGTAATAGAGTTAAGGGAAGACTTCGGGTATCAATCATAGTAGGGAAAAAAATAGAATCAAGTGTTTTAAAGAGCCACTGTGAGAAAGTCACAGTTTTCTGTTCTAAACTTAAATTAGCAACCTGTGAAGGAAATTTCTCTGAGGCTTATTCTGAAAATGTTAGAATGGAAATTAATAGACAAAATGTCAGGTCCAAAACCTTAGAATAATCTTTGTGATACTCACTTGGGTCCCAAAACCTTTCAATTCACCTCCTCCTCATTATTTTTTGTAACAAAAGGAGTTATTTTCGACTGTTAATGTTTCCATGCAAGCATCTTTGACTGTTAAAGCCAGAGACGGATCTGTCAGAGCTGTCAATATCTTTCTATGTTTGGGATTTCAGCCTTTTATCTGAACATATAAATGCAGAGCTTTTGTGCTCGGCACTTTTGTTTTTTCATGATCATAAATTCAAAAGAAACGGAGCTAAGAATGGCAGCTACAACCCCTCTGACCAAAAAAAAAAAAAAAAAAAAGGGAGGGTAATACAAAAAGGTCCAATTTTTAAGAGGGAAAATGTTTGGGGCATTAGTGGTTTTGTGACCCTAGCAATATGTTTCTCTTTTCCAAATTGTTCTTCATTACTGTCAATCATCATCCTATCTTTAGAATTCTAGAACTCTGTCATCCACATTTCCAAATGCAAATGAAAAAAAAAATATGCCTTTAAATTCCGATCTTCAGATTCACTTTAACTAATTTTGTTTTGTTTTGTTTTCCCCTGCATTGGAATCTAAGTAAATGCAAGAAATGGGGAGTACCCTCAGCTAGTTGTAGTTCAAGAAATGAAAGCTCAGATCTTTCAAGGAGACATTCACAATTTGCCCTGAATGTCAGGAGATTGCAGTGAGCTGTGGACCACTCTTTAAGGGAAATGAGTGATGGTCACTGGGTCATACAATAGATTCCATGAAGAACCAACCACCGCATGAAAAGAATACTAAAAATTTCCATTGTATAGTTGTAGATTTTTCTTCCTTCAAGAAACAGTAATTGAGTTCTATTCAGGTACTGTACTAGGCCTGGGAATATAATGGTGAACAAGTCACGGTCCCAGCTTCAAAGAGATTATTGCTTGTGAAGGAGCAGTAGACTAACACTGGTGAAACAGTGTGAAGTTTTCTGTGCCATTATTCCTTGTTCACTCCCAGAAGGCAGGGAGTCTATGGTAGCAGTGTTCGTTTTTAAGAAGCAATCAAAAAATTACAAATTTGTCTTTTAGCTGTTTTCATTGTGAAGGCTCTGAGAGACCTAGAGCATTATCTGTTGACTAAATGAGAGAGGTTAATTTGTGAGAACATACACATTTCATTCTCTTATCTCATATGAACTAATGATCAAACTAGATCACTGTCTGGCTCAAGACCCTCAATGATTTCCCACTGCAACCGAAATAAAATCTAGACTCTTTCCATGGCACTGAATAGCTCTCTGAACTCCCCTTTTTCATCCATGTGATTAATTCTGCTGTCACAAGAGCCTATTTCAGCCTTCAAATATGCCAAGCTTGTTCTCATGCCAAGATACCAGTATATTCTTTTGGCTTTGAAATCTCTTTCTCCAGATCATTGTATAGCTTCCTTCTCCACACCATTCAGGCCTCACTTCATAATTCTCTAAACTAAAATGACACCCTTTTTCCCCCCTCCCTGGATTCTAGTTAGTCTGCCAGATTTTCTTGTTTGGCTACTTTTAGCATTTACCTGTACCTGAAATTATGTGTGTGTTTCTATGTTTATTGAATATAAACATAGAATACTGTGGGCATTCCATCTTCTTCAGTTGTCTATTCCTAGAGCCTCTAGCAGTGTCTGGCCTTGTAGTGGACCTTTCAAAAAATATTTGCTGACTAATGCCCTGACTCATTTCAAGGATTTTCAGAAATAGGACAGGAGGATTGGCAAGAGAGTTTCTACGGGTATAAAAGATGGGTAAAAACAACAAAAAAAGTGTGTTAATGTCAATATAACTTCATTTGTATATATAGACTAAAGAAAATCATATATAGGTTATGCAATTCAATATGATAAGTGCCACAAAGAGAGTATGTCAGAATTTGAGAGGTAATAAATATCCACAAAGTAGTGATATCTTATCTGAAACATCAAAGATAAGTCAGATATAGCCAGATTCTGGAAGAATAAGACATGGATGGAAAAGGGTGTTTCAAAAAAAAAAAAAAAAGTTAACAGTATGTACAAAGCCCAAAGAAGTTTGAGATCAACTGAAAAAAAAAAAAAAAAAACAAAGTCATTAAAAAGGGTGAAACAGAGAGTAATGGTATTATACATGGTGCCACAAAAATGTATACACATTTTAAGAAAGGAAAAAAAAACTGTATTAAAATTATAATAATACATACCAATACCAAAGACAAATGCAAGTCATGTTTGACTTCTGCAGCTACAAGAGGTGCTCAAAGTGGTTACCGTCAGCCTAATTTTAATACCGTTTTCTTTTCCTTACTTAAAATGTGTATACATTTTTTTTGTGTATTTGCATGATAGATCAGTGGAAGAGTTGAGACTGAAAGCAGGGGACTGGGTCCCGTTGTGTAATGGTTAGCACTCTGGACTTTGAAAGCAGGGGACTGAGTTAGAGAGATGTTGAAATTTATAAGAGATGATAGCATTCTTGAACATGGTAGACCCATAGGGGATGGGTGCAACTGAATGACTCAGGAGATTAACAGTGTTATAGAATCAATAAGACTGGGTTGATTGGTTGTGAGAGTAAACAAAGAAAGTAATTTTATTTCAATTGTTCTTATTAAGCATTTAAATGCATGATAGCCCCAGTTACTGACATAGAGAATCTCTTCCACGAGAGGCAGGTTTAAGTGTTGAGCTTAAATTGTCAGAGAAACAGCCAAGTGAAGATAACCAGGTGACCGTTGGATATGATATACATGTCTAGGAAGATGCGTCTGGGAGTTACCAGAATAGAGATGGTATTTAAAGTCTTGGTAGTGAATAAGGCCATACAGTAATAGAACACAAAGGTACAAAAGAATAAAAACGCAGATGGAACCCCATTAAATACCAACATATAACACATAAAAAAGAGAAAAGAGCTAGCTATGATATTTACTTTGAACACCAGAGAAGAAGAAGTAAAATAAGAGTGAACATTTTAAATGCTGATAGAAAAGAGTCAGTGGGAAATGTGGTTTTGAAGATACAGGAAAAAGAGATAGTTGACGAAGCAAGATTACTGAAGAGTTGGAAGAAATGGCTATATAAGACTGAGATGGGGGCCTGCTTGGTGGCTCAGGTGGTTGGAGCTCTGTGCTCCTAACACCAAAGGCTGCCGGTTTGATTCCCACATGGGCCCGTGGGCTCTCAACCACAAGGTTGCCAGTTTGACTCCCGCAAGGGCTGGTAGGCTGTGCCCCCTGTAACTAGCAACGGCGACTGGACCTAGAGCTGAGCTGTGCCATCCATAACTAAGATTGAAAGGACAACAACTTGACTTGGAGAAAGGTCCTGGAAGTGCACACTGTTCCCCAATAAAGTCCTGTTCCCCTTCACCAATAAAATCTTTAAAAAAAAAGAAGACTGAGATGGATAAAGATGGATAACTTATAAGAAGGAAAACTTCTTTCTCATGAGGCAATTATAAAAGTGTAAATATACACAATTATACACATATGCACAAATATATACACATATATACACAATTATATATGTGTAAACCAAGTAAATTAAAGAAGTGTAATAGTAGAGATAAATAACTACGAGAACACAGGGAGAATGACAGATGGTATTGATATGGATGTTTCAAGGCACCAGTCTATGTAAATCTGTGATTTCCTTCAGCAGAGCTCAACGGCCTAAATATAGAAAAAGATGGTAGCTATATTGGTCAAAATTTGGGGTCTTCTTGTGAAGTCAAAAAGTAAGACAGCAAAGCAATTAAAACTGATTGGAAATTGTGATCATATAATCTAGAATAAACAGTAAATAAAGTAAGGAATAACTTAAATGTCAAAATAAAGGGGAGTTAACATGCTGGCCAAATTCCAAAGAGCTGAATATTCTGACTTATCTTACTTCCCATTTGCTGCTTTTAATTCATTCCAACAAGTTTTCATCCCCACACATCCACGAAAATTTTCCTGTGAAGCACTCAAGATTTCCATCTCAGCAAGTATTGGTGAATAATTCTCAGTCTTTATCTTTGATCCCTCAACAGCATTTAGCACATGAGGGTCACTCTTTCTTGAAATTCTTTTTTGACTTGGGTTCCAAACACCACACATCTTTGGATTTGCTCTTACCTTATGAGCCACTCTTCAGTATCACTTTTCTGCTCTGTCACCTCTTTTTGAATAATTTTGAAAACACCCAGAGCTGAGTCATTGAACTTCTTTCTTATTGCTTCCGTGATCTCATCAAGTCATAAAGCTTTAAATACCATCTATTTTCTGATAACTCCCAAATTTATATCTTTAGCACCAATTTAATTTTTCCTCACTCTCTCAACACTTAATGTCTATTCTGATGTCCAAAAAGTGTCTCAAACTTATGTTACATTCTAGATCCTTACCACCAATGCCATTCCTCCTTCAGTTTTTCCTATTTTATAAATGGCACACCGATTTCCAAATTGTTCAGGCTAAAAACTTAGCAGTGATCTTCGAGTCTATTCTTTCTCATATCCTACATCTCATATCAAAACCATCATTGTATTACACTGGGATTTCCAGCAACATGCATCAAGAATTCTACTTCTTTAACATCCCACTATGAGTTGTTATTTTCTTTCCCTAATATTTCTGCAAAAATATTTTACCTGTTCTCTTTCTATTTTTGTGCTTCTGATGTCTATTCTCCCCATAGCTACATGTGAACTTTTCTTTTTTCAAATGTTTTATTAGTTTCAGGTGTACAAAACAACATAATGATTAGACATTTATACCCCCTCACAAAGTGGTAACACCCCTCCCAGTCTACTACCCCTCTGGCATTGTATATATCTGTTACAATACCATTAACTATATTTCCTATGCTATACTTTATAATGACATATATATATATATATAAAATTAAATTATATATATTTATGTATAATTTGTATATAATTTAATTTGTATATAATATAATACATAATGTAAATTTTATATAATTTAATTATAATTGACATTCAATATTATTCTACATCATCTTCTCAGAATGACTACCATAGATAAATTAACAAACAAGTGTTGTTGAGGATGTTGAGAAAAGGGAACCCTCGTTCACTGTTGGTGGGATTGCAGATTGGTGCAGCCACTATGGAAAACAGTATGGAGATCCCTCCAAAAATTACAAATAGAACTACATTATGAACCAGCAATTCCACTCCTGGGTATCTAGCCAAAGAAATCCAAAACACTAATTTGAAAAAATATATGCATCCCTATGTTGATTGTAGCACTATTCACAATAGCCAAGATATGAAAACAACCAAAATGCTCATTAACAGACAATTAGATAAAGAAATTGTGGTACATTTATACAACAGAATATTACATGTGACCTTTTAGAAACAGAAACTTCATCACATCTATTTCCTGCTCAGAACTTTTCAAAGCCTTTTTAATTCACTTAGATTAAAATCCATTTTTTTCTAGATGCTTCAAAGTCTGCAATGATTTTGACATTAAATGACTATTAACTTTGTCTTCTACCACCTTTCCATATCACTCACTCCACTTCTCCTTCACCAATGAAACTGCTATCTCATTATCTTGTCTCTACTTCTAAGTCTTTACAGTTGATGTTCCCATAGCCTGCCATGTTCTACTCTGTTATTCACATCACTTGTTCATTCACCTAATTCAGGTCTTGAATGCAATTTCAAAAAAATTTCCCCTTTCACACAAAGTGGGAGGTTGAATAATACATCTCAACTTTTCACTCCAATGTATTAATTTTATATATCTACAGTGTCGCATGTCCTTATGGTGGGCATAGCATATTTCTCTGCCCTTTGATTTTGAGTCTGGCCATGTAACTTGCTTTGGCCGAGGAGATACTATCCAACTGGACAAAAAACAAAAACTCAAAATGTGATTGCCCAATTGGTCTTTTGCTTATATTCCTACCTTTTACCATAAAAAGTACATGTGTGGATAGCTGCTGGTTCGAGAGACTGATAAACATGGACAAGAACTGGACCCAACCTGAATCGTGGAGCCAAGTCTAGCCCAGTCCAGCCTAGACTACCAAACGCCAGCCAGCCTGCAGATACCTGTGTTTTAAGCCACTGAAATGATGAAGTTATTTTGTTTTTGCCACAATATTGTGGCAAGAGCTAATTATTGTACACTAAAAGAGCCACACATATCCTATCACTTTTTATACCATTTCTCAGCTGGATTTTTTGATATCACTCATTTCTCCCCAAAATTATACTGCATATTTTTTATTGCTTCCCTCTCTAAAATATAATTCCCTTGAGGAAATAGTCTATATGTCTTATTTAGCTTCTTCTTCCCTGTGCCTAGAACCTGGTAGGCATTCGATAGATGTCTGTGCCTGAATGAATGGTGATGCTAGAGGAATCTGAATACTGAAGGTTACAAAATTGAAAAATCGAGCGCTGGAATTAAGCAAATTATGTGAGTTGGCATGTTTCAAGGCTACAGACAGCAAGCCAAATTTTGAATCTGACATTGTAGAGGTGGAACAGGTTTAGGTTTCTATCATATCACAGAAAGACAGTGTGAGTAGAACCTGTGCTGTCTAGATAGAGGAATCTCCTTTTCTCCCCAGACCTCTGACACCCACCAAAACGTCAGATAATTATATGTAAGTATTCTTTTAGGTCCCTATTTGTAGAGAATTGGATGTAACAATTTCCAAATGTGAATAGGCAGGAAAATTTTTTTTCAAGGTATTAAATCACCACAAGTAGAGAACTAACAGAATAGATAAGTGGGGAGGAGAAAGGGAGCACTTGAAACTCTAAAAGTAGCACGAAAATTATTTGAATTCGTCCATTAATGTTAACAAGTAATTTGAGTTTCAGAAAAACTTCCTCCTTTTACCAAATAACTTTTTACGAAGCAACCACGTTAGAACATCTGTTTGCATAATGGTTTTTCCAGGGTTCTTGAACTAAAATGTCAATTGGCAGGTAACATTTAACATTTTGAAATGCCCTGAAACTTGGGATTTGTTCATTATTTCTCCATTTTTCTGTGTTTTCACTATTTTCTTCTTTGAACAGTTCATTTTCCTGAGGGCTATCTAATTAATGGTCAAGCATTGAGTATACGCTTAGCATTGGAGTGACACAAAGTCTATTAATTCTGACAGTAACTCCTTAACATTTTTATGGTAGTGCATAAACTCATGAACTCTGAACTGCAGTTAGAATGAATGTGCTCCAACCCTTTTTCCATATGCTTGTGTCTCTCCGATCAAGAATTAAAGTCCCAGGACAGTGGTTCCAATTGTCCAGGCTTTGGTTAGCTGCCCACAGTGCTAGAATAGAACACGGCACAGTGGGCTTACAATAAAATAGAGAAAGTGGGGTTGCTGCTCAAATCAAGTGGGGTTGCTGCTCTTGAAAGAAGAGATATGGCAGCTACAGGACCCAAAACAGTAAATGTTCACTGTTCTCATGGAATTCGCACTTTTCAGCTAGTCAGTTTACATAACACAGCATTCTTCCGAGGGTACACCTTAGTAAGTGTTACTCTGGCCATCAAATCTTGATTTTCTCATTAAGATGGGTTTCAAACAGTTCAACTCTCAAATATAACAAGGCACAAAATATTTCCTTAACTTGTAGTTTTTATGAAGATGACAAAGTAATGTCTGGAGACTCCATGAAACAAAACCCTGTCCGCATACATTTTACTTTTTTTAAGCAAAGGAAGTTATGGAGTTGTGTGTATGTTTGTACACACATATATAATTCTGTATATATAAATATCTTACAAAATTATGCATCAATAAGTCAGTATAAATATTATAATGGAATTGATATAAACTCCCACTTTCCTTCACTGCTAGCTTACTGCTAACTGAATGATAGTTTTTAACCAGAGTGCATCAAGGGTTCTCTACTCTGGTTCAACATCAGGTCCTAGTCCCTTTTCTTTGCCTTAGCTTGTGGCCATTTACAATGAATCATTAACATTGGGCCCCTGCTGTTTTGCAACTGGTTATCATTATCTTCTGAGCCCAGTTGCAAACTTCATAGTCTTACACTAGCCATTGAGTTTAAATACTGGATCTTTATGAATTGAAGGACATGGAAAGCTTTGCTTCTTTCCAGTCTTTCATGAATTGCTCGATACTTGCTTTATTTATCAACAGAAATGAATCTCTGATGCTACAACTTTGTCTTTCTCTCTAGCCTGAGCAACCTATTGTCAATAATTTAACATGACAACTAGTCTCGATATATCATTTAAAAATCTTTTTTTTTTTTTTTTTTTTGGATAGAATATTCACTCCCACTTGAGTTCCAGGTTTAAAAGTAAATGTACCACTTGGCAATGCCATAGCACTTCCAAGAAATAATGCCATCAAACGCTTTTCTGATCACAGTATTCAGCAGTAGTATTGGTTATAATTACCAATATTAAATGCCCTACATATTGTCTATTATCATCAAATACTATTTATATTATTTAAAATATAAAGGTATGTTGGGAATTTCTCTTTTTCCCCCCAATTTTGCTCATGCAACTTTCCTTTTAACAGTTAATAAACCTGTCAAAGCTAACCTACAAAACAATTAAATTCAAGACACTCAGTTTAAAACTACACAATACCATATATTGAATTGAATCATCTTTTCTAAGAAACAAAAAGGAAAAAGTAAGACACATTTATGCACTAGGAATTTAATATCAATTTGATTTTCCATGTGTAATAGCTTATTTTGTTATACCAGGGGAGGCCCCCCCAAAAAAATGCACATTTTAAGATAACATCTCTTAAAATGTGTGTACAATTTTTTTTGGCACTCTCTGTATACAGTCCCAAATGTTTCACATGTATAAAATATAACTAGCTGGATTAGATGTGTTATAATTTACCATATGTTTTAATCTATTTTTAAAGTAATGTAATGTTGACAAAAAGTTTATTTTAATTGTAACACTGGGTGATCTTATCTTTTTTACTTTGCAAACATTAGAGTGTCTCTTTGGTAGTTCCTTAAATCCTACCTTAAAATTGTAGTGTATGACAGCATTTGAAACTTATTGGTAGGAACTAAACATATTTTAAAATACAAAAGTAAGTAGAAACCCATGCCAAATTCTGCAAATATTCAGTATGGCATGATTTTCAAGACAATATTAAATACAATAGTGGTCCAAAATAAATATAAATTGTTCCTAGGATTAGGTGGTATAAGACAAACAGTTCTGATATACCTACACATTCCCACATTCCCAACTTTTAATAAAACAAAAGCTTGCTAATATACATATTGGAAGCAGTTAAAAGCAAAGTATCTTATGTTGAAGGTTTTTCGTGTGCAATGATGTATATTGCAGAATTAATACTAGTTTGAGACCAGATAAATGTCAAAAAATAGGAGCATTTGGAGAATTGACTCTTTAAGAACTTTTAATAATATATGTTGTTTAGAAAATTGATAATTATGTGAGAAAAATATTCACAAGTATGTAAATGTAAAAAAGAATGATTAAACTATCTCTATACCACGAATATTTACTAAATAGATTACATAATCACATAGTAAAAAAGGCTGATGGAAAACACATTAAATAATGAAAGATGATTATCTTTCTGTGGAAATGTAAATGACTTTCATTTCTAATATTTCATTTCTAATATTTTCCTAATTCTCTATATTAATATAATTTGATGATATAAAAAGAAAACTACAGAGGGCATTATAAAGCAAATAAATTCTTTCAATTATAGTGTCTAATTGTTATGTCTGCATAATAAGGTTTACACAGAGTGCAATAAAAATATATTAAAAAAACATAAAATAAACTTAGTCTAAAAACATTCTATTTTTAATATCAGAGTGAATTTCCCTTATGACTCTAAACTATTCATTACACTCAAAAATAATACCAATGTTAGCACTTCTAAATCTACCCCCATCCAAAAAAACTGGGTGAGAATGTCATTATCTGCTTTATACATATTAAAATGTACTAAACACAAAACATATACCTGTGATGTTCCTTAATGAGAGCTAGCCAATAGTCAAACCTCCAAGTTATTTTTAAGTGTATTATTATTATTTTTTGTTAAAACAGTTTAAAACAGAATGTCAAATTTTCGAGACTGCTGGCAAGAGAGAATTATTTTTAAATTAGTTTTATAGTTCTTTAAAATGAACACTTGTTCTTCAAAATATAATTGTTTCAATCTGGTATCATTTAGATGCAAGCAATCAGAACACCTCACAGGTTCAAACAGCAATTTTTATCCAGTGGATTCCAAGCTACTCTCTGAGAATCTAAAGTAGAAATCAGAGGACAGTTTGGGGGCAGGGGGGCATACCATTTGTCCCCCAAAAGCCATTGATCACTGGTTATCTTCACTTCTTAATTCTTTCTCTGTCATCAGAGTATCTGTGTTTCTAAGTACTTGATAGCTCTAAAGGGAACAACATGTTCTTAGATTTTAAATTTTCACGTATACTGAGTCCCAATACCAAATTCTTGGACTGTGAAACTGATTTCCACAGCTTGGATAAGGTGGCCCCAGGGACACACTCCTGTGCATAGTTCAACAGAACAGGTGGAGCTTGCAGATATGCATGCAGGATATTTTTATGACATTTGCCACATGATGACCAAGTGGGCAAAGGCAGATATAATGAATGTGTGTGTATATATATAATTTATTATTGACAAGAACAAAACCAACTCTTGTATAATACTTATATACCTTATATGCAAACAAAAGTACCAACAGTTATTAATAATATAAAACATGCTATTTCATAATTGAAGAAAATAAAATTATTTTCCTAAATTCTCACTCTAATATTTCACTTGCAAAGATTTGAGTTAAGAAATAAGGACAGTAGTTAAAGTATGGCTCTGGAGTTACTCTGTCACATTTTGAACCCTGACTCTACCATTAATTAGCTGTATAAGTAAATGTGATGCAGTAAATCACTCATGTCCCTGCCCCTTAATTAGCTCATCTGCTAAGTGAGGGTAATGACAGTCAAAGGATCGTCCAGAGGACTAACCAAGCTGTTATATGAAATACTTCAACGCTTGCTATTATGCATCAGGAGAGTACTACATTTTAATTATTAAAATTTTGCTGTATACTTTGTTTTCAGATAACTGAGGCTCTGGCTTATGGTTGACATGGACTACTAAAATACTCATTGTGTCTATAAAGTGGATTTCATGGAAGTGGTTTAATAAAATAAATTCTACACTGTTCTGTCTCAATGTAAATATTAACTGTAAAGCAAGTATATTTGTAGAAAGTTGCAGCACAAATATAACTAAATTGTTAATTAAATGCCTTACTGATCTATACTTTTTTACTATAAAATTCATAGTAATTTTAGATAATTTAATAAATAAATAATATATAATTAAGTAGCAAAACAGATCACTGATTATTTCATTCCCCAGAGAGATTAACTGTTACAATTTTTTATTTAGTACTTTATCTATACGTACTTATAATTTAGTTGAGATCATTTGTATCTGTAATTTTGTCTCTTGCTTTTTCATTTAATGTAAAATAATGATTTAATAAAATAAAACAATGATTGATATAATCATTTTATAATCGTGTTTTTCCTGGGTTTGTAAATAACACAATTTATGAAGTGTTTATTATTATCTAGATACTTTCTAGTCTGCCATGTCCACTTTGAGATCATGAAAATAATAAAAATATTTACATACTTTAAACAGTTATTTATTCAACACCTAATTTAGAGAGCCTAAAAGAGTACTTTATGCTACACAACCTAGCTTGTTCACATTCTTAGAGGTTCCTCAAGGACTTCAATACACAATATCCCTCACCCTTCTTACCTACTTCCTGAACTTCTACGACATTATCACAGACATTTTATAATCAGAACACAGATTATCTCTTCCAGTAAGATCTTGCACAAATATAATTTTACACAAACTTAATGGTTCCCCCTGATATTCCTGTGTGAGGGGAGAGTTAATTAGAAGACTAGAAATCTTCACGTTAAAGACTTCACTGACATGCTATTAAATATGTTGTAAGTCTCCTGTTGTTGTTAGAACAAATTACCACAGAATTGGTAGCTGAAAAACAACAAAAATTTATTATCTTACCATTCTGGGGGACAAAAGCCCAAAATCAGTTCTATGGGGCTACACTTAAAATGTTGGTACAGCTTGTTTATTCTGAACAGTCAAAAAGGAAAATCTGTTTCCTTGCCTTTTTCACCTTTTAGTGGCTGTCTGTATTCCTTGACTGCTGGTCCTTCTTCCATCCCCAAAGCACATCATTCTAATCTTTGTTTTTTTCATCACATATCTTCTCTGACTTTGACTCCTGTTTCATCCCTCTTATATAAAGACCTTTGTCGTTAGATTGGTTTACCTTCATAATCCAGGATAATCCCCCCATCTGAAGATCCTTAACTTAATCACATCTGCAAAATCCCTTTGCCATAAAGGCAAAATTCACAGATTCTGGGGATTAGGAAGCAGACATATATGGGGGCCTTTATTTAACCTAATATATATATATATATTTAACCTAATATATATACACACACATATATATGTATATATATATGTTTATAGTTATATATTATAAAATATTATAAAATATATAAAAATATATATATTTATATATTTATATGTATATATATTTATATATATATTTCAATAGCAAACCCCTACAGCACATTTATGTTCTCTTTCTTAGATTATTATTAACATATTGATGCCTTTTTTGCTAAGATCCATGTCTTTATCTCAGCTATTCTTTTTATCTCAGCTATTTTTGTTCTACCAAATGCAATTATTAAATTCATAAATCGTACCCAACAACTGCCCATCCCCCAAGAAAAAGAACATAACATACTATACCTAAATATCTCCCTGTTTTGGAATATATAGTTATTTCCAAAATTATAATCAAATAATGCTGTAATGACTACCTCTGAGCAAAAAACTGTCTGTATTTTAATTATTCTGTTAGGAGAGATTCCTAAAAGTAGAATTATTAGGTCAAAGAATGTAAACATTTCATTAATCTTAAGAACTATTGTCAAATAATTTTCTAAATGTGTTGTCCTAAATAATATTCCCATAAGTAGGAGAAGGCTTAATGATGGGGTAGATAGATAGAAATGAGCAGGAGAAGGAGAAATTTAGCCCCAGTTAGAAAGCCCCTTGCTGTAGCTCCTACTTGTGTCAAGACCACTTACAGCTGCCCAGCAGGATTCCAGGCTTACACACACCTCTAAATCAAAAACATCCTTCTTATCAACACATCTTCTTTGTCAGGACCACTGATACCTCACTAGCCCAACAGGTTTCCAGGTTTTTACATACCCCAAAGAGATGTTTACACATGCCCCCAAACCAAGGGGATATGTTTACACATGCCCTTCAATTGAAGAAATTCATTGCTAAATGCCAAAAAACTAGGCACTTCAGAGGAAGAGAGAGCTAAGAGAATGGAGGGAGGGAGGCAATTCTACCAATAGAAATAAAAACCTTCACACAATGTAAGAGCAGGCTGCTCCCCTCCTTTGGGTCAACCCACTCCTTGTCTCAGAATGTACGAGGTATGACAATTAAGTTTGCAAACTTGTTGCAAAGGATGTTGCTAACCTTTTTTTGATATCAGGGGTATTATTCATTATGAACTTGTACCAACTGTATGAACAGTTAACCAAGTTTACTGTTTGGAAGTACTGAAAAGGCTGTGTGAAAAAGTTAGACGACCTGAACTTTTCGCTAACAATTCATGGCTCTTGCATCACGACAATGCACCAGCTCACACGGCACTGTCTGTGAGGGAGTTTTTAGCCAGTAAACAAATAACCATATTGGAACACCCTCCCTGATCTGGCCCCCAATGACTTCATTCTTTACCCAAAGATAAAGGAAATACTGAAAGGAAGAAATTTTGATGACATTCATGACATCAAGGGTAATACTACAACAGTTCTAATGACCATTCCAGAAAAAGAGTCCCAAAATTGCTTTGAAGGGTGGACTAGACGCTGCCATCAGTGTATAGCTTCCCAAAGGGAGTACTTCGAAGGTGACCATAGTGGTACTCAGCAATGAGGTATGTGGCATTTTTTTTCTAGGATGCGTTTGTGAATTTATTGTCTGACCTCATACTTTGTTTTACTAACAAACTTCTGCTGTTCGTGCTACACAAAATTCTGTCTCTTGATTGAAGTCTTTCCTTCAAGAAGACATGAGGTGAGGTTTCAACATCATTTCCTGGTAACATTATCTCATGACACATTTGCTGTCCCTGAGATTTTGCAATTAAAAAAATAAATAAATCACAGCTAACTTGCTAAAAAAATGTGAAGGGAATAATGTGTCAGTTTATTTTTTGAAGAGTAATTAAGATTCTTTCTTTCATTTTTTAATTCTTCATTTTCTTTCTTGTATGCTATTTTTAACTGTAGTTTATGTCTTAACATTATTTTTTTATTCTTTGGAATAAAATAATTTGTGAATCCCTAGGAAAATATGTTGTTCCTGTATAATTATTCTTGTAATAAATCAATTAATTCTATTTACTAAGACATTGTTTAAAAGTTTTTGTAATTGTGGATGCAGTCAATATCCTGGTATGCTACTGAATTTTCTTTTTGTTTTACACCCTATCAGTTCATATCAACTAATCTTTCTTCAATATCTTAAATCATGGTCTCTTCAAAACCAAGGATTTATATCCAAACTTCTTAGACTCCTTGTAGTCAGATGTGATAAAAACTGAATGGACTGGGGAAGCTGGTGGTTCAGTTGGTTAGAGCGCGAGCTCTCAACAACAACGTTACTGGTTCTATTCCCACATGGGGTGATGGGCTGCGCCCCTACAACTAAGATTGAAAACACCAACTGGACTTGGAGCTGAGCTGTGTCCTACACAGCTAGATTGAAAGACAATGACTTGGAGCTCACGGGCCCTGGAGAAACACACTATTCCCCAACAAAACTTAAAAAAAAAAACAACAAAAAAAAAAACCTGAAAGGGCTTTCATTCTAATGTTTTTTATTCAGTTTCACAACTTTAACTGACATTTTTACTTTAAATATTTCAATCCTTATTATCAACCTAGCTCATCAATTATTATGAGTGTAACATCTTTCAAAAAGTATTCTTTATAAATGCTTTGAAAAATATTTTGTACATTTATAAATAAAAATTGTATTATTTTTCTGTTAAATTCAGTTTTAGAGAATCTACAGTTATTTTTTTAATGTGTGTTTAGAAATCTGATTTATTTCAGATTATTTTTGAGAATACATATTGGAAGAGATAAATTATAGTATTTTCTATTGTTTTGAAAAGGATTATGCCTAGAATCACAATTTTTATTATAGATACATTTATTCTATAAAAAGATAAAATATTTTTATGTAATTTGAGAATTTATGATGCATAATGATAAGTTAAATTGGTCCGGATAATATTTATATAATTTTATAGTAGATTCTAATTTATTATCTAATGATTTTATTTATCTTAAGATGGCTATTCCTATATTGCTAATGAAACATTTTAAAGGAATCACATTTTGGTATATTTCAATCATGTCATATTCTATATTTTTGCTCACTTAATCTGACTGGCAAACAAGTTTTCAAAAGAAAAATTCTAAATAATTTTAGATTGTTTTTGGAAATTTGATTAGTAAGAATATGAGATAATTATATATTTATTATACCATACCATATTTGATAAATGACAGGCATATTAATTTCCTGAAACTATAGTAACAAATTACCACAAACTGGTTTATCTAAAACTACAGAAATTTATCTCACCATTCTGGAGGATAAAAGGTTGAAATCAGTTTTATAAGACTGAAACAAGTTGTTTCTATCTGGAGGCTATACAGGCAAAAAATCCAAAAAACAAAAAACAACTTTTCCTCTTACCTTCTAAATTCTTCTAGTTGGGCTAATAATCAAATTAACAGGGGTAGATTAACAGGGGAAAAAAACAAATTTTAATATGTACAAAGGGGGAATTCACATAAACATGAAAGTTCCAAAGACAGTATGGCAAATTGGTTATGTAGGACAATTTTGACAAAGGAAAGAGGGGTGTTGGGTAGGAGTTAGAGATTTCAAAGGAAATAGGCAACTTGCAGGTAGTTTTGGAAGAGCTGAACATACATGGCAGGTAAACTTTTGCTTCAGTGGGACACAGGGGGTGATCTAGCAACCCGGCCCTTGCCTGGAGCCTTCCTATTTAACATACCTAGTTCAAATTAGACTAAGTAAACATCTTAAAATTTTCTTCCTGGAGCAGGTCTTTCCATCTGAATCTTTTAGGGAGGAAAGCGGGGAGGGTCAAATGTTCTCGCTGAGTTTTGTTTCTTAGTTACCAGCTTAAAATCAATACTCCGAAAGGCAGTTTTAGGGAAGCAAAACTTTGGTCCCCTTCAAAGCTCTAGGGGAGAATCTGGTCCTTGTCTCTTCTTTGGCCTGTGGTTGTATCACTCCATTCTCTGCCTCCAACTTCAGATCACCTTCTCGACCCTGTGTGTGTATCAACACTCACTCTGTCTCACTTTTTGATACCTGTTATGCATCCACATAATCCATGATAATTCTAACTCAAAATCCTTAATTTAATTACATCTGCAGCAGCATATGTGACCATATAAGATCCAAAGACCAGGACCTGGTATGTGTGGGGATCACCTTTCAACGCACTGTAGCAGTATCCCAAGAGGTCTTTCAATGGATGTGAATCTCCAATTACCCTTTGTGTCAAGAAAACAAGAATCCAGAAGGATTTTCTAAGGGTTGTATATTTTGGAGAGTAGGTGTAAAGTAAGCCCCATGGATGCTACACTGAGAAAGAGACAGAACAACAGAGAGAGACAGAGAGACAGTTTCGCTTTATCTTGAACATTGGTAGCTAATTAAATTTGCTGCTTTCTACTGTTAGAGTAGTGAAACCGTTGGTCCTATGACTTTGACTATATTTAATTTTAAACTCTGTCATCTCTCTATCCTCTCTCTCCCCCCCACCCCTCCACACACATACACACACACACACACACATTCCTCAGATACCCAGCCTACCCAGGTGTAATCAGCAACCCCCAAGGCAGCAGAAGACAGTACCTTGGACCTGAATCATGGTCACAAGGCCCAGACCTCTCTGACAGGCTAAAGACAGCATCTTGACCTAAGCTATGTTTCAGCTCCTGAGCCCTAAGGTGGACCACCCCCTGGCTACTTTCCCATGAAACCAGAAAGAAAGATGGAGCAGACCTCAGAACTGTCCTCAAGACCTTAACAGATGACTGGTTACCCCTACCTCATCTCTGATCAATCAGCTACCAGCACGACCCCAAACTCCCTAACCCATAGTGCCTTGTGATCGTGCCCTATATAATCTGTAACCTACATGCCATTGGGGAGTCGGGTTTCAAGCATTACATGGGCAATTCAATATTATCAGCCAATTCAATATTAATCTATGTTTCTTTCTATATTGAATCTCCTGCTCTCCTGCTTGTGAATTTCTTTCGGCCAGTGCTTGCAGGCAGATGTACTCAAAAATATCGGGGTCTGTTAACAGTAAGACTAAGGGAGGAAATGTTAGTACTAAAGAATATTATATATCCCATGTATATGTGAAATGTTTGTTTCAGAAAAGAGAGTATTCTAATGTGAAATAATCTCAACTACCAACTCTGGGATTATAATCTTCTGATGACTACAGACTTAAAAAATACTGGGAAAATCCAACACTGTTGTAGTTATGTGCATTAATCATTAATGTTTCAATAAAAATAAATTTGATTAATTTAAAAATGCACATATATTCTTAAAAATAACAACAAACTATTTTCATCTAAATAGTCAATTACTTTATATTATAAAATATAAAAATTTCAAAAACTAGTTGTTTATACAATATCACACTTTCTATTTCATTATTTTTAAAACGTTTATTAAGTAAAATGTATCTTTTCTGCACATATATAATGCTCTTCATGTATTTATTTAACTCATAGAGCTATAGTGGTTTTTATTACGAGAAATTGACATACCTCTGTATAAATGTATAAATCATTTATACCTCTGTATAAATGATCTTTTTGGGGGGTATTTGGGTATCTCTATAGCTTATAAGAGTTACAAAAGAGCTTGTTAAGATTTGTCAGAACTATTCTCAAATACTTCAGTAGTTTTCTTCTATCTAAACAGTGCCGAAAAGAAAAAAACAAATGAAATTTTAAAACAGATATTAGCCTGTGTCTGAGATAATAAGACTGGTATACTGACAAAGGCAAGGCAACTTGAAAAAGTGGTTATTTCTTTCCTACCTTTTGCCCCTTCTTCCAGATATATTGCAAATGCCTCTAAGAGTGTGTTGAGAAAATTGACAGAGTATATGTGATGCAATACTTGGTCAAGGGGAAAAAAAAAAAAAGTCTGGCTAGTATCACACTTAAAATGTTCTTGAGGATGCATTAGATTAGGATCTTTATTTCTGCCAAATTCTTCAATGTCTGTGCATATTATTAATTCTAATAAAAGAATAAACCAAAGCATAGGTCTCTTACTTGACACAGATCTGACAATGAATATTCATATTCACCTTAGAGACATTTTTCCTCACCACAGGCAGTCATTTGCTGACATTTCGATTGAGAGATTTGCAATTATAGACAATTGGTATCTAAATGAGTTGTGACAGCTGGAAGAAAAACTACTGTTTTAAATTTTTCTTTCATATGCCAAATCATTTCATTACATAATTTTCAATGGTACATTTAACGGCATTTTTCATCATGATAAAAGTAATACAATCCAGAAATCCATGATCTCTTAACCTGCCATGTATTTTGACATAAATCAAAAAAACCTATTAAATTTTTAATTCACACCACATTGTGGGTCTCTAGTTCATTGTTCTTTCATCATTGGACATCTACAACATATAAGTGCTCTTCAAAATATTTGAAAACTCTCTGACCTTTCGAAAACAACATGTTTGATGGTTATTTATTTTGTAAAGAGACTGAGAAAAGTTTATTCACTAGAATTCCCTAGAGATGAGCGGTAATGTGGACATTTGAAAAATCCTTCCGAATGCAAGGCTGTCTCTAGGGGGACTCAGTTATAGTGCAGAAGCTTGACTACAAATTCTAGCATTATGTATAGCAAGGAGGGTTCCATGTCAGGAGTCGGCTTCTAAATGGTTATAAATCTCTCTAACTTATTAGGAGACCTGCCACAACAGATAGAGAAAGCAAAACTAGAGTCAACTAGAGGAAGGAAATCACACACTTTGTAAGGCATTGTACCTGGTACTACTTCTTGCAAATAGTCCCTGGATATGAATATTTACCTAAGAAGCTGAGAACGTAAGATGGAATTGGGGGATTTAAGTAAGCCACTGAATATCCTTGTGCAGGTAGTGCCTTGCAAAATGCACTTGGCCCAGGGGTCAGTGAGGGCTGAATTCAGCAAGAAGCTATCTATCGATATGCCCTGGGTCAGAGCTGTGTCAGTCTGATACAAAAAGGATCCATTGGAACTCTGGCTTACATTTGGTGGCTCATCTAGGATCTTTGAACTAAGTACTAGAATTAGGAACTTAAATCAACACGCTAGCACTACATTAAGAATTTACCTTCCCCTCTATTGAATTCAAAATCCTTGGAATATCACCAAGTAGTCAAGAAAGTTGTTGAAACTACTGAGAGCAGAATCACAGCCTTTGGTAGGAAATGAACTCTTTTACGTTAAGTGGTCCAGAGAAATAAGGAAGCTTATTATATGGCTCACTAGAGTGAATAAATTAATTGGAAAATTTCAGACTGGAAGTTGGATTACAATCCATCCTTGACTGACATAAACTTCTTAAGAAACTGAAGTCTTTAAGGGAAAAACTAGTTCATTTTGGCAGACACTTTATGCTGATAAAGAATCTGATCCTAAATGTAAATTGATATGTCACTATGTAAAACAGCATGAAGATTCCTCAAAAAATTAAAAGTAGAACTGCCATATGATCCAAAGGAAGTGAAAACACTATCTCAAAGAGCTGTCTGCACCCCCACGATCATTTCAGCATTATTTACAATAGTCAAGACATAGACACAACCTCAGTATCCATCAATGAATGAATGGATAAATAAAATGTAGCATAGACATACAATGAAATATCATTTAGCAACAAAAACATGAAATTTCTGCTTTTTGCAACATCATGCAGTGACTTTGAGGCCATTTTGCTAAATAAAATTAGTCAGACAAAAACAAATACTGTGTGTTTTCACTTATATGTGGAATTTATGAAGTTGACTTCATAGAACTGGAGACAAGAATGGTAGTTACCAGGGACTGGAAGGTTGGGGAAATTGGGCAGATGTTAGTCAAAGGGTAGAAATTCCCAGCTACAATATAAATAAGTTCTGAGTATCTAATGTACAACATGGGTACTGTAATTAACAATAATGAATTATATACTTGAAAGCTATTTAGATAGATCTTAAGTGTCATCACCACAGGCAAAAAAAAAAAGTAATTATTTGATGAGATGGAGGTGTTAACTAACCTTATTGTGATAATCATTTTGCAATTATGTATATCAAATCATTACATTGTATTATTACCTGATTGTGATAATGTTCCTAAGTTCTTTGTCTTCTGGAGGGAAAGAATATAGTTGAGAGACAGCGTTTTGTGCAGGTATAGGATAGTAAGACGTTTATTAACAAAGGCAGATATACTCCACTATGTGGACAGGGCCAATCCCAAGAGAGGAAAACAGCCTCTTTTTACATTGTATAAAAGCTTTTATTTCTAGGGTAGAATTGCCTGCCTCTGCTCCCTTCTCTTTATCTTTCTCTCTTGATGAGGTGCCCAGTCCTCCCTTTTGGTTCTCAAGGCAATTTTTGTCAATTTTCTTTTTAGGATTTGTTTGAGAAGCTCACTAAAATGGTCCTGAAAAGCAGGATACATAGTCTGATAAGCTGGGTGTCTTCTTCCCTTCCCTGGCTTTTAACAATATATTCCTTTGATTTAGGGGCATGTGTAAGCTTGGGATCTTGCTGGGCTAGTAAAGTATTGGTACCCAAAGTGAGGACAGCTACAAGGGGTCTTGAGCCAAGTATGAGCTGTAGCAAGGGGCTTTCTAACCAGAGCTAGGTCTTTCCTCCTTCCCATTTCTATCTACCTACCTACCCCATCAATATGCTTTAAATTTGCATATGTTATGTATATGTCAATAAAGCTGGGGGACATAAAAAAAGTGCTTAAAATACAAATGGCAAGCAAGAAAAAAAAAGAAAAGAAAAACCCTGCCCATTTCACTTAGTAAAACAATAGTCCCGTGAGGCTGAATAACTAAAGGGCAACTGGCTGAGAACCATTTCTCAGAGCTAAAAAAAAACTCATAGAGATCCTAGCAGGGAATAGGGTGAGGGGCTGGAAATTTTAGAATTTGGAGCCATCGTTGTAACAAAGCCCTAAAATATTAGAGGTGCAGGAGCCCTCAGGAAGAGAAAAATATTATGATCATGAACGAACAACTTCATGAATATATAATACTAACAGCCAATAGATTGTACACTTTAAGTGGCTGAACTGTACAGTATGTGAATGATATCTCAATAAAGTTGTTTGTAAAATGGAGAAACAATGACAATTACTAGAGAGTTGCAGAATCTGCCAGTTGTACATGTAGTTGCAAAGCCTGAATCATGAATGCAAGTAACTTTCAAAAAAGATCTAATGTAGCAATGTTGAAAAATTAAGGCTAATCAGGGGGGAAAATGTTGCTATAGAGAAATACGTATATATAGTAAAAAGTTAGTGTAGAAATTCAGACTCATGAAATAATAAGACTTATATAGTACTTCCTACATGCCAGATTCTGTTCAAAGTGCTTTGTATGTAATAAATGCTTTAATCCTCACAGAATTGCTGTGAGATAGGTACAATCATTATTTCCACTTTATCGTATGAGAACTAAGGCATCCAGAAAGGTCATGATATTTTCTCAAGAACATAGAGTCAACATATAGAATAGCCAAGATTTCAGCTCTGGCAGTCTGATTCTTCCTTTAAATGTTCTGTGTATTGTCTATAATAATACAAGGAACAGTATAAACAATATTCAAAGTTCAATAGCTTAACAAAATAGAGGTATGTTTCTTATTTATATAAAATTTAATGTGGTTTTTCCTGTTTCAAGGCACCCTTCTTTCAAACAGTTGTTTAGGAACTCATACTCCTATCTCATGGCTCTGTAATCATCAACATATGATTCTCAAGGTTGCTACGCTCATCTGCATCAAGCCAGATTGAAAAGAACATGGAGGATGGCAAATGGCAGATTTTTGTGGTCTAATCCCGGAAGAGACATCACTTTCATTCATATTCTGTTGGTTGTAATTCAGTCACATAAGTATATTTAATTGCAAGGGAGACAGGAAAGTATGACCTAGTTGTGTGCCCAGAGGAACACGTGATGGTCAGGTGCTCAGTCTGCAGCCCTTATCATTATGCTCAACTTTCACTGGAGACTAAAGACCTGTCTTGGAATAGGCCTCTTCTCTGAAGTGATCTACTTCTTTGTTCCAAAATTAAGGTCATGCAATATGGCAGATGCCATAGTTATAAGTTTGCTGGATTAAAAAGAAGAACATCCCATTTCTTTAGCAGAAGGCAGATAAGACATCTATCGAATTGTGTTTCTACGCAGTGTGCGTCTCTGACACGGGCTGAGGCTTTGAGTCAAATGCTGACAGAAGAGTGGCCAGGACCCAAGCTAAGAATTCAGCCTGCCAGATCATTTAAAATCTACTGATGAGTTTGATATAATGAAAAACACACATCCTCCAGTCACCCAGAATCCTCGGTGAGTTTTATTGACAAAGGAAACACTCTTTGACCAGCCAGGAGTGGAGATCCCCATAAGCTAGGCATGATTACTCCCCAAACACAAACCACTAGCAAGTATTTTCTCCCTGAATATGACTCAGAGAAAATCCTTGCACAACCACTAAGGAGGAGGAGCATGAGTCAGGGAAATGTCAAGTACATGCCATGCTTTTACTATGCCTCAGATAAAAATGTGTGCAACAAAATTTGCTAAACAAATGGTGTTTTTTTTTTCTTTTTTGTTCAGAGAGAGAGAGGTTTACAAAATGTATTCCCCCAAATTCTTGAGTATCTGCAGAAGGCAGAATACCTGAACACCGAGAAGTTTACAAAACAGCAGTATTAGTGTTTGGAAAATCTGTGACTATGAGGTATTTTAAGGTGACCAACCATTCTGGTTTGTCCCCTGGACCTGGAAGTTTCAGTTTTAAAAGTGGGATAGTTCTGGGCAAACCAGAATAAGTTGGGTACCTTAGATTCATATCCAAGAAGATAAAAGTGGGTTTGATGATACTGAGTATTTTTCATTGTGACCCTCCTTGTTATGATTAGATTCCTGGTGGAAGAAAAAGACAAGGCAGAGTTTTGCCTCTTGGATGGTGGAGAATGGATCTACTTGGTGTCTTTTGTAGGCATAGAACTAGTCAGAAGGTTTGTAATGGGCCTTAGTTTTGAAACTAACAAACCCCAACCTCTGAGGGCCAGAAAAGTCTCCATAAATATTTTCACTGTTGGCGCTGGATGGCTCAGTCGGTTAGAGCACAAGCTCTCAACAAGGAGGCCGGATCAATTCCTATATGGGATGGTGGGCTGTGCCCTCTGCGACTAAAGATTGAAAATGGCAGCTGGACTTGGAGCTGAGCTACACCCTCCACAACTAGATTGAAGGACAACGACTTGGAGCTGATGGGTCCCGTTGAAACACACTGTTCCCCAATATTCCCCAATAAAAATATTTTAAAAAATGCTTTTACTGCAAGTTTGTTTTTTGTTTTTTGTTTTTTGTCTTTTATAGGTTACTTCTGTTTCAGTATTGTTGCCAATAGAAAAATATTGCAAAATATTTAGGCAGTTTCAGAGCAGTTACAACCCATCTTACTTTTGGTAATCATAGCCGCTCAGTTTCTTATATTTCATTTATTTTCATAACAAGCTGTCAAAAATCAAGAAGTAAATTTATATCTAAGAAATTAAAGTGAAATGACTATAATAAAGGAGAAGAAGTTAAGTGAGATTTCAAACATTCCATGCCCTGCCTCCTTATTTTAGGATAATTTTTGTTTTCTTTAGTCATCTAAAACAAAGTTAAAATGATTGGTAAACCTTTAGGATTACAAAAACAATTAGTCTAACTAGCTCTGGGAAAATATAACACCCACTTCCCTATTCATTGGAATGTTTCTTCTGTGTGCTCTCAAATTAATGAATTTTGATTTCCTAGGTTACTGAATAAACTTTTTGTCATCAAGCCTCAATCAGTAATGATTTATTGAGCTTCTATTAAAAAGGAACGTGAACACTTTTTTAATTTAAAACATATCTAGATGTTTTTAAATATGTCATTTTACAATTCATTTTCCCAAAAATTTTTAAACAAGTTTTATTCCCATGCAATTCAAAGATGTTTCTTTTTTTTCTTTCTTTTAATATACTCAGGGAACATGCTGTGTATATTTTATGTAAACAATAAAATACACCCTGCCTCAACTATGTTGAAAGTGTAACATTACTGCTATTTGAGCAGCCAAAGGAAAACTGCTTGGACTGGTGGGGCAGAAGAAGAGGGGCGGTCACCTCTGACCTTGAGGAGTCTATAGGCAGGTGGCCAGTTGAAAGAAGGCTCCCAAAGGAGGAGGGAAGAATCTGTCCAGGCTGACAGAGCGAAGGAGGCTCAGCCAGGGGAGTTCCAGGATCTTGGGACATGAGAATGGCCTTCCCCCTCCCTTCCCTGGTGCCATCTCCAGCATATGCCCCGACATGACTTAGGTTTCTGGTATACATGACTCAGTCTGTCCTTTCACCTAAGAGCAAATGAGAGGCTTGAACCTGCCAAGCAATAGGAATGGGGGCAACTGTCCACTCTCTGAGGAGCAAATACTGTGACTGTCCCCAGACAGTTGGGTCCCAGGAGACAAGTCAAAGGCTTTGCTTGTTGGGCCTGTTGCCAACCTCTATGGCATACCTTGCCCCTTACACACAAAGATTGTGGAGCGAGAGAACCTGGTCCCCAGCAACTCACTCAAGTCCCTGGAGCTTCCTCCCCTTGAAAAAGCAGTGGCTGGCTGACCAGATCCCTCAGTGGCTGGAAGCAGATATTTCCTTGGTCACTGTTCACTATTACTTTCTTTAGCAGACACCCGCAAAGAAGTATGTTCTCACAGGAGAGAACCGGAGGGAGCACAGGTGGAGTTGACTTTCGATTACACATGCTGCAACTTGTTTTCAAGTTTCAGGGCTAAGGCTAGAACATCAGTGGCGTAGGGGAAGGTCTCCCTACAGACTGCCACCCCTCACCCCACCAGGAGCACAGGCACTGGGACAGGGGAAGGTGCACTCTCCCCGTCCTCTGGCCAGCATGCTGCTCCTATGATGTCACCCGCTGTCTACCCTGGCACATACACACATTCTGCTAGAAGAATCTCACGTGGCAGCATGCTTCCTGTCTTAAGCAGGATGAAGGACCAAGACGGCGGTGGGGTACAGAGCACACAGGAACAGCACTGCATAATTCTCTCAGCATTCCATGTCAAGTTATGGGAAGACTGACTTAACAGAATGCTGTGACACATAATATGCAACACAGCCAATAATTCAGGACTGATCCATGAGTCACGCCTCCTAACCATGGGCCTGCTCAAGTAAGATTGATAACATCAAGTGTTTACTGAAATGTAATTCTCTTCAATAAGGTTTTCAATAGGTTACCATGCAACAGAATGCCAACATTTCAAGGTTCTGTCAGTATTTGAAACAATATTAAGTACTGGAAAATATGCATTGTGCCTCTTGTTTCCAAAATCCCAATATTTTCATTAGTTTTTACCTTGAGTAACTTGAATTCTATTTTATCAAGTATAATTGTACAAAACTGTAACCTAAATGCACTGTTTTTTTTTTTTTAGACACATCTGTGATTGCAAGGTACAGTAATTCTGGAATATTAATATATCAATAAATTATTTTAAGATTCATGTAAGATTTTATTTGAAAAACAAATGTATTTTAGAGTCCTTCCTAGAGCAGTTAAGGTTTGAAACCTAAATTTTTCCATCTTTGGCCACTCTGGGGAAAGAGGCTTCCATATATTGTATGTTTATTAGGTTCTAGAGATAAAACTTAATTTGTAGGTCCATCAGCATGATTCACTCTGATCAAGGAAGAATCATACTCCATGTACATCAATCTAATTTGTAAATACCTAGTGTAGAAATCAAACCATATCTGATTAACAATTTGCCTTTTGAGCCATATAAAACTGCTAAATTTAAGAATCATAGAATGCAAGAACAATCAAAGAAAGCAAAGATTTACATTTAAGAACTTTTTTATTTCTCTCTCTCTCTCTCTCTCTCTCTCTTTTTTTTTTTACAAAAAGAAAAAAAAAAAAACTAATACAGTATTTGGAAGTGGAGAGGAAAAAAATCATAGACATGCCAAAACATATCAGGTGCCTAAGAGCAATAAATGTTAGGAATTTTCATGTTAAAAATAGTTTGTGATAACTATGTTCTACAAAAGCTTTCATAGAGGAAACATTTTCTGAAAAGAAAAAGAGGGGGTAGAGGGGTTATTGAGACAAATACTATCCAGAAAGGACCAGGTTCTGGGGCATGAAGCTTGAACTACCAGCAGTGGGATTAGATGGACCAGGCAACATGTCCACTGTCCTGGAGCTGATGGGCTCTTCTATACATTGTCTTGGGGAAGAAAGATGTAAGTTGTTTTGAAAGAATTTACAGTGTCTCTAGATAAGGGGGGTGGGAAAAAGTGAAGTGGGGTCAGTTCTAGAATAGGTGCATAGTCTGTAAGGAAGAAGTATTTACTACTTTCCATTGGTGGTGGCCAATAGTCCTGAAAGTTCATGTTTATGCAGAATGTGGTGGCATCTGGTGTGTTTTACAGAAGTTGACCCAAAGCTCCAACATACATTCAGGAGCAGTCTATAGTTAGTTGGCCCATGTCTCTTAACTTGTAAAATACTCTGTTCTCTTTCTCTCACTGTCCAGCCTGCTTTAATTTAATTTAGGACATCTCAGAATATTTCTCCTGCTACCCAAATCTTTCAGGTACTATGCTATACTGTTTAGGAGAATATATATATATATATATATATATATATATATATATATACACACATATATATATATATACACACATATATATATATACACACATATATATATATACACACATATATATATACACACACACACACACATATATATGTATATATGTAAATATATGTTGCAAAATGCCTATTGAAATATATATATATATTGCAAAATGCATATTGAAAATAAATCTCTTCACATCTGAAAAATAAATAAATAATAACAACTTAAGATGCCCAGAAGTTCAGCAATCAAATCTCCATTTCATGATGGGTTTAGAGCATTTCTCCATGTTATAAACATATTCCTACAATTCTGTTGTTTTTACAAAATCATAAAGGTAAATAACAAACTGGAATGAGCTGCATTACCAGAGGACCCTCAGAAACTTTACTTAACACCACTAGATTAAGGTTTTTTTGAAAATGAATGGAGAGTTTCTAGGCTTACTATTTGCTGATAAGAAAAGAGGATTGTCATTTCATTTGCTCTATTTGCATTTTTCTTAACGTACACTTGAAATACCCACAGCTGAGAATGTGTTGCTTTCAAATTCAAATAAACAGATGAACTTTCTCTTCCTCATCCAATATTCATTCTATTCCTTTATTGACTCCTCTTTCTAAATAGCAGGTCACATTAGTATAGTTTTCTTTACACAAAAGAAAGGCATTCATTTGTCAGAAATTTACTGCTGACCCATAACATCAGTGAGCAGAAAACAGAGCCCTGGTAACTCTTAGGGGTTTTACACCTGCCTCTAATTTAATCACCTACTGTGACTGTTGCTCAACACCAAAATAACTCAAGTAGTCTTCATCTGCCAGGAAAAAACAATGAATTTTTAAAAAGGAAGCTTACTAAGAAATCTCAACTGCTCCGACACATCTCTAAGAAAAAAAAAATAACTTAAAAACTATTTTTTCAAGTGATTAGCATTGATTAATTCACAACTCACAGGATCATTTGCATAATTTTAGAATATATAATTAACTCCTTGATTTGTCTGAACACTTCAGGCATAAAGAGTTTGGTTTTTCGAGGTTTTCTCCCTCTGAATTAATTTGCTATTTATACCTATACCTAATGTAGCTGAATCAAGGTGCTAGGGGTCTGAGTACTGCTGGGTACAGGGAGCCCAAAGAGTGTAGAGCTTAGAACAAAGGCTTTTGGGTCACAGATCTCAGTTCCAATGTTGACTCTACCAGCTACTATTTAGCCTATCAGTACATGAGTGCTCCTGGTATAATTATTGTTATGAAATGTCTTTCAATGTTTTTATCATTGCCATTATATAAATTTCAAGGTCATTATAAATTCATAGAACATTTAGTATTTTATTCACTCTCATAGATGGTTGACCATAGAAGCAGTGAGGGGTGAGATGAGAATGGCAACTAGAGGGACTATTTCTCCAGAACATCTTCTCACTACTTAAGAGCATATGTCTATTTATAGCAGTGATAAAAACTAATATGTGTTTTGGGCTTCATATTTGACAAATCCTCTTATGTTCATATCTCTGTTTAAATTAGTATATAACAAGGCAAATGCTGGGTAAACAAATAATCAGTAGAAGGTATAGGTGCTGGCAAACAAGAAGCAGAGGAGAAAGGCAGTAGCTGGAAAATTGCAACTTCAGCACAAACAAACTTCATGAATATTATAATAACCAGCAATAGTATGTGGGTACTTAGAAATAATAAGATCTAACAGTAGTTGACTGCCTAGTTGAGGCAGATACAGGTTTTGTGAGGTTGAAAACTTACATGATTTGTGGGGCCGTGTATAAGAAAAAGAAATACAAGCTTAAGTGCAGAGCTTTAAAAGGTTGTCTGAAATGTAGGGGTCTTGAAGCCTCACTAGCTTCTTGGTAAATTCACTTTTGGTGCTTACCATATGCCCAGCTCTGTCCTAAGTCAACAAAGGTGCTATAGCAAATGATATGGACTCAGACAGCCTCAGTCCATATCAAGCTCTGCTCTACAAGATATATCAATCTAGGCAAGGTTCTTTCATTATTGTATTTTCCTCTTTAAGCCTACTTGTCTTATTTTACTGTGATGCCCAGGTAACTCTGCTGTTGTGAGCCTGAAAATAGCATATATACATGCATCTGCATATAGAAAGTGTTAAGTAAATTTCATTACCATGGCTGTTATTATTAATAGTTTTCATCATTTTACTTACAAACAGGAAATTATGAAATTTGACGACCATTCGTATAGAGAATGAGTAAAAGCAATGGCGTCCCAAATGTCTGTCTGCTCTGTCCATGCCCCTACTCGTGCTACAGTACTCTACTCTCTTCAGAACTCAGGTTTGGAAGTGGAACTTCTGATAATATCTAAAATTTTGAAGAGGAATAGAAAGTGTATAGATATTGTAGCACTCTTCCTTTGTTAATGTGTAAATAGTTTCAAAGAAGAACTAAACCCTACAGAAGATACTATAAATTTGCATTCTCAGTTAATTGAACTAAGGCCAATTCCAAATCCTAAGAAAATACATCCGTAGACATCCTTAGTGAAAACTAAGATACTGCATTGCACTTAGGATGTTTTCCTGATTTCCTATGTATTCATTCATTTCACTGAGGTCTAGAGTACTTCTTTTTCATCACTTTCCCATAAGGATGATCACTTTACTCCTAAATAAACTTGCTTAGAAAACAGGCATAAAAATATGTGTTAAACAGTAAAACTCTAAGATTTCTCCAGTTTAGGAGTGATGGAAAGAAAGTGTGAGAATGTATAGGACTGTTATATAAATAAAAACACCTTACCCAGGCCTAAACCAATACAGAATATTGTATTCCCAAGCTTCAACATTGTCAATGGACAAAGGAAAACACAGTGTTTGCTTGTAAAATTTATGAGACTTATTAGAAGGGAAAGAGTGAGACTCATAAAATATGGAGGGTTTCACAAAGCTGGTGAAACTTGTACCAGACAGCCTGATGTTTACCTTGAAATACATAGGTTAAAACTGTTGAAAAACCACATAATTTATGTGACTTGTTTCTATACACAAACTAACCTTATCTCTGGGATGAAGTAACAGTTTTGGATACATAACTGCCAACACAAGATTACTAGAATATTGGACAATAAAAGAATCACCAGTAAATCTAAAGAAAGCCCAGTATAAGCCTGTTTCCATCTGACTGGAAGAGGTTCCCTAGCAAAGCAGACAATAGTATGAACTACCTGAGTTCAAATCTGGGCCATATACACCTCCGTACCCTTTTCCCGCATGCTAGGTATGTGAATTAATGGAGTTGTACAAGGTACAAAATGTCTCTCTGTACCTTGGTATTCTAAAATGGAGTTTATAATAAATCAACATCATGGGGTTGTTCTGAGGATTAAATCAGTTAATTCATGCAAAGTTCTTTAATCTAATCCTGTTTATTCTCTGAAGTTTCTTATGGAATTCTGACTCACAAACCACAAAGTGATGTCCAAGATGTTTTAACTCTTAACAAATCTCTGTCCATCAATTGTTCACCAACCCTAACCAGAAGAATTTGAACATTTTTTCTATTTAAAAAAAAAAAAAAAAAAAAAAACAAAAACAAAAAAAAATACAGTAGGGGGAATCTAAGGACTAGAAAGTCCTCTTATTGCAAAAGCTCTATTTAAGGGTATCCCAGGAAAAGAGGAAAAAAAATTCCTTCCTGAAATACAGACTATATCGGGGGAGAGGAAAATCTCCTTAGATATACAGTTCAAAATATTTTGAGCTCTGCAATTATGAATAATGGCCCCTCTTGAACATATTACCTTCTAACAAGAAGAATATGAAACATACTTTAAAGCGCATAAAGAATTAGTACGAAAAATATGCCCAAAGAAAAAAAATAAACTTGGAGAACTTACCATTCTTGGTTGATAGATTTAATATAAAGCTAATCAAGGCAATTTTCTATTGGCAAAAAGATAGATGTGTTGACCAAATGAACAGAATAGAGAGTGCAGAAATAGATCGACACATATATGGTCAATTATATTATAGCAAACATGTAAAGGAAATTCAATTCAATGGAGGTAAAAAATGTCTTTTGAACAAATGCTGTTTGATCAACTGGATGTCCGTATAGAAAAATAAAAGAACTTCAATTAACTATCAAATCACATTTAGAACTAAAAACAAACTTAAAACATATGTATATGTTTTATCAAAATTTAAAACTTTTGCTCTTCAAAAGACACCATTATAAAGATAACAATAATATACACTACCAAAAATATTCACCACGTACATGTCTCACAAAAGAATTATGGGCAAAATATATAAAGAACTCTTATAACTCAATAATTTTAAAAAATTAAATAAAAAACGATTTGAGAATAGAATTTACAACAGAAGATATACAATAAGCCCATAAAAATTGTCTTCAAGAGTATTAGTCACAGAATTCAAATTAAAACCATTGTGAAATATCACTAAGTTCACATTAGAATGGCCAAGAGTAAAAGAACTGACCATACCAAGTGTTGGCAAGAATATACAGCAACAGAAACTCAAGCACTTCTGATCAGAATATAAAATTGCACAGGAGCTTTGGAAAATAGTTTGTTGGTTTCTTGAAAAGCTACAAAAATAAAAACCCACTCTATAAGTTTATACAAAGACTTATGCATCAATGTTCATAGCAGCTTTATTTAAAATAATCTAAAACTAGAAAAAAAAAGCCAAAAGACATCAATAAGTAAGTGGATTAACAAATTGTCATATATCTATTTAATGGAATACTACTCAGAAATAAAAAAGAACTCTTTATACATGCAACAATATGGATGAATCTCAGTATCATTATGCTCAGTAACATAAGCTAGACAAAAAAGAATATATATTGCCTGATTAAATTTACGTAAGAGACTAAAAAATGTAACTACTTATAGCAACAGAAATCAGATCAGTGCTTGTCTGGGTAGTGGGAGTACAGGAAAATTTGAGGGGGTGACAAAAAGGTTCATTTATTAATTGTGGTCATGAATTCATGGATGCATATTATTTGTCAAAACTAATCAAATGATACACTTAAAATGTGTGCAGTTTATTACATGACAATTCTACCATATAATTCATATTGTATGGTAATTATTTGTTAATTCTACAATTTCTATCTGATAAATTAGTAAAAAAAAAATTAAAAAGGACTTTAGGAAAAGTCAGCCCATGTTTTATTATCTTTTTGTAATAATGAATTAGAAATTAAGACTAAAACTACTAAGATTTGTATACAAAGCAGAAAGCCTGACAGTGGTTTTTCCCTTGCTTCTCCAACATATAAAGAAAAGGTCTTTTAAAGAGGCGGCTTAGAGGCTAGAAGGTTGGAGCAGAATTGAAACAGTGATATGGTTTAAGGTAGGTCATTTTCTGAAGAGAAGGCTGGAACAAGTTTGTTGTGGAAAGACCTGGAAAAGAAATGGGCCAGATTCCAGAAGAGATTTGGTTCAAGATGACAGGAATAAATGTAGAATTTTCATAGTTTGGCTCTATCCCTGAAATTCATCCTAAATTCAGTCTGTGGCCCCAAAAGTATCAGAGCTCATAGATCAGGAGAAGTAATCTATGAGGAGTCAATATCCAAGAGCCTAGAAGCTGTGTGCACCCAGATAACCCGCTTCAGCTCTAAAACACAGGAACAACTGGTCATACCAGGCTGCCCATCTCATGGGTGCAACCATCACAACTACCCAAGTCCTGAAACTTCACTCAGTTATAGTGGGAGAGTAGATCACCTCTTAATTGGTTCTTTGGGTCCAAGATGCCAAATCATTGATCTACTTCCAGACATCGGCTTCCAATCACATCCCGCACTGCTTAGAAATGCTTTAAGGAATCAGTGGAGACATATCAGGGTGTTGGCAGAGACAGTTTTAAAACCTACATATTAGGACCAAACTCAGACATGCTAAAGCATTCTAAACTTGGAACGGAGGAGTCATATATAGAATGAATAATTAAAACAAATTACATAAAATTATATATATAATGTATATAGTTTTTCAATCTGCAGTGTTACTTTGGAGATTTCAAATTGCATTTTTTAAATAAAATACTGATTAAGGTAAACATCTAGATCAGTTGGACTTACCTAAACGGCCTACTGAAGTCAAGAATCTGGTAGTCCATGTGGATACCTGATCATGGCATTGTACACCAGAAGCTAAACATTAATGAATGCCAACTATAATTTTATATATATAATGTGACGGTTCAGTGTGAGGTCGGAGGGATAGTGGATGGGGGGAGGGGGGTTCACAGTGTGAGGGATATAAATGATGAACGTCTAAGTATTACCTTGTCTTGTACACCTGAAACTAATAAATAAATAAATAAAAAGAAAAAAAAAAAAAAGAATCTGGTAGTCCAACTGGTCCAACCAGATAAGCAGCACACTTGACAGATTCCTGTCTGAAGCAGACTTACCGCTGTCTAGTTCTGGTCCAGCTTCACATTTCACTGCTGAACAGTTATTCTATCTCTTCAGCTACAGAGCTCATTCTTTTGGGTTAAAGTTATTGTCTAAATCTTTGGAAGATTGCATTTTTCAGTAGGTTTAAACTAGGTTTATCAGTTTATTATTATTTCATGGTTCTAACTTTCCAGTGAAAACACGCATACACACATATATACTCAGAACAAAAGCTGCCCAATCAAAAACAAAATTCCATAGAACAAAATTATGGGATTAAATATAGAAAAAAAAATCAGTCATGTGGAAAGAAAACATACACATCAGAGTAGAAAAAAAGATAGAATTAAAAACAGAACTCCTGAGTAATGAATCTTGAAGAAAATAGAACATGTATTGCCTCTGTGGTTTTCCCTCTTCGGAACAATGATTTAATACTTTTATATCATTTTACGTTACTGTGATTTTATTTTGAAAGAATCATTCAAGTTTCTTATTACAAAGGTTAATATAAATAGAAAAACAAAACAAAGAATAACCGTATTTTTATAGATGTTTTTATATCAAAGTTCTATTGGCTTCAAAGCATTACTGAGCATTACTGAGCATTACTGAGGTATTATTTTACATCAGTTAAGTACAGTGTCATTTAAGTATGATACCTGAAACTGGGCAAAAGTGCGTTGGACAATTATAATTCACTAATAATATAACACATTGTTTTAAAAAGTGCATGAGGATTTAGATGTATACAAAAGTGGTCATTTTAACTCTGGAGTTCATTGTCTGTATGACCCTGGGAAAGTTGATAATTTTTTTGAATCCCATTCATAACACGACGATAATAATACTTACATTATGAAATTTATAACATTTCAAGGTGATAATGACATAAAGTACACCCTCCCACACCCAGAATTCATATTTATGTTTTTAGAATATTTGCTGAATATTGTTCATGCTAGAGAATTAGAATGAATTCATTTTTGGAGACATTAGGATGGTGAGCATGTATTGTTACCTATATGACCCATCATCAGAGGTCAATGAGCATTTGGCTTATTTTCTCTTGCCTCAGAGATTCAAAGGCCATGTTGCTTCTATCTTTATCATTAGAGAGGATGCCTTAAATAACAACCATTTTTCCATTATTGCTAAAAGTGCACAAGATGAGAAGGAATATCAGTACATGTTGGTACAGTGCACATGTTGGTAAAGTGGAGTTGGCTGCATGAAACTGAATGCCAGCTCTACCATGTGTTAACACTGTGAGCTTGAGTAAGTTTCTCCACCTCAGTGCCTCAGTTTCTCATCTTTAAAATACATCACAGTATTGTTTGGGGTTAAATTAGTTAATATACATTAGTTAACATACATAAAGCAAGAAGAACCATCCCAAGCACAAAGCAAGCTCTCAAAATATAATTGCCATTATTATTTCTCTTGTACTTTCTTAGCCTCAAGCTAACAATTAGCTTTCATTTGAAAATGGAATGTAATATCCTATTTCCATTCTTAATATTAAAAATGTTGATGTAGACAGGAGATGCTAAGTGTGCAACTGTTCTGTCCTCAAGCTTTGTAATTCATTCATTGTGAAAGAGGAGAGGCAAAATAGACTTTCAAAAAGAAAACATGCTGATGAACACAAATGGTTTTCTTTGCCTTGATAGCATAAAAAAATTATTTTTATTTGCTTCCTTTTTTAGTTTTGAATTCTGTACCATCATGTCCAAAAATAAAGTTAAGAAAAAAGGTCATGGAACCAGTTAGAGAGGAATTGAAAAGTGGGAATGGAGAGAAGGAAAACCTGCTTCTCTGTATTTATAACAAAACAATATTTTTGAAAAGAAAGTGAAGAAAGAGTGAGGTGAATAGTCATGATTCTTTTCTCATACATTCTATTTTCTGCCCGTCAGTATGTCTTGTCAGCTCTCCCTCCAAATATATTCCAAATATGCAGCTTCTCACTATCTTTGCTAACGTTTCTCTGGTCCAAACCTTCATTATGTCTCTCTGGATTTCAGTAGCACCACTTTCCTCATCTTCCTGCCTATTCTTGCCCCCAGTGTATATCTACCACAAAGCAGCCTGAATGATCTTTCTTAAGTATAAATCATATAATTTCAATACACTTTTTAAAACTACAGTGGTTACCAGTTACTTTTAAATAAAAATCTGAACTCTGTGTCATGGGCTGCAAGGTCTTCTGTCATCTTCCTGTTGCCATTTTTCTGGACTCTGGTCCGTCTACCCTCTCCCTTATCCACTTTTCTTCAGGCACTGGCCTCCCCCCTCTTCGTTGGAACACATCATGCTGTTTCCTGGATTAGGGCTTTACATTTGCTATTCTTTCTGCTTGGAATTCCCTCCCCCAAATCTCCACATGGCTGCCGCTTTCTAATTATTCAGGTCTTAGTTGAAATGTACTTAATAGGAAAGTCCTTTTGTAACTATCCTAGACACAGAGTCATTCTCTACTATTATTTATTCTCTTCATAACAGTTTTCAGTACCCAAAATCATCTTATTTATTTTCAGGTTCACATTCTGCCCCCTTCAATTAGTTAAGCAGCTTAGAAAAATGGCTGAGTCTGTTTTATTTCTGTAACCCCAACACCTAGAACCAACATGCATTTGTAGCCTGACTGGCCTATCCCCAGATGCCAGGAGCCCAGGACTTATGGTAGCTCACAACTGATGCTATTACATCATTGAAGCTCAGGCTCCTTCCGGCCTTTACCAATTTTTCTACCCTTACACATACTTATTTAAATAACTACTTTAATGATATGTGCTGTGTCACTTGTAACAAGAGGAATAAAAATATTGTATGTGCTCTTAAGTTCTACAAAAGTCTGTAACACAAACCAAATGGGTCTCAATGATTTCACGTCCCTGACCTAACTATTTACCTTTATTCTTTATTAAATGCTTTTGTCAGAGGCAAGAAATTATACATAGAAAAAATGTACATAAGTTAAACTGATTTTCAGAGATCACAAGAGAATGTTTATGTGATGCTACATTATTTTCTAAAATACTTTTATTGCCTTCTTGTCAATAAACACCATATCTGTTATGTCTACCTAGGCGAAGCTAAGCAGAAAATCTAAATATTTGTCTAGTTACTATCGATAATATTTCTCTTAAAATCTCATATAACAATCACCAAACATTTGTATATTTGCATACACACAGACACACATACATAACATATTTGGTAATTTTAAGAGAAAGGTATATCTATATATTCAAACTATTCAAATTGATTACATTAACTTTCATTTAAATTACATTATATAGTGGTACATACCTAGTGACTTTATTATAACAAGGATTATTACTCAGCCACTTCTCTTAAGTAAACCATATTCAAAGACAAAATGGTATCAGTCCTGTTTTATAAAAATATTTATAATTACTTGACTTTTCTAAGCAGTCTTTCCAACCCATTAAGATGCAATAGTTATTTGTATCCCTTATTTAGAATTTATGAATCTGAATCTCTGACAAATCAACCTATTAATTGTATAAATTACTAATATACTTCAGGCTCTCATTACTACAAAATCCCTCCACTGTACAGCCCCAAAATACCAGACCCACTGCTTTGAAGTTAAAGAATGTAGTTAATTATTTTCGGTGAAAATAAGACAAGTTTGGATGTCATCTAAGTGTTGAAAGTAAAACTTAAGAATTGACTGTGTATAAAAATAATTCAAATTGTGTGGGAAAATACACTTTTAGAAAACAATAACAGATAACAGAGGACCAATGGAAGGAAATTGATTTGGAGGAAAGCAGCTGTATCTTCCATCTGCACTCTCACAAGAGAAAATGCTAAACATTACATCGCAGATTTTTTTTTTTAACCTCTCAATTGTGAACACAAGAAAAGCAAATTCTGCTTCTGTAGTTGGCTCATAAGAATCATTCTTCCTGATTTCAATGAGAGGATTTTAGGAAGGAAGGACCAGACATTTCAAACGCTCTCGTACACTGAAGCAAGGATCCTAGGGGGCAAAAAGGGTCTTCTGTAAGTACACAGTGACGTTAGCACTGGAGAGCAGAGAGGTCTTCGATAGTAGTTATGGTCCGAGAATTTTACACACAATTATGAGAATGAAGCACCATAGGATGGATATTCTAATAACTGTATGAAGAAACACAAAATGGCATATAATCTGCTTTGAGAACAATAGTATTTGCTAAGCAAATATCATCTAATAGGCTGTGATTTGAATTGTAGATTTTATTGGAATTAAAAGTAAATGAATAAAGTGAGTAGATAGCTTGGATTACTTAGATTTTTTTTTTTTCTTGTGCCAGGGATTACATCATATGCTGGGTGGTGAAATAGTACATGAAACAAGGATTCTAGGTTCTGGTTAGTGGACAAAATTGATAGGACAAAATATTATGCCCTTGGTCAAAGTGAAGTAGAAGGAAAGATGTTTAAAAATGTGATGACACAAGTGTGATGGGAATGAAACAACAAGGTGATGTAATGCTAAACAATTTCTCTCAACTAACCAGAATTGTGTTAAATCAGAAAGAAATCCTGGTAGAAAATGAGGTTGCCTGTTACAAATATTTTTAGTCAGATGTGTCAGTGGAGATTTCAAGCTTTCCATAAAGAGTTGGAAATTTGGAAATGAACAGATATGGAAAAAAATACCAAGCAAATATTTTAAATAAACATTTTGGATTACTTTGCATATAAAGCATTATATAGCTACCCTATGTGTGCATAATGTAGAATGGAAGCTAATTTTGCATACCTCGTTTAATCATCCCAAGCATTCTATAATTTAAGTATTAACCTTATGTCACAGACAAAACAGAAACAGAGTTAAATGAAGAGTACTTCCCTAAATCACACAATAAGCAATAGAACCCAGAATTAAAATCAAGTCTTCTTATTCCAGTTTGCATCTCCTCCCTTTATGCTACAGCTGATTGTGGACAAACTATGAAGAGAAAGAAGAAAGGAAGGTCAAGGAAAAAACATGGACAAATTCATGACTCAGAATTAAGTTAGCATGAAATTTCAGTCAGCATAATTTTGAGAATTTATCCAGCAAAGTCCAGCAACCTGGGAATAAAATTTGAAAAACAGATGGTGGAGTGATTCACTTCTGAAGATTTCAAAGTTGACACAGTGCAAGGCTAAATATACAAGGATTTTTTTTAAGGTGGTAATGAGTGCATCACTGGAAAGTTGAGATGTGTTTGCAAAGAAGAAAATGAAGCCAGAAGGTGACTGATAGACTACGAGGTTGAAAAAGCCTTGACTTTCTCCCTCTCGTTATCAAAGATCAAAATACAGATTTTCATTTTCTCAGCCTCCATTGATTCCAGAGCACAGGTGTAATGGAGATTTCTGAAACTGGTTCTGCAAGATGTAGGGCAATTCTGTAAGCTTCCTGTTATCCTCTCAATAGATTTTACTTCATCTTAAATTAATCAAAGGTTTGCAGTTTTGTTTATTTTTTACTATTGACTAATATGATATTTGATCATTTTTCTGCCCTCCCTGTTATCCCAATTCTTTAAAATTACAGAAAGTATTTAAAACCAGGGAAGGATGTGATCAACATGAAAGAAATTGGGAGAATCTCTTAGAAGATAGGAAATAGATGGCATTGAATTGACAGGAGTAAAATAACTCACAAGCTTAAAACCTGCTCAGGAGGAAACCATTAGGAAAATTCATAATAAGAGCAGATCCAAAGATGTTCAAAGTGTACAAACAAAAGAGAACTGGTTTCCAGGTATAATCATTTAACTAATCAAGGAACTGCATTACCCATGGAAAAGCTGGTAGGCCAAGCAGGGTTCTTTCTCTTCCCTCATGCATGGAACACGAGTCATTGGGAGTGCGTTCATCCCAGGATAAACAATTGCACCAACACACTAAAGAATGTGAAGTCCTTATGTGGGGAAGGCTTTTTAAGTAATGTAGGGGGCTGGGAAAGACGCAGAGGAGAGCTCAGCAGAATTCGGGGCCTCTAGGGAGGGAAATACATTAAAAACTGAAGCTGAAGACAAAGGAGGGAGTCAACTTTCCCACTTTCTCTGCATGGTCCTCTGAAAGCCAGCTGGACTGTCAACATTCCCTATCTGAGTATGCCAGCGAGCGAACCCACAGTCAGTTTTTGCCTGACCCAGAACATCAAGTAGGCTACTTATGCTAATTCACTTAATCAAAGCACAAGTTCAAAGAAAGCAAAACATGAATTTGTATTGTTTGTGTGTTTTTTTACGATCATTTGCTGTAAACTAAATAATTTAAACAAAAATATGATACCAGTTATCTATACTTTATATCTACCAAATGAGTGACCTTTTATAAAAGAATTTCTGGAATTAGAAAACAGGCTATTTAATGTCAGAGAAATCTTCCCAATTCCTCTGAAATTGCCCAAAGTCAGTGTTTTCTAGATTTCCCTTAGCCAATAATCACCCTTATTTAATAATCTTTTATCTAGTAACCACCTCTGGAATTTGTGGAAAGATACACACACACACACACACACACACACACACACACACACACACACACACTTCTGCAGCCCATTCCAGATATATTGAATCAAACTATTCATTTTACCCCCATTGAGGGGCTCAGAAATCTAAATTTTAAATAAGTGAGCCAGGTAATCCTCAGATCTTACCAATTTAGGGAGTACTGCAAAAATATGATGCTATGTATAAGTGCAAGCACCATTCACCTGCCCCCTACATCCTTACACACACAGCATTTCTGCTTAATGTAAACATCTGTTTATATTAAACATATTAGACCACCTTTCAATGAAGTTTTTTTCATGTTCACTGTTTATTAGTGATACTAAGTGTTGAAAAAGAAGGAATGATGACTTCTAGTGGTATCTGTCATTATTTTGTTGATCAGTATTATTGTTCTCAAAGTTTAGGAGGCATAAGATCATCTCAAAAATGATTAAAGTAGAGATTCCAGGCCCTCAGAGTATCTCAGATCTAGTCTGTTAAGAATGGGCAGGAATCTGCATGTGTAACAAGCATCCCTAGGTGATATGAGCACTTTCAGGAAAACTCGCATCCACTCTCCTTGCTTTTTCTGTGTGTCTCTCAGCCTACTCACCCCACCATTTATTTCTCTCTTTTGCCTTACTTTCTCCTCTATCTTGCCTGCCTTACCTAGCTCTCATTCAGTGCCAGTAAATATGATATAATTTTTAAGTGTCATATCTGTTTAGGTGGAGATTATCAGTACTGTTTGTAAATACTATATGGTTTTACTACCAGCAAAAGAAAAAGCACTGAAAATATATCCTCTGTGAATTTCCTTATTTGAACAGGAAGGTAAGTGAAAACAAACTGGCTAAGAATAGGTAGATCAATGGTTCTCATTCCTGGCTGTACATTAAAATCACTTGAGAACTTTTAAATCCACACCTAGAGATTCAGCTTTATTTTGTTGCATAAGACACCAGAAATCAGTATGTTCTTTTAATTTGTCAGAGAATTCCCATGTGCAAGAAAAGTTGCGAACTCCCAAATTAGATTCAGTGGAAACCCATGCAAAGATAATGACTAGAAAAGATACATCTCTGAGGCCTAAAAAGAATGGAGGGAGAAAGACTAATGAAAAGAAAAAGGAAAAATAGATGATTGTATATAACTGATGGAGAGGAAAATAGAGAGAAAGAAGCATTGTCTGGGCAAAGAAAGAAAGAAATCAATGAAAATGGAGAGTCCTCTCTCAATACGTGCTCAAAATAAAAGAATTTAAGTAGAATTGAGGATAAAGTAGTTCAGATGGATTACAAACAGATGAGGTAAAAAGAACATTCAATGTTTCCCACTCCAAAGATAATAAAGGGCTTAGAGTCCATTTCTCTTTCCAGACTAAATCCCAGAGAGAGAAAGAGTAAAAGTCAGAGCATAACAAGAGAGATTTTTATGAATGCCTATGCAAAGAGTGAAGGGGAAAGTGAGTGGCAGATGAATGGATACTTTGAAATAACAAACCATGAAGGACAGAGCAGAAAAGGACAAACTAAACCAAAGTCATGAGAACAATTAAGGGTAAGAAAAATCACTGCCAACACTGTTTAGACTGAGAGGTCTCTAAAAAGGTCATAGAAGGTTTACATTAAACATAATCAGAAACAAACAAAAAAATGAATAGAAAGTTTGCACTGCCAGAGTATAGGTGTCCCACCCTCCATTGGAAAGTAGAGCATTCCTATGAAAACTTTCATAAGCTGAAATGGCATAAAGCAAAGAAGCAATTATCATTAATTTATACAGAAAAAATTTTGAGCATTTCCAGACCCAAAAAATAACCTTTCACGTCATATCAAATAATACACAAAAATAACACTGATATAATGCAAGAACACGATAAATATACTTGTGTAAAGTAGAATTAATGTATGCACAATATAGTTTCATTTATTAAAGAGACTGACTGGTTTCTCCTTCAGGTAACAGAACACCACATTTGTTCACCCATCAATCCACTCAAACAATAGACTTTCCATTTTATTCATCATTGGATGCCAACTATAAAAGACCACTTTGATACTAGCAGAACCAATAGTAACTTTGGCAGCTTTCAAGATTTTTTCTCCCTACATGTACATAGTATGATCAATAGTAGATGTGGATAAGTTCAATGCATGCACAATGTTTTTGTTTTGTTCACCAAGATTGAAAGGCTTAATACGCCCAGTTTTACGCTACCCATAACACCCTACAGGCTCTCTTAGACTTTTCTGATACCTTAGGACACATTGTGCTAATGAATGCACAAAATAAATGGAAATAAAGCAGATACTCACAGACACAGTTCAAAGCCATGGCAATTTGATGCTGAAATGTTGAGTATGGTTCCCAGGGTTCCCAGGGAAGGAGCTTGGCGTAGCCACTCTCGCTGCTGGGATGCCTCTATAATGGAAAACAAATGAAGAATGCTATATTCCCTTTTTGCTTTTCTTTATTTTTTTTATTTATTTATTTTCTTTTTTAGTAAAAGTGAAAACCCTCTTTAGATTTCTTTCAGTTATGGAAAACAGGCACTAATGTAGGTCTTTTGTAAAAGTGAAGCGATCTAATGGAAATTTTTGAAAAGTGAGATATACTTTTAATGGGAGAGTAGAGACTATTGTTTTGGAAGGACATCCAGAAATGGCATTTCACAAATATCCTTTGTTTCAAAAATAGAGATTTGTCTAAATCGGTTGAAGTTATAAGATATAAAAAAAGTAGATAAAGGGAAATATTGTTTTATACTTGCAAAAAAAATTAAAAAAAAGAAAACTTTACTCTTGGAAAAAATGCAGTTAGAGGAAATCATAAATCCAGACAAATCAAATTATTATGCTTTATGCAGAAAAACAAGAAGACTAACTTTAAATTCACTCATAACAGAGGACAAATATTGACACTTCAATACTGAAAAATTAACTCTTAAACAAGTCAAATTGAGATGACTGTCCCCGAAAAGATTTTCTACTTCAAAATTAATCACACTCTTTAATGTAATGAAACAGTAGTGGACATGCACATGTGTGCATGCCTGTACACACACACACACACACACACACACACACACACACACACACACACACACCCTTTTGGTCCTAGGTTAAAACCTTTTATCTGTTCTTTACCACCCCCTTCCCTTATATTGCATAATTTGACGTTCTGAAGAACAAGTATTTCTAAGAGTATGAAATAGTAAATCATAAAACTTGATAGTACATCAAATCAGCTGAATAAATTGTGATACAGAAGTTGTAGTTCTATTTATTATGTGATTTTGTAAAAGTTTTTCATCAAGCTACAAATGTGAGAAAAAAGAAAAAGAAAATGAATACCATCTTCTAAATAATCATATTGCTACCACATACTATTTTATTCTGCCAATTATACTGTTTTTGAGATATAATATTGAGGAGAAGTGCAGATATGTGTGGAAGAGGGCTGTTTTGAATTCCCCAGTTGTATAATACACCTCTGGGTCTTTGTTCTCCATTTCCTCTGTAGTCTGGTTTGAAACTCTATTGGTTAAATTTAAGTCTATCTTTTACTTCACTCAGTGACTATTTGACCATTCCACGCTTAAACTACTTATGGGGCATGATCAAAAAATACGGTGAATGTTTGAATTAAAAAAAAATACAGTAAAGACACATTGCCATTAATCCTCTTCAAAATAACCCCCTTTGTTTCAAACACATTGATTCCATCATTCTTGCCACTTTCTGAAGCAGTTCTGGAAGTCCTCTTTTGTGAGTGTTTTTAGTTTGCTGTTGTGGCTGCCTCTGTGTCCTGAATCCATTCAAAACACTTACCTTTCACGGTTGTTTTGACTTTGAGGAAGAGCCAGAAGTTGCACTGTGTCAGATGCAGTGAATAAGGTGGATGAGGACACACAATTATGTTTTTATTTGACAAAAATTGCTGTACCACAAGTGATGCATGACACAGAGCCTTTCCATTGCAATAAAAAAATATGGTGAATGCTGCTGCTGAGTGCCATCCATCAGAATGTCAGGGATCTTCAGTATGGGAAGTGGCGTGTTGAACCTTATTAACAGTGTATGTCAAGTTTCAACTTGTTCGGTGCATTCAGTTGGGTGTGAGCTACAGTTGAGAGAAAGTGTGTTTTAAAGTGTGCTGTCAATCATCTTCATCATGACAATGCTCTGTGTCACACATCACTTCTGGTACGCAATTTCTGTCAAATAAAAACATTATCTTGTGTCCTCATCCACCTTATTCATTATATCTGGCATGGGCAACTTCTCTGGCTCTTCCCCAAAGTCAAAATGACCATAAAAGGAAAACATTTTGAATTGATTCAGGACATCGGGGAAGCCATAATAGCGACTAAAGAAACTCATGAAAGAGATCTTCCAGAACTGCTTCAGAAAGTGGCAAGAAAAATGGTATAAGTGTGTTCAAAACGAGGGGAAGCATTTAGAGGGAGATTAATGGCAATGTGTCTTTTACTGTAATTTTTTTTTTAATTTAAACATTCACCATATTGTTTGATCACACTTCCTACTATCTTGGCAGTTTACTACATTGACACTCATTCTTCACTAGTCATTCTCTATCAAGCACTTCCCTGATTCTTCTTACTTTACATTCTGTGGGTAATCTAATTTATATCAATGAATTCCAAAACTAAAAACTATCAATTCTATATCTTTACCCTAGGCCTCTCTTCATATCTCCAAACCCATATATCCAGCTCTCTATTCAACCTGAACACCTGATAGGAATATAGTAATATTTCTTTGAGTATATCCTCTTTCCTCCAGTATTGGCTCTTAAAGCATATCTCAACCATATTAATGACCAATCCGGTTTCCCAAGTTGGAAACCTTAGGATCACCCTATGCTAAAGTTGACAATATATTAGGTTGGTGCAAAAGCAATTGAGGGGCCAGCCGGGTGGCTCAGGCAGTTGGAGCTCCATGATCCTAACGCCAAAGGATCATGCCGGTTCCGTTCCCACATGGGCCAGTGGGCTCTCAACCACAAGGTTGCCAGTTTGATTCCTCGAATCCCTCAAGGGATGGCGGGCTGTGTCCCCTGCAACTAACAACGGCAACTGGACCTGGAGCTGAACTGCGCCCTTCACAACTATGATTGAAAGGAAACTTGACTTGGGGGAAAAAAACTGGAAGCACACACTGTTCCCCAATAAAGTCCTTTTCCCCCTCCCCAATCAAATCTTTTAAAAAAAGCAATTACAGTGTTTGCAATGATTTTTAACCTTATAAACCACAGTTGTTCTTGCACCAAACTAATAATTTAATTTTTTTATTTAAACTATGATATGTTCGCTAATGAAATGGGGATTTGATATACTGGTCAATTAGGATGTGCAGTTATACTATAATGTCTGTTTTTTTTGTTGTTGTTATTTTGTCAACTAATTGTTCATTGAGTCTGGAAAATTTATTGACATTTTTCAGGACTTGTTTTTTTTTGTTATTGTTTTTTTTTGTTGTTGTTGTTGTTTTTTAATTCAGTTACTTATCATTTTATCCCTAGAATATTCCAGACCCAGCTGATCTTTCTGCTTCTACTATGTTTCACTGAAAATAAGATCTAGCCAGACCATCAGCTATAATGCATCCTTTGGAGCAAAAATTAATATAAGACTTGATCTTATTTTACTATAAGACCTGGTCAATATAATATAATATAATATAACATAACATAATATAATATAATATAATATAACATGATATAATATAATACTGCATCTTATATTAATATTTGCTCCAAAAGATGCATTGGAGCTGATGGTCTGTCTAGGACTTATTTTTGAGGAAACATGGTAACATGTGCTTTTAGCACTGCTGTTGAAGTTATTTTTCTAAATCCCAATTCTGATTATGTTATTTGCTTGTTTAAAATCTTATTGTGTCTCATATCTGTTTTTCAGGATAAAATTTTAATGTAATATATAAACGTAATCCATAAATTATCTAATTTGGATGGATGCTTTGGAAGGAAAAGCTGGTATAATGGTTAAAAGCACAGCTGGTTTCTGCCTAGGTTGTGAAAGATAGAATGAGAATTGCCTCTTCCCAACAATGAGAGAAAATTAGATTAACTACAAAGGTAGAGCTTTTATTGAATCCATCAGATTGTTGAAGTTGCAAGGCAATGAAATAGCCTGAATTCCAAAGAGAGGCAGACCAGGAGAGATGGAACACAAGAATTTTCTTACCTGGGGAATAGCACAGGAGAAAGAAGCATTATCCACCACACAAGTGAATACAAATAAATGAAGTAAAAAAAGAAAAATCAATGAATTTCTAAAGTCAAGTGTGGACTAGCATGACAATATTGAATCTCTGGGAGCCCTAGATCCAAGAGGAATTTGCACACACACTGTCTCTCTTCCATGGACCTTCACTCTTTGCTAATGAGAAAGATTGAGAGATAATATGGGAGAGCAGAGAGAGCCCCCAATGGTGGTTCAGACATGGAACAGGAGATCAGCCACCAGTAAGGGAAAAGCATGGAACCCTACTCACTTTCCTGATCTGTTTCACATATGGAGCAAAAGCCTAAAGATGCTAGGGGAGGGAGAGCAAACCCTGTCATCTTCAGTATACAGGTAAAGATACATTAATGCTGCACAAAAGACAAAAGGAAAAAACCCTCTACCCCAGAGAGAGCAATAGAACGAGTCCTAGAAATGCATCCTATCCTGATACTACCAGGAAAGGGGAAGAATACATCTCTCGCATAAATTCTGCCACAAATACAAGATAGAATTTAGCAATCATGGGAAGAAGGCGCATAAATCTTGAGAATGCCCTCCTCTGAGGTCCAGGTGCACAGGACCTGCTTAAGATTGAGGCTTCTGTCCCCAACAGAGGCTTAAAAAGTACCAAATCACAAACTACAGAACTCTGCCCCTTGGCTAGTAAATGAACATGGACAGAGTGGGAAAGAGGGAAAGCAAGAAAGAGCAGAGCTCCTTTTGTGGTATAGACAGTGCTGAAAATGAAGGTAGAACAAAAACCCTCATGGTACTCTAGTCTCCACCCTAAGCACGAGGCATTGCTACAGACAAAGGAAGCTTGTCATACACTGACAATGATCAAAGCCTGAAAAAAAAATCCAAATTTGGCTAACTCCTTACTGGATTGACTCAATATCCTACACTATCATCTGAAAGAAAAAGAGTGCCATCTCCAGGTATAAATATCATTTACTGGATCTTTTACCGCTTACATATGATCTCCAGTGTGTAATAAATAATTATGAAATACATAAAAAAGCAAGGGAAAAATATTGCTATCGTAAAGAGATATAGCAATCAAAAGAACCAGACTCAGAGACGGCCCAGATTTTGGAACTATCAATCAGGGACTGCAACATAATATTATTCATAATCATCAAAAACTAAAACAACCAAAATATCTTTCAACTAGTTAATTGATAAACTTATTATGAACTCATATAAGGGAAGAAAAAAAGCAAAAAAAAAAAAAAGAATGGAACTTGGATATATGCCATGATATGGATGAATTTAATCGTCAAAATTCCCAGATAGTCACATACTTTTGTAAAAAGTATAAACTTTACAATATGTACATTTTACCTCAAAACTGAATTTGGAAATAAAATCCGGGGTAAAAAAAAAGGCTATCATCAATAAATCAACAAACAACAAATGCTGGCGCGGATGTGGAGAAAACGGAACGCTAGTGCACTGTTGGTGGGATTGCAGATTAGTGCAGCCACTATGGAAAACAGCATGGAGGTATCTCAAAAATCTGAAAATGGAACTACCTTATGATCCAGTAATTCCACTCCTAGGTACCTATCCGGAGAAATCCAAAACTCCAATTCAAAAATCTGTATGCACTCCTATGTTTATTGCAGCACTATACACAATAGCCAAGACATGGAAACAACCAAAATGCCCATCGGTAGATGAATGGATTAAGAAACTGTGGTACATTTATACAATGGAGTATTACACATCCATAAAGAAGAAAGAAATCTTACCATTTGCAACAACATGGATAGACCTAGAGAACATTATGTGAAGTGAAATAAGTCAGAGAGAGAAAGACAAATACCGTATGATCTCACTTATATGAGGAATCTAAAGAAAAGAATAAGTGAATGAACTAATCAGAAACAGTTTGGAGACAAAGAGGAAAAACTGAGGGTTGTTAGATGGGCAAGGGTTGGGGATAAGGGGAAAGGTGAGGAAATTAGAAAACAGTCGGTAACCACAAGATGGCCATGGGGTTTTGAAAATTAAATTGGGGAACGTAATCAATAATGTTGTAAAGATTTTGTCGGGTATCCGATGGACACGTGTCCCATTTGGGAGACCACCTCAGGGATGCTGTGGATGCCTGATCAATTCACTATACATCTGAAGCTGAACAATAATGAAGAACAAGAAGCATTAGGAATAGAGACAGTGAAAATGTAATGGCTCAGTGAGACGTCAGAGGGATAGTGGATGGGGGAGGAGGGTTGACACAGTGTGAGGGATATAAATGATAAACATCTAAGTATTACTTTGTCTTGTGCACCTGAAACTAATAAAAAAAAAATACAGACTGCCTGCATGTCAATTCTGACTCTATAATTTATTAGACATACAACTTTGATCATTTTACTTAGCTTTTCTCTTTCTGTGTTATTACATCTATAAAATAGGAGCAATGATGAAGACAGTATGCTTACTTCACAGAGTTGTTATATAGAGTTACAACATGTAATATTTACAGAACAAGTTACCACATTAATATTTGCTATTATTATAATTTCACAACATCATCTCTCACCAATGCCAAACAGTAGTATTCATCTAGCCATTCTAACCTATTTAAGTTACTGCTAATCCACCCTACTATTTTACACCATACATCTTTGTGCTTGCTGCTTCATCTGCCTGGAATGCCCTTTGCACCTTACCCGCAATTTTCAGCATAGCAGACTTCTCGTCCTTAAAGAGAATTTATATGTCTCCTCTGTAGGCTTTCTTGACCAATTTCCATTCCTATGTGAGTATAGGACATTTATATCTATACACCTAATACAGATCTCTATTTTGGTGCCAATCACACAATGTTGTAATTATTTCTTGTGTGTGTGTGTGTGTGTGTGTGTGTGTGTGTGTATTAATCCTTCATATAGATATAGATATAGATATAGATATAGATATAGATATAGATATAGATATAGATATAGATATAGATATAGATATATACATATATATATACACATATATATATGTATTAATCCTCTCATATTATGACTGAATATAAGTCACACTGTATTCAGTGTCCTGCCCCAGATTTTAATTCATGGCATGGCATATGATAGATGCTTAATAAATATTTGAATAAATGAATAGATAAAGAAATCTGTTATGGTTCATTTCAATTCTGGCTTGTCCGGGGCCGGCCTGCCCGGACCCGCCCAGACATGCCCGGACTTGTTTGCACCTGGTTGCCCCTGGGCCAAGCTTAAAGTTTCGATTCTATTGTTTAAGTTTAAGTTTCGATTTCTCAAACAGCCCGGCATGACGAAGCACCCTCTGATTGGTCGGTCCCCATATTGGGAGACCAGGTGTTTCTTTGATGTGCCTAAATCTATATATACAAGCTGTTACCTTCAATAAAGAGAGATTTGATCAGATTCCTGTCTTGTCTCCATTTCTCGCGTACCCCTGTCCCCCCGAGCCCCTATTTCTCCCCCAGGTCTTCCGTTGTCAATCCTGCAGGTCGGGACAACGTGGCGCCCAATGTGGGGCCTGGGTACGAGAAAATCCCTAGAGGGAGAGGACGCCTCATCAAGGCCGGCGAATCGAAAGTAAACCGTTCTGCCGCCGCGGGAGCCTGCCGCGCCAAGACAGAAGGTAAGAGGATAAGCGGCCGAAATGGGACAGGAATTAAGTCATCATGAGGTCTATGTTAAGCAGTTAAAAGATGCACTCAGGACGCGAGGAGTAAAGGTTAAGAGTCAGGATCTTTTTAAGTTTTTTGACTTTGTTAAGGAGACATGCCCTTGGTTTCCTCAGGAAGGCACCATTGACTGTAGACGATGGAGGAGAGTAGGGGATGCACTCAATGATTATTATAAGGTCTTTGGACCTGAAAAAATTCCTGTAACTGCCTTCTCATATTGGAATTTAATTGGTGAAATGATAGGAAAAAGGGAAGGTTGTCCGGAGGTTGAAAACGCTATTCATCATACTGAAAAATTGCTAAAGGAGGGCCCCAGAAACGATCCAGGTGAAACCTCGGTCAAAGCCGAGGAAGACCTGATCTCCTTAGAAAGTGATACAGAGGGGGCAAAAGCCAACCCTCCTCCTAGTAAAGATACCCCGCCAGTGGATGTTAGACCCAAACTTTACCCCCCTTTAAAGACTATCGCTAATGATTCAGAGGAGGAAGTAAAGAGGTCAGGGGCATACAAGACTAAAACAAACTTACAGGATTCCTCCTCTTCTGATGATGAAAAAAGACAAAAGAGACATTCCCATAAGAAAAAAATCCGTAGACAACAAAATAAAGAGAAGAGGAGAGATAAGCAATCGCCTCAGACATTCCTAGCACGGGAGGTAGATCCCGACCCTTCTGATGTAGATTGGGATGATTTGGCTGATAGAGCGGCAAAAAATCATGACCCTGACTGGCCGCTCTGCCCTCCCTCCTACAATGAGGCTTCCGCCCCGCCTGCGGCCCCGATGGATCCTAATCGAGATTTAAAAACCCAGATTGTAGCCTTGGAAGAAAGGGTCCGCCTCCAAGCCAGGCGCCAGTCCTTAGTGGCACAACTGAGAGGGATGAATCTAAAAGATCATAACAATGCTAGACAGGTTACAGCCTGTAATCAGGCCATCACCATCCTGCCTCCTTTTGTACCCCCTACACCCGATGCCCCTGTCTCAAACATCTTTGAGAGACAGTCCTGCACGCTGGGAGGCGTCGACGCCTTCCCGGTTGTTGAAGCTCAAGATGCTCAGGGACAGCCCCAACGCTACCACCAACCACATAACTACCAGCACCTGAAGGAATTAAAATCAGCCGTCTCTCAGTACGGTGCCAGTGCCCCTTTTACCCTTACCATTTTAGACTCTATTGCTGAACAATGGTTGACTCCCCAAGATTGGCAGAACTTAGTAAAGGCCGTGCTCACTGGAGGTGATCACCTCCTGTGGAGAACAGAGTTCCAAGACCTTTGCCGAGATTTAGCCTGAGCCAATGTTAGGGCAGGCCGGCCCCGGACACTGGCTATATAATAGTGCTGCAAAATGCTCTTGGCTGGTAACTCTTAAAATCCAAAACTAAAGGAGCATAATAGAAAGAAATTACCTGGAATATCAGAGCATGTAAATCAATCAATACAAAAGCACATGCAGTTCTTAGAAGTCAGAATGTGCAGGAGGCCAGAGTTCCAGGAAGGTAAGTGATGAATTAGAGATCTTGTAAGTGTCACAGCAGGTGGAAGGAAAGACCCAAAGCAGACTATGATAGGCAACTAAACAGACTCTAGTTATCAGAATCATGTTGCAAAAAGGCTTTGTAGTAGTCTGTTTCCATAGGCTTGCTAAGAAACACAATCTTCCAGCCTTACTAGCTTTGTTAATTTGATCTAAGTTAGATTTGGTCAATTTAAGACATGACAGCCTGGTTTGCCTCTTTCTTGGAAAACTCTGTTTTGTTTTCTTAGTATTAATTTGTATAGTGTCAGATCTACATTCACTCTTGTTTCATTCTCTTGACATGACCTTGTTTTATGTTTCTGAACACTTGGAAGACTGAAGAGGGTTACTGCCAAGAGAATAATCAGTGATGGGTCATCTGAGGATAGGGCACAATGCTATGATCATTGCAAAGGTGTAAAGCTGTGCAACAGTGAGAATGTGATATAGTGAAGAGGTAAAACACTTTTGGAGCCAAGTATTTGCAATATAAATGATTCTGAAAACATGAAATAGTGGTGTTAGTTCATGAGCTCTCAACAAGTGATAAAATGCAGAAGTGACACTCATGGGGTGTTATCCCCAGTGATACCTTTGCTAAGGACATGCTAAGAGGAGTCTTTGCTGGGGTGAAGGAAGCAGATCTTATGAGAGCTCCCAAACATACCAAAATTCTGGTTCTTTTTATTGTCATTTGATTCTTTCTGTAAAATAAAATGCAGTCTATAGAAATTTGAATTTATTTTCCCCTATAGCAGCCCTGCTGTCCTATAGTGAGAGAATATAGAATCAATCCCTCATAATAAGATTGTCTTACCTGTGATTATTAAACTGGCAAACCACGCAAAGCTAGCATTTTACAGATATGCTCATCTGGATAAGACATTGATTCTCTGATTTTAATACAGGTCAAATTAGAAAATAATAATAGTAATAATAGTAATAATAAGTATTTGGACAGGCAGAATCTCTATTCAAAAATTAAAGTGCATACAAAATTTTTAAATTCTTATATATGTATGAATTCTTATATATTCATATATGATACATACTCATATCTCATATATATGTATACATATATATACATATGTATATATGTGTGTGTGTATATACATATATATATATATATATATATATATGTATATGTATATATATATATCCACTCTTGGTATCTAATCTCAGGAACTAAATCTATTTGGAAGCAAAGAATACTTGTCTATATTGTCAGTTTGGACAAGTTTCTAGTGTAGATTAATATGTAACTTCTGTTTATTTATTAAAGTGTAAAATATCTATTAATCTCCTCTTAAGTGTTAGGAATATAGATGAGTGAAATTTTCCTCTGTCAGTATTGAGCTCAGAGTTGAGGGTAAGAGAGGTGACTTCCATGTTGAAGGGCAAATGACAATGTTACATAGCTTTACATATTAGCCTAGTTATAAGATGCCACAAGATGACTTCTTTTAAAACAAGTTTATCTCAGTAAGGTTTTTCTTGCACTAGCTAAATTCAGTCACGTGTCAATGTGTCTTGGAACTATGACTTGTTAGTTATTAGAAACTTTACAATGAAAGAAATATATCCATAGGGGTTTGAGTTACACAGTTCAAAGCATTTGTCAAAATTTTACAGGAATGGAATACTTATGATCTGAACATTTCTTTGTATATGAATTTTACCTCTAAAGAATCAAATAAAGACTTTACAGTCCAGATGGTAAATGCCATGCTTTCATCCTCTCATGACCACATCAAAATTACAACTAAACTACAGAACAGCCGTCATTGAAAATCAACTGAAGTCTAGCTGATCTGAAGTTCTATAACTGAAGATATGCAGAAGAAGCTACACCAAGACTGGTACCTGAAAATAACACTGGGTCTTATATAAATTTTTGCTCCACAAGATGCATCAGGGCTTATGTTCTGGGGATGTCATCCTGAAAAGTCATGCTAGGGCTTATTTTCTGGTTAGATCTTATTTTTGGGGAACTGCTGTAGGAGGGGTGGGGAAGTAGAAAAGGCTGATGTCACACCCATGTGTGGCAGTTAAAAATTGAGACAGATATCTTGGCTACAGAGGTCCTCCCACTCCCCCGCTCCAAGGAGCGAGGGGAACTAGCCCCACACCAGGCTTCCCAGTCTAGCATTCCAGTGTCAGGGAGAGATATCTCCACGACTTTTGGCTATGAAAAACAGCAGAGATTGTGGCTGAGTGAGACGGAGGGAGGCTGCACTCCCAGGTGTTCCCCTTAAAGTGCTCACACATGGACTTACTCCCTGACAGACTTACTCACTCTGAGTTCCAGCACTGTGGCAGCAGCTTCAAAGGTGCCAGAAACGTATGGGGAGGATCTGAATTTTCTGGCCTCAGGGCAAGTGCTGAAAGAGCAGCTTTCTCCCAGACAAACATGCTGACAGAAGCCATTGTTTCTTTGTTGAACCCACCTCCCAGTATGCAGACCCAGGTGGATGCCATATCTGAGTTTCCCTCATTCTGGCTAACACCATTTTCCACACCTTGGTGTATACCTGAGACCACACCCCACAACTTATAGGCCCACCCAAGTTACTTCCAGTGGCTTTTCCATCCAAATAGCCTGTCTTGACTCATGCTGCAAATGTTCCTAAAATCTCTCAAAAGGTCCACAAACCTCAAACAAGAAGCATTTGGACTTGGTGTGTCCTGTGCTTCTTGTTAAGCAGACCCAAGCTCTGCACTAGCAGCAGCCTACCTCAGTTTGCAGTTTAGCTTCTCAGGAGGCACCTCCAAAACCAGTGCAGGTGGACATCTACAGATCACTTTGTGGCTCATGCCAGATTGCTGCAGAAGAGTGCAGGTGGAGGACAAAATTGGCCTGCAGTGAGACCCCTCCCAGGAGGCCCCAAGGCAGGTATACCTGGTAGCCATTTTCCGACTGTGCTGGAGCACCACCAGGCTACCTCCACAGATGACAAACCTAAATGGCAGACTGGGCAGGCACCAGATCCTTTGTAAAGCAAATCTTGTTCTGTAGTGTCAGCCCTTGCACAAAAGCTTCTCCACTGTAGTCATGGTCAGTCCTCACACCAATCAGCCTGAGAATCAATTCCTTCCCTTGACATGTTGAACCAAGTCTCAACAACAACAGGTGAGCAAAAACAACCTGACTCAGGTGAATAGTCATACTGCACCACTGGGCCCCACAGCACAATTACTACACAAGGGCATTGTCATGCGGGGCGGCCTGCGGGGCCTCCTGTCCCGCTCCCCACAAAAGAACACAGGATATGTTGAGGCTAAAGAGGAACACCCACTGAGCCATAGATAGGGGAGTCAAACCAATATATTCTCTCTGGCGGCTGGGCTGGAGACACAGGAAGCAGGATCTACATAATCTACAACCTGCCGTCCTAACAGCACTCCGTGCTTACCAGCCACCATCTTCTTGCTAGCCCCCATTTTTTCTGCTAGCGTAGCCACAGCAGTTATATTAGTGGCCAATGGCTCACTGATTATAGCTGACAGCCAACTAGCCACAGCTAATGGCCATCCAATCACAGTTGATGGCCATTTACAACCTGAGCCAACACCTTTCTATGTGAGGCCGAGAGCCTGGAAACTGCTTTCTGGGGTTCTGTCCCCACACTCCACCCCTACAGGGTCTCACCTCACAAACTACGTGACAAGCGTCTTCCTCGAGGGGCCCTGTGCGAGGAGCCTGGAGGTGAATTCAATATCCTGGACACAGCCAGGCTCTCTGAGCACAGCCAGGGTTTCTCAGGGCACCACCAGTACTTCTGGGCACAGCCAGACTTCCTGCATTTCTTAGGGTACCACCTGTCTCCCCGGGCACAGCCAGGGCCTCTCAGGGCACTGCCACTCTCTCTGGACACAGCCAGACTTCCTGGACACAGCCAGGGCTCTCAGGGCACTGCCACTCTCTCTCTGGGCCTCTCGGGATACCGTGCTGGAAAAACAGCGGCTCACAGTCAAGGTGCTTACATATTCTCAATAGCGGCCAGTCAAGACACAAACACAAACATCCGCCTGTCCCACTACATGGTGGTATGTTCCCAAACAGTCAAGCGGCCTATTAAATTAGAGACACGCACGGAGCCATAGATAGGGGAGTCAAACCAATATATTCTCGGTGGTGGTTGGTCTGGAGACACAGGAAGCAGGATCTACATAATCTGCAACCTGCCTTCCTAACAGCAGTACGCACTTACCAGCCACCATCTTCTTGCTAGCCCCCATTCTTTCTGCTAGCGTAGCCACAGCAGTTATATTAGTGGCCAATGGCTCACTGGTTACAGCTGACGGCCAACTAGCCACAGCTGATGGCCATCCAATCACAGTTGATGGCCATTTACAACCTGAGCCAGTACCTTTCTATGTGAGGCCGAGAGCCTGGAAACTGCTTTCTGGGGTTCTGTCCCCACAGGCACTCTACCAAGACCGGGAGATATAGCAACCCTACCTAATACGTAGAAACAAACACAGGGAGATAGTCAAACTGGAGAGACAAAGAAACACATCCCAAATGAAATATCAGAAAAAAGCTTCAGAAAAAGAACTAAACAAAATGGAGACAAAAGCAATCTATCAGATGCAGAGTTCAAGATACTGGTTAAAAGAATGCTCAGTGATCTCAGGGAGAACTTTAACGAAGAGATAGGAAACATAAAATGGAGATAGAAAACATAAAAAAGAACCAATCAGAAATAAAAAAATACAATAACTAAAATAAAGAATACATCAAAGGAAATCAACAGATTAGATGAAGCAGAGGTTCAAATCAGCAATTTGAAAGATAATGTATCAGAAAACACCCAATCAGAACAGGAAAAATAAAAAAATAAAAAATAAAAAAAACAAGAACACCAGAAATGAGGATATTTTAAGAGGTCTATGGGACATCAATCGTACCTATACACTCGTGTGCTTTGCAGGGATACCAGAAGAAAAAAAGAGAGAGCTAGGAATTAAATCTCATCTGAAAAAATAATGATGAAAACCTCCCTAACCTCGCAAAGGAACAGACATCCAAGTCCAGGAAGTGCAGAGAGTCCCAAACAAGATGAACCCAAAGAGGCCCACACCAAGACACATCATAATTAAAATGACAAAGGTTAAAGACCAAGGGAGAATCTTAAAAGCAGCAAGTTACCTACAAAGCAGTTAGTTACCTACAAGGGAGCTCTCATGAGATATTGCAGACTGAAAGTAAATTGATGGAAAAAGATATTTCATGAAAATAGAAATGAAAAACAAATCTGGTGTAGCAATAGTTACACCAGATAAAACAGACTTTAAAACACAGGCTATAACAAGAGACAAAGGAGGGCCCAGTAATCAATTCCAGTTATTCATCCTAAGAAACCCAAAATACTACATTGAAGGCACATGTGTATTCATATATTCATTGCAGCATTATTTAAAGTAGCCAAGATATGGAGGCAACATCAGTGTCCATCAATGGATGAATGGATAAAGAAGAGGTGGTACATATGTAAATGAAATATTACTCAGCCATAAAAAAGAATGAAATCTTGCCATCTGCAACAACATGGATGGACATAGAGAGTATTGTGCTGAGTACAGAGAAAGACAAATGCCATATGATTTCACTTATGTATGGAATCTAAGAACAAAATAAACAAACCAACAAAATTGAAATTAACTCATAGATGCAGAGATTTTGATGGTTGCCAAATGAGAGGAAGTTGGGGGATGGGTGAAAAAGGGGAAGGGATTGGGATTAGGAAGTACAAATTGGTCACAAAATAGTCATGGGCATATAGAGTATAGCGTAAAGGATATTGTCAATAATATCGTAATGGCTATGTATGATGTCAAAGGGCTACTGGATTCACTGAGTGATCACTTCATAAGTTATATAAATGTCTAATCACTATGTCAAAACTAACATAACATTGTATGTTGACTATAGTTAAAAAATTTAAAAAATATATCCTTTTAAAAAAGAATTAAAAAGAACAATAAAGAATTATTATACTCCAGTTAATGCATGGTATAGTGTCATGTCTGAAACTACCTTTGGAATGCATCAAAAAAGAGATAGATTATTGGATGTATAGCAAGATATATATGTGGTAAATCCATTAGGGTTAAATATTAATTGCAGAATCTCAGTGATGGAATGTTACTGTATATTTGATATTTTTAATAATAAAATTTTGAGAAAAACAAAAAGAACTGGCCAGGTCAGGATTGAGAGCAAAGGAGAGCCTTAATAAAATATAGCTCAATAAAATATAACTGATAAACTGAAGTTAGTTATCAGATTGGCAAAGAAAAGTTGTCATATCTATAAGATGAATGTGAAAATCAAATTCCAAGATAAAAATCTGAGTTTAAAACCAATAAAGTCAACTAGAACTCAAAGATAGGAGAAGTTCATAGGAACACTCGTGGACAGGTGTTACTGTTGGTCTTTTTGTTTGTTTGCCTTAGACATTATCCCTGAGAATATGCCTGTGTCAATTTTGAATTCAATGTCTTCTAAACCTAGCATCTCATAAACATACTTCAACAGAATTTACCTAATTCACGTATATTTCCTGATTGTATATAATTCATTAAGGTAGGCAATCATGCTTCATGATAAGCTTCCAATTGGATAAAAGTCAAAATCATCTTCATCCCTAAAAGAAATCATTTCAATTGGGTAATAAGTGCTCACAATAAGAACTTTTCCATGATTACTAAAAAAAAAAAAAAAAAAAAAAAGGTCTGATTGGGATTGGGAAAATGTCTTTACTACAGCAACCTCAATGTAGTAGGTACATAAATTGTCCTTCATTTTTCATCCAATAATGTGCAAAACTGCTAGCTTTTTATACATTTTTTATGGTTGCTTATTCTTTGAAGGGTTATATGACCCGGATAACTCATAGCATAGATAAACAAAGGCAAAAATAGGAGCTATGCTGAAAAGGGGGCATACTCTCTCTTGAAGTATCTCCTGGCTATGTAAAAGCTCTAGAATGTTTAGGATTTAATACAGTGTTCATTTCCTGAGGATAAATCCCCATTATATTCATGTTTTCATCTCCATTCCTTGTCTAGTATGGAGCTGATTTTCAGTAAATGTGATTAAATGAATGACTGATATAAGTAGTAAACAGAAAATGGAAGCACTTAAAAGGGGGAGAAGAATCCAAATTGAGGGAGGAATAGTGTTGAGATAAGTAAACATATATTTGGTCATAGAAATAAAAGAAAAAAATATGAGAAGTGAAAAATAAATATGATGGGGCAGGAAATGAGACAAAACTTAATGAAATTTAACTTTGTTGGAACTAATGGTAAAGATTTAAGAGAGATGTGTGCCATTTCAACATGCTATTACCTCTTTTCTCTCCCCAAATGCTGTTACCTACTTCTGCCTCCCATCAGCACACTGAACTGAACCCAGAAATAAGCAAATATTTAAGATAATTATCTGGAAGAGCAGCAAAAATAGAAAGGTCTCTTCAACAGGCCTGAAAATTTGATTAATTTTGGGGAAAGAGGAGACTTGTCAGCCTTATAAGATAAGATTGTTGTGCTGTCGACTTGTTATGAAACTGCAGTGAAAGCTGCTGAATGAAAAAGTGGATAAGTTTCATCCAGTAAATATGGCATTAGTCTGGTCCCGGTGAGAAGCAAGCTGTAAGAGAAAATGGGGAGAGGTCCAAGGGAGGCTGGAAAAGCCATCACAGCGTGATTGAAATCTGACCCTGAATGAAAAAGAGAGGAAAGGAAGGAAGCGATGTTGGGTGGAAACATTATTGACTGAAATTCAAAGGAAAGTTTGTCAAGGCTGTTGGGGGGCCAAAGTTGCTGTCAGAGGAGGCCAACCCAGGAACAGGCCTACCTTTGAATCTCTGCCAACCTCAGTCATTGGCAAGAACATCCTGTAGGAAATGTGACCTCCATTAAAATATGGCAATGAATGTCAGAATGCAGTAGGTAGGGCTGTCAGTGAACTCTGCATGCTGCAACCCAGCCCTGAGAGGAGTATTTTCATGGCTGCTGCAGTTCACCCTTTGCTTCACTACAAAATTATATAAAGGAAAGCTCCTCCATGTTTCCCTTGGGCCTCAGTTCCTGAGGGGAATTTTGAATAATATCAGTAATCTTAATTTTTAGTAGGGAGGTTTGTGAGAAGAACTATAGCCACACTCTTTGCAGTTGATCTAGAAACTGTCATTGTTCCTCATTCTCCCTCCTCCACTATTTGTTTCAAATTCCCCTCATCCTTGGCTATCATCTTGGCAGGTCATGGTGTTCCATGGTGGTACGATCCAAACCATCATTTCTGAGACCAGTGACTTCTTAACAATTATAACCTTCATAGTCTGGGATTGCTGCACATGCCCATTCACAGTTACAGTAAAGCAATGGAGCAGCAAGAGGTGGCCAAGTGAACCATCGGGGTTCCACACTTATTCTTCCATGACTCCAGTTGTAAGAGCCGCCTAACCATCCTTGAGGATCAGTGTCATTGTCTCATACCATTAAGTTGATGCCTCTTCTTGCCGATTGGTCCCTGGCAACAAGGAGTTCAAAGTGGGAGCAGCTTCAGCTTGCAAGTCAATGGCACTCCCAATGTATACTTGCCATGGTGATGCCTCCTAAAGGCACAGTATCTCCTCAGTCAGAATCCTTTGCTTATTGCGAGATGAGACAGCAATTTCTGCTGTGATCATAAGTATGAGTATGTGATATATTTCTGACTTTCTCTTTTGAATTTAAATTTTAATGCCATAAAATCACTTTGGAATAAACTATATCTGTTTCCCCCTCCTAAGACAGTCTCAGATTGTTGAAAGAAGTACATATAAGAATGCATGTAAAAGAGATTAATGCACTGCTTGGAACAAATTGGACTAAATAAATATTGAATCTTTATCCAAATCTTTCCGAATGATAAACTATAATATACTTATAATGAACATTTGATTTCATGTTGCTATTGTAGCACATGTTTGTCATTTAACACACAATAACTGAGGGCCAACTTGTGTCACGTACAGCGCTGTGCATAGGAATGATTAAGATGGAGTTGTCTTTAAGACATTTCAAGTTGGGTCCTGGGCTCTCCAGTCCCTCTTTGATACTCAGTCTATAAAAATTCCACGGGGGCTCATATCTTACACAAATAACTTATGCCTTACCACTCAAAATATTGAAATATCCTTGAACATGTAAACATATTGAAATCATGGCATTCATTCTTTTCAAGGGAAATGATCGAAAATTGCATTCCCCATTTTAATGTATTATTTATATTTAGCATGTAGCCCAGTTTTCAACTAGTTCATAATAGATGTATGTAGTTTAAATTTGCATCTAGATATTATTCACATTTCAGATGTTTAGTAAAGCAAGCATGTATTCATCTTCCCAACACTTTCTGTACAAATCTGGGACTTTTTATTTGGTATCAGTTTCTGATTAAAACTTTTTGCACTAAACCCTTTGTAGTTTATACTGTCTGACAGTCATTAGCAAAGAGAATTTGTTAAGAAATAGTGAATAGTATATTTGAAAAATCAATATCCTTAGTAACACCAAATTTTCACTGCCCAGAGGCAAGAAAAAAAAACAAAAAAAAATATTTGTCTTTGGTCTCTTATTTTGTCCTATCACAATATGTTGAATATTTTGCTTTGAATAACATTCCTATCCTGGTGTTCTTTACAATTACAGTAAAAGCTCTACACTTATCAAAAATATCAGCTTTGTAGCTGCGTTTAATTCACTGAAAAAATTTGAGCAATAAAAATTTTCCTTTCAACAATACCAGTTGAAGAAAAAATAACGAATATTTTACATCTTTACAGTGAAAAAATGAGACAAGTAAAGATAGTCAAAAGGATAAAGAGAAAAGATTGGGCAAGGGAGCAAACAATAAGAAATCTGAGAATATAATTATCATGAGATATATAATATTAGGGACATTTTCAAATAATTTTTATTCCATGTTATAGTTCAATCTTAGCATATAAATAGCAAGCTCCAAAAATGGAACTTTAAACCATTTTCTCAATTATTAGTTTGGGGTTTTGAAAGGATGCAATTCTGATATTGTTCCTACTGACTAAAATACAGAAGAAGCAAGACGAATGGTTTTTGGACCTGAGAGTCCCACTAGATTCATTGCTAAAGTTACGTTAATGATTCCAGATGGCCTCTGTAATAATGCAAATATTTCACCAGGAGACAAAGTATTAATCTATTGTCATTAATTTAAAAAATTATAAATAGCTACCTGCCACTTCTTAAAGTATATGGATTACTGAAAACACATGACAGAAATGCTGAGAGGAAGCAGAATGTTTCAGGTCAGGTGTGGACTCCGGACTGAAGTTGTAAGATGAAGTTTTGAAACTGGGAAAGTGAAATCAATCAATCAATCAATAAATAAATAAATCAATAAGTAAATATGCTAGGTAGCATCATCTGGCACTCAATAAAATGTTTACTTTCTTCTTATTTTATGCTCCCAGCCCCTATATAATAGGAGTGATATGGTTAAAAACTACATATCCTAGATGCCTTTGCAACTAATTTCCTGCAGGAGATGAACTTCTGCTGGAAATGAAGCACACGTTTGAGTTTGGAAAATGGAAGAGGTGAAGGCCATTTTTTTTCATTATTTGGTGGAGCATCTGGTAAGCAGGATGCAGCACATGTTCCATATGTTAAATAAAGCCAGCCTGTCTGGTGTGGACAAATGAAAGGTATGTGGGTGAGTGGCAGCTGTGAGGATGGTAGTGGAGTTTGCACGTTCCTGACCACTGGATGGCAGTAGCATTTCTTGACCTCTAACCACCTCTAGCACGATTTGTAAGCACCTTAATTCTGATATTAAATTCCTGTCTGCTTAAAAACATTGAGTGATTTCTATTCCCTGCCGTGAATACTGACAAACAAGGTCCAAAAGTTCAGGAATTAGGAATGCCAAAGAACTAACAAAGGACGAAGGAAAATAGACGCAAAGAGCCTGTAGCAATGCCAGCTAAATTCCTTGTCTCAATCTAGGAATTGATTGATATGTGACACTTAATAGAAAAGTGGCCAATCCCAGGGAAATACAATCAGATTCCTTTGGACACATGAGGAGTATAAGAGAACAGCTGCAAGTACAGGTGTATAAGAAAAGCAGACTTTGTCATATGTCTGGATCTGAAGTGCTGCCTCAGGGTGACTGAAGCAGAACAGAGCAATAGGCTGGTAGAAGGAAAGAACTGGGAGTGTTTAAATCACTCTCACCACATGGAATCTGTGGCTTGCTTGTATAATTTGCTAAATGTTAGAAAACTTTGGTGTTGGGTAAGAGTTTTTCATTCGTTTAAGTCTGCTTTGAGGATTTCACATTTTATGGCAGAGATTAATAGCACTGACAAGATTATCTTTCAAGTTTATAAATGATAAGATTTTTGTCAAGAGAAGAAAGAGGAAAGAAAAACTTGATAAGAAATTGAGATCTAGATGGTAAGAAGTAGGAAAAACGTTACTGGTAAGAGGTAGGAAAAACGTTGTAGAAGGTTTTAGGGACAAGTCTTACCAATTGGTATTTAGTGCTTTAGCTTAATAGATTTAGTTTAAATTTAGAAAGCTCTTAATTTAAAGTATGTTAGAGATGCCACTGTTAACCTCATTGATTATAGGACTGTAGGTGTATGATTCCATTTGATAACATGTCAGGTAATTTGCTATGTTATTGTAACTCAATTAAAATAATTAACCATTAGATTCTATAACCAAGATACAGGACTAGCAAATGAACAACACTCTAGAGTCCTGGCTTCATTCCCAGCTCAATCAATATCTATTACAAATAAATAATCTCACCTGCCTATTTCATTTTCTCCATCTATAAATCAGAAATGCTTAGAGTTACTTAGTTAAGCCTTCAGAGCAAGTTGCAAAGATAAACAAGGTAACAGTTGTAAAGCTGTTTGTAAATCCTCAATCATAAATGCAAGGGTTATGATTATGTAAGTACTATTTAAGTCAACAACGTAAAATTATACTTAATTTTAAAATAACTGGGCAGATAGAACTGTTGATATAACACAAGTGCTCAATGGCTATTTATTTGTATATTTTCAAGATATATTTGAAAGACATAATTTGATTATGTCTTTGGAAAAAATGATTTCCATATGCCTGCACAAAGGGGAAAATTAGAGTAAACTTATCATTTGAAAGTTTGAGATCATTACCTGACATAAGAAAGTTGTTACCTAATACAAGTCAAAATCAAGGCAGAATTTAGCATTTGTCTGCATGACTAATGTTTAATCTCCCAAGAGTCTAAAAACAATTTTACTGTTCTCAGTCTGGAAAACTTCAACAATTCTTCAATCCAATATCTTTTACATTAGGGTTCCCAAATGTAAAATCCTTGATTTTTCACTTCAAGCCTTAAACCAAAATATCTCTTTGAATTCTCTTTTTATTTCTTTCTCATAATTAATTAGATAAATTTTAGTGATGTGGGATGAGGGACAGTTTGATCAACATACATGAAGTTTTAAGGTTTGAAAAGAGCATTGCCTTTATAAGTATTAGACGAGAGGAAAGACTTTGTGTGAAATGTTTACTAATTGAATTAAAAGATTTAGATAAAATAGATGTTCATAAAAGAGCATTTTTTATAATAGTGAAAAATTGCCACAAACTTAAATAGGTGATAAAGAGTACAAATGAATTTTGTTTTGTGCATATAAAGAATTACTGTGCAGCTTTTAATTGGATTTTATATAATTTTAATATTATGAAAAAATGCTTAAATATGTTGCTATGTAAAATATACAGGATAAAAACTGAAATACAGAATATCTATAATTGAAAAAAAAGAAAAAAAATGCTTATAAAATTGAAGAGCAACTGTGAGGAAAATATACCAAAATGGCAGTGAAATTATCCAAGACTTTTTAAATTTATATAGCCTTAGCTTCTTTTTTCAATTTTATTTTCAAACATTCTTCATTTCTTTAACTTCTTGAGGAAAATTCGTCAATTTGTGATATGTGAATTTTAATTAAATATTCTGTTTTACCTTTGTGATGACATGTTAACAATTTATATATATTCATTTGAAATGTCTTTAGCATTCATTCACTTAAAAGGTTTTAAATACCTCTCACTTCTGACCTTAGCTCCCACTTGACCACAACTAGCCTCACTTTTTCTAGAACAATCGTGCATGCTCTTGCCTCAGAACTTTTATAGGAACAGCTACCTCTTGCTGGAGTGCTTTTTCCCCCGTGGAGATTGCTATATTCATTATCTATTGCGTGGCAACCCATTACTCCATGATTTAATGACATAAAGAAACCAATGTTTATTATCAAATATCTCTGTGGATCAGAAATTCAGGAGTGGCTTCAATAGGTGGTTCTGGTTCAAACCTCTTCTGTGGTTGCATTCAAGATGATGGCCAGGATTACAGTTATCTGAAGCTTTAACGGAATTGGAGTTATTTCTAAGGTTGATCATGGCTGACAATTTGATTCTGAGGGTGGCCTCAGTGATTGCTAACATGAGTCTCTCTCCAGGACTCCTTTATTGTACTCACAACCTAGCAGCTGGCTTTTCCAGAATGAGGGATACAAGAAAGGGAAGTGGACTCCTCATTGCTGTTTATGACTCAGCCTCAGAAGTCCCACATGTCTGTCACACTCTGTTGGTGACTTAGACCAGTTTAAAATCAGTATAGGTCACTAGACCACTGGTATGCACTTAAACATGTGTGTGAATACCAGGAGGCAAAAATCTTCTAGGGATTATCTTGTAGGCTGGCTACCACACTTAACTCATGTCTTTTACGGTTCTATTCAAACGTTTCCTGATGAAAAACATCTCATCAAGTTGTATAACATAGCACTTTCCTGAACACCCTTCTATCTCAAGTTTTTGTTTTTCTTCATGTCTTTTTTCAACTGTGTCTGTTTAAATCTCCCAACTAGAACGTAAGCTCCACCTATACAGGGAGCTCTGTCTATCCTGGGTGCCTGGAATGATGCCTGACACATGGTTGGTGCCTAACAGGTAATTTTTAAAAAATGCTCTTAACTAATTATACTTATATTGGGGTTCTCCAAGAATAGGATACAAGGGTGAAGGAGACAATGAAAAAGTCTTTACCAATATATATAGAACTGATAGTATGGGCTTTATAGCACACACACACCATACAAACAGTTTTAAATTGATATCAAAATGACATAGAGATTACAAATCAGTCAAATTACCATTTACCTAAGATTATCATGCATATTTAAATTAGCATATACAGCTAGAGAACAAAATAGCAAAAAAAATTAAGAACCATAAAATAATTCTAATTATATAAATACTATACTAATATATTTTTTTATAAATATTAAGACAGTTCAGGTAATGTTTGTGTTTCCATTGCTTTTTCTCCTCATTCCTTGAGTCCTCCCCTGTGGTAAACTTGTTTTCAAATGACAGATAAAAATCCCAAGCCACACAAGTGAGTGTGCAAAAAATTTCATTTTGTTTTATCATGTAATATATATTTTGAGCTACTATTCTACCAAGGGAAAGAAACTATTTTTTAAACATAAATACATGGATGTGGCTATTGCATACATGCTTTTTAAAAAAGAACTGTATTTTATTTGATATTACTTTATGAAACATTTCTGCCGATATAAAAACTCTCCCTTGATTGTCAGAAAATTAATCTCAATTTAATGTTTTTTCTTTTTTTTTTCCCCAGTGGATGAGAACATTAGAATTAGTCCATTGAGAGTCACTTTTTTCTCAATCCCCTTGTTCTAGGGTAATGCTTAAATCATTGTTGATAGTGTGGTGTTAAGATACACAAGGAGTTTATCTAAAGCCAAGAAGTAGCCGGGGTGCACTTGTAGTCATCTTTCTACACAGCTTTCTTCTGAGAAATCTTACCTGTCATCTGCTCTCTGGTCATTGGTCCACACTGATATCCACTAAAACATTTTATTTTTCTCATTTGGTCTCTGCATAATGTTTGTGTCATCTTAGGTTTAAAAACAAGAGTTCTCATGGTGAGGTTGGTTCTTAGGTAGCCCTTCTGCGTAGAAAAATTTGGTTACTCTCTTGCTTTACCCGGATTATGTAATCTCCATCTATTTTGGGAAGCTGGAAAAAGTGTGCTCTGACCCATTACATAAACATCTTCACCAGTAGCCTTGGCTTTTACTGTCAGAAACAGATTTTGTGCTTTTAGAAATCCAGTTTCCAACCTCTATAATTAGCCAGACACTATCAAGGTAATTTAACATATTTCAAAGCATTCTCTTAATATCAACGTCATTACAGATTATGAGTGTTTCTGCAGAGTCCAACTCTTCTTCACCAATCTTCTCAAAGGTTTATGGCCACTGGTTTAAGATAACTTTGCTCTAATTCCAGTGTAAAAATTTTAATCAGTATATGGTGATGAGATATCTTTCACGTGGCTGCTTTGAAATTCTAGAAGGGCCTATACATGAATTAACATTCATTCTCTCCAGTTAAGTTATTGGCTTCTTTTCAGAATTGTTCTATGTATTTATGCATGGATGTCCATAGAAGAACATATATTATTATTATTCCATGGAGATATCTCAAAAATGACAGTAATATCAAAAATATCACAGTGTACACCTCCCATGTCAACTTTCATTGCGTCACTCTAAAGTATGTCTGGGAGAACTTTATAGCATAGTGTACTGGGATGAATAGTGTTTCCCTAAAACTCATGTTAATTGAGAACCTGTGAATGTGACCTTATTTGGAAATAGGATATTTGCATACGTGTAATCCACTTAAAATGAGGTCATACTGGATTAGCATGGGCCTGAAATCCAATGACTGGTGCCCTTATAAGAAGAGGAAAATGTGGATACAGAAGACACACACAAAGGGAAGACTGACTGCAAAGACAGAGGCCGAACGTGGAATGATGTAGCTACAAGCCCAGGATGCCATCAACCACCAGAAACTAGGAAGAGGGAGGGAGACATTCAAGCCTTCGGAGGAAGCCCAGCCCTGCTCACCTCTTGATTTGGGACTTCTAGACTCCAGAATTATGAGAGAACACATTGCTATTATGTTAGCACTCAGTTGTGCTATTTCAGTAGGGAAGCCCTAGGAAACAAATACCCACAGAGATTATGATTAGAAAACACTCTAACAACTAGACTGTCTCAGTAAAAATCTTGTCTCCCGTTATCATTCTCAATGATATTGGTTGAGTTATTTAATCTTTCTTCACCTCAGTTTCTACGGCTATAGATTTGGAGTAATTTCATAGGGATGTTGTAAGAATCTAATAAATTTATTTAAAGAGCTTGGGATGTAGTTACACCCGTGGCAAACACTGAAAATTGTTAATTATATACCGCATCGTCATAAATGCTAAAGGTATTCCAATCTGCTTTGTATTCCATGATTAACAGATATAACTTGTTTTGTGTTCTTCCGTATTAAAATCATGAAATAAACAATCCATGTTCATGGTATATATGTATGCTGTTTTTCTTAGAATGTATTACAGGAAGTAAAACTTCTGGCTCTCAAGGAATGCACAATTTAAGTTATAAAACAAAATGATTGAACCAATTCATATACACCCACTGTGTGAGAATTCCTCTCTCTATATTCCCTTACCAACAATACCTGACATTATAAAACTTCCTTAACTTTATCAACAGAAAGTATGAAAAATGGTAACATTATTATTTTAGAGTACATTTTATGTAAATTGTGCACTGTGACTTGCTAATTTTACTACTGTTTTTTACATGTTAGTAGACATCTTATAATTGGGTACTAATCTCTTTCTGTCATGTATATTAAACGATGTTATCCCCATCTATCTATCGTTTGTCTTTCACCTATTCTATGATGCCCTCTGTCACATTCTTTTACTTCAGATATAATCAAATGTATTAATTTTTATGTATATGCTTTTATATGTTTTGTATTGGAGACAATATTCTCTAACATTGTCTTCTGATAAATTTACTGATTTTTATTAAAACAAACATGGTCTAGTACACTTGGAATTTGTTTTTGTGAAAGGTGAGCGACAATGATTTAGCCTTACTTTTAAATGGACAGTAAATTATGCTAAATTAATTTATCAAACAATCCATCATTGTCTGCTGACTTTATATACCGATTTTGTCTTCTAAATTCCCATGTATAAAGAATGCTACTTGTAGTCTTCATTTATTGTGTTATATTGAATTTTTAACACCAATCCAATTTACTTATTACAGATTTATAATGTATTTGGATATCTGGAAGGAAAAAATTATCCTTTTTATATTTCTTTCAAAAATTTTCTTGACTGCTATGAATTTAATTTCTAAAAAAAAATAATATATGTATGCTTGGTGATTACATTGAATTTGTAGCTTAGTTTTGGCTTTACAACATAGATTATTCCTACTTAATTCCACAGCATACCTCTTTATGAAATATCTTTCAAAGTCTCCGATAAAGTTGTAACATTTTTTCCATTAAAGTCTTGCCCAGTGCAAGATCACAATAAAGACTTAATTCTAATTGCGCCTAGTAAAATCATTATGGAAAGGCAATTGATATTTTTTTATATTAAGAATAAAGAAAGATTTATTTGAGCATAGAGGTAGGAAGACAAGGTGACATTAGCTTTCCTTATAGCAACACTTCATACCAAAATAAAATGATGCAACAAATTTATGAAGCTTCAAGAAAAAAGAATGTCAATTTTTATATCCTGCCTAGTTTGTCTTCAAACACAAAGACCATAGGCAAGTGGTTGTAATTATGTAAGAATGTAGGATTTACAACCAATTGGAAGTTATAAATGTAAAATCAAAACAAATGTCCGACTCAAATCCTGTGCACCTAACATACTATAGTGAGCAAAATGAAAACCAAAATTGTTCAAATATGTAGAAATGATTGATGAAGTCATATCATAGGCTCATATGTGTCCTCCTGTTATTGGCTGTAATTTTAAGACTACAACCTTAACCCAGATAGTCTTGCTGCAGATACGAATGCACAAGTGACTTAAAAAGACTTTGCAGTTATGATGTTTCAGCCAAACTTCATATCCATAACTACAAATAACTCATGCAGCTCTCATTCTTCTTGGGAGAGTGGATTTTCTTGATCTATTAATAGGTTCTAAATAGCTTAACAAGTGTTCATATCAAATTATTCCTCTAATAAAGTCTAAACTAGAAAATAATAAGGTCATTTTATTCAGACAATTTCACAAATCAGACAATTGGGTTAATTTATGTAATAATAAGATAAAATAATATGTGAAGAATTATAATTCTTCCAGTAATAACTTGGTATAATAGGGAATTATGGAAGAACAACAACACAAAAATCCTAATCCAATTAAGGTTGTTTCTAAATATATTGTAAACTTTCTGTCAGTTTATGTGTGTATTATTTTTGTATCTTCTAAAGTTCCTAGCAATACACCTACATTGCAATTGAAATGTTTAATACATTTTGATTGAAACAGTATAAAAAGAAGATACTTTCAGTCTATAAAGTCAATGTACAAAAGAACTATCAACAAGGAAAATATAGGAGAATATCTCTGTGACCTTGACTTTATGAAGAACCTGATAATCATAATAAAAAGGACTGATAATTTAAAATGCATTCAAATTGAGAATCTTTCTCTTTTAATGCTTAAATCAAAATACACCATTGAAAAGAAAAATCCAAGCTATAAACTGGCAAATATCTTTAGAACATATACAACCAAACAAGTCTTATTACCTATAGTATGTAAGGAACTTCTACAAATAAATAAGAAAAAGATAAATAATCTAATAGAAAAATGACAAAAGATATCGAAGGCATTTTAAATCGAAGAAACATGAATGCACATAAACATAGGGACAGGCTCAACTTCCTCAGAAATCAGGTAAATGCAAACTAATATAATGAGATACCTTTTTTAATTTAATAAATAGGCAATAAGCAGGTAGTTTAACAATATCAATTACTCTAGAAGATATGAATCAGTAGTGACATTGCTGGCAGCGATGTGAATTGATACAACCACTTTGGGAAACAAGTTAACAGTAATTGCTAAGGCTGACATTTTATAACTAAAAATTTCACATCCACCTGTACTCCTATACCATAGAAAATACTGGCTGGTATGTTTCAGGCTTCATGAATAAGAATGTTCATAGGAGCACATTTGTAATAGCCACAAACTGGACATAATGCAAATGTCCATATGCAATATTAGTTAAAATTAAAAGTTAGATATAGTCTCACAATGGAATATTCATCAGTGAAAAATAAAATGCATATTTACATAAAATATTTTGTCACTTAAACAAAGAAATGTTTATAAAGGAAGAAATGAAGGCAGCATTTACTAGCCAAAATTTGAACACCTGTTTCACCTCAGACTTAACAAAGCAATTTTATTTTTTTTTTAATAAATGAGTACAACCCCACCTCCCAGCCGCAACACACACACACACACACACACACACACACACACACACACACACACACTTTTACAGAAATTGCTTCGGAATCACCACAGGTTTATTTATTCACAATTAAACTTAAATTTAAAAAGTGATTAGAGTATACATTTTGACAAAAGGGGTAATAGTTCCAGTAAACAAATAAAATATACACGTGAAAAGCCATATGAATATATATAGCCTCCATTTGAAATAGAGTCACAATGTTTGTATTCTTTCAGAATTTTTAACTTATAGAGTAGAAGGAGGCGTGTGCCTGTTATATTAAAAAGAGAATGTGTTTAAGAAACAATATTAACTAGAAAAAGCACTTCCCAGATGATTGCAAAGAAGATATCATTTTTAAAAGCATAAAACAACTACAACTAAAATATTACATACATTTAGACAGCCATACATATATGTAAACCCAATCATATGATTATGTTATAAGTGAAGGACAGGTGACCCAAGTTGGCAGCACAGGAAAATCCTAAACTCATTGTCACCCACAATCACACTGAGTCCACAGCTAAACATGAAACAATTCTCTCTGAAAGCAGACCTGAAAACTAACCAAACGGCTCCTTTCAAACAAACAGTGAAAGGGCCACACTGAGATGTGTAGGCAAAGCAGAGATGTGGTCATGCCAAAATCCCCACCCCTGGTACAGTGACCCACAAAAGATCTCACAAATCTCGAGCTTCTGCCCGAGGAATGGGGGGTTCGTGTCTCACATCAGGAACCTCAACCCTTGGGAGCTGCACTGATGCAACGAGCTCCCCAAATGACTGGCTTTGAAAACCAGTGGGGCTCACATCTAAGAGACACAAAAGGCTGTAAGGAACTTAGATACTTCTCTTAAATGGCTAACGCGCAGACTCATTCAATGCAGGGACCAGTGCAAAAGGAGAAGCTGGAAAAACACCTACACTACACCACTTAACAATAGCGATATGTTCTGAGAAATACATCTTTAGGCAACTTTGTCATTGTGAAACACCATAGAGTGTACTTACACACGCCTAGATGGTATGGCCTATTACACATCCAGGTCATAATCGTATAACCTATTTCTCTTATGATGTTGCAATGGCTATGACGTCACTAGGTGAAAGAAATTTTTCAGCTCCATTATAAGTTCCATTATAATTTCCTGGGACCACTATTGTATATTTGGTACCTTGTTGATCAAAACATCATTATGCAGTGTATAGCTATATATAAAGGAGATTAATTTGTGAATCCTAAAGCATCTGCCACAGGCCCTGTTGGGACTCTATAGGGATGGAGGCACTGGTGTACACCATTTCTGCACTCTCCCACAAGCAGGCGCAACCTGCCCTGTGCTCTCCCACAGCCTTGTGAAAGCCAGCTGGCATCATAAGAAACTACTATGAGCATTTATACACCAACAAATCAGACAACATAGAAAAAAAATCCTAGAAACATACAATCTTCTAAGACTGCATCAAGAAGAAATAGAAAAATCTGAATAGAGCAATTGCCAGCAAGATGGATGAATGAGTAATCAAAAGTCTCCCAACAAACAAAAGTCGAGGGCAGATGGCTTCACTGGTAAATTCTAACAAATATTTGTAAAAGATTTAATACCTATCCTTCTCAGACTCAATTTCTTTAACTGGAGCTTGGTGTTAGAAACCAAAATCTGGGCATTAGGTTTTCTCACTGCTATTGAGGTGTCATTATTTCTAGGCCCTTTCAGATGAGTTACACATATGTATACAAACCTGTGCACATACATATATCTACATGTACTTATATAAATAAGCATATCTATATTAAGCTAAACATGAGTTCATACTAATATGTCCAACCAACCTAAATCTATAATCCTTATTCCTTCATAAGCAAGGTATTTTTCTCTGACTTCATTCAAGCATTCACCTTTGTCTTTGTTGTTCTGAAGTTTTAATGTGATATTGCATAGGTTAATGATGATGACAACATTGATTATGATGATGATGATGAAATGGGTATTTATTCGGCTTGCTAGTCTCCAAACTTTTGGATCTGTGGTTTGGTGTCTGTCATTAATTTTGAAAAGTTCTTGACCATTTTTAATTTTTCCTTAAATATTTCTTCTGCTCATTTCTTTACCTCCTGGTATTTCAATTACACATTTGTTACTTTTTTTTTCTGAAATTGTCTCACTATTTTGGATGCTATTTAATGTTTCCTTTCATTCTTTTTTCTCTTTACATTTTCAGTTTGAGAAGTTTCTGTTTACCTATGTCCAAGCTCACTGATTTATTTGTCAGTCCTGCCAAATCAATTTATGGGCCGATTAAGCCATTCTTCATTTTATTACAGTGTTTTTGATTTCCAGGACTGTCTTTTGATTCTTTCTCATAATTTTGTTCTCTCACTTACATTACTGATATGTTCTTGCATGTTGTCTACATTTTCCATTACATCCCTTAAGATAGTAATTATAATTATTTTAAATTCCCTGCCTGATAGACTGTTGGTGGAAATATAAAGTAGTACAGTAGCTATGGAAAACAGAATGGAAGTTCCCCCCAAAATTAGAAATAGAACTACCCTATAATCCATCAATTCCACTTCTGGGTGTATATCTAAAACAATTGAAATCAAAATCTCAAAGAGATATCTGCACTCCCATGTTCATTACAGCATTAATCACAATAGCCAGTATATTAAAATAACCTAAGTGTTTATTGATGGATGAATGGATAAAGAAAATGTAGTACCTACATACAATAAAATATTATTTAGCCTTTAAAAAGCAGAAAATCCTGCCATTTACAATTTGGTTGAACTTGGAGTACATTGTGCTAAGTAAAATAAGTCAATAACAGAAGTGTAAATACTGTATGATTCTCCTTATATGAGGTACCTAAAATAATCAAACTCATAGAAGCAGACACAAGAAAAAGTAGTTGCCAGGAGTTAGGGGAGGAAGAAATAGGGAGTTGATGTTGAATGTGTATGAAAATTTAATTAAATTCTAGAGATCTGCTGCATAACATTGCACCTACAGTTAATAATACTGTAATTTACACTTTAATTTTTGTTAAGAGAATAGAGCTCATGTTAAGTGTTCTTATCACAATTTAAAATATATATATTCTGTGCCTGATAATTCCAACATTTGTATTAAATGTGAGTCTGTTTCTGAAGCTTGCTTTATCTCTTCAGTCTTGTTTTTTTGTTTGTTTGTTTCTCCATTCTCTCATCTCTTATAATTTTATGCTAAAAGACAGATATTTTGTATAGGGTAATAAGAACCGAGTTTAATAGTCCTTTAGACTGTAGATTTCTGTTATTCTTGGTAGGATTTGGGTTTTGCTTAATATTTGCTGTGGCTAAAAATGCCAAAGGGTTAAAATTTCTCTAGTGTCTTTGTGTTTATTTCCCTTACATTAGTTTGCTACTGTTGGACATTCTTAACGAAGTACATAGTTCCATCATGGACTGGTCACAATCAGTTTTCTGACTAGCCACTTAAAATAGCACTACTCAGCCTGATACCCAAGTATATATTTTCTATTACTACCTACATTTTGGAACATATGAAATGTGAATCTTCAGTCTAAACCTCTTTGTGTGTCCTTGCTCTCTGATTCAGATATAGCTTATCTTCCAAGCCATACATCTAGGCCTGAAAATGGTGATACTGTTCCAGAGTCAACACTAATCATTCTTTTGATATGTATTCTAAGATAATAACTGTCTCAAAACATTACATTTCCAAAAGAGATCCAAGATGGTGGAGTAGATAAAGACTGTGAGTGCTTCCTTCCATGAACACACTAAAATTACAACTAAATTATGAAACAGTCAACCAGGAGAATTATCTGAAGTCTAGCTGAATAGAAGTTTTATAACTAAGGATATAAAGTAAAAGCCACAACGAGATAGTAGGAAAGGCAGAGACATGAAACCAGCTAGCCCCAACCTTCTATTGAACTCAGACTGAGGTGTGTGGCCACAGAGTAAGGGCTGGAGGGCAGTTGCATTGTCCACTGTGGGGCTTCCTCCTCGCATGCAGCCGATAGGCAGGTGCCATTTTTGTGTGTGTGTGTTGAGCCCACCCCATAGGCCAAATCTGAATCCAATTGGTCTGGTGAGCTTCACTTCCAACACCCTGCTGACTCACTGAGACCCCACCCAACAACAGTGGCACTTTCTCTGCAAGCAGCTAACCCAGCCTGCACTCTTTCTTGGAAAACTATCAGCGTCTATGGGCCCCAGGTGGGTGGGATCTAGCCTCAGTGTGCTCTGAGACTCTTGATGAGTAGCTCCAGACTTAGCACTGGCACCAAACTAGAGTCCACATTAACCTGTTTGACCACAACTTTTCCAAAACTAGTAACTCCCTGAGACCCCACATCACTCAACCTGCTTACCGTAAGAGGCTTTATCGGTGCTGAAGGGAATCAGCAGGTGGCAGCAGGCCTTGGGGTGTCCTGACATTTTGTGGAGCTATCCCAGGTCTGGTACTGGTGGCAGCCATCTTCGGTTCATAGCATAGCCTCTCCCACATGCCTTCAGGGTTAGCACAGGCAGAGAATAACTGTGGATCACTTTGTAGCTCCTACCATGTAGTCCCTGATAGTGACAGGCAGCGGGTGACCTGGTCTTTCACCAGAGACCCTTGCAGGAAGCCCCAGAACCAACATACTTGGAGGTTGGCTCAGACTACAGCAATGCACTGCTCAATTAGCCCCACAAGCTGCACACCCAAACGACAGTCTCAACAGGCACCAGCGCCCACTGCAGTAAATCCCACTCAGTGGGGTAAGGCTCCCCACACACATAGCAGCCTATAAGCAGTGGACCTGGCAAAACCCCACAGCTAATCACTCTACTGATTAGGGTCAATCCCTAATTGGGATTGGGTCAATCCCACCTCCTATCATACCAATAGCAATCAAGGCTCAACTATAATAGGAGGGCACAAACAACCCACACATGGAACACTCAGGGAGCACCTGGAGCAGGCAAAGAGACTGTGCCAAGTCCCCTCAGGTCACTTGGCCAAGACTGAGAGACATAGCAGATCTACCTGACATAGAAAACAAAACAAAACAAAACAAAAAAAAACAGAGAGGCAGACAAAATAAGGAAACAAAGAACAAGACAAAACTCCAGAAAAAGAACTAAACAAAATGGAGGCAAGCAACCTATCAGAGTTCAAAACAATGGTTGTAAGGATGCCCACGGAATGTAGTGAGAACTTCAACAGAGAGATAGCAAGCATTAAAAAAAAAAGGATACATAAACCATAAAAAAAAAAGTCAGAAGTGAAGAATACAATAACTGAAATGAAGAATGCACTAGAAGGAGTTACCAGCAAACTAGATGAAGCAGAGAATCAGATCAGCAATTTGGAAGACAAGATAGCATAAAACATCCAATCAAAACAGCAAAAAAGAAAAAAAAGAATCCTTAAAAAATGAGGAGAGTTTAAGAGACCTCTGGGACAACATCAACCATAATAGCATTATAGGGGTACCAGAAGGAAAAGAGAAAAAGCAAGGGATTGAGAACATTTTTGAAGAAATAATGACTGAAAACTTTTCTAACTTGGTGAAGGAAATAGATATACAAGTCCAGGAAGTGCAGAGAGTCCCAAACAGTAGGAACCCAAACAGGCTGTGGGGACAGAGCCCCAGAGAGCAGTTTCCAGGTTCTCGGCCTCACGTGGAGGGGTGCTGGCTCAGGTTGTAGATGGCCATCAGCTGTGGCTAGTTGGCCGTCAGCTCTAACCAGTGAGCCATTGGCCACTAATATAACTGCTGTGGCTACGCTAGCAGAAAATGGGGGCTAGCACGAAGATGGTGGCTGAGCCTGCAAATGGAGCAGTGAGGGTTGCAGACAGCGTGGATCCAGCCTCCAGTGAGACCAAAGTGGTATGACTCCCCTACCTATGGCTCCGTGGGTGTTCCTTTTTGGCCTCACCATATCCTGCGTTCTTATGTGGGGAGCGGGAGCAAAGACCCCGCATGACACATGGCACAGCAAGCAGGGTACGGTGCCGGCCAAAGCTCCCCAAAAGGTGGTGAAGCAGTTTGTGCTTATGAACACTCAGTCACAGGAAGACTGGGAGGAGCAGCTGCCGGAGAGCTGGATCCCCGTGGAGGGGTGGGAAGAGGTGGAAGTTTCCCCAACCAGCAGAGGCCAGAGAAAGCGAAGGTTGTTATGGGCTGGGAAGTTCTTGCTGAGGCAGCCCGAATGCAGGACTTGTAGTCCCAGGAGGAAACGCTTGCTGAGTCCTCCATGGGAGATGAGGGTGAGGTCAAGGTCATCCCTCAACCCCAGGATAGCCCTGGCGAATGACTGTGGACTATGGGGAATTGACTTACATCCCTAATTTAATGGACAGTTTGACTGTTTACTTGGGAACATACCACCATGTAGTGGAACTGGTGGATGTTTGCTTTTGTGTCTCGACCAGCTGCCATCAAGAAAATGTGAGAAACCCTGGTGGTACCCTGAGAGGCCCAGAGAGTGGCAGTGCCCTGAGAGCCCTGGCTGAGTCCAGGAAGTCTGGCTGTGACCAGAGAGAGTGGCAGTGCCCTGAGAGGCCCTGGCTGAGTCCAGGAAGTCTGGCTGTGCCCAGAGAGAGTGGCAGTGCCCTGAGAGGCCCTGGCTGTGCCCGGGGAGACTAGTGGTACCCTAAGAAACCCAGGAAGTCAGGCTGTGCCCAGAAGTACTGGTAGTGCCCTGAGAAATTCTGACTGTGCCCAGAGAGAGTGGCAGTGCCCTGAGAGCCCTGGCTGTGTCCCCGATACTGCATCCACCTCCAGGCTCCTCGCACAGGGACCCTCGCGGAAGACACTTGTTGCGTAGATTGTGAGGCGAGACCCTGTAGGTGTGGAGTGTGGGGACAGAACCACAGAGAGCAGTTTCCAGGCTCTCGGCCTCACGTGGAGGGGTGCTGGCTCAGGTATTAGATGGCCATCAGCTGTGGCTAGTTGGCAATCAGCTGTAACTAGTGAGCCATTGGCCACTAATATAACTGTCGTGGCTACACTAGCAGAAAATGGGGGCTAGCAAGAAGATGGTGGCTGAGCCTGCAAGCGGAGCAGTGAGGGTTGTGGACAGTGTGGATCCAGACTCCAGGAGACTATAGCGGTATGACTCCACTACCTATGGCTCCGTGGGAGTTCCTTTTTGGCCTCACCATGTCCTGTGTTCTTATGTGGGGAGTGGGAGCAGAGACCAAGCAGGCTGCCCCGCACGACACATGGCGCAGCAAGCAGGGTCTCCCGCACAACACAGGCCTACACCCAGACACATTATAATTAGAATGGCAAAGGGTGAAGACAACCGGAGAATCCTAAAAGCATGAGGAATACAACTAGTAACTTATAAGGGAGCTCCCATGAGATTGTCAGCTGATTTCTCAACAGAAATTTTGCCGTACAGAAGGACTGGCGGGAAATATTCCAAGTGATGAAAAGCAAGGACCTATAACCACAATTATTCTACCCAGCAAAGCTATCATTTAAAATTGCAGGACATAAAGAGCTCCCCAGACAAAAGTTCATCACCAACAAACCAGTATTACAAGGAATGTTAGAGGGACTACTTTAACATAAAAAAAAAAAACAAAAATCAAAATTATGAATAATAATGTGGCAACAGCTACATATCTATCAACAAATACTTTAAATATAAATGGATTAAATGCTCCAACCAGAAGACCATAGGAGGGCTGAATGATAAGCAAACAAACACATAATGCTGCCTACAAGATATACCCTTATTTTTTTTTAAAGATATTCACTTCTTTTTAACAAAATTAATTTTCTTTTTAACAAAATTCTTTTTAACAAAATTTTTAAAGATATTCACTTTTTTAAACAAAATTAAAAAAAGATATTTCATGAAAATGGAATAAAAACACACACAAAACAAAACAAAAACTGGGCTAACAATACTTATACCAGACAAAATAGACTTTGAAAGAAAGCCTATAAACAAGAGACAAAGAAGGACACAGTAATCCCACTTCAGGGTATTTATCCAAAGAAGCCCAGACACTACTTCAAGGGGACCTGTGCATCCATATATTCATGGAAGCACTGTTTACAGTGGCCAAGATGTGGAGGCAGCCTGGGTGTCTGTCAATGGAAGAACGGATAAAGAGGAGATGATACATATATACAAAGGAATATTGCTCGGCCATGGAAGGGAATGGGTTCTTGCCATCTGTGACAGCATGGATGGACCTGGAGGGTATTGTGCTGAGTGGAGTATGTCAGACAGAGAAAGACAGATGCATGTGATTTCACTTATATGTGGAATCCAAAGAACAAAATAAACAAACGAAACAGAAACAAACTCATAGATACAGAGAACATATTGAAGGTTGACACATGGGAGAGGGGTTGGGGTTGAATGAAAAAGGCAAAGGGATTAAGAAGTACCAATTGGTTGTTACACAGTAATTGTGGGGGTGATACCAGTACAAACTGGTAGTTACAAAATGGCCATGAGGATGTAAAGTAAAGCACAAGGAATATAGTCAATAATATGATAATAACTATGTATAGTGCCAGGTGGGTACTAGATTACTCAGGGAATCATTTCTTAAATTATACAAATGTCTAAAGAATATGCTGTACACCTGAAATTGATATAAAATAATATTGAATGTCAATTGTAATTGAAAAACTTTTAAACGGGGAAAATAGCTGAAAGGGAATAAGAGTTCCAAATTTCCAAGTAGAAAACAAATAAGTCATGGGGATGTAATTTACAACATGGGGAATATAGTCAATAATATTGTGAAAGCATGGTATGGTGTCAGATGGTTGCTGGGCTTATCATGGCGATTACTTCTTTAGGTGTATAAATATTGAATAACTATGGTGTACACCTAAAACTAATGTAATATTGTACGTTAGCTATATTTTTTAATAATTTTTGTTAAAGTAAGTGTAATATAAAGAAAAAAGCTAATGGAAAAGTAGCGGGGCAATTTGTGTCACAAACCTTCAAATTGTACATTAAAACTTTAATATAAAAATTAGAAAAAAAATTAAATTTCTAAAATGAACAGGTTTTTCTATGGCTAAATGGGAAATTGGTGATATCATTTCATTGATAAGACTCATTGTTATGTTTAACATACTTAATATTTAAAATTAAGAGTATAAGTGGAGGCATAAGTTTTATCAACAGTTAAAATATATGTTGAATTTAAATCACTTACGATACTATATAAAACTTTAAGCTCTTAGATTCATTAACATACTTATTAACTATTATTAGTAAATATTATTAATCAATATTCTTCTTGCCTGTATAACTTAAGAACCTTATTAGTATATCTTCCTTGATAGGAATTATCAAACAGTTTCAATATTCTCTAAAATTTTTTATAATGCCATTGTATATCATTAAAAACAATATAAGTAATGAAGTAAGTAAAAATATTCTAAACTAAAAATGTCTGGTAGAGTCTGGAATATTTCCCAGAAAGAATCCATTGAATGCAGGTTACCATGGTGATTAGCAAAAATGTGGAATGAAGTTCATTTCATGATAATTGCTACATATTTGGAGCTGAAGTGCATCTTTCAGTTTCAGTCTTACACTTTGAGACCATAATAATAACTCTGAAATCTGAGTTGTAAATTTAAACCTATAATATTGTGCAGGGACATATCTAATTCTGTGAAGATTCATTTTTTTTGTGGTGACCAACATGGTGATATTTAAGAATTTATGCATATTTATTGGCATTTCTATATACAGTTAATTGAGATTATGTTTGATTGATTCTTTAAAAAATAGAATTTACAATGTCCACAAAGCAAGTTAAAGATAAAAGAAAAGCATTTTATTTTAAAATCCTCTCCCTTCAGGAAGAATTTTTAAGGCAGCTAAATACTCCTATGCTGTAATTATTTCTGAAGTTCATGGTCTACTGCCAACTTTTGTGAATTAATAATAAGTTTTGAAAAATGATGCCAAATTCAGAAAGTTGGTGATTTGAAAAGCTGTTTTAACTCTTTTAGGGCTAAGTGAAAATTAAATATAAAATGTAGCAAATTGCTAAGTGTTAGTATGCAGTCTTGCAATTCTATAAATAAACCTAATAAAAAATTCTTAATGTTAGATACATAATAACTAGATCAAATTTGCTTTATTGTATACTGCTACTTCAAGTTTATGTAATGATTTGATTTTAGAATACTGTCTATTCTTTCTTAATTCTTACAATCCTCTGAAGAAAAATAATATTAAAATGAAAATGATAACATTCATTGAGGACTTACAATGTCACAAAAACTACTCTACATGTAGTCATTTAAGTCTTACAATAATAGTAAGAAATAGATGAGGATGATGATGATGATGATGGTGATGATGATAATGATAATGATTGTCTTCATTTTACGGACAATGAAACCAAGGCACAGAGAAATGAAGCAATTTGCTTGATGTCACACAGTTAGTTAGAGCAGAATTACATTCAGAGAGGCTGGCTCTAGCATCTATACTCTTAACCATATAATTTTATACTGCTGATCTGAATTATGTTTATTCTCAATTAATAGAACCCAAACTAAAGGCTCAAAGAAGCCAAATACTGCCGATGGTACACAGTTATCAAATGGCAGAAGTGGTACTGAAGTTTGTTTTCTGATTCAAAATCTAGGAAGCACTCCATCACAGTTCGTGATTGCCTTTGACTTGAACATAAGTTGGTATTCTTTTCTCCCTGGCCAGTTGGGAATGAAACAAGTTTAGTTTAAACTGCTTATTACAGTTATAGACTGGACTCCCTACATCTTATGTATATTTGCCCTTTCCATATAGCACTGATACATAAGAATTAAACCACAAATGAGTAGTTTGCCATTACTAACAACCAGTTTACGACTTAGCATTTTTTTTTTTTTGAAAATTTTCGTTGAAAGGAAAAAAATGACTATTCGCTATTAAGAAACCTATGGAATTAGCCTTTACATGTTATAAGACATTTTTAGTCTGATTACAATAGTCCTTTTAAAATTAAGAAAAATAAAGGGGAAGTGTAGCAGTGGATGGCTGAGAAATAAACTTTCTCATGTGATTAGCAGAAGAGGAAGGAAGGGACAATATTAGAATACCTAAATTTGGTCTCTAATAAATACTATAGAAGTAACCCTACCCGTGAAATGCTTCAAAAGTCTGGCATTATGTGTGTGTGTGTGTGTGTGTGTGTGTGTGTGTGTGTGTGTGTGTGTGTGTAAAATAGGAGCAATTGAAATTGAACTCCAAATTAAAAAAAAAAAAAAAGACAAACGAAAAAATAAATGCCTTCACCTCGTATCAATCTAGTAGGACAATCTGCTATAGAAAAACGCTACTACGTGTGTCTGACAAGCAAAGGAAAGCACTCAGTAGTAGGAGAACCAGAGGAACCGAACTGCTGGCTGTGACTTGCAGACATAGCTCGTAGAAATACTTTAAATACATAGTATTTAAGAAGAGAATTTCCATGTTGTTTTAAAATTTAGGTTTAAATAAATAACAATCAGATACAACTAATATTTTCTGACTCTGCAATGATGTCCATGACATTAAAAGAAGAAAAACTATTAAAATAACATCCCTTATAAGTGCCCTGTCAGGGATGGCATATTCAGCATTCATTTAAGGATAACTGTTTACTCTCTGTTTGTAATTATATTTGCATATATACTTGCAGCATAATTATGGAGCCATATTTATGAAGGAAATTAGTGTATTAGAACAAAATATAGTGAACGTCTTTTTACTGATATTAAATATTTTTTATTAAATTACAGCAACATACATAATAGTGGTGAATTTTGATAACGCAAATTAAACACTAAGTTGCAAAATCCTTAATCTTTACAGTGAAATGATTGCAAATGGGAACTCTTTTTAGTGCTTACATAATAAATAGTTTACCTTTGAGAGTGCTATGATTATCTTATCATTAATGAAGTAATAGACTAGCTAGGTACTAAGTGTCAAAGGTTATGAAACATTTTACAATTTAGTCCTCACTGATATAGAAGGATCAAAACCCCCAAATGAGAAATTTGTCATTAACAAGTAGTTTGCCACTAAACTCTCTCTTTTTGTTTAATTTTGGTTTATTATGCTTATGAAACCCTTATTGAGTATTTTAATTAGTTAAATTATAAAGATTCTTTAGAAAAGAATGATTGATATGAAAATGTTTCTATTTTTATCGTGCCCATTTAGCAAACATATATTGACTCTTATGGTTCGGGAAGTATGGAACGCACTTGATATTGTCCGAGAAAATGATACAGACTATTGTTACTCCTCAAATTTGACAATGATATTTTAATATCTATAATTCCCCACAGAACATTAAAATAAAACTGAACATATTAAGGGATGACTTGAAATAGTTAATGATTAAATAAATACAGAACAGAAGTTATAAAGTTATCAAGGCTAATTACCCTACTAAAATAAAGCAGGCATTATTATATCCCTCATTCTATTATTAATGTATCTAGATGAAGTTGCACATTTTTTTTCACAGCACAGGAGTTATTGCTGATGTCGCAGATAATAAAGTACAACAAATCGATGTCAGATTGTGGATAGTGGGAGGTAGCCAATCTCACCCATCAGCTGGATGAGTCATTACCACACATTCATCTCACAAAGCAGTGGTTCAAATTAGTGCCTCATCAAAATCACCAGTGAGTACATATCAGAGGCCTACTATTCATCGGAACAGAAACTCCAAGTGTTAAATTGGCAAATGCCAAGTATATGTTAGTAATTGAGATCGATTCAAAAGAAAACTGATATCTTTTCAGAGCATAAATAATTTAGTTGGCAGAAAGAAGACGTTCATGGAACATTCAAAGCAAACAACATCCAAATTACTAGAAAAATATAGTACATACTAAATGATTCTCTTTCTTCTATAAGACTTTTCTTAAAAATCACCTCTGTTAAGTGGTCCTGACTTCTCTAAACAAATTAATCATTTCTTCCACTAGGAATATGTTTATTAAACATTTCTCAGTATCTATGTCAATGTTCTATTTTTTGTAATGTCTATACTCAGCAAGAATTTGAGAATGTCAAACACAGTAATGTTGTCATACTCATCTTTGTGTGTCCTAGTACATCGCCTGCAGGAAATATGTAGTTGTTTATCAAATGAACACATTCACAAGAAGCTCTAATGGTCCTTGATTATTGGGCAAAGATCATTATCTTGCCTCTATTTGGTCCCAGAAGGCACTTACTCTGGTGTTGTCTGTTGGAGACTCAGAGCAGAAGTAGGGGCATTTAAGTACCTTTCACACAAGTTGTCACACCTTCTGGACACCATGCACACAGGTACACAGAAAGAGGACACATAGAAGTATTGTGATTGGAGAGGCATATGCTGATGTGGGAGTAGAAGATTACTTCAAGAGGAGATGCTGATAGTTTATCTTTGTTTTCTGATTTCTGTCTAGATGAAAGATTTGCATGTTTATGCTTTCTCAAAAGACAAAGTAAGGTGGCATATGTCTCCATTCACTGCGGATTTATGGATTAAATTTTATTTTCTGCCGTGATTCAGATAGTTACATTTTTCCCTTTCTGTGATTTCAGTCTAAGCTGTGATAACAGGAAGCATTTTGATTCTATCCCACCAAGGTCCACCCCTCCACAGCTAGCTGCTGATTGCTCGGAAAAGTAATGGTTTGGGGCACAGGGGTCACATACACCTCTACTACCGAGTTCCCGACACCAGATCTTTCATCTCTAGAGATTCATTATCATGATTGAATGATTTTGTCTATTTTTTAAAAATATAACTACTCAGTAGAGAGGAATTCTTACTGTGAAAGAATTGATCAGATCACGTCTTTCTAGATTGAAGGAACCTTAAAACTTCCTTAAAGGACATGTCACTAGAGACATGCATGAATGATGCACTTTGGCATTGTCTTCCTGTCCTCATTCTGATTAACTATGGCATTTGGTTATTTTTAAAACATCATTAAGAAGAGGGGATCAGTGTGATCCCTTTTTAGTATATTCTTTTATACTTACCATAGGAAGTGGCATAGCATTACACTAACCAAAACTATTTAATAATTACCTTTCCATCAAATAATTAATAAAATATTTGCCCTTTCTCTTTCAAATATTATTTTCCTTAAAACGGTTATTGTAACAGACATGAAATTCTGATATTTTCGTCAAGAACGTGCTTTAATTTAAAAACTCCAGAATTTGGATGCTTCATTTACCAACTATTCAAAAATTATGCTGAGTTGACACTTGCTTAGCAGCCTAGATTCAGTGGCACTATTGGAGAACCACTTAGCTAATTTAGAAAGTTTTACAGTCTAATTCAACATGCTATTTAAACAATATAGACGATTTTCAGAAAAAGAAAATATGAAGATCTGAATTTGTATCACACTAAATTATGCTAAATATTGATATAATGCCATATAAACAGAAAGACTTACGCTTTTTTTCTTGTAAACCCTCATGAGAGTCGATATTATCTGTCATTTCTTTTTTTCTTTTTTTTGAGCTATTTTCAACTTATGTTCTTCTTGGCTATGAAGTAAAGGCTAACAAGCACTTTCTGGTTCCAGAAGTGTTGAAATGTATTCCTTCTGTTTTGGGTTATTTTCAGAAATGCTTCCTTAAAGCCTTCATTTTCACAGAGATTGATAGTAAAAAAAAAAAAAAAAAAAAAAAAAAAAACAAGGACTACACAGACTAACAACATAATTTTCATGGATGATAGATATTTGGATTGGGAAATCAATTTCAAACCACTGCAAAATTTAAAATATATATGTATTTTTTATGTGTGGTCTTATAAATGTTTTGTCAATTATTGCTTATCTTACCATTAATATGGACTTTGGTAGGTCAAGTAATTTAAACTATACATCTAGATATAGATAGACATAGATATAGATATAAATATAGATAGATAGATAAATAGACAGACAGACAGACAGACAGATAGATAGATAGAGCTATATATAGACATATATTTGTCTTTTGAATACCCAAAGGTCTATTGGCAGTGTTGTAGATGGCCAATTAGCAGAAGAAAAAAGATAACTATTTTCTAAATAGAAGCGATAACTAAGTAAATCACTTTTCTAGTTACTTTTTTAAAAAAATGTATTTATGTTTACAACATTTAAAATAGGATGATACTATGTACAGGTAACTGTTCTAGTTCTTGAGGAGAATGCAGTGAACAAAACATAAAAAAGTGCCTATTCTTATACTTACATTCCTAATGGGGAGGGGTGATATAAGTAAATAAAATTAGATAAATAGTTATAGAAAAAATGCAGCACAGAAAGGGAATGACAATTAATTTTTTAAAAAGTTAGCCAGGGTATATAAACTAGATGTTAGTTAAAATATTTTGCTGATACTCTGTGTGGCTTTTTCAGAGTTTTAGTGATCGAGCTGAGACAGCATATGTCTTTTTATAGACTCCATAAACTCCAATGATGATTCTGAAACAGGATCTTTACAGTTTACCAGAGTCACCTTATTAAATAGCTATGAAAACACTTCAGGGCACTAATAATGTGATTTTTCCGATCCTAGAGATGACATTAACCACTAAAAAAATTGCATTTTTTTATTCAGCGGAATCAAGAAAATTTGTCAAGACTGGTTGTATGGAGGGCGGGGGAAATATAAAATGTTTTATTTTTTGATATATCGAGGTTAGAATCTGATACTTGATTAACCATTTGATCCCATCAAAAGTAATAATTTTTCATAGGCAGTAAGATTAATCATGGGTTTCTGTTGCATTTTGAAACCTAGCTCAATAATGATGGAGTAATATTAGTGGGGTAAAAAAAAATCCCTGTTTTGAAATAGAAAATTTTATGAGATAACAGATTTATAAGCTGAAAACATAATAATAATAAACTTACAAAGATGAAAGACTCAGAACAGTGCCATGATGCATTTAATAGCAAAATCTATGAAAACAAATTATTTTGTAATTTAATGTTTGGCAAAAAAAAAAAAAAATCAGAAAACATTAAAATGCTTGTTTAATTTTTATTTGTAGTGTAAAACAAGTTTATTTTAAATTGTAGTCTTATCCCTTTCTTTTAGTGTTATTGGCTGAGAGAAAAGCTTAAAACCAAGGTCCACATAAAATTATCTTTTAATCTCAGATAACAAGTTATTTGAGTTAACTACAAATAATAACAATTATATTTCACATTTATAGAAGGGATACTATGTGATAGATATAATCGTATTTGATTTTTACAGAAACCTTGTGTGGTAATTATTGTTATATTAATGAAGAAATTGAGGCTCAGAGATATTGTTAGTTAAACAAGCAGTAAAAGACAGAGATATGAATCAAGTATACCTAGAGTCCATATTGTTAAAATACATCTGTTTGACTCTTTTAAGTAATATCCTTTTTGTAATGCTATCACAATATTATTCACCATATTCTCCATGGTGTACATTATATCCCCATGACTTATTTGCTTTATACTGGAAATTTGTACTTCTTTCCCCTTCACCTTTCCCCCCTTTTAAATTGTTTCAATTACAGTTGACATTTAATATTATTTTATATTAATTTAGGTGCACAGCATACTGGTTAGACATTTATAAAATTTAAGAAGTGATCACTCTGATAAGTCTAGGACCCACGTGGCACTATACAGAGTTATTATGATATTGTTGACTGGTATTCCCTACACTTTACATCCCCATGACTATTTTTAACTACTGATGTGTACTTTTTAATGTCTTCACATTTTTCACCCTATCCCCCAACCTCACTTCCATTTATCACCCCAATAAATTAATATCCATCTGACACTACAGTTATTACAATATTATTGACTATATTTTTAATACTATACCCTGCATCCCCATGACTACTTTTTAACAACAAATTTGTATTTCTTTCTTTTTTTTAGAGAAGCTGTTATTTTTATTTTTATTTAGTTAATTAGTTAATTAACATTATTATTTTGTAAGGAGGGCACATCTCACAGTGCCCCATGTAGGGATCAAACCAGCAACCTTGCTATCAGCACCATGCTCTAACCAACTGAGTTAACCAGCTGCCCCCAATTTGTATTTCTTAATCCCTTCCCCTTTTTAACTCATTCCCAATGCCCCTCCCATCTGGCAACAATCAAAATGTTCTCTGTATCTATGAGTTTGTTTGTTTATTTGTTCTATGTATCCCACATATAAGCAAAATCACATTCATCTTTCTCTGTTTGACATAATTCACTCAGCACAATTCCATTCAGGTCCATCCATGCAACCGCAGATGGAGAGAACCCATTTCCTTACCTGGCCACGCAATAGTTCATTGTATATACCAGGTTGGACAATTAAGTTCACAAACTTGTTGCAAAGATGTTACTAACCTTTTTTGATATGAGAAGGAGGGATTATTTATCATGAATTTGTACCAACTAGACAAACAGTTAACCAAGTTTACTATTTGGAAGTGCCGAAAAGGCTGTGTGAAAAAGTTAGACGAAAACGACCTGAACTTTTCGCCAACAAATCATGGCTCTTGCATCACAACAATGCACCGGCTCTCATGGCACTGTCTGTGAGGGAGTTTTTAGCCAGTAAACAAATAACTGTATTGGAACACCCTCCCTACTCACCTGGTCTGGCCCCCAATGACTTCTTTCTTTACCCAAAGATAAAGGAAATATTGAAACAAAGACATTTTGATGATATTCAGGACATCAAGGGTAATACAACAACAGCTCTGATGGCCATTCCAGAAAAAGACTTCCAAAATTGCTTTGAAGAGTGGACTAGTCGCTGGCATAGGTGTGTAGCTTCCCAAGAGCAGTATTTACAAAGTGACCATAGTGATATGCAGCACTTTTTCTAAGATGAGTTTACAAACTCAATTGTCAGATCTCGTATGAATCTAAGAAAGAAAGTGTTGGGAAAATGAAAATTTCTTATGGGAAAGAGTAGAACATGTAAAGCCGACCACATTGTGAAAGGTTTTACATATACTATTGTGGAATTAAAAAAATGCCAGTGGCTGTGTGTAAACATTAAAAGATCTCAAATAGTGAAGTTAATAACAAATATATTTGACAGCGATGTGGAAAATAAATTGAGGGAGAGAAACCCCATGAACATGGAAAATAATGAGCAACTGAATTAAGATATTGACAATTGGGATAGGGTAGTGAGAGAACTTTCAACAGCTGATAGGAGGAAGGAACAATTTGACTTAGAAAAAAAAAAAAAAAGGCTGATGGATAACCCCAAACAGAAGGAGGATGTAGGATTGAAGAACAGATTTTTGTTTAATTAAAGTTTATTGGGGTTTTAGTAAAGTTACATAGGTTTCAGGTGTACAATTCTGTAATACATCATCTACATATCACATTGTGTGTTCACCACCCAGAGTGAGGAGGTGGTAGATGAGGGATCAAATGTATGAAGAGATTTTAAGAGGGCAAAACTTTTGCATACTTTTGTGCTAAAATGCAAGAAGTGCTGAAAAGACGCTGCTATGGATTTGGCACATCTTAGGTCAGATCGTGACTCTACTTTCCAAACCGTATGATCATGTGCAAAATACTTCAATTCTACAAGCCAAAGTTTCTTTACCCCTTCTTTCTTATGCCCTCCAGTCAGTCCCAGCTATCACTTCTATTTCTTAAAAAGAGTTTTGAATCTGTAACTTACTAGCTTTTTTATCCCTTGATTACATCTCATTTGACCAGCAGAATCCTCTTAACCAGTTTTTTTGGCCTCGAACCCCTCTTCTTTTAGTCCATCTTCTATATTCCATCTTTCAAAACAAACAAAAAAAGATAACAGTTTTCTTTAAAGAACGCAGTGTAGACAATGCATAAAAGGAGACAAGACTTGTCCAGGGAGATTAGTTGGGATTATTACAGTATTCTAGAAGTAGCTTGATAATTCAGAAGTGATAGATTAGAGAGGCAGCAATAGAAGTGCACAATGTGGATGGATTTGGAAGACTCTGTTCTGGGTAGTATGGGGATAGAAGTTGAACTGTGAAAAGGAAAGAGATATTTTGCTTGTAAGGGGCATTGGTGATGTAAGAAAAGAGTGCATTTAGTTGTGAAGTCCATCAGTGCTCAACAGTGCCATATTGGTCTGAGACAAAAGCAAAAATGTGCCCCCTTAATACGCTTATCAATATATCCTCCCATATTTTGAACCAAGTGTTAAAAGTTAATACTGGTTTCACAATAAAGTATGGCTACATATAAAGCTCCAGACTGTCCAGTTTGGTTACACATCATTGTGAATCCTTGTAAATCCAGCCTGCACAGGAACCTGGGAGCTGCGGGCTCCTAGGAAGACTGTTGTTTTTCTTGCACAATAACACAGAGTCATAAAACAAACAGTAGCTTTGTTTAAAATTTTGCTGTTTTCTTTATCATGCATTTTAAGTAGTACATTGAAATATTATTTATATTGATTACTGAGTTTATTAACATCCCTTTAAATCTTTCACTTGAATTGAGTACCATACTCACCTCATTTTAATTGGAAATCCTAATCTAAAAGCAAGGACGTCTGGTCTGGCTATTGCAGTTAATAGTGGAAATAGTGGGATTAGGACTATTCATGACAATTTAGGAAGTATGCAAAGGGCACAGCATCCTTAGGAAAGAGCTGTAAATAGTAATGAGGTAGCAAACAGGAAAGCATATATTAAAGGGACATTCATTTATTCATTTAAACAGAAAACATTTAAATATTCAAAACACTAACTTGAATTTTAAAACCTCCATATTTCCTATACGACACAGTTCGTTTTCTAAAGAGTCTGTGGTCTATTTTTGCTTCCACACTTCATAGGTAAGAAATCATACTTACATGACTTTAGAAACCTCAAGGTATAACTTATTCTCAACGGAAAAGGAGGGCTGACTTTTAATGTAAATTAATTAGCACTTAGACTAAGTGGGTGGGAGGCTATAAATCAATACCATTTTATTACTAATTTTGAGTCATGTCAATAAAATTTATTCTATGACAGAGGGAGGTGCTTGATTGTTTCTTTGACCCACAAGAACATAGTAATTGTGAATATGCATCTTTTGTTAGCAACTTCTTTTATAGGTCATGAAGCCTAAAAGTATCAAGCATGTTTACTGACGTCTTTTTAACAGTATTTTGAAGGGTTTATCTTTATTTTGCTTATGTGTACTAATTATTTCACTAGAATATTTCACTAGAATTATTTCACCAGTATATTACAAGTCAAACTTAGAATCGTGGATTTGCTACTTTCTGATTCTCATTCTGAGCTGCTACTCTAAATAGGGACATAATCTGTGTAGAGAAAGTTACAAATTTCAGGAACAAGTGTTCTTCTCACTAAGTATTCTATTAGTTTATAAACCCAAATTATCCACAGTGGTTTGCTTAGGCATACTATGTCTTCTTTTCAGTTTCTTTAAAATTTTATGTACATTCTAGATTATTGGCATACATAATTATAGATAGTACTTAAAATTAAAATGTTACTTAACATCTCAAATGTGAAACTTTTAAATGTATTCCCTTGTTCTAGCTGACATGGTATTTTCAAGGCAATATGGCTTTGGATAGTAGTACAGCATATGTCCTTCCATTTGCTGGCATTTAAGGGGGTCCATAAATAACACTCATGTCTTCTCTTGTATTCAAAACTGGTTGAGATACCAGCACAGCAGACAAACAGGTGAAGATAAACACTTTCACTTTTTGTTCTTCTGATAAATGCTTATCGCTTATCAGAAAATTGTGTCTTAAGCTTTGCACAAAATGGACAGTGTTACCCCAGAATTTGGCCTAGCTGTCCATCATATATTGCACCGAACAATCCTAAACCACCACTGCAGGATCCTGCCTTATAAAATAAATGACATGGAGAGCAGCCCACTTCCTTTTCTAAGTCATTTTCTAAGTTTATTACTTATGAAATAAGTAATTATTTTATGAAACAGCTCCTCCCTGGAGGGGAATGAGTGGGGATACAGAGATTAGAATCTTTTCTTTAAAGGAGTTGTTCTCATAGTCAGAAGATCCCTGGAACCTCCTTTTAAAGTCCTGTAAGGTCCTTTTTTCCAGTCACATATCTATGTGAGACTGGATACTCTTCATGTACTTCAACCAAAGCAATATACTGCATCCAATTAAATGAGATGAAAATCCGAAGACTCAGCTGTCTTTTTTTAAGTTCAGACATTAAAGAGATTTGCCAAAAAAACCCCACAAAACGATACATCTCATCTCACTAATTTTTCGGTTTGAAAAATGTAATTATTTTATGAAACTATGCTATATATGTTAATAGGTAAAAAAGATTTTTATTGCTATTTTAAATAAATAAATACCTTTTTTTAAAATTTCTCAGTTCCTTACACAGCAGATATAACCCATAGAAACAAAAATTCTTTGACATCCTCAGGAATATTTAAAAGTGTAAAGGTATCCTGAGATAAAAAGTTTGAGAACTATTGTTCTAATGGAAGATCTTTCATCTGGAAAGATGAGGAGTGGCAAATAACTATCTTTTGTTCCTCTAATTCTCAGCCTAAAGTGTTAGACTGGGGTAGATGCTTCATTGCAGACTCTTTTATGAGATACGGATGCATTGATCAAAAGTATATGTATTCATCAAATTTCTTTTTGAACAGACCTTGGTAGTCTTCAATGTTAGCTCATTGTAGATATTGACTAAGACTCTCCTTGAACAAACTCTAATCTCCCCTGAGCCCTATTCTTGACTAGGCCTCAGATGTGAACTTCTGTGTCCAACATATCATTGCTGGACCTGCATTATCCAGTCTTAGTGAAAATTCTGCTGAGTGAGTTTATCAAGAATTCCCCATCCTTGATATCTGGTCAAGTCCCTCATCTCCTTCTTCTGTTGTGTAAGTCTTGCCTTTAGCAAGAATTCCGTAAAGCTGATTTAGCAAGAATCTCCCCACCCTTGATATCTCTTCTTAGTAATTTTCCATCCATTTACCCACCACCAATCTACCCCATGCCTATAAATGCCCACTTTTCCTTGTTCTATTTGAACTGGTACCTCATCTCTCTCCCTATTACAATACTCCATTGTAATAGTCTTGAATAAAGTCTTCTTTAGCATTTTAATAAGTGTTACAATAATTTTTTTCTTTAACAATATCTGGGGAGAACTTTAAATTTTATTTGCTAATAATTGCTTTCCAGTATTGTGGTATTGACTTAAACTGAGGGACATTATGAAAACAGCACATTGCTAAAGAAGAAAAAATTTCCTCTGGGGGGGAAAAAAAGTATAACAATTTTCCTATAAAACGTAATTATTTATTTATTTAAATTGCAATATAGTGGTATCTTTGGGAGGACTGAGGAGAAATATCTCTCAGTGCTCAACAACAAGGAACATTGTACTTATTTTAATCCACTGACTTTTCCTACACTGTAATGGTCAATCAAGGCCCTACCCTCATGCCTTCTTTTGCTGGCTGCTGGAAAGTTTAGGCCAAACTAGCAGTCCTCTGTTAAATGTACTGCTCAGCATAAGGAAGTTGTGTGCTCATCTAATTCCTAGCTTCAGTTTAGCTTCTCCACTCTCATTTGGTTCTCTGTTTATGTTCATTTACTCTGTCACCTACCCTCTTATTTTTCTTGCTCTAGTTTTTTTAAGCCATCCTAAATCTTTTCCAGAAGCTAGCATATTTTCAAGAAACGGTTAAAAATAGTAAGCCGAGTGAATCATAGGGCCTGAGAAAGCAGTGGTTTTGAACTCATCCCATACCTACATTAAGTGTTAGTTATTATGTTCCCCTATATTTCTGGGTTAGAAAACAAAGGAAGGAAATAAACTATGTAAATTTGCAAGGCTAATGTTTGTATACTAATTAAACATGGGGACCTCAGGGTTGTTTTTGCCCCCCCTCCCATAATTACTCTAGGATGCCTCTGTCACAGACTACTGCCACTCTTTCATTTGGAAATTTTACAGATCATTGATATAAATGCAAATATAAATGAAAAGACTTAAAACATCCAAATTCCTATCTTGAGTCATTTACTAAAATATTCTCCCATATTGGCCTCTTTTCTTCCTCTACACAAAAGGTATTTATTTCTTTATTGAAAAACTCATTGCAATGCTCATGCAATGTCAATTAGCCATGGTGTAACAAGAATTTTATGTTGGAGCTACAATGAATTTCTAAGGAAATCTGTTGTTTTCAAGGCTGAGGCTGCAATTGGAAAAGATCCAAATCATTACCTAAATTTACATGCTATTGTTATGCATGAATCTTTTTATAACTTCCTATAGGGTATTTAGAAATAAACAAAAGTTTTGTTTGTTTTCTTTTCTCCTTGCTTCTATGGTGCTAATACATTTTTATATAGCTAACATTTGGGGATAAAAATCTAAATTAGGGGAAAAAAAGCAGATGAACTAAGTCTCAGAAAGAACTCTACTTAGGAAGGAAGGTTGGAATCAGAGCTTCCTGCAGCATCAGAAGAGAAACCCAAACCAAAAGTAACAGTAAAACTTTTGCTTTACTATGGAGAATGTTGCACTGTTTGGGAATTAATTTAGGCAGTTACGTTGCTACAGTTTTTGTATCTGAAATTCACTTTTTAAAAAATGCTATTAATTTATTTTACAATGAAAAAATCAAGCCATTGAGATAATACTGTGGGGTAGAGGTAAAATTGCACTTTCCCTCCTTGGTTCTTTTGGCTGGCCTAATAATCGTATCAACAGGAGGTGGACTGATAAGAGAAAATACAATTTAATCTTGTGTGCACAGGAACCCCACATATATGAGAGAGTCAGAGACCCCAAATACATGAGAGCTTCAGAAATAGAAAGGGGGATTGAGCTGTATAAAACATTCTAAGCTAGGGATGAGGTAAGGTGCTTTGAGGGCTTCAAAAGGTTATTACAGGATGATAAGAAAAGTAGATGTTCAGTTCAGTAATTAGTAGTTTTTACCCCTGCTCTAAAGATAGATCAAAGGATAATCTCTTATTAGCAAGGCCTCTAATTCAAATTCTTTTAGGTAATTCAAGGGTGGGTGCAGAAGTTTCTCTTGAGCCTGAAGCTAAAATTGCCTTTAGCTCAAAGTCATCTGCTTTTCAATATGGCACATCTTGGGGTGGCTCATCTTGGACCCCCACAATGTCATAAAGATTATTTTTTCACAGTGTGTCCCCAGAAAACAGACTCTGAGATTGAAATTAGTTTAAAGGAGGTTGATGGGGAGGGTGCACCACAAAAACACTTGTAAAGAAGTGAGGGCAGAAGGATTGGACACAGAGAGAATTCGACTGAGGTGCAGGTACAACAGGGCCCCCAGCCAATCCCACAGGGAACTCAGGATCTAAAGTACACCTTCAGAGTTGTGCCATATTATCTCAAATGGAGGCGAGAGCCTGGTCTTTGTATCCCCAACATGGTCCAGACATTAGATGAGAGCTGACTGATGGAAGGGATCATAACCTTCTGCCAGGCTGTACTTCTCATCTGCGGGCAATTTGTGGTGAAGAACTCAGCTCTGAGCTGTCAACAGGCAATGATCCAGGCAGCTAGGGTGGTAAGTCATGGTCCCCAGGGGACATCTGAGTGGCACACTGCAGCATCTGTGAGTTGCTTGGATCCACTTGCGTTGCGTTAGGTTGGTACAAAAATAATTGTAGTTTAAAAGGTTAAAACTATTAGGTTGGTGCAAACATAATTGCAGTTTTTGCAATTGTTTTTAACCTTGAAAACCGCAATTACTTTTGCATCAATCTAATATAAATTCACTCCCATCTAGGAACAGTTCCTTCAGGTTTCTTGTTGGTCTCTTTCGCTAAGGAGATTTGCAAGAGGAACACTAGTAGGATAAACTATAGTCCTCATGCTGTGGCTGGTTTGGAGGTCACAACTGATACTCATATTTTCTCTCTTCTACTACCCATTCTGGATTTCCTCTGCCTAGTACCTTTGCTGGTTTAAATGACTTACCCAGTGGGTTAACCCTGATCCTCTTCTTGAGGTATCTTTTCTCCTGTCACCATATCCTTTGTCAGGTCATGGCTGCTGCATTTCTCCATTTTCTATCACAATTGGACAGAGAAATGCTAAGAGACATGCTAATGGATCACTTAAATGCTAAACATTTTCTTCCCTGCCTGATTTACATAACAGGAACTCTACCTCCTCCTGAGGGACAAGGTTAAATCCACCTATGAGAATGGTACTCAGTTCCTTCCTTCCTATTAGTCTCTTTGCATAAGGAGCCCAAAGTGACTGAGCCCCAGCCACAGCTAAGTGTTTAATGGGAGGTTTACTATGTTCCATGGTGGAACCAACACATCTAGAGCTGCAAAGCTCTAGATCATCACAGAAGCAATGGTAAGAAGGGCTTCTCCTACTTGTACCCCTTGGCTCCCAGAACCAGATACAAATATTCTATCCACTGGGACACAGAAACATACAAGGGTTGCTAATTTAATGTGTTTACTACATCCTAGAGGATGAGGCCTGATCTTGCAAAGTATAATCTCCAAGCTGGCACCTGTGCTATGCCTTCCAAGGTTTTTCCATCACTCTGTCAAGCTGACAGCTTCTGGGAGGTGCAGTATATAGTAGGACCAGTGGACGCCATAGTCATGTGACCACAACCTTACCTAATTTGCATGAAAGCATGTTCTTTAAATGATGTGATTGCATGTAGAATTTCACTTAAGAGTATTAAGTCTTTGCTAAGCCTGGAATAGCAGTACTGGGTGAGGCCCTACCAACAGAAAAGGGTTCAAAGTAATCAACTTAGTCCCAAGCGTCCAGTAGATTTCCTAAAAAAATGGTGGCATGTTGGGGGTTCAGCATTGGTTTCTGTTGCTGGAAAATTGGACATCTGGCAACTGCTATAGCTAGATCATTTTTGGTAAGAGAAAACTGATGTTGGAAGGCCCATTCAGAGCTCCAGTCCTACCACCACAGCTATACCTTTCATGTGCCCATTGTGCCAGCACTGGTGACTAATGACAAAGGCTGGCTGATGTCAACCGGCTGAATAATTTTGTCACATTGGTTATTTAACATTTACCGTAATGTGGGCATTCTCTGTAGAGCTTGAATATGTGATACAAAATAATTCAGGTCCACTCCCATAGGCCCATCCACATGCCTGTTTCCCAGACCTCCTTGTCCCTAATCCCCAAATCTTTCTCATTCTAAACAAGCTATCTTTAAATGGCCGTTGTTTTATATATTCTAACCTCAGACCACTTCTCTTTCTTTGCAAAGGGATTACCAGAGATCTGTCTGTTGGGAAGATTTTCCTTCATTGCATTCTTTCTGGCCCTCCCCTGAGCAGAGTTAGACTGTGGCTACTGTTCATTTTCAGCTTATAGACATATACCGAGCCAATCCATCCTTAAAAGAGCTCAGTAATTTTCCTCCTGTCATTTGATCTTATGAGATACCCTCCTTCCCCTGCATTGTTGCTATAGATGTTCATACAAGGAGAGATTCCAGTATGACAATGGTGAGTGACACAGGAATCATGGCCACCAGTTCGTGTAACTTACTTTGCCTTTGGCCCCTGCTCATGTGTGATCATAGATGTACCGTTTCTATTTGACAGTGGTTCGCTGCTGGCCTGGCCTAACTTTTGCCTTGATGTATCTCACAGTATCCAGTTCATGATGGGCAATTCTTGCAGTATAGTTACTTTACCTCCCATGATCAGGTGCTACATCATAGGACCCAGTAGCAAACCAGGGGCTCTTTTTGAATGGTAAATAATTCTTTTCTGCAGATGACATGGTTTTGATTGAGAACTCTAAATCAGAACTGTAAATACTCTAGGTGTTTACATTATAATACTTTTACTGGGACTTTCTAGAAGCACCACATGACATCTTTTCCACCACAGATGCCTCTGGAACAATAGATACTACTGTATTATGTAGCTTAAATGCCAAGTCTGGTCATACTCTTGCCGGGATCTACTATAGAGAACTTTTCTGGCCCGGGCCCCACTCAAAGCTGGTGGCCTTTCATGTCACTTGATAATAAGGGTAGAAAAGAATTCCCAACTGAGGAATGTGCCACCTCTAAACCCAAAGAAGCCTACAATGCTTGCTTCCTTATTTCTGGTGGGAATTGTAAGATGCCATACTTCATTCTTTATTTTGAAAGGGATGTCTCAGAATGCCCCAGAACACTTAACTACTAAAAATGTCCCTCATGTGGAAATTCTCTGATTCTTCATAAGTTTTATTTCGAGTTCATTTCTCTCTCTACATTTGCCCTCACTGAATTCAATTGTTGTCAGTCTAAACACAGTTAATTATTTCCCTTCTTGAAAAGTTTTCCTCACTTAGCCTCCAAGACACTCTTAATCACCTCTTAGCTTCCAGTTCACTCCTTATTAGTCTCTTTGGTGTATTCCTTTTCATAAACCTGACCTCTAAACATTGGAAACTCCAGGTCTCACCTCTCAAAATACTTTTCTATCTATACTCAATTCCCAGATGATCTTCTCTAACTGTGCAGATTTAAATACCATCAATAATATGATAACTCTCAAATCTTTAAATTGTTTTTTGGGAATTCTCCCCTAAACCTCAGGCTGAAATACCCAATTGCCTATTTAACACACCCATTTGAATATCTGAAAGACACCTTAAATTAAAAATGTTCAAAATTAAAATCTTTAATACCCTCCTCTTTAGCCCCCATCATCCACCCCAGAAAAATCTACTTACCCAGTCTATCCCATCTCCACAAAAGTCTATTCCATCTTCATTTTTCCAGCTGCTTTAGGCAAAGATATGTAGGCTATTCTTAAATCCTCTTTGCTCTTACATTCCCCATCCAATCCATTAGAAGTTTCTTTGAATTCCTGCTTTGAATCATACCTGATATATGAATATTTTCTCCCATGTCTACCACAAACATCCAGGCCAAACCACCATCATCTCTTGCTTGGATTGTATAACTTCCTAATTGGTCTCTCATCTTCCTCCCTACATGCTCTCGCCCCCACAGTCCATTATGTACCCTGAAGCCAGTGTGAGCCTTTTATAATATAAGCCTGATTATGTTCCTTCTCAGATCAAATCTTAAATGGCTTTTTATATTAGGATCAGAATAAAATTAAAATGCATCACTACAGCCTACAGAGCCTTACAGGATTTGGTGTCCCACTATTTCTCTGAACTCATCTCCAAACCTTCTTAACTGGAGCAGCAGAATTTCTTACACACTCAAAGTCTGCTTCTACTGCCCGCCTTGCTCTTGCTGTTCCCTCTGCCTGAATGCTCTTCCTTAAAACTTCTGAAGTCTTTTTAAGTGTTCCTTCATAAGAGGTGCCTTTGCTAACCACATTATGTAAAGTAATACCCCCTCTTGCTCTATCCCTGCTATCCTAAGTTATTTCTCTTCATTGTGACTACTTCCACCTCATGTACATTTATTTCCTTCCTTCCTTCCTTCCTTATTGATCATTTATTTTTTCTCCTTTCTAGAATGTAAAATCCACAGAAGAACTGGTCTTCCCTATTCTGTTTACTACGGAATCATTGCTCCATAAACAGTGCCTGGCACATAACAGTATACTAATACATATTTGTTGAATAAATGAATGAAAACAATTCTATGATTATTAAAACAGTGAACTAAACATAAACTTCCTTTTAGGCATGCCAATGAAATGTGTAAAATTTCACATAGGTATATTTTATGATATTATGATATGTATTTTTATTTTAGATTATTTCCTATATTTTGATTTTATTATTTCTTATATTTTTAAGTATTAGGATAATAATTACATGAGAGTTTTAAATATTGCCCCACACAGATAAATTTCTTTTTGTTATAAGAGCTTTTATGCAGTAAACATGTTATCAAATTTTAATTACAATAAGAAGTCTTTCTAGATAATCAGAATCTCAGACTAAGAAATTCCACAGCTATTTATATTATCAAAATGTACTTTAATTTCTCAAGGAACAACTAGGTAAGTATAATATATTAGCAAGAATTACCTCCACTACTTAACTGGTTCTTCCGTGGACAACGAAGACAATAAAGGAAATAAAATATACATAGAGCATTAGATTAAAAAAATGGTAGAAAAGAGGGAAAATAATGAACTATACACTATATCTCAAGACTAGTTAAGAAAGTAGAAATTTAGATGAGAAGTAAAAACAATAAATAACACGTAAGTTTAATTAAAAATCATAGTTGTAATGTTAAGCGCTTGCCTGTGTGCCAAAACTCTGTGAAATACTATTTTAGTTCATTCAGGCTTCTACAACAAACTGTCACAGACTGGGTGGCTTAAAAACAACAGAAATTTAATTCTCACAGTTCCGGAGACTGGAAGTCAGATCAGGGTGCCAGCATAGCAGATGAGGGCCTTCTTTCAGGTTATAGACTTCTCTCTGTATCTCCACATGAAGGAAGGGGCTGAGGAGCTCTCTGGGGCCTCTTTCATAAGAGCAATTCCATTCATGAGGGATCCACCTTGGTGACGTAAGCATCTCCCAAGGGCCCTACTTCCTAATACCATCTCATTGGGGGTTAGGATTTCAAAATATTAATTTTGAGGGGACAGAAATATTCAGATCATACCAAATGGTATACATATATTTTCTAATATAGGACTCATGATCACTTCATGAGGTGGATGTTAATACCCTCTTCCACTTCAGAGATGAGTACTCGGAGTCTAAGAGCAGATAGTGGATGGCCCAAAGCCAAATAAATATCGTCAGGATTACAGCCAGGTTTTCTTGTGTCAGAGTCATTTTCCTTACCATTGTACTAGGAGCTACAGTGCATAAATTCACAGCAGAGTATTCTAATAGGAGCAGCAGTCTGTCATCTACTGTGTATTATGTTACTTTGGAATTTACACTTAATTGGGCATTCTCTAGCTAAGATCTCACTGGGCCAGTTTGATCATTTACCTATGATCTAACTACAGCAGTTCTCTGAAATTGGCAATAAAGGACATTACCCTTGATTATAAAGAAAAGAGAGCTGAAGGTTATTTTATTTTTAATGCTGTGTAATAATTTGAAACTGTTGTTCTTACAGCTAATAATGCAGTAAATCACTTTGGAGCAAGTCCTGAGAAGTCCTACACATTACCTTAGTTCAAGCTGGTTCAGAGACTTGCTCGGACAAAAGAGAAACATAACCATTCCTCGAAAGTTAGAAACAGCTGGGTAATGAAGCGCCAGTGCTCTCAGTTCCATTTAGGCATTTAAATTTTCCAAATTTCCATGTAGGCATTTATTTTGAACATTTTAACCCAGAATAAGGAATGTTCCTTAAGATGGAGTTCAAAACACTTTTGGGATGTTCCTTCAATATGCAAAAACCAACCCTGAGTGCTTTGGTGACACAAACAAGTAAGATTTAATCCCAAGTCTTCAGGACACCTTATTCCAAAATATTAATCTTTGAATAATCTAAACTTATCAACACACATAGAGTGAATCCATACTGGTCCTTGGAAGGGATGGTTTTGTGATTAGAGGCCTTAAAAAGAAATTATGTTGCACTGGCATGGGCCTCTCCAATCACTCATAATGGCATATATCTTGCTGTATTGCACAGACTATGCTTTTGTTGTTCTTAGTCTAATAATTGCAGGCATAAAGCGTTAGCCACATGAGGTCACTGTTGTTCATACATGAATTATAACTGCTATATAAATCTTTATTCTCTTGGTTGAGTGGTCTTGATATCTATGACTTGAAAAAACAATGCGTGTGTGGTGAGGGGTGGGTAGAATATTGAGCAAAGCAGACTTGAGCAATTCATTTAACTTAGTTATACTTTTTAAATTTTATGGAATTCTTTTATAGATAAATCAGCAATTATTTTCAATAAATCCAGAATTTAAAAATTTTAGAGTAGTTTGATTTAGAAAAAAGAAAATTTAATAATATATACAAAAGCCTCCTTTGTCTTTACAGGCATTCTGAAATTATCTGCCTATGAGACTTTCAGTCATTTAGTTTTCACTGGTGGTTTTTAAAGAGCACACTAAGTTTCATAGTCTTATGTGCAGTCAATTATTGTGGAATATATTTTGAAATATAAGAAATAAATCATTTATTATTTAAGTAGCATCTTTTAAATCCCTGAGCCATGATATTGATGTTGTCCCTTCTTCATAGTCAGAGGTCCATTTTTAATTAAGGCAATTCAAAGTTAATGAATTAAATAATGGTTGTAGAAATACCAGGCTTTCTAAATAATGGAACATCCTAGATACAGGGTATATTTACCAGAGGACACCACAGCTGATCTTGTCAAAGTCACCAACAACCTCCTTAATACTAAGTCAAATGAACCCTTCTTTGTTCTCCTGAGACTGTATGTCTCAGGAACATCCAACAGAATTGAGCATTCTTGAGCACTCCCTCATTCTTGAAATTCTTCTTTTTTTTTTTTTTCAGTCTGCTTTCTATAATGTCACCCTCTTTAAATTTTCCCCCTACTTCAATAGCTGCTCTCTGTCTATAATACCCAACTACTAAATATTGATTTTCTTTAGGTCTCCTTTGGATCCTCTTATCTCTCTCCTACCTCCCCAAGTGGTCTTACCCTTTCCATTTAAAAATACCATCCATATTTTGATGACTATCTAATTCATATCTGCAGCTCAGTTCTTTCTTCTCAGCTCCAGACGAGCATATCCAAACTGCCTTGTTAATAGCTCCCTGGAGGTGTCACACAGGCATTTCACCTACGTACCTAGTGCATTCCTGGCATATAGTGGCAGCATAATGGGCTTTTCTTGAGCGAATTAGTGTGTGAGTTCATATGTGCATGATGTGAGCAGCAGCTCGTGTATGAGTTATTTGTGTGGGGATTATCTTAGTTCACTTACGTGGCTATGAGCAGAACCATATAAAATGAAATTCTAGCCTTTGTGGAAGAAGTTCCTAAAGTACTTCTCAATGCCAATATTTATTTGAAGATTGTTGGTAAATCACATGAAATATGCTATCTTATCATATAACATATTGAGAGTCATAAGGACTGGTAATTGAATTTATTTCTGCATTTGGTCACTTTTTCACATTCCTGTCCAAACTCTCTAACATCCTTTCCCAACCCTGTTTTCTCCACTGCTTTCTAGGTTTCCACTGTGAAATATGGTTCTTTATTCTACATACCCCCTCTAAAGCATAAATGAGAAAAAGGATACATATTGTGATAGCCTCATTATGATGCTCTCATTCTTATCACACATATTTCCATTGAATATTTGCCGTCTGATTATTTTTAGGATTCTTTCTAAAAAACAAATTCACCAACGTGATTCAGTGGAGACATGAATGATAAAAATCTTCGTGAAGATTAGATAAAGAAATAAAGGGAAATTATTTATTGATGAGAGTGTCATTCAGCATTTTAATATTAGTATCATGCGAGATAAAACTAATAGACATGTTAAACAGAATAAAATAGGCCTGGTGCTTCTTCAGGGTATTTTCAATGTTAGAGAGTCCACCTATCTATTCATTTCTCTTTTTATGATTAGTAGGCTAATTAATTTTGAAGAGCTATTTTTGGCAAGTCCTTATTAAACTAGGATTATGCAGTCTTGATTGTCTCTTTTATGGGACCAGAAATGACTAATGAGAAATATATACTAACTTCAGATTTTGTTAAAGTTTTTCACCTAATGAGTCCATTCTGGACGGTTAATTTTAAGACTTATTTTAGTCACTAACTTTCTACTTCCTATTACTGCAAATTATGAAATGCTGAGCTCCTTATCTTTTGCTACTCTTCCATAATATTCAATCTAAACCTGTTTCTATTTATAAGTTCTAAGCATTAAATTTTTATTTGATGCAACACATGTTGAAGTCATATGAGTGTATCAGGGCTCTTGACTGTTTTGTGTGTAAATACTTGGAAGATTGATTGACACTCTTAGGGTTAAAAATTATAAGGACACCGTCACTGACAATTATTCCGTGTTCTTTTTAATGCCTATAATATTCCTGGACGTAGAGTGAACAATAACGTACAATAAATGTTTTTGGGTTTTTTTTGGATTTGTAAAGTAACTAGTTTTTCCCTGTTCCGTCATAAATATACACTCTTACAGAGAGAAACATTTCTTACCTTTCAAACCATTGCTAACAATTAGAAGTAGAAAGAACACAGAACCAATAACAGCTGTTCTTCACAGAATTTTTTTTTATTAGTTTCAGAATTTATCGCTAACCTAACTGACATCCAATTAAAGACATTGGGAGGCCGAAAAAACAGCCTTCAGAGATTATTGACTACTAAAATCTGTGTGTGTGTGTGTTTGTGTGCATTTGCTAGGGTGTTTTAATGCATACGCATATCTGTTCATTGCAGGTAGAAGAAATACGCAGATGCTATTCTAATAGAGCTATTTTTTCTCTATGATTTCTAGATCAGAGTTGCCTGATTTCTATTTTAGTGCATAATCAAAATTCATATGTTGTGGTTGCTGTGAAATGTATTATACATGCTGTAGTAAATTTTATTATTCCCAGTTTTATGTTGCACTCCCTGTAAGGGGTTATACTTCCATACTCTATTGCAATTGGTTTGGCCACGTAACGTGCTTTGGAAATGATGTGGCCACATCCTAGCAAAAGCTCTAAGAGCAATTGTGTGGTTTTGCCATTGATCTTTTTTTTTTTTTTTGCCTGCCAGCACACAAAGAGTATTTAACATTAGTGAGCTTCATTTCAATTGAAATATTATTGCAATTAATAATAGTACAGTCAACCCAGATAGGCCTGATGCTTCAGCCAGGGTTCCAGGTTGCAGACATGTAATGCAAGGCTCTAGCTGACCTGCAGTTGAGACATAACTAAGAAATAACCCTTATTGTTGTCAGCCCCTGAGACTTTCAGGTCACTTGTTAACGCATAATAATTTAGGGAAAGCTGACTACTGCATGTACATATAACTTTAGCATAGTAAGCCATCACCCAAATATGTATTATCTACTATCTCTGCTTAATTCTCATGATAATAAAAAGATCGATTAATATAATTTCTAGTTTCAAATATTTATTAGTAAAAAAAAATGCAGTGAACCTGGTAGGCAAGCAGAAACATTTTACAGTTCTTCAGATCCACCTCCCCCCATTCATTCAGCTGAGAACAGATAAAAAAAGACTTGAATGTTCAAACATTTGTATGTAAACTTCCTTTTGTTCCTTAATTAGGCTTGCTCAGTTGTTCTTTAACAACATGGCAAATAAGAACTACTTTAAGAGGTGTGTATACAAAAAGTAGTATATCAGTTTTCAAGAGTGGGGTAGAACCTAATTTATATAACAACGTTATAACCTCGCTGTCTCACTATGGTACAGCTAATGGTTTGCATGTTGTATCAGTGTAATAGACTTGAGTTTGTATGAGACAATTCTTTCTTATAACAAGTGCTATTTAAGAAAATATTTTCAGAACACACTTATGTGTTCTGGAAATATGTTAAGGACACGTTTTCAGTTCTCAAAAAGCCCAGTTAGTTAAAGCCTAGTATTACAAGCTCAAATTGAAGCAGTTTGTTAGATTACACTTTTTATGTAATTATCTTCCTAAATTACAATTTAGTTTCTGGAATTTGTGGCCAGATGTCTCCACAGTCCTTTACCAGTTCAACTAATGTGGCACCACTTTTGTGCATGTTGAAATCATTGAAAAAGATTATCTGTGTTCATATGCAGAGATTTGCTCTTAGATATCACATCCAGTCCAATCAATGCTCTTTAAAAAATAACCACAAACGTGTCTCCCATGATGCCTGCACAGTACTTCAGTTTCCGTCAACATTGATCCCACAGTCTCTGAATATCTAAAATGATAAGACTTAGTGAGACATTTAAAGAGACATAGAGTTTACATTTATATAAAAGAACAAAACTACTTTTATGCTTCAACAGAAAATAATCTGGAGTAAGTGTCATGTGACACTGTGTGGGTGACACTGAAGGAAAGCTGAATCAAAAATGAAAGAATGAATTCAAAATTGAGCTTTGAAGGATGGGCTGGATTTCAATAGATGCCTAAGAAGGATGAGTGGAGGGGCCCTGTGGGATAAATATGTGTGCTCTGCCACCTCCATTGCCTTGATTTTTCCTTTTTAAAAGAGGAAGAATGTGACACTTGTGTGTATTTGTACTCTGATCCAAAATGTTATGAACAACTGATAAAGAATTTTTAAGTCTTGAGTGACCAAATAATTTGTCAAAATTGGGATACTTTTGAGAATTAAAGGGGGGAGTATTAATAATTATCTTGGGACAATAGGTATAAATTAGGTTTCCTTTGACACACTGGGATGTATGGCCACCTTTTTAGAGAATCTGATAAAAACTCTGAACTCTAGATTAGAAACCCTTGATTATTATCTACCCTCGGTAATTGAGTCTTATTTGCACTCTCCTCAATCTTTGAAACCAGAACAGCCAAAATGAAATTTAAAAACTCAATTCAGGTCACATTTATTGGCAACTGTAAACACTCCAGTACATTCTTTTTCATTTTGAATAAAATCTTTCTCTTTTTAAAAAAATTGTGGCCTACAAATTCTCCTTTTATGATCTAGGACCTGTCTACCTTTCAAGGCTCATTGTCTCCTGCTTCTAGGTTCCTTTCCATTACATTCCAGTTACTCTGCTTGTCTTTCTGCCCTTTGGACTTGATAAGTGTGTTTCCTCTAAGGACCAGTAAAGTTTCTATTTCTTCTACCTAGAGTGGTTTTCTTCCATATACTCTTACGGCTACCACCTTCACATTCACCTTCAGGTCAGCTTTTATTTCCTTAGAGAGCCTTCCCTAACTATCTTGCTTAAAGAAGAATTACTCTACCCTTTGGAAACATTTTTATTGTGAACTTCCTTATCACTATCAGCTACTTGCCTGTGTATGTGTGTTGTATGCATGATTATGCTTAGTTTATTGTTTGTTTCTCCAATAGAAAGTAGATGACTTAAAGGCAGGAACTTTGTCTTTTCCGTTGCTATATTCCCAGTATCCAGAATGTTGCCAGCACATACTGGATGCTAAAAATATAGTCGCTGAATATATGATCTTGGCTCTCTATTTTGTTTCATAAGCTTTGCTGGTTTTCTTCATACACATGCACTCTATAACGGTGTGAAGAATGAAACACAAGCCCACACCTATAACTGTACAGACAAATCATAATCTCGAAGGAATAGGCAACTGAATCACTGTTACTTGGTGTTGACGCAGGCCTAATAAATTGTGTCAACTGGGAAATAATACAATCAACAAGGCAATGTAAAGTGAACATAACACCTTTATTACTGATAAAGGTGATATTGGAGAATATATCTGCAGGAAGGTGATTTTCTTAATATTGAATTAGACACGCATGGCTGACTAATCAGCGCCTCCCCATATGGAGGTTGCATGTAAAACTTACATATGGCCATGAGGGAATGTGGGCTTCTCAGAATGAGGAATGGCTAGGCTGCATCAGCCTATTTTCTCCTTTTGAATTTACCAGTCATATTAAACACCTCCTTCTCCCCTGCAGAAATGTGAATAAGAGGGCAGAGTTAGGCTGCAGTGGTGTACTCATGGAGCTGTCACCAACAGACATAACATAAAGACTGGTGAAGAAGCACCTCCAAGTCTATGACTAATACCGTGCTTTTAAAAATGTATGTATTTTTTATTAGATGAATGCTCATGCATTACCTTTCCTCATTCTTAACTTTTTAAAAAATGTGTAATTAATCATGAGAGTAAAGGAGGTAGGCCATAGTGTTTATTATTCTAGACAAAGATGAAATGGCCGTAACTTGAGGAAAAATAAGTGATTTCTAAGAGTAACTTTTGAAGATACGATCCTGGGGAATTATCATAATAAGACTAATATTTGAAATGTATTTTAAGTCAACATTTTAATTTTTTTTTAATTAAATTTATTGGGGTGACAATTGTTAGTAAATTTACATAGATTTCAGGTGTACAATTCTGTATTACATCATCTATAAATCCCATTGTGTGTTCACCACCCGGAGTCAGTTCTCCTTCCATCACCATATATTTGATCCCCCTTACCCTCATCTCCCTCCCCCACACCCACCCCCTTACCCTCTGGTAACCACTAAATTACTGTCTGTGTCTATGAGTTTTTGTTTCTCATTTGTTTGTCTTTTTCTTTTGTTGTAAACCAAAAACAACATTTTAATTCTATAGGCACTTATGCAGAAGCTGAAATGGAGAAAATATCCATTTTTATTGAAAAATGATTGCTTATTATGCCTACGTTTGGAAGTTCTACATTACTTACCCAGTCCTATAGCAGACACTCAAATGCTCATTACTAAAAGAAAGTCTTAACTTCAAGTTTTTCTCCTCTAAACATTAAAAAATGTACAACTGTTCGGAGCTCAGCGCAAACTTAACGTTAATAGCACTATTTTTTCAACTTTAAAAACAAACAGTTCCAAAATGTATTTGAAATTTTGTTATTTTAGTTTTCAAATGTTTTTGGCATCTGTACATGGAGATTATCAGGTATGCAAAGCATCCTAATGTATGATTAACGAAGAAAACAGTACAATGTAAGTTAGCAAATGAAGAGTTTTCAGAGAAGAGGCTATATGACACATTCCCTCAGTTTCCTCTCTAGAGAAGGATCGGTACCATCATATTGACCCTGGTCTTTCTGGCCATTTTCTGTGTCCTACAGTTCCTCCTAAATGTCTCCTGAACTTTACGTTTCTGTCAGGTGGCTTTTACGGAATAAATCTCATGTCAGTACATCATTACTTCTGTGATTCCTACTAGCTAGATCAGCAACTCTTCCCAGTGTTTTTTACCAACCAGATGCTTGCCTCTCCCTTCCTAAAATTATTATAGGATGGTGAAATATCTCACTCCAACCATACATGATACCCATTGTTCGCTTCTCCTAATCCAACATCTAACGTGAAGGAAGTGTGTAACAACAGGATTACCTGCAAACCCTGGTCAGCTAAATACTAGCTTGAACACCCTGGGATTTTGGCGGAACTCCCGCAAGCTACTGGACACTCTATTTGCATAAGGCAATTGTCATCAGATCATGAAAGGACTTTTAGGGAATAATGAATTGTTTAAGAGCGCAGTGAATCCAGTGCTTGGTGTTCTAGGCTCTAGGGATCACCACATTGTGTCAAGTCAAGTGGGTTAATTTGGCTACTTACTTAGGAAAAGTGATAACTACCAACTATCTCAGGAAAAAAAAAAATCCCAGGTGTTGCAATAAAAATTCTAAGTGGTGGGTATGGTGACCTCTCTAATACAGGTTGTACATTTTTTTTTTTTCTGGATCTGGGTTTGGGCACTGAGGCAGCAGAAGCATACATGATGCAATGGCCTCTGTGGGGACTCAGAAGCATGGACAAGACCAGCACCTGTCAGCAACACAAATTCCACCCAAAAGGATGCTTCCTGGGTGCTTGTGTGAGTTCAGAAAAACTGCACTGTGTCTTCAGCCCATAGTATGTGGTGGGTGTTGGTTTGAATCTGACCTTCTCCATAGATTGTAATATTATGAACATTCTTTGTAGGATATGAGGCTAGTTTATTTGCCTATAGCAAATATTATGGTGTGATATGCCTAACATGCTTGCAAATAGGGAGGTGTCAGCTTGATGGGCTCTTGGGTGGAGCAGTTAGTACAGGTTTTCATAGGTTTAAAAATGGTTCCCTGGCTTCAGGCATTTCAGATGTAAGTTTGCATAGGATGGTCAAGTGAACTGAATCCACTATCAAGTGCTGGTAAAGTTAGTAATAGGTTTTGGATTAGAAATTAAATATATAAGAGGGTAAGAGAGAAAGTAGGAATTCAAACATTTTAAAGATAAATATTTGATTTTAATAATTAATTATATAGTGCCTAATAATAACATGCAAACAATGACTATTCTGAAGTTTCAAACATTAATACATTATTTACTATAATTTTTCAGGCAATATAATGTAATTATTATGTTATTGTTCCCATACTATAGATAAAGTTAAACAGGGTTAGAAACGTTATATGAGATGTCTACAGTTGCATAAATTATAAATAGCAAAGGGGCATATTAAATGCAGGACTGCTTGACTCCAAAGCCCATGTTCCACATTTGGCCTAGTTTCACGTTTGCATTGTTTTCCAGAAGCTTTGTGCTAGAATCAGAGAACTGCACTTCGAGCCCCACTCTGACTCTTCTAAATTCTTGATCTTCTTCAGATTGCTTAATCTCTTTAAGCTTCACTTTCCTGCACTCTAGAATGGGGATAACAGTATTTATTTCAGATTCAATTGTGAGAAATGAGTGAGAGTGTATGTAAAGTGATTGACACAATACTTGAAACCTGATAAGTACTCAATAAATAGTACTAGAAATAAAGAAGAAAAAAGAAAGAACAGTAAAAATTATAAGACTTTGATGACAGAAATAAAAAATGACATAAGTAAATTCAAGGATATCCTATGTTCATGGATTATAAGAATTAATATTGTTAAAATGTCCACACTGTTCAAAGCCATCCATAGATTCAATGTAATCCTTGTCAAAATTCAAACGGCATTTTTAAACAGAAACAGAAAAAAACAATACTAAAATTTTTATGGAACAGATGCCAAACAGCTGAAGCAATCCTAAGAACAAAGCTGGCAATATCACACTTCTTGATTTCTAACTATATTACAAAGTTATAGTAATCAAAATAGTACAGAACTGGCATAGAAAGTAGGCATAGAAAATAGACCAGTGGAAAAGAAATTGAAAGCCCAGAAGTAAACCTGTGAATATAAGGTCAACTGATGTTTGACAAGAAAGCCTAGAAGACTCAATGGGGGAAGGATAGTCTCTTTGATAAATGATGTCCCCAAAACAGGAAAACCATATGCATAAGAATGAAAATGGATCACTATCTTATACCACTCATAAAATTAAGTGTAAGTACGTTAAAGACTTAAACATAAAACTTGAAACCATAAAACACCTAGAAGAAAACTTAGGGACATGCTTCTTGACATGGTCTTGACAATGATTTCTTAGATATGACACTAAAAGCACAAGAAACAAAAGGAAAAAAAAAATATCAGACTAAAAGCTTTTACACAGCAAAGGAAATATCAACAAAATGGAAAGGCAACCTCCTGAATGGAGGAAAATATTTGCAAATGATATGTCTGATAAGGGGTTAATATAAAAAATACATAAAGAACTCATAAAACTCAAAAGCAAAAACTACAAAAAACCCCAAAAACAAATAAGGGCAGAGAAACTGAGTAGACATTTTTTTTCAAAAATGACCTACAGACTATCCACAGGTACATGAAAAAGTGTTCAACATTATTAATCATCAGGGAAATGCAAATCAGCACCAGAGTGAGACATTACCTCACACCTGTTAGAATGGCTATCTTCAAGAAAACAAGTGTGGAGACAATGTGGAGATAAGGGAACCCTTGGGCACTGTTGGTGGGGATGCAAATTGATGCAGCCATTATGGAAAGGGGTATGGAGGTCCCTCAAAAATGTTAAAGTAGAACTAGCATATGACCCAGCAAATTCACTTCTAGATATTTATCAAAAAAAAAAAAAAATCTGGATCTTGAAGAGGTATCTGCACTCTCATGTTCATTACAGCATTATTCACAAAAGCCAAGACATGAAAACAACCGGTGTCTGTCAGTGGGTGAATAGATAAAGATGTGGTATATAACAACAGCGGAATGCTATTCAACCACGTGAAGAAAGGAAATCCTGCCATTTGCGACATGCATGGAATTTAAGGGCATCATACTAAGTGATATAAGTCAGAGAAAGAAAAATACTGTATGATATCACTTACATGTAGAACATAAAAAGCCAAACTCATAGAAACACAGAATAGAATTGTGGTTACCAGCGGTTGGGGGCTGGGACAAATGGGGAGATATTGGTCAAAGTGTACCAACTTTCAGTTATATGATGAATAAGTTTTGGGGACCTAATGTACAGCATGGTGATTATAGTTAACAGAACTGTATTAATACTTAAAAGTCGTTAACAGACCACATCTTTAATATTCTCACCACAACAAAGAAATGGTAATTATGTGGTAATCCAGGTGCAAACTAATGCTAGAGTGGTAATCATTTCACAATATATAAGTGTATCAAATCAACATTGTGTACACTTTAAATTTACACAATGCTATATGTGAATTATATTTCAATACAGCTAGGAAGGAAGGAAGGAAGGAAGGAAGGAAGGAAGGAAGGAAGGAAGGAAGGAAGGAAGGAAGGAAGGAAGGAAGGAAATATAAGATCTAATGTAAATCAAATAATTTGAAACTGGATTACTACAAGGAGTTCAACATTTAGAGAAAATATGGGGCAATATTTTTTTCTAAAATTATTATTACTACCTAATTTTGACTTAAAGTTCTGGATTTTCACATCTTGTTTGTTTTTAGAATGCTGTAATAATTTTTCATGGTGTTTTGCCTAGTGTAACATTACATTATTTGGACACAGAATATGCAGAAAACTGGAAGATGCTGCACTGTCTGGATGCTGGGTCCCTCTGGTTTTGATGGTGGCAAGTATTATATTCTGTTTGACTTTACAATAGAATATTAAGCAGTAAAAGATGGAGTGAATCATGGTGATAGGAAAAAGGGTGTGCTCTGCATTCTATATGAGCAGGGAAAAATAAGACTTTGATGTTCATAATCACAATAATCTTTTACACTAATAAAAATTATATCAAAACATGTGTTTTCAGTGTATGAATTTCATTGTAAACTATATGTGAGATATTTGAACTGGTGAATATTTTTGTGTAGGCAACCTTGAAGATACTTTGTAAGCTGTTGAGAACTATATTTGTTAATCACTACCATTACCCAATTTTACTGACCATGAATACCATTCTACTTCATTAAGCTTTTATCTATAATAATATAGTAGGATTTTTTCTTGCTCTTGAACATCCAAGGCATTTTACAGCTTATGATACTTTTCTCTTTATCAAAGAAAAAAGAAAACTCCAAAATTTGTTTTTACTTGGTTAAAATAAAGTTTTTCTAAGAGCTCTTTACAAAACTAGCTCTTTACTTAAAAAGATTTCAAGCATAAGACAATATGACAATTTTGTCACCATGCCAAATGTGAAAACTGTAATTAACATAAGGCATTTCATAAAAGTATGTGACAGTATAAATGTCATTTAAGCAATCAAATCTTGAAATCCTTAAGAGAAAGGGGAAAAAAAGCACTTAGCATTTCATCTTCATAGGAACCATGGTCTATCATAATTCAGTGTTACTATAATCCTGCTAGAATGAATATAAACAGCTCTAAGAACTATAAACTCCCAATAATTTTTATTGTATCTTAATTATATAAGTATTTCCCTGGCTTTGCTTTCCCCCTCACATCATAAACACAATTTTTAGAGCATTATTTTAAAATGACATTCTTTAGTTCAACATTGATACCTAATCACATATTGTCTTTAAATAAATACATTTAACTCCTATCATTTTTTCCAAATAGTCATATTTTATTGGTAATATATTAAAAACCCAGCAAATTACATGTCTAAGTATAGTCACATGTTTTAGTACATTTAAGATTGAGGTATAATGAAGTTATTGAGAGAAAAAAATGTGTTCCGTGTTTTATTTGGAAATGAAACTAATGATATATTTGGATCTGAGTATGGTGATAGATATGTGACTACAACAACTGATAGGGAAAGTATATTTTTTAATTCTTAGAATTCAAATATTAAAACACTTGCCAAAGGATCTTGGAATCAAATCTATCATATACATTTAAATTGGCAAAGGGTTGAAAAAAATAGAGGTAAACTATATTCAATGTGTTAGATTAAAAATGCATGTCTAGATGTCTTGGCTTTAGTATACAACATAGATCAATGCTTTTTGGCTCCAGTTTTTCGTGGCTGCCTATATCTACACTCCCTTCTTTTCAATCCATTTCATGCATAGTTGCTAGGTGAATCTTCCTGGGGCAGTTGTCATGTCTCTGCTCAAGAACTGCAATGGGCTCCTTATTGCTTACTCAATAAAATCCAAACTCTTCAGACTGACATTCAGACCTGCCATTCCAACAGCCGGGACCACTATTCTCCTCCAGGCTCCTTATGTTGCAGCTAAACTGACCTATTTGCTGCAGCTGTATCTGTGACCTTTTTTACCTCTAAGACTTGAGCCAGTTTAAATACTATGTTCCGGGTTCACCCAGGTGGCAGAAACTTCCCTTTGTCAGAACTGCCATACCCCTCAGCCCTCACCTCCATTGATGGCCCTTAATAATTTTCCTGTTTTGCTATGGTAATTTTTAGAATCTCTCCCCACCATTCAAATGTTAGCCCCTAAAGGTAATATCTGTGTTTCAGTCACCTTGCTGCTATTAACAGGTACAACAATTGTGTTCCCTTTCTGCTGGCTGCTCTCTCCCTGCACTCCACCCTTTACTATTGTCCCCTTTTGGAAGAAAATGGTATCATTCAGAGGGGGTTGCTGACCAGGCTGGGAGAAGAGAGGAAAACTCACTATTTTCAGCCAGTTGAGGGATGGTGGAAAGTGGCAGAAGCAGGAGAAGCAGATGAGAAGAAGGTCTTTCCTGGTCTCTTCCCCACCCGCCCAGGCTGAGGTTGAGATTCTTGCATGGTGGGTGTAGATCGAAGGCAAAGTCTAAAAAAGCATTGTTGCTACATTTCCCACTCCAACCCCAACATGGGGCAGAAGTTGCAGAGTAACACTGACAAGGCCATGTGGCTGGACAGAGTGAAGTCCTGCGTAGAGTTCTCCAGTGTTTCCTGGACTCCTAAGTCATGAGGACAGTATCCAGAAATTTTCTGTGCCCCCACAGAGGACTCTTAAGTCAGGCTGGCAGTTCTAGCTGGAGACTTACAATGACAATGGTGTGAAGCCCAGAAAATTGGTTGTTAGATTGAACAGTATTATGACTAATGAAAATTTTATTGATTTGAAGTTAGTGCTTATGTGGGTTTGCCAAAAAAGGCATAAGTGAAGATAAAAATACTACAGAAGAGGGGAAACATTGGCCATGCCCCTACTCCCACGACCATTATCAGAAAGTATCAAAGGAACAACCATATTTACCACAAAGTACCTGGGAAAAGCTTCTTGGAAGTAGGTTAGAATCACTGTTTCTTTACAGAATAGTTTCAGGATGGGCAATGGAGGCTGAACAGACTTACAAGGGAGTCACAGGTCTATACTCCAGTTCACAGCAAAAGAAAGTAAACCTGAAATGCCTTTCTGCTTCACCCACCTTCAGATTTTAAAAGGACAATTTAAATTCAGTATTCCAGGAAAGAATCCACTCCTTCTCTTTCAAAAAAGGAAAACAAACATTGGATTAGAAGATTGTGTTTATATTACTGAATGTCTTAACTATAAAAATGACACAACTGTGTTTAGGGATTTATTTTTCTCCCCTCTAGAAGCTCAAAACATACCACTGTGTAAGGATTTTGAATTAATCCTATTATAAGTAAGTACACTGCATCTACTTTCCTAACATTTCTCTTTGTCACTTTCTAATATTCTATTAAATTGGTATTTATTAGGGTTGTAGAAAGATAAACTGGGGAAAACACAGCAAATAAAGAAATTTTACAGTAACTACATTAGCTGGATAGATTCTTTGAAACTGTGTAATAAATCTTAATTACATTGAAAAAATGTAGAGTACATATTACTATTGCCTCACTAAAGACTAATCATTTGTTTAGTCGCATTCTATTGAATGGTTTAAATACTCGATTACTCATCTCATAATTGTAGGAAATGAATCCCAACTTTTAATTTGCTCTTGAGAATGTGAAGTCATTTGAATGGTTAGAATATATACGCTCTATTTTCCTTGTTCACAATATATGAAACCCAAAGTTAAATTATTATTAATCGATTCATATTCTGGTTAATTCAGAGTAACACTTTCTTTTATATTCAATCAGCTGGTTGCTCTGAGATGTTAATGTAAAGGTAACTTTTTTATTGTGACACGATATCATGTTTAAATTTTTATTTATTTTAATTTTCAGGAAACAGTAAATTTCTGTCAATAGTTAAAATGGTTTGAAAACATTGTCTTCAACTTCTTTGGCATTCCTCCATTAATAGGTGGGGATCTAGGTTTTTCTCCCTTCGAGTAGACTTCTGATCACCTTGTAGCTAATAGAATGTGGTGGAAGTGGAGTTGGGTGACTTTTGAGGCTGAGCGATAAAAGGCAGTACGTATGACCTGTTTGCTGGAATCTTGTGCTTGGAACCTTCAGCTGCTGTGTAAAAAGTTAGACCTCTCCGATGCAGCCATGATGTGAGGAAGCCAAGCTTCAAAGAAGAGTAGATCACATGATCACATATAGGTGATCTGCTAGGCAGTCCTGGTCTTCAAGTTCTTGCAGCCCATGTGCCAGACATGTGAGTGAATGAATCTTCAGGTAATCCCTGCCCCCAGCCCTAGGGCCACTCCAGTCTTGGAGTCTTTTCAGCTGGAGCCTCATGGAGCAGAGACAAACTTTCCCTACTATACCCTCTTTGAATTCCTGACCCACAGAATTTGTGAGCATAGTAAATCATTGTTTAAAGCCACTATGTTTGGAGTGGGTTATGATACAACAATTACAGCTAGAACACCAGTCTTCTCCCTACATTTATTTACCAAGTTTTCATGTTTTTTTTTTTTGTTTGTTTGTTTGTTTGTTTGTTTGTTTTTTGGTGTGCTTTTTTAAATCAGCACAAACTAGAGAAAATTGAAAAAGATGATTATGGCTTTTCTAATCGCTATCAAATATTTTTATTTCTAAAAATTACGTGTCTGTATGAGATAATGTGCTAAAATAACATTTATAACTAAAAATCTTACATTTGTGAAATGATATTAATATGCCTTAGGATATCTCATATCTCACTGACTGAAATGTTGCAAATATTCAAGTCAATGTATGCAACTGACCACCAGTAAATAAGTACTGAGATCCCAGCATATTCATGGTAGTTTTTTTTGATGTTGTATAAAATTTACATGAATTGCAAGTTAAAATAATTTAATTTAGAAGAATATAGCCCAAATGGTGTTTAATACAAAACAATGACTTGTTAGGAATTGATAATAACTATAGTTCTGGCCATTATCAAGGCATAATCTATCTTCTTGGCTTAGTTGACAATCTATCTTCTTGGCTTATTGATAGATATAGATATCTATCAATATCTCGTCTAAGTTTTCTCTGAAGGCCAGAATTTTGGTCAAATACCTAAATGGACTTCTATTGCTAAGGTTCTATATATAGAATTTGTCATTAGAAAATTATTAGAAATGGAATTGAACTTTCAAGAGCTATTATCACAGAAAGGTGAGAGTCAATGTAAAATGTTTATAGGCCTCAGTCCATTCTAGCACATTTTCTAGGTATTTAATAAATGATTATTGTATAAAAGAAATGCAACTTAAAATGGAAGATGGAAAGGTTTTTGTTGTTGTTGTTGTTTTTAAGAAATGATAATATTGAGTCCTGATTCTTGCATAGGGAAAATAGCAAGCACATTCCATGTGAGTATAAATTGATAGAACCTCCTCACAGGAAAATTGGTATTATTTATCCAAAGCATCATAATTTTGTTCTGTTCTTTGACTGACAAGTTCACTTATAGAAGTTTATCATAAGGAAATAATCATAACATAGGCAAAAAAATACTTATAAATTTAAATATAAAATTTATAATATTGACACACTGGAAACAAATGGTGTTGGTTTTCTATTTCTGCTACCGTGTTTCCCTGAAAATAAGACCTAGCCAGACAATCAGCTCTAGTGCATCTTTTGGAGCAAAAATTAATATAAGACCCACTCTTATTTTGCTACAATATAATATAATATAATATAATATAATATAATACTGGATCTCATATTAATTTTTGATTCAAAAGATTCATTAGAGCTGATTGTCCAGCTAGGTCTTATTTTCCGGGAAACAGGGTATAACAAATTATCAGAAATGTAACGGATTAAAATGACACACATTCATTATATTACGGTTCTGACATGGGTTTTAGCGGGCTAAAATCAAAGTGTTGGAATGAATGCATTCCTTCCGAAGACTAAAAAAGAGACTCCATTTCTGTACTCTTTCTAGCTTCTAGAGGACACCTACATTCCTTGACTCAAGGCGTCCTTTCTCCTTTTGCAAATCCATAAATGGCAGGTAGAATCTCTTCTCACCTTGCTCTGACCCTTCTTTCACTTCTTCCATTATTCTCTCCCCCTTTCATCCCCCAGTCTCTTTTTAAGGGCTCAAATAATTAGATTGGTCTCATCTGGGTATTCCAGTCTACTTTCTACATCTCAAGGTTCTTAACCACATATTCAGAGTCTCTTCTGCCTTGTGAGGTAACATATTCACAGGTTTCCAGGATTATGGTGTGGCCATATTTGAGGGGTCATTATTCTGCTTACCACAAAACCTGTATGTCTAAGAAAAGGATATGGATTAAATAATTGGGATACACTCTTACAATGGCATGCAATATAGTCATTAAAGCTATATTGTATGCAGAAATATGGTAATTACAAATCTTAAAATGTTAACTCTGTGCTAGGCACTGTTCTAAAAGCTTTACATATATTAACATTTACTTAATGCTCCCAACAATCCTGATATATGTGAATTATTACTCCCTGCACTGTTCCTTATAAATAAGGAAACTAAGGCACAGAAAGCTAAGTGATTTGCCTAAGGTTGCATGGTTGCTAAAAGGCAGATGTGGGGTATGAAGTCAAACTGACTTCAGAGTCCCTTTACAAAACAGTTAATGAGTTGGACATATGTTATTGATCTATTGTTAGGAGAAAAAAAAAGCAGATTAAAACATGGTGTATGATGTAATTCCATTCTTGTAAAAAAATGGTCTACACAAATAATAGAGATTATCTATGGGTGGAAAGATTATGAGAGATTATATCCTTTTTTAAAATTTATTTTGAAAATACTATTATTCTCCAAACAAGAAGAAGAAATCTAAGTTTGTATAAAATATTCAATGAGTAAAATTCATTGGTTTTGCAATTGTAACAATAATTGCTGCCTTTGTTTTTAAACTATGATGAATGAAGTAAACTTAGAGTGAAATGTTCAATGGTGTTACAAAGACCATCTTCAGCTTTTTTGCTCTTGCTAAAGTGACTGAGTACCGAACAGACAGAAACTTACTTTGTGGTTGCGTATCTATTGCATTCCATGAGTTGTTCTGAGAGATAAATGAGATAATAGATGTGAAATAAACTTGAAAAGTACTTTACAGTAGGATCCTAAGGTCAGCCAGATGGAGATGTGTAATATGTAACACGTTTTCCCCACAGAAACAAGATAATTAACAATAGTTATGTCAATAGACTAGTCAACAAAAGCTTTATGTAGTTGAATAGCATATGACTTTATTTCTAAAAGAAAGTGCAGTTGACATTCCAATTTGAGACATCTCTCTTCACACACTTCCATGGACAGTTGAGATTCTCTTTAAAATCTTTTCAACTAAGGCTCCTGGGTTAATAGGAAATGGAACAAGATGGGCATGGCCACCTTAAGGACTAGAACTCAATTCTTAACTAGGGCACCTTTATATAAATCAGGCATTGCTTACACTGTTTCTAAAAGATGTGACATGAATTTAGTTTAGAGGAAAAAAAATATGATCTCAATAAAGCTGGTGGAAAAAGAGATAAAGTATGTGTATTTTATATATATATATATAAATATTATATACATAATATATATTATATCTATATATCTATATCTATATATATGTGTATATATATATATATATATATATATATATATATAAAATCTCAGGGGTGCCAAAAATATGCAAACACATGACTTGTAGGAACTTTAACAATTAAGTTCATGAACTTGTTGTAACGATGTTGCTAACCTTTTTTTGGTATCGAGGGTATTATTCATTATGAGTTTGTACCAACTGGACAGACAGTTAACCAAGTTTACTATTTGGAAGTGCTGAAAATGCTGTGTGAAAAGGTTAGATGAAAATGACCTGAGCTTTTCGCCAACAATTCATGGCTCTTGCATCACGACAATGTACCAGCTCATACGACACTATCTGTGAGGGAGTTTTTAGCAAGTAAACAAATAACTGTATTGGAACACGCTCCCTACTCACCTGTTCTGGCCCCCAATGACTTCTTTCTTTACCTGAAGATAAAGGAAATATTCAAAGGAAGACATTTTGATGACATTCAGGACATCACAGGTAACACGACAGCGGCTCTGATGGCCGTTCCAGAAAGAGTTCCAAAATTGCTTTGAAGGGTGGACTAGGTGCTGGCGTCAGTGCATAGCTTCCCAGGGGAGGACTTAGAAGGTGACTGTAGTGATATTCAGCAATGAGGTATGTAGCAGTTTTTCTAGGATGTGGTCGCAAACTTAAATTGTCCGACCTCGTATTCATCTTGAGCTACATACGAAGTCAGACCATGTGTGTATTAATGTAAATTATAAGTAAATATAGTAAAGAGGGTATAACACAGTGGTTTGGAACACAGATTTTGATGTCGCACTTTATACTCTAATTCTGCCACTGAGAACGCGTGAACCTGTGATCAAGATGCTTGATTTATCTAAACCTCATAGTTTCTGTATCTTTCAAATGAGCAATGCACCAATTCATCAGTTTCTTGTGACTGACGAAGGAGACAATGTAGGTACAGCACGAGGTAGTGGATGAACACAATAAATGCTCAACAATGAACATGTATCTTGTTCACTCTTCTGAGAATACTGTGCCAATGATACCAGATCAGGAATAAAAGCCATTGTAGATTGCCTTTTATTGGGTTCCTCATGAGGAAGCCCTGATACAAACATTTGAGTGAAGTGGTCTATTTGGGAGGTGACCCCAGGAAGCACTGGTAGAGAAGGGAAATGAGGCAAGAAAGGACGGAAACTACTTAAGAATGCATGAATCAGCGGGTTACCACTATTGGCTCAATCCTGGAGGGGAAGTTTATGTGTAGACTAAAGTATGTCTCAGGGGTTCCTGTCTCTGGGCTGAGAAGCTGGGATATTTATCCACCAACTCCCATCCATTATAGGGTGAGAGTTGTTCTCAGGGCTGTAACTTGACTCTTAAAATCAAGCAACTCCAGTGGCTAGAAAAAGCCCCCAGAGTGTCCCAAGTGGCTGCAGAAAGAAGATGGGCAAGTACTGAAAGGCAAGTATGTAGAGACTGGGGCAGACACTGAGTGAGACTCAGCTACAGATAGCATTATGCCTTCCTTTAGCCTATAAAGCCTAGAGACCATAGAGGCTCTTGCTGCTACAGGAAAACTAGTGCAGGATTATTGATGGATCCACATAAATGCATTGCTGCAATTATGAAACTAAAAAGGTAATAATGGAATATTTTTCACAATATGGCAGCAGCTTATTCAATATTCAGCATCTACTAATAGCTTTTTTGTTGTTTGTTTGTCAATACAAAATACCTGCATCCCCAGCAGCTAGTGGATGGCTAAGGTGTAAAGGCAGCGTAATAACAACTAACAGAAAAATTTGCCACTAGATACCTCTGACTTCAGTTTTACCAAGGGTTGTGGAGCAAGTATTACCTACCAGGTCCACAGTAGGTAGGAGCATGTACTGGGTTCTTATAATTTCATTCAATATTGAAAGGGATTTTCCAGAGAAAAGTCCATTAACAAATGAGACAATTAAAAGTAGGCATTCTCATTACAGTAATAAAATATCCATATTCCATAAATTTAACAAATCAAATCCCCTTTCGGTCTCTATGATTGACAAAATATTTCTGAAAATTCAGTACCAGGTTTTTGGTGACTAGGTTCCCTATGCCCTATTTATTTATGTGTAGTCATTCTGATACGCCATAACATTTATTCAAATGAAGCAGTCACGAGAGATCCTTATTCGTGGGTACCAGCATAACGTTATCCTACACAAATGCCATTTTCTCAGTAGGGCCAAATCCTATTTGCTTCAAAAAGCTCTTGATTTGACGTGGCTTCATCTGTCTTAACCTTAGTTTTCTAAACAGTTTTATTTATTTTTAAATCAATCTCGGCTCCTGATTCTAATGACTCAGTATCCCTGCAGATCCCAACACACCTTCACTTTCTGGAAAGGTTAGTCAGGAATGCTAGCTGCCCAGGGCTATAAAGGAAACTGGACCCCTTGGATCCTGAATACCCAGGCCCCAGGGGTGGCCGCCAGGGACGCACTGCCTCGCTTTTCAGCTTTCGGCCCGCAGGTGGCAGCAGCGGGCTCCGAAGCTGCTCTCTGCAGGTTACAGGAACCGCTCGCTGCACAGCTTCTGGCCGCGGCTCCCGAGCGGGGTCTGCAGCGTCGACCTCCAGGAATCTTCACCCAGCCGGGACGGCCCGTAAAGCCCAAGTACTTCAGTGCTAAAGTTGTCTCTGATCCTTTAGTTTCTTGAGGGAAAGCCAACAACAGTTTGAAGCAGCACGGAAACTCACTGTGTCCCTACTCGCTCCGGTTCCCAATTTCCCCACCAAGTCCAGAAGCAACCCCCGCTCCCTTTTCCCGAGCAGCGTCTGCTCCATACGCTCCACGCTCCGGCCCTTGCAGTTCCTCGGGAGCCGGGTGCTGGGCGGCGGGCAGTGGGTTGGCTGCCGGGGCACCCCTTCTCCGCCTCTGCTCCGATCCTCCGCCACAAAGGTTTTTCAGATAGTCGGGATGGCTGGGCTGCACCCCTGTTTCATCCCCCCATCCCCCTTCCCTTGTCCTGCTCTTCATCACACACACACACACACACACACGGCTCGCTTGCGCTTGGCGCTCCCGGCTCAGCTATAGGCGCAGGACCTACACAAGCCCAGCAAGCCACTGACATGCCACCCGGACTCTTCGCCCCTCGGTCCCCAGCGCCACCACCGCCGCTTCTGCGCCGCTCCTTCTCGCCTAGACACTGCTGCCAACAGCCCCCTCGGCGGCAGGCCAGGCCGGGCTGGAAGAAGTTGACGTCTTGGGAGGGGGCGGCGGGGAGCCGCGTGCAGGATTTGTTGTACGAGGATTAACACATCTGGGCGAGGGGAGGGGCAGCGCCGCTGCAAGACGCGGCGCAGACCCCGCATCACTGCGCGCCGCAGCTACCGCCTCGGCCGCCGCCCGGGACCGCGGAGCCCGGACGCCCCCTCCCGGTCCGCGCCCCGCCGCGCCCCGCCGCGCTCGGCGCAGAGGAGCCGCGGGCAGCGCAGGGAGGCGGACAGTCGCTCCCGGAGCCGGCGCGCGGTGAGCGTGGGGCGAGCGCGCGTAGGGCGGCGGCCGCGCTGGGGGGCGTGCGGCGCCGAGAGCGGCGGGGGCGAAACTTCGCGGCCCGATGCCCGAGGGCGCGGCGGCGCTGCACGCTCACCGCTGCTGCCCCTGCGGGCCCCGGGCGCGTCTGGGCGGGCGGCGTTGCCCGCGGCGCGGCGTGTGCCGCGAGCGAGTGAAGGTATGTGTGGCGGGCGCGGCTGGAGCTGCCGCCGCCGCGGCGCCAGCAGGTCCTAATGCCTGTCCCTTCCCAGGACGCTGGCAGCAGCAGCCCGGAGCCCCCGAGCCCTCGGCAGGTTTGCCTGTCCTTCCCCGCGATCTGATTGGATAAAGTGGGGGCTCGACGGTGGCCGACGTGGGACAGTCTGGCTGTGGCAGGGGTCTCGGAAACCATGGGTTATTGCAATGGCAGGTGCACGCTTATCTTTATCTGTGGCATGCAACTGGTAAGTGACACTTAGATTCTGTAACGTGCCTTGGAGATAGTGGGCAGGGGGCTGCAGAGAGGGTCTGACATTGACTAGAATGGAAGAAAAAGTAAAAGAGAGAAGGTGACAGATACGGTGCCTATGTTTAAAATGATTTCGGGGACGCGCACTGTCGGGTACCGGAGAGGTGAGCCTTTCTGCCCCCACCTATTTCTATCCCTCTTGACAGTTTGGCAGGTGCGGGTTAAACTTGTATTTAATTTCTCGGAGCAAAGCAAGATGTAGCTCTTGTTCCTTTATGTTTTGCATTCCTAGTAATGTACCAACGTGATCGTCACATATAATTTATTATACAGGTGTTAAAACAGATAAATAAAGCATTTTTGACTTTTCTCCCACGTACTAATTTTTGCAGTATCTTTGTTTCTTCGTTGACATGTGTTATTTTCCATGGAGTATCTTGTCTTATAAGTGTAATACTCTAACAAAACACTATGTAGGGCAGATGGTATCCTTACAATGGTCTGATCTGGAAGCCACATTGACTTTTAAAAGTATGTAGGTTGAAGTGAAATACTTAGGGGAACTCAGCAACACATTGCCCTAGACTGACCCAGTAGCCTTTAAATCACAATTAGTACAACTCTAAGGAAAAATATTCTGTCTTACATGATGTGTGTAATTGCTCCTGAAATAGATCCTGTTGTTTGATCCCATAGGATGGAGAATTAGATGTACTTTTTGAGGGATGTTGTTCAGTTGTAAAGAGGCAAAGAACCAACAATGGAAAAATGTCACGTCTCTGAATTTAAATTCCCTAAGGGCAATAGAAAGAGGGGCTGAGAATACTTTAGAGGTGACAAATACACCACTGTCAGTGGTTAATTTGAGGTAGGAGGTACTTGCTCACTCCTGTTATCAAATAGCTTTCCCTGGAAAGTATAAATTAATCTGAATAGCCACCTATATTTCCAACATTGTTTCATAAAGGCTGAAAGGACTACAAAACTGAAGGTAATTTCTGAGATCCCAATCAGTAAAGTGTTCAAAAGAGCAAGGGTTTGCTACTGAAAATGATAGAAGAATTCCTTAAGTGTTCTTCATTGTTTATCAGTTGTCATGAAGTCCATGAGTGGTGGCTGTTGTTGTTTTATTTAGTATTTAGCCGAAGCAGTGCTTTTTCTTGTATCTTGAAAAACATCTCAGGATGTTTTTCTTTCCTAGGAAAGTTGTCTGATGTATATTTTGATCTGTGAATTACTTAGGCGCTTGGTTTAAGAAAACGAAGATAGAAATATAAATATAATTGTAAGAATGTAATATTTTCTTGATGCGTAAACCACTTTATTTTTTCCTACTACGTTTTAAAGTTTTGCAATAAAGGATTTTTACTCTTAATGATAAAAATAATCGGAACAATAAGAGAGCTTACTTTGTTAAACTACATTAGGCCAAGTATATCAAATTGCATAAACATTTTTGAAACAATCTCATGTTTATAGATAGTTCAGGAAGCAATACATTTGCTTGTGCACTGTGTGAAAGCATGAAGCTGTGAGATGAGTGGGTGGGTAAAAGCCTTCTTATGCTGTTTTCAATTTTAAAAATTTGATTTAACTTTTAATCATTTAACATAGTGGGGCTTTATTATGGCACCTGCAGGCATTAGATCTATATGGCATCTTGTGTGATGAATACAGACTCCTCAAGAACTTAAACGATTTTAGAAAAACATAAAGGTACAAATAGGGAAGCTAAATATACCAAGGAATAGGATAAGGCTAAAGGTTTCTGTGTGTGTGTGTGTGTGTGTGTGTGTGTGCGCGCGCTCATGTGCATGCATACATGCAGTGGTGTGTTAGAGATATGCTACATCATATGAAACAAATTCTGAATCAAAGCTAAGTTCTCTAACAAAATATAATCTGCTGCAATACAGGAGTGTTCAATCTAAGCAAGTATCCATTTGAACCCTGCAAAGTATTGTATGCTCTGTAAGGATTATGAATTTTTTTCCATTCAGACTTATGTACCACCAGGATAATATAATTAGCAGCCATGTTCATGCAGATGCAGAACAAAAAACAAAGGATGAAGAATATCTCATTGTTTTGATAGGGTGAACTGATCTCATTTAAAGGACCTCAGAGATTTCTGGTAATTGTTGCTTCTTAGAAATATAGTATTTAATTTTAAGTAAAACAATTCTTTTGCAAGTTAATAGTTGCAAAGGACAGAACAACAACAAAATAGATGGGTGTATATATTTTCCTTTGCTCTTGACAGATCTTTAAAAACTTTTTGTATCTTTCATCTATTACAAGTAAAGATTGTTTTATGAGTAGCCAGGTTTCAAGAATAAGTCATGATTCATGTACTACTGATTGACAAGAAGTTCACTCAGTTTTGTTTACTCATGAAGTGTTTAGTGTGCATTCCTGTAACATTTGGGTGTAGCTTTTTTTGTAGCTGTACAGAAAAAAATCTTAATTTATTAAAATTAATTGAAGACAAATATAGTCTAATATAAAAACTTTAGTGTCTTTAAGTAACTTTACCAAGTTTCTGGAAATATTTACTTCCAATTCTTTAAGTACTTAAAGGAATATTTATGTCTATGCAAACTTGCAACTAATCTTAGTAGAAGATGAGGTAGCTTTTGGTATAGTGGAGATGGGAATCTCATTCATCAATTAATTATCAGAGCAGACTCAGTATTGTGATACATCAACAAGTAATGGACAGATACCAAACCTCCAGAGAAAGTTACCTGTCAAGATTCTGTATCTTCACTTTTAATTATATTCAATGTGCTTTCAATTTAATGTTTGGCAAATCACAAGTGTGGATTAACATACATTCTTTTAAAAATCTAAAAATCAGTTTATAAGACAAGAAATTAGAATTTCATACTGTAGAGATTTCATACAAAACTTCCATTTTATGAAAAAGCTGTCTGTCTCTGTATATCATAAATTAAGATATTTGACCTATATGGTTACTCCAACTTCAGATTCATACCCCTATGAAAAAGGGGTATGATTTCTGGAAACCGATTTGCTGCATGTGCAGAATCCAGAGTTTAAGCTCATAATCTCAAGAAGGTAATTTTCTTTTTATCATTGCTGTCCTTAATGCTCAGAAACTGAAGATTTCAGATAGTAACAAAAACCGTCATGGCATTTGAAGTGGTGGATATAGTGGGTAAGGGCAAGCACAATTTAACTTCTTATCTACAACTTTCAGCAGTTCATGAAAGAGTTTCAGCTACCCCCGACCCCCAATGTTTGGTTAAATGAAAGAGTCCTTTATATAAATGTTGAAAAATAGTACTTAGCAATTTCCCAGTGAAAAATTAATCAATTATAATATGGAAGAATATAACTTATTTTATATGAAAGAGACAACCTTGTTTTCGAGTATAGAAATTCAAAATCACCCACATTTTTGTACGTCAGACCCCTATATGGCACAAAGCACACAAGCCCTAAACTATTACCAGGAGAAAGTATAGATTTACATTCAACCGATTAACACTTGAAAATGCCATTCTTGCCATGTGCTCTATGAAATATTGCTAACTTCGAGCAGGTGCAACTAACAATTAGGTTAGTACACATGTGTGTGCAGCTGTGTGAAGGAGCACGTTAGAAACTTAATTAAGAATGATCAGTTGCTTTCTACTGCACAATTACTAAACATTTTTAGAGGTACACATTTATTAGAGAAGGCCTCGAGTACCTAGATGGACAAAAAAAACCCAAATTTATTATAATTAGGGAGTATTTCAGTGGTGTCAATTGTGATTAATGCAGTGTTTATACTTACATGCTCCTTGATTACTTTTTAGAAAATAAAGCATTACATGAATTGGCTTGAAAAAGGTTGGTAGAATCTTATGATTTTCCTAGGATACCTTTGACAAGTTTGAAAGTTCTCCAAAAGTATGGAACTTTACCTGTCACAAATCTTGCTGCCCAGAGAATTAAAAAAAAAAAAATGTAGGTTCAAATATCATTGATAATAAAATCTTGAGGTAATTAACTGATTCATGGACAAGTCTAAAAATTTTCATGTAATATGTCAGAAACGTATGATGTAAAAATATGCTAAGAGTTTGCTAAGTTATAAAATAACTTACTTCTTTTTAAATGTTTTCTACTTTTGCACCCTGACATTTTGTCATGCATCTACATATGTACATATATATCATTTAATTTTCTCTTTCTGTGTAATTTAGCACTACTCTGCTCTAATGTTTACCAAGAAAGATGTAGAAACTTCTTCCAGTGTCCAGCTCTCTTTCTTGGTTCATAAACCAAGTGGCAGCTTTTTCTCATACACCCAAGGTTTCAAATAGCCAATCTGAGCAGAACTGTTCCCCTTTCTCAAATAAAATAAAGGCTTGGATGGCTGACATCCCTGTGTAGAATGCCAGAGTCCTCTCTGGCGTGGGGCGCATATGTGGGCAGTGGCCCAGAAATGCGAGTGTGCCTTGCCACTTCCTTTTCCCTCTGATGCTACTTTACTTTGGGGTCAAATTCTCTACTTGCCCAGTCAAGAATTTCAGAACGGCAGCCAGGGATTCCTTAAAATAGGAGGTCTTTATTTCTTGGTCTGTTTCTTTTTTGTGCATGTGTGTGTTTGACAAAAATAAAATCTGAACCAGAAGCACATTTTAACATTTCTATGTTCATATTGAAAATAAAAAAAATATTGAAATTATGACATCAATTGCATTAAATATTTGTATGTACTACTAATGGCTAAAATTTAAAAGGATATATTCAGTTATTTAGTAGAACTTCAAACAACTCAGTATAATTTATCCCAAAGTAGGTTTGAAACTACTATTGCTCATATTGGAAATTACCCTATTTCCATGCCTTAGAACACACAGAGGTGAGAAATCACAAACACACACACCCACACACACACACACACACTCACGAGAAATATATCTAGTCTATTTCTTCACCTAGATAGTGAACTCTTTCAATTTTGGTCCCCTTTCTCCACCGCCCCCCCATCCCAGAAATTGATTATTGTTTATTTTCAATATAATAAAATACATAGGCCATCAAGATGTGATGTTATCTAGGATTCCTTCCCCCTCCTCCAACAACAATAGAAACAAGATTTACGCCTACTTCATTTCTGTAAGGTGGAAATAATACCATATGAAACATTTGTTATTACCAACCCCAACAAATTGAAGGACACTTAAAAATCATGAAGGTAGTTATATTGCTTTCTTTCTCTAGGTTAGGGAGGAAGTTAAATTTATAAACTGGTTTCTCTTTATAGTTCAGGTGTGTTTAGAAAGTTCTTACTATTTAAAGGCATTATTTGCTTCATCTTCCTGAAAGCACCATTTTTCTTTTTTTTTTTTTGCTTAAACTCTGAAACATTCACTGGGTCGAACTGACAGAAGCAGTTTGTGATGTTTAATGTAATGCATGCTATAGACTTTTTTCAACCTGAAATAAGAGTAGTGTGACATTTAATGTCAATAATTTTTACCTTTTAAATTACTTATGGATCACATGCTAACTTTGATTGCTCTAAAAACACTTTTTGAAAAGTTACAAATAAACTGACTTTCACGTGCATTTTGAAAAAAAAATTTCTAATTTTGGGTGTTTTTATAACTTGCTATGTTTTAAAAATCTAGCTTTGTGAAATACTTAATAAAAGACTGTTAGTATTTATTGGAAGCTTGTTCTGGGCTAAATGATAAACGTGTGTGTGTGTGTGTGTGTGTGTGTGTGTGTGTTTTCCACTTATACCTTTCTAGTAATCCTATGAGGTAGGTAATAGATATTAATCTCCCCATTTTACAGAGGAGGAAATGGAGGCTCAGAATGTTTAAGCAACTTTCTTAAGTCACCCTCTTAGTAAGTGGTAGAGTTTGCATTCAAACCCAGTAGTCCCTGACTTTAAACCAGACTAAGTTTGTGCAGCTTTGCTACACTGCTTCCTTTTCACGCAACATAAAGCAACATTTGTTTTGCTAACAAATGACACATTTGTTTTGCTAACAAATGCAACATACACCTACTAATTCCTGATTGACACAGTAACCAACACAAAACTAAGTAGGCTCAGAGAGTGGGGCTGATGGCAGGTTCCTGTCCACACCTGACTGGCCCAAGTGGACTTTGGCTTCACAACAATGAGCTGCTGGTACTGTGTTTCCCTGAAAATACGACCTAGCCAGACCATCAGCTCTAATGTGTCTTTTGGAGCAAAAATGAATATAAGACTCAGTCATATTTTAATATAAGACTGGGTCTTATATCATGTTTATTAATTTTTGCTCCAAAAGACACATTAGAGCTGATGGTCCGGCTAGATCTTATTTTCAGGGAAACACGGTCTGCGGTCTAGAGAGTAAAAGGAGGGCCACCTCCCATGAAGTCAGTGCCCCTTGCCCTAACATTGCAAAACACTCTTGTATTTCTACTCTAAACAAATCATTGCTGGTAATAGGTTGTATCTCTGCCATTGATTAAGGATGGGACAAAATAAATAAATAAATAAATAAATAAATAAATAAATAAATAAATAAATGTACAGCTACTATGCATTTCCAGCCGATTACTGAGACATAGCTATGCAGTAGTTAGTGGCTTGGACACTTTGATATGTGTGTTTAAAAAAATTCTATGGGAAGAAGAAATGTATTCATTTTTTTCTCAAATTTCAGCTTTTTTTTTAAACCAAGCCCTGATGAATGGCTAATACAGAGTAAAGTCATTTGCCTTCCCCCCGCCCCCGCAACATGCCCCAAATCCTCAATCCATCCAGGCCACTATTAGTGAGAATATTAGTTACAATTATTGTTGTTGGAAATGACTTTGAGTAATAGGTTATTTTAAATATGCATTGAATATCTTACAACACATCTGAAACTTGAGAGTACCTCCGAGTCTCCTGCAGGCTTTTTTGTACACAAACCGATGGGCTCACCCCAGAGTTTCTGATGTACTAGGTCTAGGGTAGGGCCTAGACCTAGAATTTGCTTTTCTAATCAGTTCCCAGGTAACACTGATAGTCCTGGTCAGGGGCCAGACCTTGAGAACTACTGGCCTAGGACGCAGGTCTTCACTTAATGGTGTTGCATGAGAGCATGACGTGTTTATGAAGTTCTTCAGACCCTCATACACTGTTGGTGGGAATGCAGACTGGTGCAGCCGCTATGGAAGGCAGTGTGGAGGTTCCTCAAAAAATTACAAATAGAATTACCATATGACCCAGCAATCCCTCTCCTGGGTATCTACCCAAAGAATTTGAAATCATTTATACATAAAGACACATGTGCTCCAATGTTCATTGCAGCTTTCTTTACGGTGGCCAAGACATGGAAACAACCAAAATGTCCTTCGATAGATGAATGGATAAAGAAGTTGTGGTATATATACACAATGGAATACTATTCGGCGTTAAGGAAAGATGATATAGGAACATTTGTGACAACATGGATGGATCTTGAGAGTATAATGCTAAGCGAAATAAGTCAGACAGAAAAAGCAGAGAACACTATGATTTCACTGATATGTGGTATATAAACCAAAAACAACAAATGAACAAGATAAATAAATGAGAAACAAAAACTCATAGACATAGACAATAGTTTAGTGGTTACCAGAGGGTTAGGGGGGTGCGGGGAGGGAGATGAAGGTAAGGGGGATCAAATATATGGTGATGGAAGGAGAACTGACTCTGGGTGGTGAACACAGAATGCGATTTATAGATGATGTAATACAGAATGGTACACCTGAAATTATGTAATTTCATTAACAATTATCACCCCAATAAATTAAAGAAAAATTCTTCACCGACTAGATAATTAGCTCATTTCTTCTTTTGTCCTGTTATGTGAAAGAAAACTTTTCTTCAGGACCAAGTATGCCTATTTCTGACATCCAGCTTAGTCCCTATTTAGAAGTTTAAAGGAAATGGAAAGTCTTTTCACAGCTGTTGTGTGTTTGCAATGACGAGAGATGTAGAAAAACCTGAAAGTGATTCAATGCCTCTAATCTGTACCCTCTATGCCTGGTGGTGCTGGAGTGGAATTGGTTCCTTTAACTGCCTCTATTTGCTAGCCTAGCCCCTCAGTTTAAATTTCTGGAACAGCTTTTCACTGTGCTAAAGCACAGCCCTGGGAGAGAGAGAGAGGAGGCAATATGCTGGAAAAACACTGGACTAAGTGAGAAGGCAGATTTTTCTGTACCCAGACTGGTGCCGTTAAACTGGGTAAGTAAATAACAGTGACTTTGCTCCGGCCATTTATATTCCTGAGTGCCACTTCCTTATTTGAAAAATGGGGCAAATGATTCCTGACCAATTTACACTGTAGGACACTTAGGAGTAGCGGGGGGAGAAAACATGGTTAAAGTTTACATGAAAGACTTTAGTGTTGTGTTACTTCTGATACCTAGAACATTTTTGTAATTATTAATAGTTTAATCTTTCAAAACTGTTCATCTAGTGAGAGTAGTAGTAGTTTATAGGGGTGTTTATATATCATTTGACCAGTGGCACCAGTTGCAACAACTAGTTTTTTATAGAAACATTTTTTTTCTTCACCCACCGTCATTTTGGGGAGACTATAAATAAGGATTGTAACACGAGGTGCAAATGGTTTGAACTAAATAAAACAATTTGCTTAGGTGTCTGATATACTTAGATTTCACAAACCAGTCAGCATGCTCCATCATCTGGCCAGAATTTCTAGAACTGTGTTCCATGGGAGCTAGTTCTGCAAAATGCTTGACTAAACTTGAGCTCTGAGGTTTAGTAAGATGTCGGTGCTGCAGGCTTTATCCTCTCTCCTACCTTAACCCCTAAGGGTCACAATATGTATGTACATTAGCAGCTCCTGGAAGCCCTACACTAAAGAAACCCTTGCTTAATTCCATTTAACTCTGCAAATACATACAAAGAACTTGCTCTGAACCAAGGAACCTCATTGTGGTATATCTCCTATTACTCTTTCATGGAACGAGTATTTTCAGAAACATTTTTCAGTGACATTTTACTCTAGGCTAAAGATGCAGTCTTAATAATATTAAAGTGTTATCTAAACTATTTAAAGGCCAAGAATTCAGTATGGAAACTTAGCCTGTTAAACAGGTATCTAACAAATAAGACAAATTATAATATAACAAATTATAAAAATGTGTAAGAATATCTAATATTATCACATAATTTAAATAAAGAGAACCTTGTTTTCAGATACTCGGCTATTATTATTTTTATATTTGTACTTGAGTGTCTTGAAATTATGTTGCAGCCACTAAAATCACAAACCTTAATGTTGAAACTCAGTCAAGTCCAATTGCTGATGTTATAAAAAGATGACATGTTGCAATAGGTTTCCAGGGATATTTAGAACTTCGGCACACGTGGCAAAGGGCATCTGCAGAAGCACTTTGTTTTAAAAGCAGTGGTGAAGAGCAATGTTTGTATAAAACCAAACTCACTCATCCAGCATCATACCCTAAATGTTTGTCTTTGCAGGCAGGGTGGTGAGGAGTGAGTCCTCATACTGACTTTTGTTTTCTAATCAATGCATGCACTCTAAAACTGTGGCACATTTAAAAAACCCAACAATGTTTCATTCTTTGAAAACAAATGGGTCTTAGTTTGGAATGGAGGGATCAAATCTCTCCTGTTAACAGAAGTCTTTGTATGCATTTGTATGATGCTAATTACAGAAGAGAATAAGGAGGTGTTTCAAATCCTTTAACTGACAGCTGTGTGTCCAATGATGGACGGGTCAATGTTATGTCTGAAATGTTTAGTGGTAGGGAATTCATATGAGCCTACTCTATATGGCTTCTAGCCATAGGAAATATACAAGGCAGATCTCTGAGTATTATTTTTATAAATGACAGGCTCTGATGGCACTGGGAAACACAAGTTGGGGAGGACTTCTACAGGCCCCAGTAGGAAGAGAATACTGCAGCCTGGTGGTATGCTGCCTTCTATGCTCTTGGCCCCTTGGGAAGGGGTCTGCTGACCGGCCTTGGCATTGAGCACCTTTTTTGTTTTGGCACCTTTTGTAGTGGGAGGCAGTTTGCTCCTGGAGGTCACAATTCATCCCTGTAGACACAGGGATTCTGATCTCATTCTCTTTATGAGATAAGGATCAGTACCCTGTAGGATATGGTGTATTCAGATGCTACCTGTTTGTTCCAGTTGATTACACTGAGGTGCAGAGATGAGATTTGGGTCTGTGGAGGTGTTTAACTCCAGTTATTGGGAGCAGTGAGCGAGCTACATGTTTGAAAGCTTTAGAAGCTATTATGAGATTGACATTACACAGGTGGTACATAAAGAGCCCTGTATCTCTTTGTTCCTTTTTTTTTTTTTTTAATAAAGCTTGCTCATAAATTTGATGATTGTGAACCTATAACTTGTGAGTTTCTAAAATATTGGAGCTATGTGTAGGGTTACGTATTTCTTACCCTTATCAACAGGAATTAATTTTTAAACAAGAGTTTCATTTTTGTCCATTTTTCATAAAATATTTCCATTTTCTTTATTTTATTCAATTCCATTTTATTCAATCAAAGGATGATAGTTAAATCATGGCTGTTCAGTAGCATTTATGAACCTAAGTTTTGCTTTTATTTTGGCCTGGTATTAAAATTTCCCTTTTCTATAGGACTATAGGTTGAGTGAGGGTGGCTAGCTCCTGAATGTCTGTCCATTCAAAAGCAAGGAATACTAATCTACTTAAAATGATAGATAATTTTTAACGGACATTCTGGTGAAGTCTGGGAAGTTGACTGTGAATTCATTAATAGTTTTATAAGAACATATTTATGATTTTATGTAAAATATTCCTGGGAAGTTCCACAGGCTCTTAGAGATGTGGGATGGTGCTTTCCCACTTTACTATTTTATAGTGTCTTGGATTAGATTTGTTTTTGTTCAAAAAAGCTGCTTGAAAATTCAGTTAAATAGTGTAAGTTCAGTCTACATTTAGTCAATGTAAATCTTGTAACAACATTTTTTGGTAACGTTTAATTATTTGTTTCTTATAATCTTTAAGGGAAACCTGTTGGTTTTTCACTTTCTTTTCATAAGAATGAGGTAGTGATGATGTTCTGTTACTGCACCTCCTTTGATTCTTGGGTTTTGTTGCGTACTAAAATGGCCTAAAATGTGAAGCTTGTCCCTAAAATTGAAAGAAATAAACCTCAGTGAGTTTTGTTTGTTTGTTTTTTGAGGTTTATAGACCATTTTGATGTAGCCCGACATACAAAAGAATTTTGTTGCATGTTTGCTGCTGATAGGTCTCTCTTTTAATTTTATCTTTCATAATATGAATCAAACATTGAACTTTAACAGGAATACTTGCACAGGAAATGTTAGCGAATTTATTGACAGAGACAGTGATCTCAGTTTACATGCTAAAAATCATTCCATGAGATTAAAATGTCTCTTTTACAAACATATCTCTCTGAAAGGCTTTCTGATGTAGTTTGGATGTAGCAGTGGGTGGGCCATTACCAGTCATGTGCCGAGAATTAGGTGTGCACAGGGCCTGCCTTGGGTGTTGGGAGATGGAAAAGACCCAGAAAAACTCCAGGAATCAATCTAGACTCGGTTCGTAAGCTGCGATGCTGCAATGCTGTGTTCCAGCTATGATTGTTTTAAAATGAATGAATGAATTAATGAACAGTGGGAGGAAATTAAGTAATTACTAAATCAGCTTCATCAAGTAGGATTTGTGAAATGTCCACACAAGAATAGCATAATGACATATGCTGAATAAATGAAATGTATGTTTCTACCCTTTTGTCAATTAGGATATGATCTAACTGAAAGGAATGTCAAGCTGTGTGTTTCTATCACGAATTGATCTAATACCTAGTAGTTGTAATAATTGAATATTGGTTTAAATTTCAACCTGATGCTTATTCTTTGTGTATTTAGTAGGCATACTGCTTAATGTGATAGTAGCTAAAAATGCTTTACTGTTCTGTTCATTATGTACTGGACGATCACACATAAGCTTAATATAAATAAGATCAGTGTTGGTGAAAAATAATTGTTGATCTAAACTGGGCCATCATGGTCCATTTTTTTAAAATTTGAATTTATTTGTTTTAGATTCATATTAACTAGCTTTATTTAATGCAGTTATTTAGTTATTATTTAGATATTCCAAAAGTTCTTTTAGATCTGAATAAAATAGATCATATCTCCAGAGGAGTTTTTAACTTTTGTGTGTATCATAGGCTCTTTTAAGAATCTGTTAAATTCTATAAACTTTTTCACTACAAAAATACTCATATAACTTTAGGAGATTCACAAATTTCTAACCCTAATTCATGAAACTTAGGTGAAAACCCCTGATAATTTTTTTTCTTTTCTTTTTTTTTGGTCTATCACATCATCAAGATATTTTGCTTATCAACAATTTTAATTCAGTTACTTTGAATTTGGCATCATTTGAGGAGATTATATACTGGAGGTGCCAAAAAAAAATGCCTATACATGACTTGTATTCATCTTTTGTTATTGATATGTTTTGAGTATTACAATTTTAATACAGTTCTTTTCTTTCTTAAGATGTGTATTCATTTTTTGGTACCCTCTGTATATGTATTTGGTATGCATTATAATATATTGTAAAGATATATGCACATACCTACATAAGTACACATATGTGTCGGTCTATGTGTAATGCAACATATAAGAAGCAGAGTACAGTTGAATAGTGTAAACAAATTGACAAACTTTTGTCAAGGAGATTGAATGATATGTGTAGATACTTACAGCATAATATAGGATAAGAACTGTAAGAGAAGCAAGAATAAAGTACTAAGGAGATAATCAGTTATGTCTTTCTCACAGACTGATCACACAAGGTATGAAGGGCTAGCACATGATAGGTTAAGTTAACTATAACTAGAGATGGGAAAAGAGAATCTCAGGAATAAGAAATGATAGTAGCACACTGGTGAGAATGAAAGAGCATCTGTGTGGGACAATGAAGAGTCAGATTTACTGGTAAGTAGGGGAGAATTGGGAGGTGAAGCAGGGAATGGAAGGGGGAGTTGTACAGTTTGATGACTTAAGCACCAATGCAGGGAGTTTAAGCTTTATAGGATAGGATATGTGTTTCTATAGTTGTTAGTTCTCAAGATGAATGGCCCAATTCTTCATAGTAGAATAAGAGGCAGCATGATGTGAGAATGAGAGCCGAGATTTGGAACAAGTCCTGTGGGAAATGTGAGGGGAAAACAGCAATAAATTACAGGATTGCTGAATTGCATCAAAGGCCTTAATGAAACTGGGTGACATGCATTTGTAGGGAAACCAATTACTTCTCTATCATTCCCCAACATTCTAAAAACTGGAATGGAGAAACAGGAAATGGAAGTTCCCTTGTTCTTAGACTGAACAAAACTGAGGGAGTGTGAGAGCATTAAGGTGTCTTTGAGAATAAAATGTCTGACTGCAAGTAGGGCTTGGTGGGAAAGAGTGATATCAGAATGGGAGGGGTAGTTAGACTACTGGAATGCTATTGCAAACATTTGAGAATAAGGAGGTGAGTACAGCAGAAGGGGGATAATAGAAAAGGTGGGAGGTAAGATGGTTGTGGTGAAATGATAAACACAGCTCAGAACTTGGAGGGGCATGCTACCTGGGTGATGCTGAGACCCTTGATTGGCCACAGACTTGGATGGAGGGTTTAGTGGTCCAGAAAGATGAGAGGCAGTGAGGCCCAGCTATAGAAGAGCCATCACTGTGTATTTTGTCTTTATTAAATATGAGCAGAAGTAAGAGACTGAAGAGGAACACAACCAGGAGAAAATGAGTGTTGTGGAGCTTTTAAATTGTGAGAATTGGGGAGAGTTTGGTTAAGCACGTGATTGGCGCTGGAAAAGGAGGATGGTTAGGGACAGTCCCAAGGTAGCTGAGGCAGGGAAGATGAATTGGGAGGAGTGGAAATGTTTATTTAATGAATAGATGAGTGCAGTGTTTAAGGAAGGGGAAAGGCAGGCTTTAGGCAAAGCACTTTCTCAACTTCAGCAATAGTGCCAGTTTGGACTGGACAATTCTTTTGCGCGCGCGCGTGCGCGTGCGCGTGTGCGTGTGCGTGTGCGTGTGTGTGTGTGTGTGTGTGTGTGTGTGTTCTATTTATTGCAGGATGTTGAGCAGTGTTGCTGGCCTCTACACACTAGATGTGGGTAGCATGCTCCCAATTGTGACAATCAGAAATGTCTCTAGACATTGCCAAATTGCAAAATAGCCCCCTTGTTGAGATCCATTGAGCTAAAGCAAAGTGCTAGAAAGATCACTTAGAACAGCAGGTTTTCTTTATAAAAGATTTTGAGCAGTCTAGAAGACAGTGGAGGTGATTGTGAAAGGAAAACTAGCCTTGAGTTGGGTTATGTGGACCTGTGAGAGATGTCCTGCTCACCATGGCCCTTGGTCACAATCTTGGGGGGTGGTTTCTGAAAAGTCAACACCAGCACCTCATCCCCCAGCCCCTTGACCTATGGCAATACATTTTTCTGGGAGGCAACCTAGTTGTCCAGACATTTTGAAAGCCCGCTACATGATTTTGTTGTGTTTCTAAGCCGGTAGTACATGAGGAGAGCAGTCTGGTGGTTTAGCCCTTGTGATGGCACAGGGAAAAGCAGGAGCAAAGGAAAAGGAGATTGGAAGGTAGGTTGAACCTACATTAGGGAAGGGGAGTGCTGAGTAAGCATTTGTGGGAATATTGACTGGAGAGAAAATGTTGAACTAGATTTGTTTGAAAGCTTCTTTTTATTGTCATTACATGCTCAACCAAGCCTTTGTATTCTTGGCTGTTTTGCTCACAGTAGTTTGAGCCAGGCTGTTATCTAAGACTTGGTGAATGATAGCTATCCTTTGGTGCCAGCAGAGTCTGTTAGTGAATATTTGACACTTGTAATTTGTCCTCTTCCAAATCCGACAGTCTGCTAAGATGTACGTATAGTGTGTATGTGTATATGAGTATATACACACACACATACACCACACACAGATCTTCATGAAATGTCTTAAGAAAGATTTCAGATAAGAAATACATATTAATTATGAGATAGACATGTAATTATTTACATGAAGAGTGAAAGGTGAAAAGTTTTGGGTTAAATTATGAATTTTAAATTCAATAGAACAGTTGGATAAGAGTTAATTATATGGCAGTGAATTGAAAAAAAATGAACATTTTTTTTTTTAATACTAAGGGATTTGGAAACCTTTCCTCACTCTTACGGAAGTGCATGCATATACACACATAGACACACACACACGCAAATTATAACCATTGCCTTTTAGGAACTTACAATTTAAAAATACTTAAGTTATTGATACTCTTAGGTAATCTCCCAAATCCAAGAATATTCAACAATATTTTAATACTTTATACCCTGATTCACCAGAAAGCCAAATGTTGCTAAAGAAGTATAGTAAAACAGTAGAGATTAATGTTTTAAATTGTCCTATCTTAGACTGTATAATTTTTCTTGGTCCAACTTAATTTCTTTTGGTAGCTCAGACATTTGGTGGACTTTAATTTGCATGCCTGGAGGGAGGGGAGTAAATTACATTACTTCTTGAAGATTCTTCTAGCTTGATTTTATGATTAAATCTTGCATTTAAGAATTGCCTTTTTCTGGGAGATCCTGGCTAGAAAGTGCTTTTCCAGCTCCATATTTGTATAGACATAAGTTAGTATATCTCCTCATGCATTTTTCTTTAACACATTACAGGACAAAAGAACAGTAACAGAGGCCGAAACAAACAAACAAACAAAATAACCTCAATAAACTTAGAACCAGATGCTTCAGATGCTTATGAAGGTTTTCTTATTTGTAGTTATGGGCAATCCTTCTAAAAGTATATGTGGGTCCTCTGAAACTTTAGATGTGTGGAAGGTCTGTGTGTGTGTGTGTGTGTGTGTGTGTGTGTGTGTGTGTAGTGGGTATCGTGGGTGGAGGATGCCAAGAAGGGAGAAAATAAAAATGATGTTGTTCATAGGAATTAACCTAGGTGTTCTGGATATATGTGACAAGAGGGATGTGAGTGTCCTTAGAACACACTGCACTTCTTAACATATTCATCTGCTGGATGTGGTAGGTTTTCAGCAGGTCTTGTTAACTTGGTATCTGTAATGTTCAGGAGGAAAAGCAGGAGCCCTCATAAAGCATCCATGAAGAACAAAATAGAGACAGAGAATAGAGATGCCTACTGTATTCCGTTGAAACTACTGTATTCCGACTACTGTAGAAGTTTACATAGGCCAGATTGCAATGATTCCCCACTGGAATTGAGCCAAGACACACATAGTGCATTCTACTTTCAGTCTAGCCTAATTAAAGGATTGTCAAGAACTAATAAAGTTGGCTGACTTGCAGAAGTTGGTGCTTGCAAAAATTTGAAAGTTATAAGTGCTTAACAGTGCGATCTGATTTTTATGCTGGGGTCATCTTACTAATTAAAGTTTTCCGATCCTCTAATTAGAAATCACATTCTGAACTGAATCTGGAGGACCCCCAGCCTTACATGCTAATTTAACTTCACTGCATTAATTGATTTCAAGTTTTGTTTTCAAAATGTGTCAGAAATCCACAAAAAACAAAAAGTTGACATTTTGACTGTTTTATGCATAATAACAATTTGAGCTGCTTTGTATATAAATGACATTTTTATGTAGAAAAATTTCTTATTGTTATTCATTCTTGAAAAACGCAAAAAAAAAATATAAAAAGATGTATATCCGCTTTCCTAAACTTCCTTTCTGGAACACTGACAGGATTCTTTATATTTTACTTTTGAATGATAATTCTCAAAACAAGGAACAACACACATTGCTGGATTTCCAGGACACATAGCACAATAATACATGGTTTGTTTTTGTTTGCAAGCCCCTTTCCCCTTTTTTGCATAATGTGAGGGCATAAAGCTGCACATGCAGCAATTAGGCTGGTTTTTCTTCTCAACTTGCCTGGGAAAATGGCACTCTGTCAGCCTCACTTCTTTTGGTGCAGACCCCTCTTATTTCCAACTTTTCTTGAAAATCCATCTAATAAGCCCTCTATTTAACTTTTTCCGTGAATTTCCCCTGGGTCAAGTTATTGTTAGGGTTTTGAATGTTGTAACATATGTAACCATTTACTAGTGCCAGTTCAATGAGAAAATGCCATATAATTTGATACCACTTCTTGGACTTCATATCAAAAGGATAAGCGGCACAGAGGAGATCAAAACAATTAACTGCAGCCGTAAATGCACTGTACAGAATTTGCATATTTGGTTTCAACACAGTTCTCATTCCCTTTTTTGATCTTACATGCACTTCACTGACACCACCATTTCCCACAGTGGAGATCACGTTAACTCTCCCTGTATCCTGGCAAGTGCAAACAAGCACTGATCGATCATGATTTTCCCACATCACCAGGAGGTCACCTCGCTGCAGCTTGCAAATCTTCATATCTGAAAGTAGTCCTTTCCTATTGGCACGCACTGTACCACGTGCTCCAATGTTTTTCAATTTCAAAAAGTTTTTCACTTGAATAAATCTTGTCTGTACAACTACATATTCCTGGCCTTCAAATCCATTCGGCAAGCTGGACAACACTCTGCTCCCAACCCAGCCTTCCTATCTTGAGATGAATCTTTTCCTGTATATACATCAAACCACAACAGAAATCCTGTCCATGAATCACAAAGTGACCAAATCTTTATGCCCCACTTTGTACTTGGTTTACTGGGAAGATAACTACTTGAAAAATAGAAGCCCCTTGAATTTCAACAGGCACTCTTCCACTCACAATTCCTTATTGCTATTATAGGCAGACATATATGTATCCTTCAATAAACCTGTTATGGGCCTGATTTTTGCAAGCCGATCAGTCTTTGATGGTTCATCATCATTTTTGGAAAAATTAAGGAAGGACCTAATTAGCTGATATTCATCCCTTTTAAAAACAGTGTTGAAACCAGGAGTTTGAGTCAACCAACAGATATCCTGAAAGTATGATTCTAATGTTGGCTTGTGTACCAACCCCATGGCAATTTCAACAGCTATAAACGCCTTCGTAATTTGGTCAGTAACAGACCAAATTATGCCATTTGTTAAACCTAGACCTAGGCGAGAGTTTTTCAATCCAAGATAGAGTGCTTTTAGCATATCTGTTTGTTTCATTGGCAACAAACTCAAAAATAGACGAAGGAAAAAAATTAGTAAAACATCCATATGGTTCTAAATTGTAGAAACCAAGAACACTGTTTTCTGCTAAAGTCTGGAATAGTCTAATTCAGGTAAAGAATTATCTTTCACATTTCCTGTCTTACACCAAGATGCTAAGGCATGTGTTGGTCTGCTTGGAGATGGAGATGGCTCAACTGATAATACACAGTGTCCTCCTCTGCTTCCTCCTCCGTACCCTTGTCATCTTCAGTCAATTTTGCTGTCTTCTTCATCATTACCAATTTTTCTTTTTTGCTTCACTCCATTCATTTCTGAACCTGGAGGAAAAAATATTTCGTGTATGAGACACTTCATTATCACTGCCGTTGAACTGTATATACATGTATATCTTTCAATAATGAGAAGTATTATTTCAGCAAGCTATGAAATACACATAAAATAAAAATTTACATAATAAGTATCAGAGAAAACTAATGTAATGTTGAAGGAACTCCAGTCTTAAGAATTGCAAAATAACCACACCAGCCCCTGGGCAGCAGAGCACGAAAGGCAGATCATGATGGTGATGACGTGGGGAACGGAACGTAAACCTAGGTGTTTCGTGTTCTTGCATGTTTACAGCGGTACTCACGGACTTACGGCGCTGGATTCAAGTGCCTGAGAATATACTTAAACTTCACAGTAGAGGGAAAATTTTTTTTGAGCTTGTGGGGTAAATTCAAACGCCGTAGTCAGCTGATGGAACTATTCATTCAACTATATTCTACTGTCATGTCGAAAGGGTTAAAGAAAAGTGGAAATGAAAAGCAACAGCATTCAGTTAAAGCAATGCAATGGGAAGCTACTTTCTGGACATGCCTTCAGAGGTGCCCCATATCAGTGGGATAATTATTTAGGATGACTTTCAGTAGCGACATTAAAGGGACACCAGTTAGTTAGCTTTTAAACATAGAAATCTGTGCCAGCCCCCAAATTAACTCTTGGACTGCAATGTGAGTGCACAGTGGAAAGCTGGAAGGCATGACCAACATTACTGATTTAAAATAAGCAATTTGCTTGTTGACATTATGACTTATATTTTCAGCTCAAATAGTACTTTGTCAAAATGGCAAAAAGAGAAGGAAAAGTCTGATACGATTTTAGATGATTACCTGACACTTAAGAAAATCATCTCTCAGGAAAAAAAAAGAAAAGAAAAGTAAATATTCTGTGTTTTCTAATGGTAAGTTTCTGTAACTAACATGTCACATTTAAGACCTTAATAGCCTGGAGTTTAGTTGTCATCAGATTCTTTATATTCACACCAGGCTGAGAACAGTGCTGTAACACACACGCACACACACACACACACACACACACACACACACAAAAGCAGAAAAAAAACTTGAAAAACATTTTATTTAAACATCTCTTATGTGCCACGTGGTGTACTAACCAGAAGGTTTTAAAAGAAGAACATAACTGATGTGGTCAATGAAACAGATACTTGGGTCAGTCTGTGTCTGTCAACTGAGTAATCATAGTTTCTCATTCTCCTACTTCAGTAGTCAAAATTGACTCACTGTTTCTCTACAGGCAGTAGAGGATGAAGTATTGGTACAAAAAGATTTTTAATAAACAAATTACGTCTTCACCATTGAACAAAAAAGATAAACGGGAACTTTTAATTTTGGTTGGAAATTTTAAAATAAGCTGCCCGTATTCTAAGTTGTCTTGATCAGTTATCTAAACACGTGTTTGTAGATGCATTTGCCATTTACGTGGCAGCAGCAGAGGACAGCATTGTGGGACATGAACACTTTTCCATGCTGGCCGTCTAGATGCTTTACCACTGAACACATCATGCCAGCACCCCCAGGTGGCTGTGCCAAACCAGAATCTCTCCTTGACAGTCATTTTGTAGATGATGAGTGCAGATCATGGGTTGACCAGAGGTATATTTATTTACTGGTCAACTTAAATTCAACTGAATTGAATTGAAAACAATTGATAACCTGCTTTGAAATTATTTTGGATGTTGTTGCCAACCCTTTGCTATTTAGTAATACCCTCCCAACAATTTTTATGTTTTTTAAAGCCTAGCGGAATATGCTAACTAACTTAATATTTAAAAGTTAAAATATTGTGTCCATTGTTCTATAAGAGATTTTTAAATAATACATGTTAAATTAAAATTACAGCTTTAGGCCTTACTCAAGAAGCAATTAGAATGGTTATATCACAAACCATATAGGATAACTATAAACAACCGAGTTGTTTCACAGTGATTTGGCCTCAAAAATAAAGCTGATGGTTTATACCAACAACATTGCTCAGGATTCACTAGGGCTGTTGCTACTGTGTTTTTAATGAGTAATATTGCATGCTAGCCAATCATATATCACTAGATCATTCTATAAATTGAAAATTTAGAAAAAAATAAAGACCACTAACCTGAAAAGGTAAAAATGAGGCATTTATATAAGCCAATAGATAGCGCTATAGATATAGATACAGATATGTAAAATCAATTTTCAATTGAGAAGTTGCAATAACCCTTTAATGAAACGTGGCTCCTTCATATTGTTCCTCACTATTTTAGATCAGGCATTTTATTTTTAGTTTGCAAGATGAGAGCAGCTGGTTCGGGCCAGGTGCTCATAGTGCTAATGTTGATGTAAGATGCTGCTTAGATGGATAGTGCAACGGGAATCATTGTCCTTTGATTTGGTCATGCTGGCACTAAAATTTATTTTTTGAACTGGCATTTGACTTTATGTTATGCTCAGAGAGTTGGAAATCACAAAGCTGTGCAACTGCAGAATATATATATTGTGTTTCCTTGAAAATAAGACCTAGTTGGACAATCAGCTCTAATGCATCTTTTGGAGCAAAAATTAATATAAAATTAATATAAGACCCAGTCTTATTTTACTATAATATAAGCCCGGGTTTATAATATATATATATATATATATATGTACATATATATGTACATATATATACATATACACACACATACACACATATATACACACACACATATATATGATATATACATATATACAATATATTGTACATATACATGTATATATACAATATATTGTATATATACATATGTATATTATATATAATATAATGTAAGACTGGGTCTTCTATTAATTTTTGTTCCAAAAGACGCATTAGAGCTGATTGTCCAGCTATGTCTTATTTTCAGGGAAACAAAGTAGATATAGATCCTGTAACATTACCTAACATACCTAGCACTCACTATTAACAGTCTTTAAATGGAAGATTCTGTTGTGTAACAAAAGCTGGTTATTTTTCTTGTAACTGTAAGAGAGACCTATAGTTTGAACTCATTGTGGATGTGTGGAGGGGGATATTGGGTAGAGAACTGGGGCAAGAGGTGGGGCTGTCGGAAGATTATAGAGCCAGCCAGTTAAAAACTACTGTTTCCTTATGCTGTCTCCTTGATCTTTGAGTGTATCTATGGAACAAGTGATTTTAGAATCTGAATCAGATTTTTAATCTTGTTTTTCAAGCTGGTAAGGGTAAAGGGGTTGAACTGTGTGAAAACTAGGGAAAAGAGAAGTCAGTTATTATGCACAGAGTTAATTGAATTTGAATGCTTTTTCCTGCCATACCTTTTTTTTAAATTTGGTAATCTTTTTTTTTTCAACTCATCTAGTAAATAACCATTTACTAGATAACTTGTTTCAAAATCTTATATGGAATTACAAACACGACAAAACAAAACTGTTGCTTGCAAATATTACTTCGCCCTCATTACCACATGTAATGAAATAATTTACCATATCCAGATAGTGATTTACACAAATGCCATAATTCTTTGCAGTAGGATAGCTATGAAAAAAATTGCTCCCAGGTTTCTGATCACTTATTTTTATGTCTCTGTTGTCTCCTGATTTCTTCTTACTTCCTAACTTGGGCATTTCTGATGGCCTAGCTCTCTCTTTGCTGTTCTTTAAGTTTTGCCATTGGAATGATACATTCTGGACTTGATAAATTGAACAGTCAATAAATATTGATTGAATATATACAGTGGGAGTTGTACTGAAGTTGATGTTGTGGAATATGAAGGGGAGGAAAAAAGATTTCCTCCACCCTCTTAAGATCCCTGGCTGGGTTTGAAAATTAAACTGACAAATACAGAATAATGGGAGAAAAGCATACAAATTTGTTTACTATAAAGTTTCATATGACAGGATCCTTCATAAGGAAATTAAGCCCTGAAGAAACAATTAGACCTGAGTCTATTTATGCTAGGTTTGAGGAAGAGTGGACTGTCATGTAGAAATATGATAGATTAAGGAGTATGAGGTAATTGTATAGCAAGCTGGGAGAAACTGGGCAAGGCCTGTTTGTTAGGATTTTTCTTGGCATCTGCTTGTCTTAAGAGGTAAGGATGCTGCTTTCTTGCAGGGATAGGGAGGGCACCTTCCACTTGAGGGTTGTATGACCTGTTTCATGGGAAAAAGGTGAGAGGAAGGTCAGAGTGACTCTGCTTCTGCTATTTTCTCAAACTCCTTCTGTTTAAAATATTCAGTATGTCAAGGTTGTATATTTGGGGGTAGCATGTCCTGAGCCCCATCAAATACAAGGGAGGAAGAAAAGGATATGGAGCTTTCCACCTGGTCAGCAATACTAGAATGATTAGGCTGTATTAGGAAGGTTCATTGATGTGGTCAATTTAATTCAGTGTTGAAGCGTGGGTAAAAGTTAGATGATTTAACATCAGAGAATAAAGGGAGGCATGAGGCTGGGTTGAAATGAAACATGACTCCCCAGTTTAGATTGAAACATTTATGTAGGTGTAGTGGGGGTTATGAATGCATAGTTAGTTAGGTAAGATTATGGATTTTAGAGTATAATGTAGTTTTTAAGAGCTTACCCACTGGAATCAGACTCTCCAGTGCTGACTCTATGATTTGTGTCACCGTACACAAATTACTGAATCTCTTTGTACCTCACTTTTTTACTGCACAGTGATTATGATAACAGCATTTATCTCATATAGCTGTGGAAAAAATTAAAATAATTAATACATATAAAATGGTTCGAACAGACACTAGCACTTGTTAACATTCAATAAATGCAACTTTTGCCATGATGCAGAGGTTTGAAATCTGACAAAGAGTTTAAATTTTATGTGACAAGTAACATACAGCCAGGATAGTTTCTTTATTATATAGTGACATGTTCAAAGTGACATTTAAGGAAAAATAGGTAGAAAATACAGGACCAAGTCACATGGAGGAAGGCTCCAGCCAGGGAGACCAACTGTTAAGCTACAGCAGGAAATATCTAGTTTTAAGGTAATGAGAGCCTAGGATAATAGCTACAACACAAATGATGTTGACAAAACCAAAAAAAAAACTATATTTTCTTTACAAAACACTTTTGACATAACAGTACCTCTACTGATACAATATCTCCAGTTCAGTTATGAAGAAATGGAAACTTGGTTCTGGCTTCCATCATGTGGTAAGAGTAAACAGAGTAAAAAACTGGTATCAGAGGATCTTTAGAGAAGTAATTGTTGGTATGGAATGGCAGGTTAGTTGGGTAGAGGGGTTGACAGGTTGCTAGGTCAAAGTTCTCAGGAAGAGATAGGGAGGAGTGACCTTGTTGGGAGATAATCAAGTTGGGAGAGGAAACTGGTTAAGTGAGAATGAGTAAGAGCTTGTTTTGAATTATTTTGTACTTAGTGACAGTAGTAAACTGATGACAATGCCCTTCAGGCAGTCACAGAATTTATTTAGAGGTCAAGCATTGTAACTCAGACTTGGATCTTTTCTGAGTAGTGGGAAGCAAGAAAAGGACCGGAGACTGTGTTTTTAGAAATGCTCCTCATGGGATTTCAAGAGAAAAATGAATTATTGGAGGGAAAAAAAAGTCCATTACTTGGAGTAGTGAGACAAGGATCCATCATGTATCAAGGGAATACATAGAGTAGGGAGAAGGAGTACAGAAGGGAAAACCCACTGAAGACAAAGGCAAGGAGGAGGGCTGGGCTAGCTAGCACTTGGATTCAAAGCTCAGGGAATTTTTGGTAAAATGATTTCATTAGAATGGAGAAAATCAACTTGATGGGTTTGCGAAGAAATAAATAATTAGGAAGAGAGGGCAAAATATGTTTAGAACATTTCTTTAAGGAGTTAAAAATGCTGAACTATGAGGCAGGCTTCTTGGGGTTTAGTTCTAGATTTGCCATTGCCTGCATGACCTTCGACAGTTTATCAGTTACTAACAGAGTTTATCTGCACATAACTGAAAGTACTTATTTTCACATTTAGGAAGCGCTTTTGACCTTTGATAATCCCATTAGTATGATAATCCCATACTAATATAACACATAGGATCCTGATAAGAATTGAACAAGAAACCCTGAGCATCTGGGCTGACCGATGTCACTAAGTCCATACATAGAAGCCAATGCACTCTATAAACAATCAGGAACCACAGGCCCTCATTGAACTGCCAGTGCTTAGATTGAAACTAACATATGTGAGCATGACTATCTGGTATTATACACCACAGCAGATCATTTTTAGGGGCAAGAAAAAGAAAGAGCTTTGTGGCAGGTACACTGATGGAAATAACAATTACACTATCTAGTACAATCCTAAAGGGACAAAAGATACGTTTTAGCACATGTAAGAATTAAAACGTATAGCAGTATGGTGACATTTTGGGGGAAAGTACAATCAGCTCCTATTCACCTGACTTGCCTTTTTAAAGCATTATTATAGGAGCTTAAATTAGTTTACACTGTAAAAGTTACTGTCCCATTCCCCCTTAGCAAGAGAAGGATTTGCTTTTCGGGGCTAGGTCCCCTGATTTGGAGTTGAGACAGAAGGCTGGCTGCTACCTGCTTTTTTGCCTAAAGGAAAAGTTGGGCTCAATATGTTCTGCTTCAGATTGGAGAAAGTGCAAATCTTTTTGAAAGATTTCTAGTCATTAAGACTGAACATAATTGATTTTTAAAGAGATAATCTTTCATTATCTGGCAAATAGCGGTTGTCTTCAAAAGGTGTATATGTCACACTAGTTTGGTGCAAAAGTAATTGCTATTTAAAAGGTTAAAAATAAATGCCAAGGAGAGGAATCAAGATGCTGCAGTGAGTAAACACTGTGTTTGCCTTCTCTCACAACACATCAAAATTACAACTAATCTACAAAACAGCTATTGAGAATTGCCTAAAATCAAACGGAACTGAAGCCTTTCAACTAAGGATGTGCAGAAGAAGCCATCTCCAGACTGGTAGGAAGATCAGAGATGCAGAACGGGCTGGTCCCACACCTATGTGTGACCATTAAAGATCTGGAAGGCTATTTCATCTGTGGGGGTTCCTCACCATCCCCTAGAAGGGCAAGAGATCCCAGCCCCACTCCAGCCCAGGGTTCCAGTGCCGGGGAGAGAAGTCCCCATAATTTCTGGCTGTAAAACCCAGCAGAGATTGTGACTGAGTGCGATAGAAGGTACCTGCACTCCCAGGTGCTCCACGTAAAGGGACTACGTGTGGACTTACCCACCAATGGAACCACTTGCTCTGAGCTCCAGCTTTCGGGCAGCGACTGGAAAGGAGGCAGGGGATTATGGTGGGGGATTCAGTTGTCTGACTTGAGATGGGGGCTGGAGAGGCGGCTTTCTCCTGAATGGGGGGAGCTAGCAGAGGCCATTGTTCCTTTGTTGAGCCCTCCCCTTTCCTGGGAGCGAACACAGGTGGCCGCCATTTCTGAGTCTGCCGTTGGTTCTCCCCACTCTGGTGAATTGAGACCTGGTCCTGGCCAACTTTCAGGCACACCCAGGCCACTAACAGGGCTTTTTCATGCCGACCGCCTGTGTTGGCTCAAGCTGCAGACTCCTAGACTCTCAAAGGTTCGCGGAACTCAGACAAGCAGCATCCGGACTCAACATATCCTGTGCCTATGGCTGAGCAGCCCTAAGCTTGGCATTTGCAGCAGCCAGCTTAGGTTCGCAGCTTTGCCTCTCAAGGTGCTTCCCAACACAGCACAGGCATCAGGTGTATCTCTGGATTTCTTCCTGGCTCCTGCTGGGTCACCCTCAGTGGCGCACAGGATGTGGCTGAAGTAGACATACAGTAGATCCCTTCCAAGGTGGTCAGCTTCAAAATGAGCTGGAGCCATAGGGTCAGTCCCTGCTCAACAACTCTTCCACTGTAGTCAAGGCCAGTCCTCACAACCAGTGAGCCCAAGGGTCAGTCCCTCCCTCACATTGATGCGCAATTATCAATGAAGACTCAACTACAAGAGGAGGGCACACACAACCCACACAAGGGACACACTTGGAGTATGTGGCTCAGGTTACAAGAAAGACTGCACCATTAAACCCCACAGCACACTTACTACACAAGGCCATTCTACTAAGACCGGAAGACATAGCAGCCCGACCTAATACACAGAAACAAACACAGGGAGGCAGCCAAAATAGGAAGACAAAGAAACATGTCCCAAATAAAAGAACAGAACAAAGCTCCAAAAAAAGAACTAAGTGAAACGGAAATAAGGAATCTATCAGACGCAGAGTTCCAAACACTGGTTATAAGAATGTTCAGTGGTCTCAGGGAGAACTTCAACGGAGAGACAGGAAGCATAAAAATGGAGATGGAAACCATAAAAAAGAACGAGTCAGAAATAAAGGATAGAATAATGGAAATGAAGAATATATTATAGGGAATCAACAGTAGATTAGATGAAGCAGAGGATCTGACTAGCAATGCAGAAGATAAGGTAGCAGAAAACACCCAACCAGTACAGCAAAAAAAAAAACAAAAAAACAACAACAACAACAACAAAAAAAAACTCTAAGAAATGAGAGGTTAAGGGGCTTTTGGCACAATATCAAGCATACCAACATTTGTATTATAGGGGTACCAGAAGGAGAAGAGAGGCAGCAAGGAATTCAAAACTATTTGAAAAAATAATGACAGAAAACTTCCCTAGCCTGGTGAAGGAAATAGACATTCAAGCCCAGGAAGCACATAAAGTCTCAAATAAGATGAACCCAAAGAGGCCAACACCAAGACACATCATAATTAAAATGCCAAAGGGTAAAGACAAAGTGAGAATCTTAAAAGCAGCAAGAGAAAACCAATTATTTACCTACAAGGGTGCCTCTACAGTCTGTCAGCTGATTTCTCAACAGAAACTTTGCAGGCAAGAAGGGAGTGGCAGGAAATGTTCCAATTGATGAAAAGTAACAACATACAACCAAGATTGTTCTACCCAGCAAGTCTGTCATTTAGAACTGAAGGACAGATAAGGAGTATCCTAGACAAGAAAAAGCTGAAGGAGTTCATCACCACCAAACCAGTATTACAAGGAATCTTAGAGGGAATTCTTTAACATAGGAGGGGTGTTAAGGATGGGTGAAAGGGGAAGGGATTAAGAAGTACAAATTGGCTTTTATACAGCAGTCATGGGGATGTAGGGTATAGCATAGGAATATACTCAATAATATTGTAATAATTTGGTGTAGTGCCAAATAGGTACTAGACTAATTGGGGTGATAGTTGGGAATGGGTTGAGGGCAGGATGAAAAAGGTGAAGACATTAAGAAATACAAATTGGTAATTAATACAGTATGGGGAATATAATCAACAATGTTATAAAGATCATGCAAGGTGCCAGATATGCACTGGACTTATCAGGGGGACCACGTCATAGACTGTGTAGATGCCTGACAAATGCGCTGTACACCTGAAGCTGAAGTAGAATAATATTGAATGTCAGCTGTAACTAAATATATAGGTATTTATATAGTTACAGGATAGGGAGTACAGCATAGGGAAGATAGTCGATGGTATTGTAATAGCTATATATCAGAGGGGTAGTAGCTTGGGGTGGTGGGTTATCAATTTATGAGGGGTTTAAATGTCTAAGTATTATGTTGCTTTGTACACCTGAAACTAATAAAAAATGAAAAAAATAAAAGATAAGTAAATAAATGAAAAACCTGCAATTACTTTTGCACCAAACTAATGCAATATCTTATCGATACTAGTGAATTGGCACGGTTTATCTAAAATCTTATTTTCAAAGTACACTAACATATTGGCACCTGCTTTTGACATAAAAATGAGTGCCAGTATAATATCCTAATCCTGAAAGAATGCTGTATCACCCAGCCCCAAATCAGCCAACTATTGGGTACCAGTCTCATTGGATATTTTTATTTTCCCTCACATACCATTAAAGGGATCATTAAAGTATTCAGGATAGGTTAAAATGGGCATATTCAACTGCCCTAAAGCAAAATTTTAAGTTGAAGTTTGTTTTGATAATCACTTAAACTGGCTTTGTGTAATTCAGTTACTTTGGTCATTTCGGACCACCTTATTTTGTCATCTATTGAAATCCACCCACCGTGTTTAAAGATTTCCTTTGCTTTAAAAACCATGATAAAAACCCTTATGCATCATTTGGAATGATATGTGTTTTCAAACAGCAGCCTGTCTTATTTCAAGAGATGGAATAAGTATCATTAAAATGGTAACTCAAATCAGTCAAAACACTTTTCTGGAAGATTTAGATTAAAAGTGATTAAGAACTGCTGTGGTTTGCCAATAGATATTATTTTATATTACATTAATTTCCTTATTTAAAAATAGATGACTGCTTTTAGTGCTTTAGGGGTACATTCCGGATCCCCTGAAATGCATGGATTTAGTTGGGTGATCCCATTACATGGTATCTTTGGCTTGAAAAGAAGAGTGTGGGTAGAGGACATCCTGGGAAAGCCACTCTCTCAGCATCAACAGATCCATTGCAAAGACTGCAGGGAAAGGAGATATTTGTCATATTTTGCCTCTAGATTGGCCAGGAGAAAGTTGAAGACTAAAAGTGTAACTCAAACTGTATAGTTGAGCATCCCCAGAATGTCAAAAAAATGGACTTCCTATCCCAGATGCCTGCTTTGCTCCAGAACAACTCTGGAATGACTTTGCAGCTTTTACTCATTGGCTCCATTTAGGCTTTTTCTGGGACATTTCTTGCATATGTATGTACCCGGTTATAAAAGCAAAACAAAACAAAAAACAATAAAATTCAACTACTTGATGGATTTTGTTTTTTAGGGAAGTTAGTGTCTGTCAGTCAGAATTATCAAATATCCTAGTAGATTAGTAACTGCGTATTATTGTTTTACGTATCAAATCTTTTCAACAAATCTGATTTAGAAGAATGTGGAATATGTGAAATTATTAACTTATATGTACCCTTTAAACAAAACTCTCCTTTGTATTTGAGCAGTTTTTTATGAGGTGGTGTTACGATTAACATAGTAAAATCTGAAAATATTTAAAGATATTTTCCAAGGTCCTTCATATTTTGAAAGGGCAAAGATTAAAAATCTAGAGCAAGAAGATGAAAATAAGGAAGAGAAGGAAACAACAACATTGTTTATTAAAAATCGGGGGCTGTAGAGTTAGGTTTTCAAAACATCACAGGATGGCAGCCTCATGCATTTAAATTGTAGGTATCTATTGGAATTGTTACTAGAAATGAAGTTTAAGTAAAAAAAAAGATTAAATTGCTGATCATTTTAAGGATTTTTCTCATGTTTTAAAATATTGATTGGTAACACACAGGGAGGGGTTTAATTAATTCCATATGTATTATCTCTAAACTTTGGGAGAAATTGCTGATAATAAGACACTGTGGCAGAATGGGAAGGCTCACCCTCCCAGTTCACTGGTGTTTACCTGACAGCTCCTAAATTCTTTTGTCTTTCTGGCAAGGCAGTGGAAGAGGTGTTGTAGGGCATAAAACTGGTAATCTAGAAGATGAGCTTGACATGTTCCATCAACTATCTCTGGGACCTGGCAGTAAGGGTCAGCACATTCCAAGGGTCCCTTCATCAGCATTGTATTCTGAACATATATTGATTCCTCAGCAGTATGCTTGGTAATTTGCAAGTGTGGGGAAATCGAAGGCAATACAACATCCCTGAAGAAGTTAAACATTCACTTAATTTAGTAGCATCTCGTCTATAGAAATGCCTGTGGGAAAGGCTTGGAAATGAAGGAGAACTGACATGAATGGGGTTCCCACTCTGTGTCCGACACCGCACCCCAACTATTTACTTGGAGCTTCATGATAAGTATATGGAGTAGATATAGTTAATGTCAGTAATTTGATAAACTCTGAGTCAGTCCTGTATCCTTTCTTCCCCCCTAAATACCTATTTGGAAAAGGATTCAATCTTTCGTTCACTAATTAATATGATGTTGGATCCTGACTCTACATAGAAGATCATTCAGACCAACTCTCATTTTACTGTTGAGATTATGAGGGCGCAGAGGGGTCAAGAGCCTTCTTGTTCCTTATTACCTTATTAATAAACCAAACATAGCTACTGAAATTGATTACAATGATGGAGGTTAATTTAATGAAAGACTAAAACACTGAAAAGCGTTTTCCCACAGCCTCTGTATGGGGCATCTTGCTCTAGTCACTGTGAAGTACAAACTAACTTACTGCACTGGGCCCTGATGCTCCTCCTTTGGAAAACCGGACAGGAAGAGGGATGTTTCTTTTTCAACTTGATGCTTGATGGACCAGCCTCTCTTTAGAAGCAATTAAAAAGTAATCTCCATTTTTAAATTACAAATATTATTTAATTATGTGTGGGGTTTACTTTTTCCTCTGAGCAGATTGTGAAAACCCTTTAAAGTGTAATTTTACTAATGGCTGTTTGCATCAAGAACCTGCAATTATAAGAAAAAGTAAAGTTGTAAGTACTTTACTAGAGCTTAAGTCATTTCCTCCTTTATTGCAAAATTAATTACATTCAAATCTGTTCAGTAATACTGTCACAGTAGAAAACGATCCAGCCAACATGTGGTATACCTGTGTTCTGTTTTGTGATGGAGATGTCATTAAGGATATTCCTGTAGAAATGTCCAAAAATTGTGTATGAGTATGACTCTTTAAACTATTACACAAAAAATTATCTTTCGTGAACAAAAGGAAAAATGATTGCATGAGGGTTCTCACTTTTACCTCAGCTAATTTATAAATTATCAATAGAAGAAGCCCAACATTTTGCTAAATGAAATCTACTGCATCTCTCCTTTTGTACCTAAAAGGAAAAACTTTATCTAATCTTCTGTGAAGTTGAACATTGAACTAAAAATATGATAGGCCAGATAGGCACCTAGGGTAACGGTGAAGAGATAATTGTGATATGCTGTTATGATCTATAATGGTATAAACTAAGCAAACAAATAAACTTGTAACCCCTTTTTTCTAATTTGTATTTAGAACAGCCTGCTTCCTTTTGTAAGAAATGCTGCTTAGGTAATACCAATGCAGCTAACCTCCTGTTTTAAGTACCTATTGGGAGCTTTCTCTTGTATCTGTAAAACTGAGGGGAATCTGAAAAGCAAATATCACTAATGGCCCATAGATACCCTGTTTTCACTGACTTCTGAAGTATAGAGGAATAGTGGTAAAACCATTAGGCTTTGAAAACAATTTAAAGTAAATCAAGATATTTGATTAGAGGAACAAAATGTTCTGTTGTTTTCTTCTACCTTCTGAACTTTGTCATGGAACTCTAAGTCAGAGAAATATATATATGTATGTATATACATACATACATACATATATACACATATATGTATATATATATATGTGTATATATGTATGTATGTGTGTGTATATATTCATATATATATATATATATATATATATATATATATATATATATATATATATATATATACATACACACACACACACACATATATATTTACCCATGCAATAGTCTTTACTATTTTTAAAAACATGCAACTTGCTTTGCAGGCTACTTTGCAATCTCCTCTGTTTATTTTTGCACTTGCATAATATGCTTGAATTACTTCAGTCAATCTTTTTAAAACAGTTTCCCATTCTTTGAAGTAACTCTTGATGTTTTTATATCGGATTTTTTCTACCTTCCTCATCTCTCCCTCTTACTCTCCCACTAAATTTCCAAAAGAAGAGGTGGAATTATTATTTCTTTGTTTGTTGTTCTTGAGCAGCCCATTTCTCCTTGAATGACAAATACCATTATTCTACTGAGTAGTAAAATGAAAAATTTAAACATAGACCTTTCGTAATAAAGTGGCTTAGTGCTATTTAATGTTAATTCAGTTATAAAAGAGCTGGAAAAATGTGTTCACACCCAGACACTTGTGCAATCAGGAGATCCATAGGAAAGTTGACATTTTGGATCCATTACCCTACCACTCTCAATATTGACTTCCTCGCAGGATATCAGTGTCCTGTAAGTTCTGGGATTTGATACCACCCTCTTTACAAGCTAATAAGTTACCCTGTTTCTGTTTGATGGTTGCTGTTAGAAGACATGAGGCTCCTGAGTCAGAGACGGAGGGATTCATTACTCACAGTACCCAAAGTACTAACAGAAGGAGCTTCGTTATGTGAATCAGATCCGCCTGTGCCCAAGTCCCAAGGCGGGGATGGATGGAGGCAGGGGTCACTCCCTGGACCTGGATGGGTGCTACACTTGCAGAACTCTCTTTCCCAGGCTCCCTTTCAGGTAGGAGGAGACCACGTGACTGGTTCTGGCCAATGGGCAATAGGGAAGTGATGTGACTTCTAACTAAGGCAGGGAATGTGGTGACAAAAACGCTGTTTTGAGATGCAGGTAGAGAGGCTGGGGGAAGAAATTGTGAGAACCTCTATTTCTAATTATTTTCATCTTTTTTAAGAAGGAAGTTTCTGTTTTGCATGACTTTTAACATGTATTCATGTATGAATGCAGTGACTATGGATATAAATCAGCCAATTTACATATATAAGGTATGAACTCCAGTAGTTTTAACTGATTGGCATGTGTAAGAATGTTTTGAAGACAGCTAACTCAACGAATGATATTTTTTATTAAACATATTTATTGAGTATCTACCATGTGCTTGACACTGATCTAGTGTTTTAATTACTTCAATGAACAGAACACACAAGGATTATTGACTGCCCTGGTGATGGCATATTCTGATGGCGGAACAGGGAATAAAAAAGAGCATAATACTTATGTAAAGTACATATTATGTGAGAAGTTAAGTGCTATGTTAGAATAAAGCAGAGCAAGGTATGGCAGGTGAAGTTTGCTGTGTGTGCCATTCTATGAAGGGTTATCAATATGTAAACTTCTTTGCCTGGCCTAAAGAACCATTCTGCAATCAGCCTACATATTCAATATTTACTTCTTTATGTTTGTCATGAAATTTCATTTCTCATTTGATTTTGCTTTTCGCTCTGTTTGGAATGTCACTCTCTCAAGCACTCTCTGTTAAACTTCTGTTTAACCTTTGTGGTCCTGCTCAAATATCATCTCCTCCTTGAAGCCTTCCTGAGGCATCCATCTGCCCTCTGCATTCACCGGGTACTCAGGACTGTAATACTGGCTTATCATTAGGTTTCTCTCTCTACCTCAAAATAGTAAGCTTCTTGAGGGCAGAGAACAAGTCTTATTTGCCTTTGTATTACCTCGTCTGTTCAGTATTTGTTCAATATACAATGCACTGGTTAAACTTAACTGGGGCTTCAAAATTTAAATAGGGCTCCAAAATTGTGCTGGTGAAGTTCTATGGTGAAGTTCTATAGTTGCTAACTGGAGAGTATTTATACGGTTAATTTATACAGTGCAGTCAAAAAGGGGTCTCAGACCCAACTCCAATGTGTGTGCAAGTTTCCCCACATCAACATGCAATTCTCAGACCCCAGCAGGGTGTCTGAGAATTCAGCTCAGTTCTGGCACTATCTACCCAGAGTAGCTAATCAGATTCTACAGGTAAGGGCTCAGTTCCACATGACTGCCCTCCACTTCACACACCAGTCACAAGCCCAGGTTCTTGTTACCTGTGCTTCTGACTGACTGGCTATAAATCAGAGGTTCCCAGGAACACCTCCTTAGTTAATTTGCTCCAAGAACTGAAGAAAACCCATTTACTCAGTAGATTACCAATTTACTATAAAGGCCATTAAAGGATAGGGATCTACATCCAACTGAGATACATAGGCTGAGGTCCTGAACCAGGGAGCTGCTTCTTTGTGGGGTTTGGGGACTGGCGTGGTGGCACTTGGAAGCACTTTGTTTCCTCAGTGCGGAATCTTTTGCATAAAGGACCCATGAGCTGTCCTCCTGGGATTTTATGGAGGAAGTGTTACATATTCATTCATGATTGACTAAGTCATTGGCCAATGGCAGTTGAACTCACTCTCCAGCCCCTCCCTAGAGGTCAGGGTGTGTGTGTGTGTGTGTGTGTGTGTGTGTGTGTGAGAGAGAGAGAGAGAGAGAGAGAGAGAGAGAGAGAGAGAGAGAGAGAATGTGTGAGTGTGTGTGTGTGTGTGTGTGTGAGTGTGTGTGAGTGTGTGTGTTTTGAAAGTTCCAAACCTCTAATTACATGGTTGATTCTCCTGGCAACTGAACCCCTTCTGGGGATGGGGTCTGAAAGTAACCTCATGGACAGGACAAAAGACTTTTATCATACTCAACAGGAATTACAAGGGTTTTGGGAGCTGTGAGCCCAGAACTGTGGATGACAACCAAATATCTTTTAAACTACAGCATCACAACAGTAATACTCAAATAAGAGTTTGAGTTAACAATAGCTTATAAGAAAGTGTTTCATATACTGGAACAGAGTTTTCCCTTGGAAATAAAATATGGTGCTTAGATTGTTAAACAGCTCATAAAAGCCTCCCTAAAATCACAAACACGCAACAAAATTCTGGTGTTACTATTCTGTGCTCAGGAGCTTCATGCTGTGCCGAGGCCAGGCCCACCCACCTTCACCCCAGCCAGTCTAACGCCTACTAAACCTTCAGGCCTCAGCTTAAAAGATCCTTTACAAAACTCTCTGACTTTCAGGCCCAGTAGGATTTACTGTTATCAGCTATCATAGTGATCTTTCTGAGAACGTGATAAACATTGCATCTGTGTACCCCAAACAGTGCCTGGCATATAGTAGATGCTCAATAAATATTCATGGAGTAAAAACAGGAGTGTAGACAGGCTACCGAACTGTCATTAAATAGATAATACTTCTGGATACCAGTGTTGACTTAAACATTCAAACCTGTTTTTATGAGTTTTTTTGAGCCAAACTGATGACAATTGCTGGGAAGCAAAATCTCAACAAATTGAAAAAAAAAATGGTCTGGAGCATGGCAGTTTTACATCTTATTTTATACATTAAAAGGAGGAGATATACGGAGGGTTAGATGAAATCATTGGTGGTAGATTAAGGGGGTTGGAAAAAAACAAAGCGGGAAACTTCTGGGATCAGATAAAAAGGCAAAATAGAGAAATATATACTTCTTTTACATTGGTGTCTACAAGATAATTAATGATTAACATTTACAGCACACAGAGATGGTATTTTGGGAGACAAGATAACAATGAGGGGTTCTGTCCTGTTCTGGTGCCAGATACGCCTTGAGGGAGCTGGAAAAGATTATTGATATTTCAAAGGTCTGTTGTCTTAGCTGCAAAAAGACGATAGACAGGCTCACTTAAGGTAAAAATGACCTTTGTCAAGGAAGCTACAGGCCTAGGACTACTGACCAGGACCCGCGTTTAATTAGGAATCTTTATGTTCAGACCATCCTATGTGGTTACTTTCAGTCTCTGAATTTGCAGGCCTCCCAGAAGCTTGTCAGGTTTAGTATGTGCCCCCTATGAGATCCACGCCAGTAACCGTCTGCTATACCTGTACGTCTGTAAGAAGAAAATAACTTCATAGTTCTGTAGCTGCATAAGTGAAGTCTTCCCTACTGTTGAACTAAGAGTCTCTCACCTTCTAACTATATTTTTTCCTTAAGCAGTCTCATCCATACCAGCAGCTTTAATTGTCATCATTACCCAATTGACTCTGAAATTAAAGTCTTCAGAGTTCTCCCTTGAGCTCTGGATCTATTTATCTAATCTACCTGACAGCTTCCCATGCGTGTCTGAAAGGCACATCAACCTCCATGCATTAGTTAGGATATTGCTAGCCATTGTAACAAACATAGTCCAACATCCCAGTGGTGTAGCCTAATAAAACTTGATTTCTTCCTCATATAACAGCCCAATTCAGGGTTTCTGGTTGGCGAGCAGTCTCCTACATAGTTATTTAGGGAAACCGACTCCATCCTTGTAGCTTTACTCTATTTTTGAGGTTTATAGACTTTTGCATGAGATCAGTAGAAGGGTAATGAGGAGATCGAAAAAACACTACCCACTTTTTAAGTTTTGTGGCTCAGTACTGTTGTCTGCACTCCATTTGTGAGAACCAACCACTTGGCCTCAGCTAGATGCACAGGAGTGGGGATGTTTGGGAAATACAGCTATTTTCTACAGTAATTCCCCACTATGAAATGTCAAGTGCAGATCTGTAGGTGACAGCTAGTCATATCTGACAAATTCAGTAGGACCAAAATTCAGCTAATTTCCTGAAGTAACCAAGTAACCAACCAACTAAGCAAACAGATACACCCGGGACTTCTTCTAGTGTTCCTTATTTCAGATAATGCCTTATTTCTGCATTCGCTGGAGACATAGATATCACTTTTGCCACCCTCTTTTCTTTGGCTCTTTTATCAAAGATGTCTGTAATTTGCCTGCTGCTTTAATTAATGACCAAAAAATCTGGAAAAATTAAAAACAAAAAAGCAAACAGACAAATAAAACTTTAAAGGTTAGGGAAATGGGAGTCAAAAGCCTCTGACTCTCCCCACCCCAGTGTGCAGTCATTACCTGGCCCTGTTGATTTTGTCTCCTAACGATATGTATCAACTCGGTTCCTGTCTCTACTGCAGCCACCCTTTCCTGGACCATGAAATAGTCTAACTGCTTTTCCACGTATCCTCTGGCTCCCCTCTTGTCTTCTTTACACAGCAGCCAAAGTGAGCGTTTAAAATGCAGATCTAATCGTATTATCCCCCTGCTTTTAACACTTCAAAGTCATCCTATTGCTCTTGGCATAGAGGCAAAACTCCTTAACATGATTTACAATACACACACAGCCTGGCTCATACCTCAGTAACCCTCTTTCACTGTTTTCTATCTTTTATAAACACACTGTCTCCTGGTATTCTCCATGCTACCTTCTCCCTTAGAGCCTCACCTTGGAACTTCTTTCCTCTTTTTCTCACCTAGTTATCATTGCGTAGTATCACTTCCTCAAGAAAGCTTTTCCTGGTCGCCCTAATCAGGTCAACTTCACCCATTTAAAAATTTTAAAGCAATTTGTATTTCTCTGTCTTTTTTTTAATGTATGACAATGAAAATTTCACATTTCTTTGTGTGATTATTGGCTTACTATCGCTGTCTGTCACTGGATGTTATTTTCTCAGTGGCCAGGGAGTGTGATTGATTTGCTCAGTTTTCTCTTTCTAGTGCCTATATCGTAGTGCCTGAGAAGTGATCGATGTTTAATAAAAAAATTTTGAATGCGTGAATAAGTAAATGATAAATGAATGAATGATTTTGTATACCAGGTGGTGTTATCAACTGAAGAATGAATGACCATTATCTCCACAGGTGTATTGATTTAAGAATTTAGACAACCCCTAATATTTTTATAGCTGCATGGTTTTGTAAGTTTCATATTTAAGATTCTTTGTGGAACAATGCATGTCTTGCAAAAGTTAGTGCATAAAGACCAGAAATGAATTTGTTCTGCTTAGTGATTTACCTCAGATCTTTACGTGGTTGCAACTTCCTTTTTTTCACTGAGTTTCCTAGCAACATGTGTTGCCATTATGGTGGTACATTCCACAGATAGTGATATCTTTGGTGTCATTCTGAAGTATTACATTTATCCCAAAATAATATACTTTGCAATTGCATTTCCTAAATATATCTATATGTATTATATATATGTATATTTATGATATTTGAAAATAGTATTATACATGCATATTGTAAAAAATGTAAATATTTTGTCATTCTGATTTCCCCAAATTCCCTTGCATTTATTTTTAAATTTCTGGGAAAATTTATCCCAGTGTGTAAATACTTAGATTTTACTTCTTCCTCTCCTCTTCCTTTACTTCTTCTTCATCCCCTTCCCCTTCTTTTTCTCCTCCTTCTCCTTGTTTATTGTTGGTAATTATAGGTGTTTGATTTTCTTCTCAAGTCCTCTGATCAAATATTTGAGGTATTCATTAAATCATATATTTCTCGTATCCTGGCCTTTACATTACAATTCCATGCTGCCTCTTGGAACCCATAACAAAACAAAATAAAATAATTTTGTTTTAGACTGTTGAACCAACGGGGTATTTAGAAAATGGAGATTTTCTATAGTAATAACATATTTCAAATCTGTATACACTTTTGTTTCGTCCATTCATTTTTTTTTGATACATAAAGTAAATAAAGACATGTGGAAGGTGATCACTTACATTTTCCCTGTCCCCAGAATTGACTTTATGCTGCCATTTTTTGGTTCCAAAGGAAACAGTATGGTACAAGAAAGTCTGGATAGCCTTTTTCATTAAAAACAACAACAAAAAAACTTTTCAGCCGAGTTTAGGGATTCAGAATGAACCTAAGCACTTGTGAACTCATGCTTTGCTTTTTAGAATTGTAAATGTCTTTCCTTAAAAGGAAATTCTATGCTGGGTCGACATACAATCAGAGAACCCCCTTTGTCATCTGATTCCCACATTCTGAACTAAGAGCATGGAGTGTTGCTGTTGCTTGCTGGTCTCTGTGACGTGATGCTGTTCAGTGTCTTTATAATGTTAGGAAATCATCCTGCTCACTATGCTCGTAGTAAGCTGGGCCCAAACCTGTATCCTTTACTTAAGACATGGCATGAACTGAGGTAAAGCTCAAAGGCAATAGATAGTTTTATATTAAGAAAGTTTGTATTGTAGTTTGGAAGATATGTAAATATATGTGGATTAATACGTGACACGGTCTGTTTTCAATACAGAAATCTGAGTGATTGTGTTAACAAAAACTCATGTCTTTTCTCCATGCAAAATCCCTCATTGGCCTCCCTTATTACTCAGGATAGCACCAAAGTTCTTATTGCACTCTGCTATTTTTTTTTTCTGAAATCCCCTACCGCCATTTTATTATTAATTTTAGTGTTGGATTATTTCTTACTTAGAGGAAATCTGAAATAGTTTGCATTACGGTTCCACTGTGGAACATTCTCTTCTGTGCAACGTGAAGTAGAAACTTCCTTTTTATTATTTCTAAGAAGTCCTTGTGCATGGAGATAGTGGCACTGATTGTGCGCAATTTTGTAGATTGTTTTAATTTGACAAAGAAGACATGTTTATAAAAAAGTTATGCAACTACACCTGGTTATGCAACTACAGGTGCAACTACACCTGGTCTTGAGAAAGAAGCAATGGAAGATAAGAGGAGGAAAAGTTTACCCTAAACAGTATTTTCCAAAAAAGATTGACACAGTAACTAAGGCAATATTCTAAGAAATCAAATGCCTAAAGAGTGTTTCATGAATGCAAAAGTGATTAAGGGATTTTTACTTTTCCCTTTGATCTCTGAGGTAAAGAAAACTGAATTGAGGTAAATATAGTGTAAAAAATGATAAATGGAAGCTCAAGTCCTGAAGTCGACCTGTTTGTTTCTAATATATATGAGACATTAAAATGAAATGAGTTTAAACCCTACATTATAAACTCTCCATTAAGAATCTGTACTTTTTGCCTATTATTGCCTCATAAATTTTAAGGGATGATTTATATATAGTTTAACAGTGTCCTTGTCCTTCCATTGTTGATCAAGAGAGCACCAAGCCACTCTTTGATATAAAAGTTATAAGCTTATTCATTATGCTGCCACCTGAATGTAGTCATTTCTTATTTGAGTTATGTCAAATTTCTACTCTGGGGAAGGTTTTTAATTGCATATTTAAAAAAATACACTGTAAAATTCTATTTGTTAAGAATAACTAGTACATTTATTTTATTTTCCATACAGTGTAAAAATAAATGTGCCTTAGGCAAAACGGTCTATCAACAGAGACACAGTAAGCAAACACAGCACATGGAGGGATCATTATGTTAAAGCAGTGTTTTTTTTATTACTGTTCTACTGAAGGAGGCTGAGAATCTGGGGATCTTTTTTAAAGGGTAATTGCCTTTTAACTGTACATTTGAAATCAAGTGTCTTTCAGAGTGTGAGATTTCGCCCTATGTTCCAGAAAAAAGCAATTTGCCTCCCAAGGTTAATCTAGAGAATTCATTCTTTCTTCCTTTGCATGCATAAGGATACTGCTCGCAGTGTGCTTTCTTGGATGTGAATGAAGAGCCTCTCTCACAATTTAACCTGCAGAATTGCTACTCATACATGGCTTTCAGCTCCATCTGCACTTGTAGTGTTTCAAGTCCAGAGAGCAATGCAGCTTGGGAACTGAGGACAGCAACCATCTTGTTCTGCTTAGGTTTCCCCTCTGAATGTCCTGTTTGGTCAGCTCAGGAAGCTGGCGGGACAGAGCACACCCTGACATGGTAAACTTTCAGAGGGCAAAAAGGTCATGAATGAAAGGCCATAATAATACTTCAAAACTGGAATCCTCGAAAAAAGAAAAACACATGAAACAAAAAACCTATTTCAAAATAATTTTTCCAAGTTGTGAAATGTGTAATTAATATAATTTTCTTTTTAGTGATTTAAAAATACCATTAAACTGTTTTAAAGGCTTTATAGCCTCCTCATATGTAAAGTTCTAGTTTGACTTGACTTAGACATTCTTTTCATTTATGAAAATGTTGATAATCTTTAGATGCTTAACAGTGTCTCTCGAGAGTGTGTGCTTTATATTCTTAATCTCTCTGTAGGGTTACACCTAAACAATACACAATGAGTATATATCTCTTTGTTTCATATTTTTAAAGTTTTTATAGTTCATAGTTACTATGGATAGTCTATTCTTTTTCCAGCTTTCGAGATTTATTTTCATGTTGCTTGTTAAACCTCCCCCCATCCTGCTTTTTTTTTTCTTAGCATTGCTGTTATCTAATATTTCTGGCTTTAATAACTGAATGGTTAAAAGTATTTCCAGTCTCTTTTTTATTCACAAGGTATTTATTGAGCGCTTAATCACACAGAGAATATAGCAGTGATTATGAAAGAAGATGTTCTGTGCTCAAAATACCACTTTTTAAAATAGGAATCCTCTTACAGGATACAAGCACATGTACTTGGAAAAATGTTTCAGATGTCAAGAAACAAATATACTAGCATAATCCCCTTAAAAATAAATCAGCTATTCGAAAACTGTCCTTATTACTGGCCATGATTAAAAATATATTGGTTTGTTATATTTTTTGTTTTCCATGTTTTTAATTAAATAGATGTTATTTTTGACATAAAATTGGGGATAACATAATAATCACCTCCAAAACCTGTTTCTTCCTTAGTTTCTTTATAATTTAATTTATTTGGCACGAAGTATAATTGACAAATACTTTCTATGTATGTGCGCGTCTAAGAATGTATGTTTATGTATGTTTAATTACTACTATTATCCAAAGAGTACTTAAGCAAATGCTGTATTCTTTATGTGATTATATGATGTTTCTAAAAATATTTTTTTCAACTATGAAAGTTGTACTCATAACATTTGCATATAAATTATATCTCTTGTGCCAAGAAATTATACAACACATAGGAATGAAACACACAGTTTTTTCTTTCACTTAGAGATGGATATTCAAGCTTGTAAAACTCCTATATTTATGCCAAAAGTTATGTTAGATTGAGGGTAAGCATGTTAATTGTTTCTACTTGGTTATATTTTTATAATTCCAAGTAATTGCTTACATAGTTACTGTTAATATCAAAATAATGAAAATAAAGAGGAATCATGGATGTCAAAGATCTAAAATGTATTTGAGGTAGTTTTCCCAGTTTTGAAATATTAAACTTTTACTGTATTTAGAAAAACATAAATGCATTATACAGATTTTTTTTTTTAATATCTAAAATGTACTCTGCTTGGAGGGATGAAAAAGGGGGAAAAGTGTGCAGTAGGACTTTATTTCATCATCGTGGGATTTGTATGCGATGAGACCCCTTCATTACTTTTATTTGGTACTTTAATAATTTATGCACCAGTTTTGAATGTCTCCTGTAAGACTGTTAGAAACATATTTAAAGTATATTCTAGATAAAATTTTATATCTTTATGCAAAAGGAAAATGACTTATTTTTTTTAAATCATTAGAATTATTACTGTTCTTTTCACTTTACAATTGGCTGCATTAGCAAACTAGTGGGACTTCTTCCCTTTGTGTGTTTTAAGTTCAATGGCAAACCCAGTAAAAATCATGAAACTCAGGTACTTTTGAACCTTAGCACAACTGTTCTTTTGTACCTCCATTAAGAAAGTTGCCTAGTTTGAGAGGCATGAATAGAGCAGTTTATGTGCACAAAGAGAAGAAGCATAAACTTCTTGTTTTTCTTTTTGGGCCATATCTTTGGGAACTTTAAAAAAGTACTCTCATTGGGACCAATTTGCAGGTAAGATCATCTTGTAACAAGGTACTTTAGATATTCTTAATTAAATTCTCTTGGATGGAGTCCAAAATAAACTGGCCTAATACCAGACTCTGCCCTGTAGTGAATGTTGTGATAGTGAGATGTCAGAGTAGAGTGTCTATTTTTTAAGACACAATAATTATATATGGACAGATAAGTCCGAAGGGAGTGACCTCCTTTATAACACTGTATAATACAGCTCCTTTGGAAACCAAGCAGGCCTCTGCCCTTATCACTGCAGGGAAGAAGAATTCCGTTATGATGGTAATTCACACCTCAATAACTTTCTCTTACGGCATCCATCCATCATCAACAGCAAGGTTGTACAGAGTGGAAGGAGGTTTCCTGGATGTGGCATTCTGAGTAGTGTTCCCATCTCCCGAAGACTGTAATGCAACCAAGAGCCAGGGGGACCATTTCACTTCAGCCACTGAGACAGTCCTAAAGAACCCTCAATGCCTAGGCTGCTGAGGATTTTTAGAACATTTCAGTCATTTTCATCAGCAAAAGGAAAACCGGCAGAGCTAACAATAGCGATAGTCAAGGGATCCTCTATCATTGTTAAGACTTTGGCTTGAGCTTTCTTGGATCAGTTATTGTGTAACCTTGTCAGTCATGTATGTTTTGAAGCAGCATAGTATGACTTTTACAGAATGACAGATGCGAGATGGGTTCAGAAAACCTCATTGAGAGCTCAATTTTACTGGCCACTAAACTGTTGGATACTGTTAGCAGATAATGGGCAAATTCCATAGTAGATGAAATGGAAGTGTTAATTAGCCCATTGTGATTTTAGGTGGCTCTGTTTACAGACATCAGTAGCTGTCCAATTTTGCTTTAGTCCCCCTTTTTCCAAGGTGGTAGAATAATGCTGACAACACAACAACAAAAAACAAAAAATACTATATTCGATTTATTTTGAGACATTATACACAAAAATTAATTTTGGTGTTTGTATTACTCTGTTTGGGCTGCCATAACAAAAACCAGACTGGGTGGTTTAAACAACAGTATTCGTCTCATTTTGAAGGCTGGAAAGTCCAAGATGAAGGTGCCAACGGATTCAGTTCCTAGTAAGGGTTTTCTTCCTGATTTGCAAATTCTTCCTTCTCTTTATGAACTCACATCTTGGAGAAAGAGAGCTCTGGTGTCTCTTTCTCTTTCTATAGGGGCACCAGCCCTATCAGATTAGGGCCCCACCCTGTGACCTGATTTAACCTTTATTATCTCCTAACAGTCCCTCTCTCCAAATACAGTCACTTTGGGAGTTAGGGCTTCAAGATATGAATTTTGGGAAGCCACAGACTTTTACTCCATAACAGTGTATAAATAATTATGTTAAATATATGCTTTTGACCTTGTTGGGAACTTCACCACTACAGGATTTGAATGTTCTTGGCAATGGATTCTCTTCTACAGTTGTCCTCAAAATTTAAGCCCCATATGGAGCATTAACTCTGCTCCATGCTGGAGGATCATTTTTTCCCCTCTCCAGAAACTAGGGATACCGGAGGGCTTTATGCTAGTAGTTTACTGAATCCTTATGTCTGTGTATTTGGTGTTTTTGTTCTGAATTTCTATTTGGGCCCTAGCAATGAGCCTTCTTCCTCTTGTCTGGTCTGATTCTATATCCTAGACATAGTAACCAGGTCCTGGTCTCGTGTATTCAGTACCATAATCAATGTCTTGGTTTACCGGTTTCTTGGGAATCAGGTTTCCATCCTCAGTATATCTCTATTGATGTAACGTTAAGGTCTTACCTCTCTGAACTGATGGCTAAGCAGGTATTTTATTTTGATAATCAATATCTGATGTGGAATAGACCTAAATAAATAGACAATTTCAATATAGTATGCTAAATGTTGCAATAAGGAGGGGATTATAGGATGCTACAACATAATGGTAGGATAGCCAAGCGTGACTTGGAGTGTTGGAGAAAGTTTTTTGAACAAACTGACATTTATTTTAAGTCTTGAAGATGAAGAAGAATTAGCTAAAGAGTTGGAAGGAGAGTCATTCTGGCAGAAGGAACTGGATATACAGGGCATGATAAGGAACTAAATGTTTGGCTCAAGCATGGGTTATGAGGAAGGAATTAGTTCTATCTGGTTTTTACTAATATCTTCCAGATATTGGAATTCTGAGTTTGAATCATCATTTTTGTAGGTTTATTTCTCTCTACTCTCTGCATCGGCTGACCCTTTAACTGCTGGTCTCTACCCAAACTCTATTACTTGCCTCCCCTGAATCATTCCTAGGTAGCTAACATACGAGTAGATACATGTTTTCTGAATAAATGAAATAACTGTCAGGCCATGTAGGCTTAGATTCACACCAGGACAACATATGGGAGGAGAGGGGTCAGGTCCTAATCATACCACATGGACACATATGTGTTTGATCATGACTGGCATTGTTTGAAAAAGTAACCAATCTAGATTTGATGGCAAAGTTTATTTATTCATACCACACTAGTGGCATAGAATTTTAGTGCTAGAAGGGAGCTAAGAGATCATCTGACCCCGACCTTGCTGTGCAAGTCTAGCAGATGTGATGCTTTCTGAGGTACAATTTGAGTTCTATCTATATCACCATATGGCTTCCATATTTATACAATGGTAGAGATACACTCTTGCTCAAGAATTACCTCCAATTTGGAATCATTTGAGGAGATAATTGCTATTGTAGGCAGGCTTATGTCTAAATCTCAATAAGTGAAGCTGAACTAGATTACTTAGTGTGAGTGACAGAGCAAATATCAAATAAATAAATAAATAAATAAATAAATAAATAAATAAATAAATAAGCAAGCAAACAAACATTACCCAAGAAGAAATATGCTTTAAGGTGTTTATTTGAAAAAAGTTCTCGATCCCAATTAAATGGATAGCCTTTGATTTTTGAGGGGCCTTTTCAGGCTGTTGAGACTAAATGTTGAATATTCTGGTTACAGTTGACCCTTGAATAATGTAGGGGTTAGGGGCACTAACCTCCAGTGCAATAGTAAACCTACATATAACTTATGACTCCTCAAAAACTTTACTAATAACCCATTGTTGACTTAACATAAATAGTCAATTAGTGATTGACTATTAGCACAATAACATAAATAGTCAATTAGCACATATGTTGTATGTTATATGTATTACATACTATATTCTTACAATAAAGTCAGCTAGGGAAAAGAAAATGTTATTAAGAAAAAACGTAAGGAAGAAAAAAAATAAACTTATAGTATTTACTGGAAAAAAATCTACATATAAGTGGACCTGCACACTTCAAACTTGTATTGTTCAAGGGTCAACTCTATAGGTGTATATGCTTGGAATAAAATCAATACATGTACTTCTTTTTTCTTTGCTGATAGCTTGCTACACTTCTGAATTAGTTCTGAACACAAATACTATCAAATGTGATGTCTTCTATAACATGCAACAATTCAGTAATATAAAGAATCCAGTCATCTGTGATAGTTTAAAAAAAAGGCATGGGACTCAAATACCTTAAAAGTCTTTTGACAGAAATAAAACGTAATCATTTTTAAACATTTCATAAGTAGACAGGCAGTCATCCAAAAGGATAATACAAAAATGACATGAGAAGTGGAGATTTAACAATTTTTGTCGTACGTGATATGTTTTCCTTTGATGCTTATGCCAGACACTGTATTATTTATCGCAAGTGAATTGCACATTTTGTTTTTCTCTTCATTTTCTTGATTTTTATTATATACCTCATACTTCTGATAGTTATAGAGAAGTGGCCATATCAGTAATGATAAAATGTTCTAAATTAAAATACTATTTGACAAAGTTATGTAAAATTTTGGTTTCTATTGTTCAATTTATATATAAACCAGTTTTAGTTTTGTTTCTTCCGTCTCTTCGAATACTCTCTGTTCTTCCATGAAAACTTTACCAACTCTCTCTGACTCATGCTAATCTCTCTTTGAATTCTGCCCACTCTAATTTTATAACTGTGCTCTTGGAAGCTTATATTTTTACTTGAATGTTTTAAATGCATCCTGTTTCCCTAACTAGAAAGAAATTACTTTTTTTGCCCTATTAATGTACTAAATTTGGAGCAGAACTCAATGTGTATATGCTGAGTTGGAATTAGGCTTTTAGCCCTGTCATTTCTAGGTATCTGTAAACCTCGAGATGGTAGAAAAGGAGGCAAACCTGGCTTGAATGAATGGTTTTCCTTGCTTACTTAATCCCTTGTAGGCTAAAACTATCACCCTCCTCCTGCCATCCTAACCAGGCTAGTGCTTTTGCCTCATTGCTTAAAAAGTGAGCCCAATACTTGCTTCTATTCTCATCAGAACACGGGGCCAAGTAATGGAGAGGGGTATGTAGCTATGCACTGTTTGTATTTAACATCTCTACTCCATGGGCTTTTCTTGATATTATCTCATCTAACTTGTAGACATCTATTGCATGCAGTTCTAATCCTTTGTGATCTATGTTTTGCCATTTAGAGGTTATATTATCTTAATTGTGATGAAATAAGTGAGATGTTGTTAGGAATAAAACAGCGATTTTTATAGCAACACGCATCAAGGAAAATTAGGTTGTGAGAGCAGTAAAACAGGATGTGAGAGCAGTAAATTCCTCCGATAAAAAGGTAACAAGCAGCATTTGCCGATGGACTCCTCACTTCAGTATTTCTCAAACCCAAACTTCCGGCTGAAGGTGTTAATGGAAAATAATCTTGGAAATCTCTTACCTAGAGACATTCCCATTCCATTCATAAACACACACACACACACACACACACACACACACACACCTTTCTTGATTATTCTTTCATTCACAAATATCAAATGAGCTGCCAGTCTACCAGGCACTGTAGGGAGGAAGGGGATATATGGTTGAACATGCTCTGAATGGGTCCTTCAGTCTAGCACTGTCTAGGGTGGTTCAGAACTGAGAGACATAGTTGACTAGGCACAAATTCTCTACTTCAGAGTTCTATACCTTGGCTACAAGGCTCATAATTCCCAAATGTGCTTGCATCTTTTCTAAATCATCCTAGGTTACTATTATCCATGCATTTGTATCCACTATAGTGCACAAGTGTACCCACATAATGAGCACATACAAGGGGAAACATAGTCTACAGTCTATGAAGGCTCATAGACAAGATGACTTGGGAGAATTCTCAATGTATAGATGTCACTTTGCTGAAAGATGGTGGAAAGCGATTAATTCTCACAATAGTAATGATCTCCTTCTTCTTAGCTCGCATTAAAACCTGTCAGCCAAGAAGAAAAAGAAAATGTACACAGATAGTTGCACTATTCAGCAAAGGGGTCTAAAGGATGTTATTTTTGGTAATAGACAATTTTTAGAGCTGTTTTGGATTCACAGCAAAGTATAGAGATTTCCCATATACACCTTGCATATTAACATTCCCCACCATAGTGATACATTTGTTACAATTGATGAACCTACATTGACACATCATAAAACATAAAGTCAGGAGTTTACACTAGAGTTCACTCTGGGTGTTGTACATTCTGTGGGTTGGCACAAATGTATAATGACATGTATCCACCACAGTATCTGTCATACAGAATAGTTGCGCTACTCTGTTCCACCTATTTACCCTTTCCTCTCCCCAGGATGTTATGTTTTGAAGCATTAAAACAAGTGGCATATTCCGTGACTGACAGAAGAACTCTGTGCCTGGAATTAGCAGTTGTATCCTGATTCTACTATTTATTATTCTACCACCTTGCATATAACACATTCATTTTCTTAGGATTTGTTTCCTCTTCTTTAAAATCATTCAAATACTGTTTTAATCTCAGGGATGATATATATGAACATAATTTATAAACTGACAGGAATTATACAAATATTAATAATATCATTGTTTTTCACTGTTGGATCAACTGTCACCCAGCACTCAATTTAATATTAATATTGATGTGTCTCAGATTCAGGCCTATCAGTCTAAAGCATTGGTTGCATTGAGAACCACCTCAAGAGCTATTTAAAAAATACCACTGCTAGATGATAGGGTGGGATGGAGCCTGGCAGTCATATTTTTTTTTTATTTTTTATTTTTTTACCCTGTGTGATTCCACTGTGCAGTCAGGATGAGAATTACTGGTTTCAATGTCAAGTCCTTCAAATATGAAGACCTTCATAAATGGTCAAGCAGCAGCCTTCTAGCTCATAGAGCAGTGAACTCCATCTGTAGCCAAGAAATAAACAGCAAATTTTCTTTATCAGACAGCCATCATAATGGTGGGTACTGTTATATGAAGGTGGAAATACTGCCTCAGAATGTATGGTACTGTGGTCATAAAACTACATGCATCAGTGCCTGGAGATATTTTGCTATTATCTTGTGGCCTAAGGAAGAAAGGTGCTTTAGAAACCTATACCGGAGCATATAGCTTGGATTGATAAATAGCCCTACACAACAATGGGATACTAAGGAAGAAAATACAAGGCCCCTGCAGACTAATGCCAAGTTGCATATGACTTTAAAGGGTGAATGTTTACACATTGCCACAATCCATTTAAGGATTGGTGATAAGGGGTGTGTGTGTGCTCACTTTCGCAGTGCACCTGCATTTCGGAATAGACAGGATTCTGGATAGTTGGAGGTATTTCTAGAATATACTTCATACCAGCATTCATGTTTGGAGAGAAAGGACTAAAAAGCACAGCATCTGCTGATTTTGAAGAGGTCCTGCTTATATTACACCCATAAAAAGCAGAAAAGCCCTAGGACGTAGTGATTTTTTACTGAGTTATTCAAGTTAAGCTTTTAAAATCATATGACATGGCCTCTCCTACTTAAAACCTTTCATTAATTTACCATTTTCTATCAAATAAGTTGCAGTCCCATTTTCTTGACACGCAAGACCTTTTGGGAATTTGGTAACTTGATTTCTCTTTACTTTGCTGTACAGCAGGTCCTTGAATAATGTTGTTTTGTTCTGTGATTCTTTTGTTAGAATGTTAATGAGATGCCATAGGAACTTAACTCTTGTTTTTATCAATTAGCCTGTGGTAATATTGGTTACATTACATGTCATTTTGCCACAGTTCCATTAAATGAGGACTTACTGTGCTTGCTCAATGATTCCTGTCATTTTGTATAACTTTTAGGAAAACTATCTTATTCATCTTTCTATTATTTTCAATCACCCTTAGTAATAGTAGATATAATAGTATTAACGATTACCTGTCCCCAGAAGCTGTCCCTGAGATGGGATTCCTGTGAAGGTGATATATCAGGCTGTGTTCCTGGAAGAAACTCCAGTAGCAAGGTGGGGAAGTAGAACATTGACTGGAAGGAAGAGAAGCAGGGTAAGTTTTCCAGGAAAATCCCACAAGGGGTGGGAGTAACATGACTCAGTCTTGCAGAGTAGCTCTGGCGAGTGTGAGGCACACTACAGAGCTGTCCCACTTAGGAAGCTAGGGGACTTCAGTATTTATATGTCTTTACACCTGTAGTTCTTGGCTCAGGGGTCAGGGTAGAAAGGGGACAAGAACTCCCTGGTGCTTGCCACTTTCTGTGCACGTAGGCAGAGCAGTTCTGGCAGACTTTCGGGCAGCCTTCGAATGAGAAGCTGCAGACACTGGTGTTGGGCTGAGAGTGCATGTGAAGCTGGTGTGCAGGAAACTGGTAGAGGAATTCAAAGGGATAGAGGCAGTGATGCCATATTCTTTTAACTTGTGTTCAATTACTTCTTGGATTGGAAGCTTCTTGAAAACAAATATGTATGTCATTTCTTTTCTATCACTAACTCCTACACTTTATTCATAATACTAAAAAAAATGCCTTCATAAATGTTTATTCAGTGATTTAGTGGATGAACTAGGGTTTATTTTTTCCTTTCTCCAAATGCTGCTTTGTATCTGCCGGTCCTGAACATCAAGCTGCAGAACATGTGCACTTGGGAATGCTGTTGGATGTGATCAGAATTCCCTCATGGTATTCGTTACAGAACACCCTCCTGGGCTCAAACAGCAAGGATGGCAGGAATCCAGATTAGCTGTTATTTAGGGAGCTGATTTAAGAGCTTCAGAGTAAAAAAGAACAAAATCACATTCCCCTACATATCTGGGAAGGACCAGAAGAAAACTGAAGATGATACCACTTGCAAGTTGCCAAAATGATAAATATTTTTTGAGCTAAGAGCCAATGAGGGGCCTACAAGTTAATGTCACCCAACCGAGACAAGTATTTTGAATTGAGACAATTAAGTAACGAAAGGAAATTGTACTCATGCTCCTTATGGGCATCTTTTCACTGTTTAGTTGCTTTAACTGTTCTTTGCGTGAAACACTCCTATTGTATTTTGGTAGAACCTGCTCTTCCCAAGAGTTCAAACATTTCTAGTTTCTTCCATACATGTCATGGAAAAACCCTTAAGGAATATTGAGTGTGTAGAGTAGATATGGTGTTCCTAATAAGATTTTGGAATCAAGATACTATTGAGTATCATCAATGGTGTATTCTAAATAAGTGCCATGATTCACTTATAACCCATATTTTTTATACTACACACCATACTGTATAATAAATAAAATTACATATTTTAATGTGGATGTGAAACATTTTTTGATCAGTTTTCTACAAATGATTAGGTTTACTCTGGGAAAAAACACACAAAGATTTCTATTGTGACAGTGGGAATTTAGTAATTAACCCAATGAACAAAACATCTTACTCAGTTTAAGCTTACTCAACTTGAATGGACATATGCTGAAGCTTAGTAAAATACAGTGCCCTTTTTATACATAACTCACAAACCTACAATAGAAAAACTCATTGGTATCTTCAGCCTGCAGGCAAAATACATAATAAAAAATATTTCTGAGGAAGAATTGCTCAATATTCTCAAGTGAAGTGGTCACAAAGAAGAGAAAACCTATAGGAAATTTAATATTAATCAAAAAGAAAGCAGATAATTAGATCTGACATTCCATTCATTCATTCCACAAACATTTATTATGCTATAATAAACTCTTAGTTATTGCATTATCAGATAAGCAGAAACAAAGTGCTATGTTACTAACACTAGCCTTTTCATTATGTTTATGAAAACGTAAGGAAAAAATAAATACAGATGACACTCAAGTACCTGGAATAATGACAAAAAAGGAGAATATTCGGTAGAGAAAAATCAGACTGGTAAAATCATTCATTCGTGTGAATTGTAATGTTTATGTACAGTTTACCTTTGGATGGAATTGTAAAGAAGAATTTTTCTTTTGTTATTTTTCTCTTAGAGCAGGGTAAGGGGTTTAAAGGTGAACCGTGAGGGAAATTTAATTTGAAAGATGTATGGGAATCAATGCTTTCAAAACAAAATTTGAAACATACTTTGCCATGCCTTTTTATGCTGTACAAAATCCATCATTTATAAAGCTACTGATCTGACAGTGCCTATCTGCCACACAGGACATAACACAGAGCAATCAAAAGACATTTTAATTTTTAAAATGCTCTCAACTGCTTTTCTATTGCCTTTGGTAGCTTATGTAATTTTAGAACATATGCTGCATGCCAAGTTGTGTGGCTTTATCTTCTCTGTAGACGAAAAATGTCACCACAGCAATGCTTGACTGGTTGCTGGAAATGGAGACTTTTTCCCCCATGGATCAAACTTATTGTGGGTTTTAAAAATACTAAGAATTAGCATTATTAGTTAACGATTATTGCTACAATTACGTACTCTTTATATGCCGTGCACTTTGACAAATGCTTTACATTGTCACACTTTATTTTCAAAGAAGCCTTTCAAAATAATCATCCGTGTCCACATTTTATAGACCAGAAAGGTGAGACTTAGAATGCATAAGGAACTTGTGTGAGGTCCATGATCTTAATGCATGACAGCAGAAGGTCCAGCAATTGGGTGGGGGAAAGCTCCATTGTCTGGAGAGGGTGTGTGACTTTTCTGAACTTTTCTGGAATAGAATCATAAGGTCATTTATTTAATTAGATCTTCAGGCCTTTCCAAGAAGGATGATTCATACTGAGGCAGATCTAAAGTAGCTTTGGTCTTCTGGACCTTTCCTTGACTGGGACAGGACATCAGTGACTATCCCTGTTTTCATCTGAAACAGAATCATTCTCTTTGTTGTCTTTGGAGTAGCATTCATACCTTTGCTTTGTCCAGGATGTCCTTGTGGTCCAAAATCAAAGTCAATTAGGTAGAGATGAGCTTGGGAAGTGATCAAATGAAATACTATACTGGGAAATAGTATGAACGTATACCTTTACATAAGCAAATTTAACATCTTACGTGAAATTTGCAGTCTGAAATCCTTATTAATCACTTCATTGCTGTAGGTTTTCAGCTTACTGCATTTGTGAGTTTTCCTAAGAGCATACCATCTCTAATTTTGATGAATTAAAATATTGTGAACAAATATTATTGCCCTTCTATCACACTGCATATGGCTGAGGCAAACAGTGAAAAATGTTCTTGGATGTTTTAAGTTTGACATTTAGAAACTGGGTGTCAAATACAAAATACTGCCAAGGTGACATCATGTTTCCTACTGAATGTGAAAACAAATTCAAATAGCAAACATTTACATTTATATTTGTATATGAATGTTATTTAAGAGGTCTTTGTCTATTGCAAATTGACCCAGAAGTGATGTGTGAAAAATAATATTATCTCGCACTCATTCTTTCTGATTAGGAGTCTCCATACCCTCAGATTACCATATTTGCCACCCACCCTTGTCAGACTACTGTAGACTTTCCAAGGTTCCTACAGTTTCCTGTCAGCCACCCTGATTGTGTTGTATGTGCCATGTCTGAGGTTGATGGAAATGAGACAGATATGCTGGTGTTTTTAAATTAAGGAGGCAGTTCCTGAGTGACAAGGCTATTTGTGTACCACGTACTAAATATTGCCTGTTGATGTCTGAATTCACATGAATTCACCATAGAAAACTTGCATAAATGCCAGAGAATTAATTGCATTGCTTAGACTTATGGTGAAATGATTAAAATAATAGCTACAGTTTGAGGAATTTTAGGTTGGCCTTATTGGTTATACCCTGCTGCATTTTTAGCAATTATCCAGGTTATATTGTTTTGAAGTTTTACAGTTAAGTGTGTTTTACCTTTCCACAGTATGTTTCAAGATTTTATGGTTTCTAACGACTTATTATTTAAAGACACCAAATTGGAAATAATGATTAAATCTTGCTTATATACTTGATTCTTTTAGATTTCTTTCTTTTTCACTAATCATAATGAGCTGTCAAATTGCATGGCTTATTTAGTTTAAACCTTAAAATAAAATAAATCTCTTTTTTTGACATGTAAAACTAATTGAATGTTTGAGAATTAACTAGAAATCTCATAATTGTTATGAAAACTTTGATCTTATAACTCCAGCATTATAAGAATGTAAAAAATGTTCTTGTTAAACTGAGGCGCAGTCTGGAATATAAAATAAATTTTATTTATGTTTTAACCTTCAATCTCGTAGTATCTGTAATCTAAACTTTTGATTATCTGGTTTTCATTTATTCCTGTTTTAGTGAATGATAGCTGATAAGATGACCTTTGCGATTATCATTTGATGTCATGAAAGTTTTTGAAAGTAGCATTGGCATGAAGGTATTTATTTTTCTATAGATTATATATTATATATTATAGCATCTATAAGGACGTAGGTTGCTTTTTGGGAAAAAATGCTAATAAACAGAATCTTGCCTCAGGGTACCTGGTTTACAAATTACAGCATAGCACAGACCATTTAAGGAGACATTGTTAATGGATTAGAAGGAGTGCAGTGCTTCTCACCAGGTGTTCTGTTGACTATTTATATCTGTATCACCCCCTGTGCTTGTTAAGCAGGCCGATTCCTCGCTCCATCACAGTCCTACTGAACCTCCTGAGTGTACAAGCCCCAGGTGATTGCGCACACTTAAGACTGAAAATAGCTGATGTCTTTCAATACCCTCCTCTAATGGAGTACGTTTTGTCACACTGGCAATATAAATAACTGTGTGATTTATGGCACCTAACTATATGATTCAAAGCAAGAGCGAGAGCGAGAGATATTGAGATTCCTCATTTTCTCTTTTTGACCACATAATTAGATCTAGATTTAATTTTTCATCTTCTTTGTAATATTTTTATTTATCCTAGTTGAAGTATAATACTCTTAATTTTTTATTTATTTATGTTTTTAACGGGGAGTATGATGAATTGCTTTAGCAATCTCAAAAAAGGGTGGAACCTCTGTCCAGAAAAATGCGTATCACATTTTTACATACAATATCAGGGGTTTGTGGAACACTTGAAGCTCACTTTGATTTCTAAATTGAGAATCCCCATACCAGTAGGACCTTAAAATTAATATAAAACAAGCCTATGATTTAGAGATTTATTTTCTTGCGTCTGTGATAATTGTTGGACAGTGTAACCAAGAGCTTTTTAATATGTATATGATTTACTTACAGTGTATAATGGGTCCTAAGGATGTAAAGTTATAATTATGGCATTTAAAAAGTCTATACAGTTCTTCAGATAGTTCCTAATAGCAGCAATGTATAAACATGCAATTATGTTGTTTTTAAGGATACATTTACTCAATAGGTCATGGAAATTTCATAAACTTATTTTTTAAGTTTTTGGAAAGACTAAACTCAGAGAAAACATTATATTAAAGCAGAGCACAGCGTCAAATTAACATGGATGTACCTTATAAAAACTTATGATACATTTCAAAAGTCCTTATGAAAGGACTTTTTTTTTTCAGTTCTTTTAGATATATTCCCAGAAGTGGGATTGCTGGATTATACGGTAGTTCTATTATTAATTTCTTGAGGAATTTTTCTTACTGTTTTCCGTAGCAGCTGACGCATTTCACATTCCCACCAACAGTGAGCAAGAGTTCCAATTTGTCTTGAAGTGTCTAGGAGTGTTTTTTGATACACTATTGGATTCTATTTGATAATTTAAAAAAAATCTTCCTGTATATTCCCTGATTCCTCATATGAGATTGATTATTAGGTTTTGGTAAGATATTTACCTTAAAATTAAGGATTTTTTTCTTTCTGTATTTTTCTGTGGTCTAGATACTTTAAATAATTTTGTAATTGTTTGCTTTAAAGGTTATAATAGGATTCTTCTCTGAAAAAAAGACATTTTATATTCAGAAATTTATTTAACACAGGAAAAAACACACTTATTTAGTATAACTCTTCTGAAGGTTCAACAGAACTGTTTCTTAGGAAACAAGACCACACTTATTGAATGAAGCACAGAGCTATCTGTTGCATTCATCAGACACACTGCAGACCGGAAGATCAAAGTTTCTCCTTTCATAATTTCATTTAACCTCTCCAAAATGTAGTCAGCTGCCCCATATAACCATACAATTGTATCTGAAGGCTGAGAATGGCACAGATTATTGGCTTTACAAGGCTAACCTGCTTAAACAAAGACATATCACATTTATCTGATGACTTGGAAAGATAGTGTGGATGTGTTGTTTCTTTTGTCATTTTGAGAGTGTATTATAGAGACATGAAACTGATCAATGAAAAGTATCCACTCGTGGGAAGAAAGGAATTTAAATGTTTTTTCACGTATTATGTACTAATTTGTCCTTTCTAGCATTCTATTTTTAATTTTCTAAAACTGTTTTACAGATGAGAGAATTGATTGAGAGAATAGTATTTAAGGAAAACCATAATTTACCAAATACACATACATTTAAGGGACAAGATAACATGGAGTAATAGAGGAATGCAGGCTACATCGCATACAAGCATAAAGCATTACATTTCGAGCCTGGAGATCATTCTCTCCTTGGTATTAGAGCTTGTGACCCTAGGCTAACGTAATTCATGTCAGATTGTGTGGATCAAAATCAGACCATATTTGGCCAATATCAGAAAATAAAGAGCAGGAAATGAGTTCTACACACTATGGAAGATGGAGGGTTGTGGAGGCAGTTGAAGTCAGTATCAGGAAATTCTGGAAAACAGTGGCTGTTGTGTTAGTAGCTTTAATTGAGAGCAATACTGGGTAAGCAACCTTGGTAATGGGGATGGCTCTGAGGACCCCAGAAGCTCATATTGGTGAATTCCTTTTTGTTTTTTGGAAAGATAGCCAAAGGATAAGATTTTATTGATATCTCTTTATAAGCATAAACATAGGATATATACATACATATATATATGTGTGTATATATATATATATATACATATATATGTGTATACACACACACACACACACACATATATATATATATATATATATATATATATATATAGTATGGTTATATATGTATGTGTGTGTATGTGTGTATAAAATCATTATTTTACTAGAATGCTAATTTACTGTTTTAAATAGAGAATTACCACATAGGACATGGGGACACATTTTAGTAAGAGCTCATTATTATTGAATGCTATAAGAAATTAAATAAAAAAATTAGAGGCTATTTTTTTGAGTCAATATAAGAATTCAGTGTCACTGTGAACAGAAATACAAATTCCACGTGATCAGTACATTTTTTTCTGTATAGATAGACCTACATGGGAAACCAAATTATAATTTAGAAGGTGTGTGATGAATTGGATGAATCAATAGGACTGGTCATGATAGAAATACTCCATTGGGCCCACTCGGTTCAAAGACACACCAAGCACATTTTCGCTGGACGTGTAAGTTGCAGGACCTCATTTTAAAGAGACAACCCAATTCAGGACTTGATAGATTTCCCCAGATCTGTTGTCCAGCACCATTTTCAAGAGCATGTTGAGAAGGAACATTTCAGCAAGTAGCTCCCCATTTGTGTTGTTGTCCACCCCCTATCCATCGTCCGCATTCTCACAGTTGTCATGCTGTGAGAACAGTAGTCAGCTGTATGTTTGCCTGTCTGCTTTTGAGAAGAAAGTTTACTGTCCCAAATGGCCCCTTCTATTTAGTTATTCGTAGTGCTGCACTGGAGGCCCTAGGAGGACCTGGTGTCTAGTCCTGAGGATCTCACCCGACATCAGCAGAGCATTTCTGTGCCCACAAGCACAGGCTGGAGAGAGATCCATGTGGACCAGAAGATGTACTCATCTTCCTCTGCAACTGTTTCTCAGAAATGAAAAATGTGCTAGGAGGTATCCCAAAATATATATAACCTTCAGAAAAAGTAAACATAAGGTTGATGGTATGTTTTTGCTTGACAATCAACTGTACCAATGTGTTCCAAGAACTTTAAATCGTGCTATACATAATAATCTCTAGTAAACTTCCTGGAGCTTTCCATATATGAAAACTGATTTTTCTCTCCTGTCTTGCTCTCTCTCTCCTCTCTCTTTTGTATTTCTCTTCTAATGTAATGTCTCTTTGCCTCTTCTTCAATCCATCTTGGTCTTTGCCTCCTGGAGGAAGCTAACGGAAATAATAGCTAGCATTTTTGGAATGCCTGCAGTGTTCCAGGCACATTGCCAGGTGCCTTCCCAAAGCTCTAGTCCTCCCCCAGCGCTGCCAAACGGCTGTTCTTCACAGATGTCTGGTGGAGGACTGGAGATGTGGAGAGGCTGCTAGGTGGATCCACACTGAGCAGCTCCCAAACCTTTATTCTTTCCACATCATGTCACCTCCTGTGCCTATTAAAGGACTTGGGGCAGAGGATGATTGCCATGTCATGGTCAGTTCAAACTTACCACCAAAGCCTCTAAATCTCATCTTCTTTTAATAAATACCGGTACTTCTAACAAAGATGTATTAGAAGTAGAAAAGGAAAGTTAATGTAAACTGAGCCAAAAACAAATAAGAGGAAGTGCCTTGTATTTCAGTAGCATTTTTAGAGCTGAGGAACATAGTTTTCTGAATATCTGTTGAGGGTCTAATATTTCATTGTATGTGTGTCCAAATGAAATCAATCTATAAAGGGCAATCATGTAAAATGTATTCATGTGTTTCAGGTTAAAATTTATGATGTGCCATAGTATGAAGTCTCATTAGTTTATAGCCCTGGTGATACACTATTGAAAGACATTTGGAAGTGAAAAAATAAAGGCAAACTTTGTCATTTCCTTATAGAAATAACCCGAAGTTCACCCTGAATTTTGTTTAGATTCTATCCCTAGGTAACATTAAAACAAGTTTCTCTCTCTCTCTCTCTCTCTCTCTCTCTCTCTCTCTCTCTCTCTCTCTCTCTCATTCTGTCATTTTAGGGGGAAAATCTAGAAAATACATCAAGTAATCTAATAGGTAATTAATTACATTGTTTTCATTTATGTAGAAAATACCAGAGTATGAAATGTAACTTCCACATTGTTGTTTCCACCCCACCCCCGCCTTGATTGTGCTCTTGTCGGGACTTTGAGTATTGTTATATCACATAGTTCTCTTTAAATTTCCCCTCTGACTTTATTTTCCTTTAATTTGTTTTCATAACTGATTTGCATCAAAATCTTATTTGTATTATAACATTACCAATTAACTGGATATTACAGAAGAGAGGGAAATTAAATAAGTCTAGTAGATTAAAACATATATGTATTTGATAATTTGATATCAATTATAAATTTGTATACCTGGGAACAATCTTGGCATGAAAACTATGGTATTGTTATTAGTAGTAGTATAACCACACATAGCCTAGAAATTATAATCAAGCAATTTTCAATCTAGATTCCAACTTTGTCTGTTACTACAGTGCAGGTTGTCCATCCTTCCCAAGCCTCAATTTTTTTGTATGTAAAATGGGAGGACTGTTAATTAATTTGTTGTAGTGAGGCTTGAATGACATACAAAGTGCTAGGAAAGTATGTAGTACTCCCTCACATCACTGAAGTTCAATATCTCAGAATTGTTATTGACATGGTGGTCTCTGGTAGCCAATAATTTGCAAATCTAGTTTTCAATTCTATTTTAATTCTATTGTTGCCTGTTTTGATTATCAGCACTTTATTCCAGATCCTTATCACAGCTTACCTGGACTTTTGTGATTGGTTCCTAATGAGCCATTATATCTCCTCACTCCCCCATCTCAGTTCATCCTCAATGCAGTTAGATTATCATTCATAATAAATAAACACAGTAATACCCTTACCTTGTTTAGATTCTTTCTATTACTGACTTTGGGCTACTGAGTTCAATGTAGCATCTTAACAGCCGTGGTCTTCTACAATATGGCCTCCCAGTCCGTTCCCTACTGCTCCACTGCATACACCCTGTGATCAAATAAACTGAACTTTCTGTTCCTACGTATTCTTCCTTATTCCTTCTGTTTGCCTCTGCTGTTCTTTCTGCCCATAACAACTTTTCTTACAATCCACTTCTCATGACCGATTTTAGTATTGGATCTCACAAATACATGCAGTATCATCTTCTTTAAACCCTCAGAGACTTTGAGTTTCCTTTTGTTACAGCATATATTTCATCTTTTTATGGCATGCATTATAATCCGCCATATATCTGTCTTTTCCCTCCTACTGTACTGTACAGACTTTGTTGCATAAAGACAGTCTTATTTACTATTAAGTTCCTGGGAACATCCAGGGCAATACCCATCACAGGCAGCCGATGACTAATCGCTGAATGGAATAAGCTACATCTCAAAGCCGTCCGTTTTCCTGTTATTAGTTCTGTGGGTTTTTGTAGGTATAGAAGTCATCAACAGAATACAAAGCTTTAAAACTTGTCATTCTCTAATACCAGCTGGCCTCTGCGGAAATCAACAGGGGGCACAGATAGAAGGACAGAGTTCTGTGGAGATGGATTGGGAAACAGTTATGTTGAAAGAACTTCTAGGGTGGAAGTATATATTAAAATTGAGGGTTTTTTTTGTTTTTCTCTAATTTTCTAACAGATTATAATAGTCTGCAGGCTGTCTGCCGTGATCAATGTTTGTCCTAGTTAGGTTTACAGATAACTGGTAATTAATACCATAGTCTGGATTTCAAATTTACTTATCCCCCATCACTTTTTATTTTTACTTCCAAGTGAAGCTCTGTTTTTACCACCTTATTTTTATAGACATCTGTGAACTTACCATTTGTATGAGCCAATTGGAGAATTAAGGTATAGAGGGAGGAAAAAGTCTCCTGACACTTTTCTTGGAGTTTCCAGTGTGTCGTTAGTTAACGATCAAATGATCTCACTCCTGAGAAGATTGTTGGGAACTATAGCATTAACTGACAGAAAGCTGATCTGTGTTCAGGTCCTCTTGGCCTGGGGGCAATGAATGCTTGTAGCAGAGTTGGTACATTCTTTGGCACCTTCCTGATATTCCTCCTGGACCTAGAAGAACAGCAGTGCCTGTGCTCATGCTCTGTGCTAAGGGCAACAGTTCTCTCCCCTAAAGTAGTAAATATTGCAAAATATTGCCGAAAGCCATTAAATGTTAATAAAAAGCTATCTGGTATTATATCAGCATAAGATGTCTTTAATTTCAGTGGATTCCTAAAGAGTCCTGATAGAAAGACAACTCTAGAATGACATTTATTCTAGGAATAAACTTTTTTAAAGAATGCAGGTCTTGTGTTCCTCTCATGCTCACCTTTTTTCTGTCTCAACGAGGGAAAATGAGGCTATTGTACCAAAACCCAATTATTTCTACCATAACAATAATGCTCTGTCATAAGTCAAATCATATAGTTATCATGAAAGGTATACTTAAATGAAGAAGAGGCAATTCATAATAATATTTTTATACATATTTTCCCTTCTTTGAACTATGAAGTTCAAATTATCATAGAACATCTGATAATCTTTTGAAGACAGACATTATCTCCTCCAGCCTGAGTTTGTGTTTTCCTTTTTGTTGTTGTGGTTTGTTTTATTTTTCTTCTGTTCCTGTTGGAGAAAAGAAAGCATGAGGAAGACATAAAATAAAGTTTTGGAATCTATCTGTTGGCCAGTATCTCTCAGATTGCTATAGCCTGTTTTAAATATTATAAGAACTGGTGAGACTATAGTTGGCTTCAGTGTCATAAGCTTTGTATTGTAAATAGACAGGAAAATGTGGGTAAGTTACAGAGTGGATTTCAATAATTCAGGCTCTTCTGTTTCAAAATGAAATGAATCATCTTTTCATCTCTGGATTCTTTATCAATTGTCTTCCACGCACCAAGTCTGTTAGAGGAGCTGGAGATTTAGTAGTCAGCAAAACTGTCTACTCTTACGAAACTTAGTCCATTTGGGCTGCTGTGACAAAATACCATAGACTGGGTGGCTTCTAAACAACAGAAATTTATTTCTCATAATTCTGGATGCTAGGAAGTCCAAGTTCAAGGCCAGCAGATTAGATACCTGGTAAGGGCCTGCTTCCTAGTGGCCATCTTTTTGCTGTGTTCTCACACCGTGGAAGGGGCAATATTTGCCCCTGAAACCAAAAAATGCGTGAGCTGAATCTCCATTGATCTCCTAATAATTAGTTGGTTCCATAGAACAATTAGTAATAGCATTATATCAACCTTCATAATTAAACTTTCATACAGCAATATCCTGCTTAATTATATTTGCTTTTGTTGGGGCTTTATTGCATTTTTATGGTCATCTGTGCTCCAAGAATACTTTTACATTTTTTTTCTCTGTTCCTTTTAATAAAATTAAATGGACTATCCTAGAAAAGACCAAATATTTTATGACCCTTTTAATCAAAACAAGAAAAATTTTCTTAAGAATTTCTTAAAATTGTCAGTAGTTCAATCACAGCTTCTTTTGATGTGAACAATGCATGGCTATTGACAAGTTAATATACGATGTTTATTGTACCATTTATGAAATCAGTGTCTTGGAAATTTTGGTAATTTAATCGTGATACTTGATTTTTTTTCAAAGTAGTAAATATTGCAAAATAATGCCAAAAGCCATTAAATGTTAATAAAAAGCTATACCTGGTACTAGCTCAGCATAAGATGTCTTTAATTTCAGTGGATTCCTAAAGAGTCCTGAAGGAAAGACAACTCTAGAATGACATTTATTCTAGGAATAAACTTTTTTACACTATTTATTAAGCTGTATGGAAATCTCTAACTTCTTTTAACTCTCTCTTATGACCATTCTTTAATTTTTATGGTTGATTCAAAACTAGAGTTACAGTAGTGACAGATGTATTGTATTTCACTTATTTTTGTTATATATTGTATTCTACATATAGAATAAAATATTTACAAATCTTTAATATAATAATTCCGTCATTTACTTTTGTGATACTAATATTCTTAGGAATTAACTTTTGAATTTCAAATGGCTTAACGTCTCTGGGACCATGTGGTTTCACGATTTTGTGTCAAGCCATTTTAACATACTGCGAAGGTCAGCAGTCCTTGGGGCAATCAAAGATAAAATTGGCTTTTTGAATACTAACAAAATAAAAACACATAAATAAGTAATAGTGAGGGAAGGTTTAAAGGGTGCACATCACTTAATAAACATAAGCATTGTGATAAGATTTTCAAAATTTTTAATTGCACCACGTACCAAAATGTTTTATCTTTCACTTATATTTTATTAGATAAATAATCTAGCTCTCTTGGCAAACTATTTGAATACTCCCAAGGGTACCTAAGAAGGATTCTGTAGATGGCTTTTGGAGTCTGTTCTCCCTAGAATAAACCAACGGTGTGGTTTATTACATGGGCAAAACTGACTTTCCCCCTGGTAGATGTAGCTTAGAGGTAAATTTCTCTTGATCATTTCACTCAAGGCCTTTGCTCACTCAATTTCCCCTCTCTCCTGTACCCTCAATTTCTCCTTCATACTGACACTTTTCTCTCTCCCCTCAACCTCTGCCCTCACCTGACATGTAAACCCTGTCTCTCTCTTACCCTTAGCAGCCAAGTTTCTTAAAAGAATAATTTACATTCATTGTTCTACTTCTTGAAGTCTCTTTTCTTCTTCAACATCTTATAATAGCCTTCATCCCCGACTCTCCAAAGAAAGGTTCTAAGGAAACAACTAGGATCTTAATTAGCAATTCTGTTGCATGCACTTTTCCTTCTTGCCTCTCTTAATTGTTTGGGCAGCAATTGACAATGGACTTATCATGGTAAAAGTTTGTTTTCTTCCATGGTTATTGTAGCATTATGTTCTTTATCCTGTTTGCCCCAGCCATTCTGGGCTGCTCCTTTTAGCTTTTTTAAAAAAAATTAATTCCTTGTCTAACCCGTAAATTTGGTATTCCTTCAGTTTCCACTTTTAGCACCTCACCTTTTCTATTTATAAAATTGTCATTCTTTTCCATGGTGATTTTTTTCATGACTATACATCCCCTACTACTGTATACATACACGTTTCTGTCTATACCTGTCTTCTGAGCTCTAGAGTGTCATCTACCTATTGCCCAGGCCAGAACCCAGGGAGACATTTCAGCTGTCTCGCTCACCATCCACACCTAATCAGTTGTGAAATCTTCTTGATCCTACCTCCTGAAGATCTCTTGACATTAGGTATTTCTCATTTTTCATCTCCACTGTTACCCTTGGATCTTATTTACACTCACTTGGAACATTAGAGTAACTTTTTTTTCAATATATATAATTCCCCATCTTAAAACCTACTAATGGCTACTTACTCTGTTAGGGATAAGTCCATGCAGAGTATTATAGCATTATTTGATTATGTCTATATTCTTTTCTTTAGTCACTTTACTGTTAGCTAACCTTAAGAAAGTCCAGTGTACATTGGTTGATCAATGTACAAAAGCTGTGAAATCAGATTACTTGAGTTCAAGTCTAATTTTTATGTGAACTGCACAAGTTATGTAGCCCCTTTGAGCTTTGTTTCCTTATAAAAAATATGAGAATAAAATACTTCATAATGTTGTTGTTAAATGAATGCTTATTAGTATGCCTGATACATAAATAGATACTCAGAAATGTTACTATTGTTAATTATTTGTGGTTTACAGGTTGTTTTGTACTATATCAAATGTATGTGCCTTTGCATAAACCATTCCCCAGTTAAGAATGTACTTTCTTAACTTCACTTTATTCGAGATTTAGCTCAAGCGTTTCTCTTCTCTATCTTTCCCCAAGCACACTCCATCCCAGCTGCTTCCCCCTGACATAGGTTGTAGTTCAAATGAGAGCTTTGTGGCCTGTGAACCTCCTTTTATTATTCATCGATATACTGGGTTCTAATTGTTGGCTTACTTCAGTCTTCTTGAGGTGGCGAGCTCCTTGGGGACAGGGTTATGTCACATGCATCTCTAACTCTCCAGCATTGCTCAGCGTCTGCTGGTACCAAGTGAGTTCTCAATCAAGATTTGAAGAAAAAAATGACTGGTTGATGGAATACATTAATGAAAGTCTAGAAGATAATATTTATATATATGCGTGTGTGCCTATATATATTAAGTTTAGTGGGAACATCTTGTCCTTTTTGTTTTGCCATTGGAAGTGTTTTAGTACTTAATAATTTATTTATTTATTTTATTTTCAAACTGCTTGTTTTATTTTTCTAAATGATTAAAAAGAAAGAAAATTCATTTCCATCTATAAATAAGATGTAGTCTCAAGGTGAGATTTTTCAGTAAAACATGCATAGTTTGCTGGTAATATCACAATGTGATTAATATGAACAGACAAGAAGAATGGATTAGAAATTAATCAATTTCAAAATTATTTATAAAAATTATTTATAAATCTCTGTCTTTACTTTGTGTTACATGAGTATAAGTAAATAAAGAAAAGGTAATTACAAACCAAATCACTACATTGGTTTCCTCATTGAGGATCTTTCACATTTTATATAGACAGAGTTACTTCACCATATGTCCTGTTATATCTTGTACTCAGAACTCTGAGTAATATTAGGAAATAATAATAATAGGGTAATGATAGAAAACATCTGGTCAGTTCTTGTTTGTATTTTGAAGATAGTGAATAGTTTTTTTTAAAAAAAAGCAAAGGATAAAACAATTGAAAAAGAAAGAAAGAAAACTAGCTACCAAGCAAATAGAACAGTTTATCAGGAGAACTTTTCCTATCCCAAATAAAGTCTGTTATTGATAGTTAAATCCTAAATGTCCAAAGAACTAGAAGATCTTGAAGAGTTAGTACATTTACTTCTAAACCCAAAGCACTGTAAAGACAAATAAAAAACCAGGCATATATGCTTTCAACAAAAGGGAAACAAAACACCTTGGGAAATGAAACTTGCTTGCTGTGGCTTTATTTGTCATTAAATTCAGTGACTGCATCCATTAAAATGACCCAGATGTGCCCATTCCTAGTCATTAATTAACGTCTTATCAGAAAGTGCTCAGTATGTTCAGGTATGAACAGGTAATATACTGAGGATATTGTGTTGACCATTAGCTAGTGACAGCTGTGAAATCTGGAGAAGATAATACGAGTAGCCTTTTCATCTTTTAGTCTAACCAGCAATAGAATGAGTAAGTTCTCATCTTCAACCCTTCTTACATCCTCTTCCGGAATGCTAAGTTCATGCATTTATGAATTGATTTGAAATCTAAATTATTACCTCGTAAAACTTGCATCAATCCTAAGTACACCGAAGGAATAGGAAGGACATAATGATCTTCCTGTCATTAAGTGGGAGCTGAACAAATTGTATAGTTCAGCATCTACAGGGACATATTTTAAGTCACTCAATTCGATTAATAGCCATTTCTTCAGTGATTGTGCAATTTCAGGTGCTTTCTTCTGTTTGGGAGACTTTGAGGAAACACATGGTTTTCTATTTACTTTTCCTACAAAAACTTCCCCCCAGTGAGGGACTTGTTCTCCACTCATGGCATCCACTTTGCACAAGGCATTTGCTTATGGTTGGTTACCAGGAAAAGTCAATACTTTGAAAAACAACTCTTGTAAAGACAAAAGTAAATAAAATAACTTTTAAGACAGTACTATACGCCATTCTTTTCCATAGGAAGAAGCGGTGCAGTCTTTATGGACTAATCAGGAGGACCTGATTTTCCATAAAAATGTTTTCACCATGCTGTTTTTTTAGGATATGTTGAAAGTGTTTTGACAAAACTCAATAATCCCTACAACATTTTACAGTAACTCGATTTGACGGTGTTGTGTGGTGGTGGTAAAGAGCTCAGATTCTAGATTCATGCGTTTTCAAGCAAATCCAACAATTCTTTTTTGTCACTGTTATATGCTACATGCTCATCTGAGTACTGAGGACGTGACAGATAAAGAGGCAAATTGTTTTTTCTTATGGAGATTACATTTAATTGATGAAACAGACAATAAATAACATAAATAAGTGAACTATGTGGTAAAACAGACAATAAACAATATAAATAAGTGAACTGTGTGGTATGTCAGATGGAGAAGTGTCCTGGAGAAAAGAAAGCACTTAGAGATTAGGGAATGCTGGGTGTGTGTGTGTGTGTGTGTGTGTGTGTGTGTGTGTGTGTGTGTAGGAAGAGAATTGGTTTCCATTTCAAGTAGCGTGGTCAGGGAAATCCTTCTAAGATTGTGATGTTTGTACACAGACCTGAGGGAAGCAGAAAGGTGAGCCATGTGGATATCTGGGGAACAAGCATTCCCACCAAACAGAACAGAAATCCCACCGCTGTCACTTTCTGGGTGTGAGATTTAGGTAAAGATTGACATTTTCTTTCTTTTTTTAAATTGAAGTTTATTTAGTTAAATAAAAGGAGTGATGATGGTTAGTAAAGTTACATAGGTTTCAGGTGTACAATTCTGTAATACATCATATGTATACCACATTGTGTGTTCCCTACCCAGAGTCAGTTCTCCTTCCGTGACCATATATTTTATTCCGATTGACATTTTCTAAAACTTAGTTTTCTCCTCCATAATGTGGGGACGACTGTAATACCTGACTCAAAGAGATACTGTGAGAATAAATGATGTATGCATTACAGATACATACTAAACACTAGAAAATGTCAGGCATTATTATATTGCTATTTGGAAATCTAGAGTTTCTCTTTCAAATCACTTTATGTCCTTTGTATATTGATTGAACTAATCAGCTATGATAGAAAATATTCTACCCCTTCCAGTGGATATAAATAATATTAAGTGCTCAAGTTGCTCAAAGCTCTTTTTTCTCTCTTAAAATTTTATTTATTTATTTATTTATTTATTTATTTATTTATTTATTTATCTATTCATTTATTTCCCTACCCCCTCCCATCCCCCTCATCGCCCTCATCCCTCCTACCCCCTTCATCCTCCCCACCCCTTCATCCCCCCAAACTCCGAGTCAAGCCGTTGTTCTCAGACTCGTTTTGGAGGATGCAGCTCACTGGCCCACATTGGTATTATGGGCATTGTGCTCTACCCAGCTCAGCCAGTCGGTTGTGGTAAGCAGATTCATGGCAGCTTACCTGGCAGCCCAGCTCCAGGAAGAGCTGTTGGTCACAATCTTAGCTGTAGAGGGCGCAGCTCACTGGCCCATGTGGGAATTGAACCGGCGACCTCTGTGTTAGGAGCACAGCGCTACAACCACCAGAGCCACTCGGCTGTCCCTTTTTTCTCTTTTAGTAGTGTTTCATATTACTAGTTACATATGTACATAAATGCAAGTCTTTTTTCTTACCTCTATAATGCCATTTCCCAATCTTTAGAAGCAGCTACTTTCAACACTTTTTTTGCTATTCCTTTCAATGTTTGCTTCCATATATTTAAAGAACCATGTGTTTGTTGCTGCTTCTGAATTTTTCAGTTTCAGATATTACCTATTAATTTCCCACTATAATTAATAAGGATTTGGCTCCTTTATGCTATCATACATGTACACTTTTGATCCCTCCGTTCAAGTTAAAGAAGTATTCAGTGATTTTGTAATTATGACTATAGAGTGCCATTCACAGATTCACAACGAATATTTTCATTTCTTTTATGCTTTTCATTCCCTTGTTAATAACTTTATTTTCTTTGCTACTGATTTCTTTCCTTTGTTTACCACTTTGACCCCACATACTCCCTTAGAAATACGAATTTCCTTGCAATTGTTTCAACACTTTGGGTATCCTCTCAGCTTATTTATTTATTTTTGGAGATACATTTCTTAGAGATACATTCCAACTAGCCATAGTTTGGCCAGGCTACTCTCTAAATCAGCTTCAGAGCCAATTTTTGTCCCCATCACCTGCCGGAGACGCTCTTTGCTTTCTTTCTTCAATTGGATCCTGTTTCTGGAAAATCACATATTCCTCCTCTTTGGTTTATCCTCTTGTTTTAATGGAGTGCACATCTAAGAGCTTCCTGGGAAAAGATGCATGAGAGATACGTTTTGACACTTTTCATGTCTGAATGTCTGTTTCACTCACAACTAATAGTTGCCTGAGTATAAAATTATATTGTGGAAATAATTTCTTAGGATTTTGAAGCTGTTACTTTTCTGACTTCTGGCTTCTTGTATTGCTGTTTAAATGCCTGGTGCCATTTTTTAAAATTAAATAAATTCATTTAATGTAAAACATGTAAATGTCCATTTGCCAGTATTTTTTTTTTAAGAAAGCAGGGTCTTTTCTTTGAATATGCATCCCTGATTGAATTTCCTTGTCATAGTCTCATTAAACACACCCATAATGCAGCATCTATAATTTATGCTTCCATCTCTTTAAAGTGGAGTCAATCCTAGATTTTTACATTTACCATTGACATGTCTATTCTCAGTTTTATGTCTCTTTAAGCTACTTATGTTATTATCCCTTACTATGCAGTTCTGGTAGCATCAGCAACCTTTCCAGACAGTTTAAAATTATGGTTTTACATTGTTCATTAGATACGTATATAATATATGTGTGTGTGTGCATATACACATATATATGTGCATATATACATACACACACATACACACACACACACACACACACATAATTTTGTTAGGGTTCATTCCCTAGAAGCAGACCCTAAGATGAGGACTCATGTGGAAGCAATTTGTTAGGAAATAGTCTCAGGAAAAACTGGTAGAAAAGTGAAGAAGTAGGACTGGAAAGGAAAAGCATGCAAACAAGAGTGTGATATTAAGTGTAGTCCTACTGAAGAAGCTTTAGAGAGAGTGTAGCATGTACTTTACAACCCTCCTCACCAGGATCCAGGGACCAGATTGTTGACACCCAGGCACCCTTTAGTCAGTGCTTTAGGGAAGCCCCAGGAGGACATAAGTTCGCAGGCTCTCGGTAGGCTGATGCTAGGTGAGATACAGCAGCCCAAATTAACTTTCCTATGAAAAAGACACAAGTCGTGATGTTGGGACTGAAAGCATTCCAGGAACTGATACAACAAAAAAATAGTCTAGAGATCCGAGGGGACGTGGGCAGACCACTGATTGCATCTGCTGCATTAGTTTACAAAAAAATTGCTGATAAGCAACAGAGGTGTGATCCCAGTACTGGATAGTATCTGACACATAGAAGCTATTCATTAAGCATGCTGAAAGTGACATTACTTTGGTTTCAATCAGACGTGCATTGCCCTTAAATCACATGACTCCTATATTTAATTATGGAGGAATAAAATAAACTAAAAGATGTTTGTAAGTGCTGGCAACATTATCAAATTTTCTAAAAGACTAGTGTAATTAATTATGGGACTCTATAATATTTTTACCTCTCCAGGAAGTGAATCCTTATTGTGGCACCTAAGACTATTACTGGACAGTCATATATTCTTCTATCATATATGTTTGCAGGAACATCTTATTAATTCTCTCAAGCATTTGTTGACTTATCTTGTGTTAGGCACTATTTTTGGTATTGGAGTCAACATTTTGAACAATATGCGGGGAAGGTCTTGACTCTTAGGGGAGGACATTCTGGTGGGAAGAGACAATAAATACATAATGAGTAAAATGAAAATATCAAATAATGATAATAACTGTGAAGAAAATAAAATGAAGTGAAGAGATAACAGAGTACCAGAGAATAAATTGAATGTTTGAGAAAGACCTCTCTGAAGAGGTACTGTTTAAGCTAAATCATGAATGATAAGAATGCATCAAGCATGTGAAACAGGAAAATTATCTCCAGGAAGAGGGAACTCAGGTGAAAAGGGATGAGTGGGCTTGCTGTGTTAAAGGATCTGAAAGATCATTACCCTATCATTAATATTATTGTCTACTATTACTCAGAATTCTGAATACAAGTTGTAGTGGGATCTATAGTGAAGTAACTATGTCTACATAAAATGTGAAAGATCTTAAGTGAAGAAACCAGTGGGGTGATTTGGTTTGTAATCACCCTTTCTCTTTTTATTATACTCATATAATACAAAGTAACAGCAGGGATTTATAAAAAACATGATTGGCATGTCAGAGCAAGCAGGGGATAAGGTTCAAAGTTACACAGGGCCAAATCATGACAGCCCATGGGAATGGATTTTGTGTTTTTATCACTTTGTTTCAAGAGTCGTGGGAAGCTACTGGAAAGTTTTAAAGCAGGACAGTGACATGATCTGCTCTCTATTTGTGAAGTTTCCACTGAAAATTTTATGGAAAATGGGAGCAAGAATAGAGAGGGAGAATGTGTAGAAGGGCATCTCTTTAGACTGAACGATGACAATGGAGTTGGAGAGAAATAGGCAACTTCTGAAAATTATTTTGGAGTACAGTTGATAAGCATTTTGATGTGGAACAGATAAGGGGCTGAAGAATGGGTGGAGTAAATGATAACTCCTAGGTGTTTGGCAGGAGAGACTGAGTGGATGGTAGGACCATTTTCTGACCTTTATGTCTGTACTTATCAAGTAGAAGTGGTTATAAGTAATGCTACTCTTTGTTCACAGGCTTAAATAGTAGGTAAATGTGCACTATTCATCCAAATTTTCTTTGCAGTTCATGACTGATGATTTTAGCCTTTCTTCTGGTTTTAAACTTTGGTTCAAAATTTTTTTGACATACAGGAAGATCAAGAAAAAATTTGCTCACACCATACCACCAGCTCCCTTTTAATTCCTTTCAAGAAAATTCTCCAAGGGAATGCGTTCTTTTTGATGCCAATTTTGTCAGAGAGACTGTTACATCTCAAGTTTTAACACTGACTGGTTGTGTAGCCACCAGTACTGGCTTACTGGACATTTCCTTTCCACCACGGAGGACATCTACCTGTGTAGCCTACTAGGCTTTGAGGAGAGACATGCTTTCCTTCCCTCTTCTGATGTGATTAAAACTTGGGCCGAATTCCTAAGTCCTAGTTTGTGACACTATTACCTTGTATTTGTATGTCAGTAAATTTGTAAACTATTTCTGATTTAAAAATCCCATTACAAACATTCCAGATTATCTGGTTTATCTAAGGAATCTTTGGCCTTTGAGTGCCGGACCTTGACTTCAGAAGCATGTCTACCTGTTTACAGACCTGACAGGTGAAAGGCAAGATTAAGGAAAAACAGATTGTACACCAACATTACTGAATGCATTTCAGCTGCTGTGTGAATTAGCGCAGTTCCTAATACAGAGCCTGAAGGTACTTATTTTGGTACTACATGAAATCCTTTCTTGGAAACAAAAATATTAATGCAATTTAAAAATGTAACTCATGGGTCTAGAAATGTGTTTTTCCAGAATTGATTCTTATTACAATGAGATACATTACACTGAAAAAGGTTCATAAAAATTGAGTGGGTGTATTAAAATATTTTTATTGTTTCTTGTGATTATAAAAATATGTCTACTGTAGAAAATTGGCAAAAATATATGAAGTTGTGAAAAATAAAACAGCTTGCAATCCACTGCCAGAAGACAGCTACTATTGCCATTATTGGGTAATTATTTTATCTTTTCTCTCTATACATATGTATGTGTGTATACACACATCTACATAAAATATATGAAAGCTATTTATTACTATGTATAGAGTTTTAAAATATGAGGTCATAGTGTTACACTATTTTGTATTCCACTCTTCCATATAATGATACGTACATTGGAAAATTTGATGATTGTATTATATTTTATATACCATAATATACTTTACCTGTTCCTCTATTTGGGGACCTTTTATGTTGTTTCCATTAGTTTTAGACACTCAGATTGTCCCACTATAATAAATGATGCTGAAATTAAATAATTTGATAAATACATATTTAACACCATTTCTGAGTTTTTCCTTAGCATAAATTTCTAAAACACAATTATTTGGTTAAAATGTATAAACATGTTAAAGGTTCTTTTTGTATATTATCAAATAATTTCCTATATGCATAAAAAATAATATACTTTGTTAAATTTTGGCCAATTTGTTATATTTTTAAATGTAGTTCGTGTGTTTCAGTTTGCTTTACTTTGATTATTGGTGAGATTGAACATTTTATCATATAAACATATTCATTTCTTTTGTGAATTTCACATCCATGTTTTTATCCATGTTCCTTATTGGTGTTTTTATTGGGATAGTAATGTTTTAATTACTGGTTTGTCAGATAAGTACACCTTTCTCATATTTGTTTTAATTTTTTTTCTTAATTGAACTTTGCTTTAAATTTTGTCTGAAACATTCTTTATATATGTATACATATTAAGGCATATATAATTAAACCTATTTGCCTTTTCCTTTGTAATTTTATTCCATATTTTTATGCTTAGGAAACTTTAAGGTATTAGAAGTATTTACTTGTCTTCTATAGTTTTATTTAAAATTTTAATCCACGTAGAATTTATTTGACTTATAATTTCGGAGACAAAAAACAAAGACTTTATTATTTATCTACTAAACTTTCCCAATATCATTTATTGAACAACTTAACCCTTTGTTTTTATTGTTGTTATTATTATCACTAATTGTTTTTATTGTTGTTGTTATTATTATTATTACTATTATTACATGCCAAGTTCATATATACCCCCAAGAGTTTCAGGGCAATCTCAATAGTTCTGCTATTATGTTAATTCCTATGTGTAATTATATTGTTTTAATTGTTTCAGTGTGTGTATGTATATACACCCTCCAGTCATTTTAACAGTATGTTTAGCTTCATTTGTTAATTTAGTCAGATAAATACTGCTGAATCCCTAATTATTTTCCTCACTAGATTTTACTGAAAATTACTGCTGTCCCAGAAGTCTGCCTGCTCATATATATTTTCCACTCCAAATATGTGATATTTTTCCATTTTTGCAAAATTATTTTTAGATTCCTTTATAAAATTGTGTGTGTGTGTGTGTGTGTATGTATATATATATATATATAGTTGGACAAACTTGTGACAACGATGTTGCTAACCGTTTTTGATATCAGTGGGATTGTGCATTATGAATTTGTACCAATTGGACAAACAGTTAACCAAGTTTATTATTGAGAAGTGCTGAAAAATCTGTGTAAAAAAGTTAGACGACCTGAACTTTTCGCCAAAAATTCATGGCTCTTGCATCACGACAATGCACCAGCACACACAACACGGTCTGTGAGGGAGTTTTTAGCCAGTAAACAAATAACTGTATTGGAACACCCTCCCAACTCACCTGACATGGCCCTCAATCATGTTTGTTATGTTTCCTGTACCCAAACATAAAGGAAATATTGAAAGATATTTTGATGACATTCAGGACATTAAGGGTAATACAATGACAGCTCTCATGGTCATTCCAGAAAAAGAGTTCCCAAATTGCTTTGAAGGGTGGACTAGGTACTGGCGTCAGTGCATAGCTTCCCAAGGGGAGTACTTCAAAGGTGACCATAGTGATATTCAACAATGAGGTATGTAGCATTTTTTCTAGGATTAGTTTGCAAACTTAATTGTCAGACTTTGTATATATGTCTTATTATTTTTTGCTAGAAAATTTTAGGTCACTTAATGATTATATGGTTATTTGTATTGGGAATAATTTATTTTTCTTTTCTTTAACAATTTTGCATATTAACATTAATATTTGTAATTTTATCTTATCCTATTTTCTTAATGATTTAAATGTATAAAGTTTCTTTTTATATGTCTTTCCAGGCATAAAAATTATCTGAAAATATCAGCAATGTTTTTTTCACATTTCCAATACTTCTTATTTCTTTTTTTTTTTTATTTATTTATTGGGGTGACAATTGTTAATGAAATTACATAATTTCAGGTGTACAATTCCGTATTACATCATCAATAAATCCCATTGTGTGTTCACCACCCAGAGTCAGTTCTCCTTCCATCACCATATATTTGATCCCCCTTACCCTCATCTCCCTCCCCCCACCCCCCTTACCCTCTGGTAACCACTAAAATATGTCTGTGTCTATGAGTTCTTGTTTCTCATTTGTTTGTCTTGTTTTTGGTTTATATACCACATATCCGTGAAATCATAGGGTTCTCTGCTTTTTCTGTCTGACTTATTTCGCTTAGCATTATATTCTCAACATCCATCCATGTTGTCAGAAATGTTCCTATATCATCTTTCCTTAACGCTGAATAGTATTCCATTGTGTATATATACCACAACTTCTTTATCCATTCATCTATCGAAGGACATTTTGGTTGTTTCCATGTCTTGGCCACCGTAAACAAAGCTGCAATGAACATTGGAGTACACGTGTCTCTATAGAGAAATGCTTTTATATTTTTGGGGTAGATACCCAGGAGAGCGATTGCTGGGTCATATGGTAATTCTATTCGTAATTTCTTGAGGAACCTCCACACTGCCTTCCATAGCGGCTGTACCAGTCTGCATTCCCACCAACAGTGTATGAGGGTTCCTTTTTCTCCACAGCCTCTCCAACACTTGTTGCTATTTGTCTTGTTGATGATAGCCATTCTGACTGGGGTGAGGTGATATCTCATTGTGGTTTTTATTTGCATTTCTCTGATGATTAGTGATGTTGAGCATTTTTTCATATGTCTATTTGCCATTTGTAAGTCCTCTTTAGAGAAATGCCTCTTTAGGTCCTCTGCCCATTTTTCAATTGGGTTGTTCGTTTTTTTTGTTGTTGAGTTTCATGAGTTCCTTGTATATTTTGGATATTAGACCCTTATCGGAGGAACTATTTGCAAAAATCTTCTCCCATTCAGTCGGTACCCTCTTTATTTTGTCGATGGTTTCTTTTGCTGTGCAGAAACTTTTAAGTTTCATATAGTCCCATTCGTTTATTTTAGCTTTTACTTCCATTGCCTTTGGATTCAAATTCATAAAAAGCTCTTTGAACCCAAGGTCCATAAGTTTAGTACCTAAGTTTTCTTCTATGCAGTTTATTGTGTCAGGTCTTATGCTTAAGTCTTTGATCCATTTTGAATTAATTTTGATACATGGTGACAGATAACAGTCCAGTTTCATTTTTTTGCACGTGGCTATCCAATTCTCCCAGCACCATTTATTGAAGAGGCTGTCTTTTCTCCATTGTATGTTTTTAGCTTCTTTGTCAAAAATTATCTGTCCATATTTATGTGGTTTTATTTCTGGGTTCTCAATTCTATTCCATTGGTCTATGTGTCTGTTTTTCCGCCAATACCATGCTGTTTTTATTATTGTAGCTCTGTAGTACAAGCTAAAGTCAGGCAGTGTGATACCTCCAGCACTGTTCTTTTTTCTTAAGATTGCTTAGGCTATTCGGGGTCTTTTGTGGTTCCAAACAAATCTGATGATTTTTTGTTCTATTTCTTTAAAAAATGCCATTGGGATTTTGATGGGGATTGCATTAAATCTGTATATTGCTTTGGGTAATATGGCCATTTTAACTATGTTGATTCTTCCAAGCCATGAGCACGGAATGTCCTTCCATTTCTTTGTGTCATCTTCAATTTCTTTCAAAAATGTCTTATAGTTTTCAGCATATAGTTCTTTCACATCCTTGGTTAAATTTATTCCTAGGTATTTTATTCTTTTTGCTGCAATTGCAAAGGGAATTGTTTTTTGTATTTCTTTTTCTGAGATTTCATTGTTAGTATATAGGAATGCAATGGACTTTTGTACGTTGATTTTGTAGCCAGCAACTTTACTGTATTCGTTGATTGTTTCTAATAGCTTTTTGGTGGAGTCTTTAGGGTTTTCTATATATAGCATCATGTCATCTCCAAAGAGTGATAATTTAACTTCTTCATTCCCAATTTGGATGCCTTTTATTTTTTTCTCTTGCCTGATTGCTCTGGCAAGGACTTCCAACACTATGTTGAAAAGCAGAGGTGATGGTGGACAGCCCTGTCGTGTTCCTGAACGTAGAGCAAAGGGCTTCAGTTTTTTACCATTGATTATGAGATTAGCTGAGGGCTTGTCATAGATGGTGTGGGGACAGAGCCCCAGAAAGCAGTTTCGAGGCTCTCGGCCTCACGTGGAGAGGTGCTGGCTGGGATAGTGGATGTCCGTCAGCTGTGGCTGGTTGGCCATCAGCTGTAGCCATTGAGCCATTGGCCACTGATATAACTGCCGTGGCTACGGAGGGGAGCTGAGGAGAGTGAAGGAGGAAACTGAAGGAGAGTGAAGGAGAGTCGAGGAGAATCAGTCGGTTGGCAGCAAAGCGGACAGCAGGTCGCATGTCCTGTAAACCCAGCCTCCAGTGAGACCATAGTGGTATGACTTCCCTATCTATGGCTCCGTGGGTGTTCCTTTTTGGCCTATCCACATCCTGCGTTCTTATGTGGGGAGCGGGAGCTGAGACCCCACAGGCCGCCCCGCACGACAGATGGCCTATATTATATTAAGGTATTTTCCTTCTATACCTATTTTATTAAGTGTTTTAATCATAATTGGATGTTGTATCTTGTCAAATGCTTTTTCTGCATCAATTGATATAATCGTATGATTTTTGTCCTTTATTTTGTGTATGTGATGTATCACATTGATGGATTTTCGGATGGAAGGCAAATTTGCGGATGGAGGTTCCTCAAAAAATTACGAATAGAATTACCATATGACCCACCAATCCCTCTCCTTTGTATCTACCCAAAAAAACTGAAAACATTTATACATAAAGACACGTGTGCTCCAATGTTCATTGCAGCTTTGTTTACGGTGGCCAAGACATGGAAACAACCAAAATGTCCTTCGATAGACAAATGGATAAAGAAGTTGTGGTATATATACACAATGGAATACTATTAGGCAGTAAGAAAAGATGATATAGGAACATTTGTGACAACATGGATGGATCTTGAGAGTACAATGCTAAGCGAAATAAGTCAGACAGAAAAAGCAGAGAACCATATGATTTCACTGATATGTGGTATAAAAACCAAAAACAACAAAAGAACAAGACAAACAAATGAGAAACAAAAACTCATAGACACAGACAATAGTTTAGTGGTTACCGGAAGGTAAGGGGAGTGGGGGGTGGGAGATGAGGGTAAGGGGGATCAAATATATGGTGATGGAAGGAGAACTGACTCTGGGTGGTGAACACACAATGGGATTTATAGATGATGTAATACAGAATTGTACACCTGAAATCTATGTAATGTCACTAACAATTGTCACCCCAATAAATTAAAAAAAAAGAATATTTGTGATTCATAGGAAGACATCAAAAGATCAAAGTTAACAGTAATTTGGAAGAACATGATTCCAACACTCATTGACAACTTTGAGGGGTTCAAGACTTCAGTGGAGAAAGTAACTGCAAATGTGGTGGAAATAACACGATAGCTTGACTTAGAAGTGGAGCCTGAAGTTGTGACTGAATTGCAGCATTCTCATGATAAAAGTTTAATAGATGAGTAGTTTCTTCTTAAAGATGAGCAAAGAAAGTTTTGCTTGAGATTGAATCTACTCCTGGTGAAGATGCTGTGATGATTGTTGAAATGACAACAAAGGATTAGAATATTACATAAACTTACTTGATAAAGCAGGAGAAAGGTTTGAGAGAATGGAGTCCAGCAGTTCTGCTGTGGATAAAATACTATCAAACAACATGGTGTGCTACAGAGAAACAGTGAAAAGGAATCAATCGAGGCAAATTTCATTGTTGTTTCATTTTAAGAAATTTCCACAGCAACCTCAAACTTCAGCAGCCACCACCCTGATCCATCAGCAGCCATCAACATCAAGTCAAGACCCTCTACCAGCAAAAAGTATGACTCACTGAAGGCTCAGGTAATGGTATTTTTAGCAATAAATTGCACACTAAATACACTACAGTGTAATGTAAACATAACTTTTATATGTACTGGGAAACCAAAAAAAAAAAAAAATATGTGACTTGCTTTATTGTGATATTTGCTTTATTGTGCTGGTCAGGAAATGAATCTGTAATATATTTGAGACATGCCTGTATAATATATTATTTCATATTTTTCTCCTTTCCTAAGAAATGTGTTTAAAATCAAGAATTTGTACTAAGATTTATTGAATGTTTTATTTAGATCCTATTGAATTTATCACTTTTTCTTTTACCAGTTACTGTGTTATATTTGATTAGTAAATTTCTAAATGTTAATCATCCTTGTGTTACTAGGATATTCCTTACTAGGTCCTGGTCATTGTTGATTTTAATATATTATTGAATTTGGATTGCTTGTGTTTTATAAGACACATATTCATCTATAATCAGAATTTAGGTAGAAATAGATTCCAGGCCAGCTACAATCCATTCGTAGTAGCGACAAGCATTTCTATGTTGAGAAATGTTATGAGGTTGCTGTTTCGGTTCCATGGACTCTGTAGATAGTGGTGGCATGGTGGTAGGTTGTGACAAAATACTCTGTAGCATGACGTCTGCATTTTCCTCTTTTTTCTCCTTCATGTTTTACCCTCCTCTTTCTCCTTCTTCTTCTTCTTCCTTATTGTGGACCTCTAATGCCCTCCTCCATCCTTCTTCCCTATCCCTGGTACCCAGCACACATACAGATCCTTGCTGTACTAGCAAACCATTACCCCAGACTTTATTCAAAAACGATTTCTCCATTGAATCTCTTCTTGACCTCACTAGCAGGGATAATGCTTTTTTCTACCTTCTATTATGCTCCCCCCCCTTTTTTTCTGTTTCACTGCTGAAATTGTTTGTTTGAGTGGCTTTTTCTAGAAGGCGCTGTTCTTTTCATCTTTTATCCTTGAAGCTTAAAAGAAGCAATAGTATGTACATGTAATTTAATTGAGAAATCACATTAAATGTATTCCTGTTCTAGGCATTGGCTAGCTTCTTGGGAACTAAGTTGAACTATTGGTGCTCGAAAGTCATGAGTTCTGCCATCAGTTCAAGATCAAATGTTGCTCAGATACTTTGTCTACTTATGAAACATGATTTTCTTTTAACAAGTACATAAAAACAATGGCCTTAGTTAACCCAAATTGCAGAATTTCATGTTTTATCTTTCATGCTTTATCCCACTCCATCTCATTAGAGTAAAGGATGAGTTGCTGTAATAAAGATACCCTGAAATACAGTGCTTTAAGAACATAAAAAATTTGTATTGATCATGTAATATTCTTGAAGGGAGTGGTTTAGGTTATTGGCACAGATCTGCTTGTGGTCATTCGGGAAATCAGTTTCCTTCTGCTTTGTCTGTCTACCATCGCCTGATGGCATGGTAACAACTGGAACATGAGCATTTCAGTATTCTCGGAGGAATAGGAAATACAGAAAAGGGAGAACATTCATGGTCCCGAAATGACACACATCACTTCTTACATTTATCTGAAGAGATCGTAGCAACATGGGAACCACCTGCAAGGGAGACTTGACAATATAGCTGGGCAGCTATAGCATCCTTATTGATTGGGGAGAGAATGGAATTTAATGCACCTCTAACACCCCCTTCCCTTAACACATCTCTACTCAAAGACTGCATATTTGGCAAAGACAGTGTGGGCACCAATGTATTGAAAAGAAACCTAAAAAGATAGCAGCACAGAAAGTTGATCACTGCCTTTATTTTAGAACAACCAGTTAGTTGGAACTTTCAGTAATAAAAATAATGCTTATATAATGTATTTTGGTATGCTTTTGTGGAACCACTTAGGTATAATCAAAGGTTAAAGTGCTGGTTTTCAGAAAGTATAACATAAAGATATTATTTGTTTCATGTAATTTTGTGTCTTTAATACTTATTTTAATGTAAAATGTAAAAAGTGAAAAAAATGTAAAAAGTTATTTCTGACAGAATGGTAAATATTTCTTGAAAAGATCTAATTCAAAGCTGTACTTTAGTCAGTTTTAGTGAGAATGACAAGAATTACCAGATATGATTCTGTAGATTTTCATCAAAGTTACATTAAGTGATGACAGGGCTGTGAGCAAGAAAAAAACCAACAGGGACTACTAATAGTATGCTGAGTAGGCTGTGGCCGGGATGTCATTCCAAAGAATGAGTCAGAAAAATGGAAACAAGTCTGCATGTATGAAGAATGGTTTCATCTCTTCTTACTACTGAATGGGAACCCAAGGAGGGCAGAAGGAAAAGCAATAGAGTATGTGAAATGGAATGAAGCTGTTTACAGCAAAACCTGATGTAGTGTATCTGGTGTCATAATTTGGATTGCTCAGTAGGGAACTAGTGTGGCTTTAACTGTATGAAGAGATATTAGCCAGTGATTGCATAGAAAAATGCATTATCTTTCTTAAGGAACTGTTTCTAGAGTCTGTTTTATGTGTATGCCCATTTAAAAATGTTTCCTATTTGTGCATTTCATATGTAATGCTTCACTTGTGGTAGTAAAAAAAGTGCAGTTCAAAGCATGGAATCATATTAGGATAGTGCTCTAGTGACTAATATGACAGAAATATGAGACTGATATTTTGTTCTATAAACTGCTATCATAACACATATGTATATGACATATATTTCTTTCATACACATCAGACATATATAAAAGAAAAACATAGACATATTAAATTATACATGGACCTATCATACACAAGGGAGTGAGCAGGACGCTTTTAGACAGTATTCTGCAGATCTTTTGTGCTTAAATTTAATATTAGTATTACTGTTATTATTCATGATGTTATTATTAAAATTCAGTAGGCCATATTACTAAAATAGAAGCTACCATATTGTAAATTTTGGGTTATCTTTTATGTGATGAATTATATTGGAATTCACGTACAGAATGCATAGACTGAAATATCTATGCAGTTTTTATGGAACTTAAAGAGATTCTTGAAATTTTTCATATTGCTGAAATACGTAATTGATAATTGGCTCCATCTATAAAGACTAATGTCTTTTTATTATTTAATGTTAACTCGGTTTAAGTTTTTGCATAGTAAAATGTATCAATTATATCTGTTTAAAAATAAGTTTACATGTATATACTGTCGTTATTTGGATAAACTCTGGTACAAGGCATTCTGGAACTTAGGTAATTAATTATGGAAAAATCACTGCTTTGGATATAATGTTGAAATAGATGACATGTATGTCATTTCCATTATGAAAAAATGTTATCTGACACTACTGGACAATAGGGGTAGTAATTTCATTTTGGTTTTCAAGGATCATCTGTAAGACTATGTAAAATGAGTAGAAGTAAATAATTTACAGGTGCTGTCAATGAACTTGAATGCAAAATATTTGTGTATTGTTTGAACTGATTTTAATAATATTATAGTCCTTATTTAAATGGAAGTTATCTTTTACTCAATATTCAGACTGTGTGTGAGTGTGTGTGTGTGTGTGTGTGTGTGTGTCTAAACACACCGTATATATCCCTTCCTTTTAAGGAAGCAAACAGGAATTCAGAAGTAATTGGAAGGACTGAATGCACATAGTGAACAGATTTCTCAAACCAGTCTTGTGTGTGTGTGTGTGTGTGTGTGTGTGTGTGTGTGTGTGTTCTGTGTAGCATGGGCAAACAACTTTTCTGAAGGAATGCTTACACTTTTGATTTTAGTTTAATTAATACTCTAATGATTTGGCTTGAGGAAGAGAAATTTACCAGTGAGGAGGTAATGACAGAATCAGTTGGTTGCTATTCCTACATTTCGGTCATTGTGATCATCTATCCAGATACTTTCTAGGTTTACAATTAACAGACAGTAAAAGTAATTTATTACAAAAAAATGTGTGCTCATTGGTCATCATATTAGATAAAGTATGCATTCAACTCAATGTGGAGATTGGTGAACATGTGACAAAATTAACACCGTACACTACTGTACCTCAGATTACTATTACAGTAAGCAACAGGTAGTATCTTGATCATCCACTGATGATTTCAGTTGTTTTAAGTGTCTGTATTCGTATTTCGATATCATTGATTGTATTAAACATACCGCTCATTCTTTTGATTATCCATCCCTGTTCTATACACCTATTAGATTTCTCATTCTCTCCGGTGAAAACAGGAAGTAGTTTTAAGCCTACTCAGTTCATAAGGTTTGGTCCAGTTTTAAGTGACATAAAGAAGTGATAATATATTCATATATCATATTTTTAAGTACCTTATTTGATATCGTGCCCTTTAATAGATTTGTTTGCATAAAAATATGATGGCGTTTTTCTTAACGCATCTTTACCTCCATGTCCTGTATTCTGGGTGCCTTTCTTTCTGAACATTGTCAAAAGATTTCCATGTGAGTTCACTTTTTAATCAGGCGTCAGGGACATTTGGCCTCTGACAGGATTGCAGGGTAGCCTTGTAACAAATTTGCTTTTGATTAGCAGCTACACAGTTTGGTCTCCTACACCTTTGGTGTTTATCTCATATCAGTTATTCTGATAGTCACTTCTATAGTAGCGAGAGTGTACTAAATTCTGAGACGTTAGTATTGAAAAGGGGAAAAAAGAGGTTTTGATTGAAATTTTTGTTGTTGATCAGATTTTGTGTGCTTTAGTCTTCTCAGAAAGTTTTTGATGGAAAATAGTTAACATTTGTCTTGAAAATACTCAAGTATAAATAATTACCATGATAGGAAAATAACCGTGGCCACTGAGTTTTAAGAACAGCTAGCAATGAATCTCTACATTCTCAATTTGAGGCCAGTATATTTTCTGTGATAAAAAAAACAACCATTATTCTAAGGAAGTACAAGAAAGATGTTTGAATTGCTGTGCTATATAATATTGTCTTGTATTAGTTTTTTAGACTTTGTTGGGCTTCCAGTCTGAGGTCTATTTTGTTCATCATTGCCTCTTATTTTTGTACAAATGTTGCATTTTGCACACAAAGACAAGAAAAGCAACCAAAATATGGTATGTGTTTGTCGTGCGGGAGACCCTGCTCTCTGTGCCATTTGTCGTGCAGGGCGTCCGGCGGGGTCTCTGGTTCCGCTCCCCACATAAGAACGCAGGACATGGTGAGGCCAAAAAGGAACACCCACGGAGCCATAGATAGGGGAGTCAAACCAATATATTCTCGCCGGCGTCATCTGCCTCTCACAATCCGCCATGCTAACTGCAATCCTTACTTGCCAGCCCAGCCACCATCTTCTTGCTAGCCCCCATTTCTCCTTCTGCTAGCGTAGCCACAGCAGTTATATTAGTGGCCAATGGCTTATGGGTTACAGCTGACGGCCAACTAGCCACAGCTGATGGCCATCTGATCACAGTTAATGGCCATTTACTACCCAAGCCAGCACCTTTCTATGTGAGGCTGAGAGCCTGGAAACTGCTTTTTGGGGCTTTGTCCCCACAGTGCTTTTTTTAAGGGCAGAGTACTTTCCTAGACTTTAACTTTATGTTTCTGTTTCTACATCAGCCAATGAAGAGTGAGAAATCCAGCTGAGCTAGAGCAATGATCAAAAGAAAAGAAAAGAAGTAAGACACCCAGTTAAAAAAATGGCAAGGATATAGTCAATTCAAAGAAGAGACGGTAAAAATGGCTAGTAAACAGATGGAAAAGTTTAAATTCACTCATAATAAGACAGGCAGGTTAATTCATTTTATCTATTAAATTAGTCAGGATGAGCTTCAGTTGTGATGGTGAAGAACGTATGTATCAGCTGGTGATGTCCACACAACCTTCACAGTGACAGTTTGGCAGCAGTTACTGGGATCTTTAAAATTTTTTGTACTTTTTGGTAAAAATATTTTACTTGCAGAAATCAAAACTAAAGGAATAAGTACAGATGATGATTTGTATCTATATATCGGGGTTGTGGCCCCCGGTGTAAGGTGTCTGCAACTCTGGGACCTGGAAGAAGATGTATGGAGCTGAAGGCAGAGTAGACATACTTTGTTTATTGGGTTTCTGGATACAGCCAGGCTCATTGCTGGATGCAGCCAGCTTTGTCAGGGTACAACCAGAAGCCCCCTGGGCATAGTCAAATAGCAGCCCCATTTCTCAGCAGCCAGCTTTGTAGAATAGTTGGACCCTTTTATACTGTACTGGGACAAAAGTGGCTCACAGCCAGGGTGCTTACATAAGCGTATACAAACAGCGACATCTTCAGGATGGACAGCGCCTACGCAACATTCCACCTCATGTGGCCTGCAGGTCACCGGGTCAGGGCCACCAGATGGCCGGGGAGGAAGCCTAACAAACTTTATTGTCATATATGTATGATTATATATATAGGGGGAGAGAGAGAGAGAGAAAAGAATTATGTAAGTTCCATACCACAGCATAATTTGTAGTCATTAAAATATTTTGGAAGAATAGTAAAGAATTGGAATATGCTCAATATATAATGTTAAACATGAAACAAAGACACCAAATATACATACCTTAGTATCTAAAGCCTATTAAAATATATGTATATCGGGAAAAAATGTGGAAGGAATATAGAGAATGCTGCCAGGCCTGTGTTGTGTCTAGGATTATGAATTTCCTACAACAAAAGTGTTAATTAGAGTGTAATAATGAAAATTGCATATAAAGAGAAAATTGAAAACTAAACTCAAGCCAATAAATACCTATTTTTCCACCTCGGATATATTGAATAGAAAGGTGGAAGTATATAAACTTAATTTTTGATGGAATTGTCCACAAAAGCAGCCAATCAATTTAGTAAAAAGGAAAATCAATCAGCTGGTCACTTCTTTCAGAACAGTAAAACATTTTGTCAGCTGCTCCAATGAAATTATTCCTCAACTGACTGTATTGACTAGCTGTTTTGCACTTGTGTAGACATGTTTTTGGAGAAAAAGTATTGCTGAAAAATGCTTAGTCAGTGAAATTTAATAACAGGACACAGGAGGAGATCATTAAAATGAATCCTCTTTCTTCATTGAGGCAATATATTGTAATGCAGATTGTATTGATTTACAGCAAATATCTGTTTGAAACTGGTGTTCCCTTAAAGTGAGCCTATATGTTAAAATCTGTATATTGTAAAAGTCAGCATGCAAATTTGTCTGATATTTTTTTAACGAACAACCAATCTAGATTATTGTGTAGTTATTGGTTCATCTTTAGATTTCTTTCTAGCATTACTCAGGAATTCATTAACTAATTACCTTTTCTATTTTCTATCCCTACTGGGCACACAGAAAAATGGGCAATTCAGTACTGGTCTTCTAAGCTACTTGAAAAGATGATTCTGTATTTGTGACATTTAGTGTAAATGCATTATTCATTCACAAGGTCTGCACTCACATGTGGCATGCTATAGTTCTACATGGTTAAGAAGAAGCTCACTCTTGTCTGTTGTAGCTTAAGTGTTTGGATAATTCACGTAGTTTTTTGTTGTTGTTTGTTTTTTAGTGACACCATTTTACACTTATCTTTACACTGAGAAGCCATTTTGAACATTAAAACAAGATGGAACGATCAGGAATAATTAGTGGAAAGCTATAAAAAGGAAATTAGTTTTAAAGCAGGTCATGCTGTATCCTTGTCTATGTATCTTCAGCTCTTAGTGTCTTCATCCTTTACATGCCCAGGTTTTTGGAACACTGTTGTTGATATTCTTCACTATCCTGAATATAATGAAGGACAGTAGATCTGAATTATAGAAGTTTAGAAGAAGAGATCTTAATAAAGACCTTCAGTTACCTTAATGAAGAATAAGAGGTCTAGAGAAATTTCGAAAGGTTTGATGTAGTTAGTGACAAAATCAGAATTATACCTTTGTTCTTTTGTCCAATTATCTATCATTTCTTTCTTCTTTGAGAGCTGCAAATGAAGCCTCTCAATAGCATGGTGATTAAGACCATGTAATCTAGAGCTAGATTTCTTGATTTAAATTCTGGCCCTATTCATTACTAGCTTTGTGACTTTGGGCAAATTAACCTTGCTGTCTATCAGTTTCTTTATTTATACAATGAGAATAAGAGTATGACTCATTTCATGGGGTAATTATGAAGATTAAATGAGCTAATATTTGTAAGGTGTATAAAATAGTGCCTAGGATAAATGAAGTGCTCTATAAATGTTTCTTAATATAAATACCAAGAGGAAAAGCAATGTAGACAAAGAAGACACATCGTCCCATATGCATATATGTCACTTTTGATAGTGTAGCTAATGTTTGTTATAATAATACTAATTTAATATAAAGGAAATACAGGCACCATATAACATGAGTTATAAAGATTAACGGAGGTCATGTATGATAGTTTTCCTTAATATCTTCAGCCTATACATTTTTCAAACAGACCCTTTATTTAGCTGTTGCTGAGAAATGCTATTCAATTGGGCCTTTTTGAATTGATAGTTTTTAATATGCACTTTTTGATAACAAAAATAAAACATTAAGTTTTACCAGAAAATGAACAGAGGGACCATAGTGGGGAAAAATGCTGAGTTACGTCTAAAACTTGATAATTCTTAAGTTTTGTTCCTTTATAAATCATCATTTGACAATATTGCATTTTTCATCTTTTGTATATCCATTCAATGATCCCTGAGAAATATTATTGACATCTTCTGTTAACAATATGCACTCAATATTAAAGTTCTTATACAATACCTTAAATTTAACAAAGGATAATTTTCTTTGTTCAAATTAAAAAAAAAAAAAAGGATGTTTTTTTTTCTTTTTTTCTTTTTAGTTTGAGGACTATCTTTCTACTTAATTAGATGCCAAATGATCCCTCTATATTAGCTCCTTTTTTAATGACCTCTGTTTGCAGAGAATATTTTAGAGGGACCTTTTAACTATATCTCTTAGGGACTGTCCAAACTTGAGAAAAATAGCCTCAGGCTTAACATATTCTGTGCATGTTTGAAATGGTAACTCTACCATCATGCAGGCTTCACATTCTTGAGCTATTTTCAGCTGCTTTTAAAACAGAGTGAAGAGTGAAACAGCAGCTACAGAAGCTACGCTGGATCGTGCACTTTCAAGTGTAGACCTGGCCTTAAAGAACTATCTGCCGAATAGTATTGAAAGGATAAGACCCAGAAGAGATATTATTTTCTCTATTTTAATGCTTTCTGAGTACCTTAAAAGTGATACTTGACCTGTATATCATAAATCCAAGCCAGAACATTTTAGAAGAGTCATTTATATCTCAGCTTTTCATGCTTTCATTGCATCCCCTGATAGTGCATATCATCATATTATTAGTTAGACTAAGTGCTTCTTAGGGGGCATTATGAGTTGACATATATGGAGCCAGTTGACCTGAGTGGAATATTCTAAATGAGGTGTATTGCTTAAGTGACTAAGAATGGTTTCAGGGTGACCATTATATTTTGCCCTTTTCTACCCCAGAATGACCTGAAATAGAAGACAACTGGTTTCATCCTGCTGAGAGTGAACCTTTTATTCTGTACAAATTTAGGTTTCTTGGCATTTATTCCAAGTACCAGAAGAGAGGATAGAAGAATCAACCAGTATAGTTCATTTGCTAGCAGTGACAGGAGCAAGGCTGTCTCTGTGTGAATGAAAGAATGAGAGAAGGCAAGGAAGAAGAGGGAAATAAAAAAAGAATTTTGGGTGGCAGCAAGCGAGGAAACACTCTTATTAAATGAATATCCTGTATACATCAAGTAAAAAGGACTCAAAGGAAAGGCTTATTTCAAGCTTCTTTTTGTAATAATAGTTTGCACAAAGGAGAATTGGTTAAATAAAACACTGATTGAGTCACTAAGTTTAAAATAAAATTAAATCAACTCATGAATGCTAGGAACGTATTAAAGGTTAGGGGGGCGCTAACCTCCATGATTTTGTCCGTTTTAAAATGCATTTTGTTTCATCCTTGAATTTTTAACAAACTCAGGGCATAGAATTAGTGTTTTAGATATTTTATTTCCTTTTTAATTTGGGGGTTGATTCCTGCTATTTTCTTCTCATTTGTAAGCTACAAAGGTGACTTTTTTTTTTTTAGTTTTAATTTATTTTATTTTATTTTTACATCCCTCACACCGTGAACCCCCCGCCCCCCATCCACCACCACCCCGACCTCACACCGAGCCATCACATTATACACATAAAACTATAGTTGGCATTTATTAATGTCCAGCCTCTGGTGTACAATGCCATGACCAGGCATCCACAGCATCCCTGAGGTGGTCTCCCAAACAGGACACATGTCCATTGGACACCCAACAAAATTCCCAAACACCATTGAATAAGTTCCCCAAAGTAATTCTCAAAAAACCCTGAGGCCATCCTGTGGTCACCAGCCACCCCCCAATCCCTTCACCCTTCCCCCCATCCTCAACCCCCTCCCCCCCCGCCCATCTAACAACTCTCGGTTTTTTGTGTCCCCAAAACTGTTTCTGATTAGTTCATACACATATTCTTTTCTTTAGATTCCACATATAAGTGAGATCATATGGTACTTGTCTTTCTCTTTCTGACTTATTTCACTTAACATAATGTTCTCTAGATCCATCCATGTTGTTGCAAATGATAAGATTTCTTTCTTCTTTATGGCTGCGTAATACTCCATTGTATAAATGTACCACAGCTTCTTAATCCAGTCATCGACCGATGGGCATTTCGGTTGTTTCCATATCTTGGCTATTGTGTAAAGTGCTGCAATAAACATAGGAGTGCATACAGATTTTTGAATTGGAGTTTTGGATTTCTCCGGGTAGATGCCTAGGAGTGGAATTACTGGATCATAGGGTAGTTCCATTTTCAGATTCCTGAGATACCTCCATACTGTTTTCCATAGTGGCTGCACTAATCTGCAATCCCACCAACAGTGCACTAGCGTTCCCTTTTCTCCACATCCCCGCCAGCATTTGTTGTTTGTTGATTTATTGATGATAGCCATTTTGACTGGGGTGAGGTGGTATCTCATTGTGGTTTTTATTTGCAAAGGTGACTTTTTTTAATGTCATATATGTATGACTGCCATTCATCTGTATCTATTCATTGATAAAAAAAAAAAAAGTGCCATTCTTCTATTTCATTTTTCTGTCCATATTTAAAGTCCCCTGCTATGATTACCGCTGATCTGTTTGGATTATTTTGGCCTCAGATACTAGAAACCCCATCTCACAATGACTTAAAAAATAACAGCAGCTTATTACATTAAAACGATGTCCACAGGTAGAGTGCATTCTTTGATTCAGTGATTTTGGCTTGAGTATATCATCAAGGATTCAGATTTTTTTTTCTTTCTGCTCGGTCGTCTTTGGAGTTTCAGTCTTGTCCTCAGACTGGTTCCTTTGTACTTTATAAGATGGCTAGAACAATGTGTTCTTTGTTTCTAGTGTTGGGGCGGCGTGGTGAGGTATAGAGATAGATCACGGAACATCTTTCAAACTCTTTTGGAGTCTTGTTTTGTGTGACTGCATCCATCCTGGACCAAAATCAGTAATGGGGAATACCATGAGCCAAGTGGCTGGCTGACCAACATCACCATCTAGAGATGGAAATACAGCTGATACTTGAGTAAAATGGAATTCTTTAGAAAGGGGAAAAGAAGAACAGATGTTGGGTAAGTAATCCTGGGTGTCCGTGTTAATCAGAGTCTTATGTAAGAAACAATATAACCACTTCATACCCATTAGAATGGCTATTATCAAAACAAACAAACAAAAGAACCACACAAGTGTTTACAGGATTTGGAGGTATTGAAACCCTCATGCATGACTGATGGGAATCTGGTGCAGCCAGTGTGGAACAGTTTGGCAGTTTCTCAAAAAAAGTTAAACATAGAATTACCATATGATCTAATAATACCACTCCTAGGTATATTCCTAAGATAACTGAAAGCAGGGACTTAAACAGATACTTGTATACTCATGTTCTTCATAGCAGCATTATTCACAGCTGCAAGATAGAAATAACATAAGTGCCTGTCAACACAGATGGACAAAATGTTGTATATAATGCAGGTATTATTACATATATTATTATCATATTATTATTATTATTCATCCATGAAAAGGAATGAAGTTCAGATACATACTGTAACATAGTTGAAACTTGAAAAAAATATATGCTAAATGAAATACACCAGACACAAAAGGGCAAATGTGTGATTCCACTTTTATAAAGTACCTAAAATAGGCAAATTCATGGAGCAGAAAGTAGAATAGAGGTTATCAGGAACAGGGGAAGGAAAAATGTAGAGTTTTTAATGGGTGTAGAGTTTCTGGTTGGAATGATGGAAAAATTCTGGAAATAGTGGTGATGATTACATAGCATTGTGAATGTGTCTAATGCCATCGAAATTATACATGTATAATAGGTTAAAATGGTAAATTTTATGTGTAATGTATCACACAAGAAATCTATACAGAACAAACTTGAAATCACATATTGCTCACATCAAGAGATTGTGAATCTCCAAAAAAAAAAGAAAAAGAGACTGTGAATAAGCTTCAAGAATCAAGAAATTAGTTTATTCACTGTTTTTCTTTTTACTTTTTAAATTAGATTTATTGGGGTGACAATGGTTAGTTTCAAGTATACAATTCAACAATACATCATCAATATCTCACATTTTGTGCTCACCATCGCAGAGTCAGTTCTCCTTCCATCACCATATATTTGAATACCCTTTTCTACCATGCCCCCTTGTCTATGGCCATACCATCCTGAACGTGCTCGATCTCATCTTTTGATTTCTTTTGTTTATTTTTGTTTTTGACATATGAACCATTTACTTTATTCAGTTTTTTAAATTTAAACATTTTTTTTTTAGTTTCAGGTGTACAAAACAAGGTAATAGTGAGACATTTGCACCCCTCACAAAGTGATAACCCCCCAATCTACTACCCCTCTGACATCAAATATAGCTGTTACAATTCCGTTGGCTATATTTCCTGTGTTGTATTCCACATCCTGTGACTATATATATATATATATATATATATATATATATATATAGTTATAGTTATAGTTGACATTCAATATTACTCAACTTCAGGTGTATAGCATAGTGGTCAAGCATCTACAGTGTCTATGAAGTGGTCCCTCTGGTAAATCCAGTGCCCATCTGGCACTCTATATAATCTTTACAACATTATTGGTTATATTCCCCAAACTGTATTTCATATTCATGTGGCTATATTGTGAGTATAATTTATACTTTCTAATCACTTTACCTTCTCCCCCATCACCACCCCATCCCATGTAGCAGCCATCAGTTTTTTTCCCTGTATCTCTGAGTCTATTTCTGTTTTGTGTGTTCATTTATTCTGTTCATTTATTTAGATTTATTTAGATTTCACATATAAGTGAGGTCACATGTTATTTGTCTTTCTCCGTCTGACTTATTTCACTTAGCATAAAGTTCTCTAGGTCCATCCATGTCATTGCAAATGGTAAGATTTCGTTCTTCTTTATGGCTGAGAAATACTCCAATGTATAAATGTACCACATTTCTTATCTAGTAGTCTACCAATGGGCATTTCAGTTGTTTCCATATCTTGGCTATTGTGAATAGCCCTGCAATAAACATAGGGGTGCACATATTTTTTTGAATTAATGTTTTGGATTTCTTTGGATAGATACTCCGGAGTGGAATTGCTGGGTCATAAGGTAGTTCCATTTTTAATTTTTTGAGGTAGCTCCATACTGTTTTCTATAGTGGCTGCACCAATTTGCAATCCTAACGACAGTGCAAAGCTTCCCTTTTCTCCACATCCTCAGCAGCACTTGTTTGTTGATTTATTGATGATAGCCATTCTGACTGGGGTGAGGTGGTATCTCATTGTGGTTTTTATTTGCAGTTCTCTAATGATTAGTGACTTTGAGCATTGTTATATATGTCTGTTGGCCATCCGCACATCCTCGTTAGAGAAATATCTCTTCATGTCTTCTGCCCATTTTTTAATTGTTTTTTTTTTTTGGTGTTGAGTTGTGTGAGTTTTTTATAAATTTTGGATATTACCCCCTTATCAGATGTATCATAGGTAAATATCTTCTCCCATTCAGTAGGATGCCTTTTTGTTTTATTGATGGTTTCCTTTGCTGTGAAAAGCTTTTTAGTTTAATGTAATCCCACATGTTTATTTTTCCTTTTGCTTCCCTTGCCTGAGGGGATACATCAGTAACAATGTTACCCAACAAAACAAAACAAAACAAAGTAACCACCAAACAACACACACACACACACACTCAAAAACCACACACAACAAAAAAATCAAAACAAACTAAAATACAAAAACAAGAACACAAAACAAACAAGTAAACAAAAACAGAAAAAAAAGACCCAAATCAAACCAAAGAAAAACAGCAACAACAAAAAGAATAAAAAAGAAAAAGAGAGAAAAAGAAAGAAAGAAAAGAAAAGAGAGAGGGAGAGAAAGAAAAGAGAGATAAATATAAAGAAAAAAAAAAAGAGAAGAAAGAAAAAAAAATACGCTAAGTTCAGCCACTGCCCGGCTACGTTGCAGATCAGGTCTTGACTTAAAGCCCTCTAGCATTTTCCCCAGGCCTCTGCGGGTTGTCCAGGGCTGTAAAAATACTCCTTTGCTCAGTCTGAAGAGGTGGGGCCAGCCAGTAGGTGCCCAGAGAGCACTAGCAATGCAGCTCTCCCTGGTCAGAGTAGGCTTCCAGCATGCTATGGGGTGTGTCCGGTTGTTTCAACAGAGTCTGTATAGTGTCTGCCCCAGCCAGGGAAAGTGCACTGAGAACACCAGGGCCAGAGTTTATGAAACCCCAAAACTTCCCCTGCAGCCCGGTTCTGAGTCTGTGTCTCTGCTGCTCAGATTACCCCACAGGAATCCTCCCAGAAAGGTGGGGGTGGGGTGGGATGTGGAAAGGTGACTGGTGCTTGTGGCTTGGACCAGCCCTGAGCTGTCTCATCCCATCTTCCCTCCCCAGCTCTTTCCCTGTTGCTGGAGTGCTCGGGACTGTTGGTGCAGTTCAGGGTTGTAGATATTTTGTTCTTTAATCCGACACTGCTGCCTGTTTCTTCTGGATCCCACTTCTAACACTGGAGGGGGTGGGGCAAGCTCTGGGATGGTGGGGGAGAGGCAGCCAGGTTCTGTGTCTTTGTCTTCTGATTTCTGCCTGGCTGTGTGGCCTCAAACCACCTTTCTCACCTGAGCGGTCTCTACTTGGAATGCTGGATTCAGCCTTTTTGTATGCTGGTCCCTCAGGCAGGACGGTGGGTCACAAGGGGTGCACCTGGAGCCTGAATTCTTCCCTCTCCAGAGGCTGCAGCTCCTGTCTGCCTGCAATGTTTTTCTGATACCAGCATACCAAGATAAAGAGGAACTGATTTTGGTGTATTGATCTAATATCATTCACCGATACTTTTCTCTAATTCCCAAAGATCAGCTCTCAAGCATTAGTGTTTGTTCCCAGAAGAAACTTGGTTTCCTTTGCTATGTAAAGTTCTGATAAACTAGCTTCAGTCATTCCTATAAAACAAACGTAACCACAATGATAAGCTTCAGCAACATACACAGGGTTTAAGCTACAACTTTCCATGAATTTCTAGTCTTAGTATTGATTCTCAATTTTTTTGCTCAACATACTGACTGATAAGTTAGCAGTTGAATCATAGAAGAAAATGTCCAATCTCTATTTCCTGTTTTATTTTCCAAATGAAGTAAAGACTGGATAGAAAAATAAAGTGGAGATGAAAGTGAGAGCTTTATTATTGGTTGTCAAGGCCCCACTTTCTCTCATAAAGCAGGACTGGTAGTCTGTATGATACAGTGAGGCTTCTACCCACAACCCAGGTGGCCCTCTAGCTACTTTGGAAGAGATCTGTGGGCAAGGCTAGCTTTTCAGGCCAGAGTTGAACTAACTCACCCAACCAACCTCAGAAAACCCGGAAGAGGGAGAAAATGTTTCTTTTTTCTCAATGGGGAGGTCCTGCCCAGGTGTGCCTAAATGGTGAAGAAAAAAAATAATGAGTGTCCTCTTATAGCTGAAGATAGGCAGGGCAAGATGCATTATGTAGCACTTGACTCTAGCTACATGTGAGTAATGACTTATAACACATGGCTCTCCTCTACTAACAAAATATGATTCAATGACTTTCAGGCTTTCCCCAATGAGATTAGCTGCTACTTCTTCTTTGGGGGAGAGCAGGAGGGACATGCTATTTTTATACTTATGGAATGGGTGTGGAAACAAGTCTAGATTTTTATCTAATAGATAAAACTTGCTCTTTAGTGGGGTCATACAGACGAGCATGTGCAAACCTTCCAGGTGGATCTGGCTAGTGGGTTTTCTATCCCAATCTTAATTCTCATACAGAACTATCCTAAAAGTAAGTGTTCCAAATGTCATTTACTTCAAATTAATTTCTTTGACTTTGATTGAACTCAGTCTTTTAGTACTGTGTCTGAAACAAAGTTAGGAAACAAACAGAGGGCAAAACAAACTTAAATTCTATGATGCTAAAAAGGAAATAATTAAATGAATTTTGGTTCTTTATATTGGGTACAGGACATCTGTACCTGCCTCTCTTTCAAACATATTGTATGCAAAATTGTCTAGCTCTTGCAGTTCTTTCACTGAAGCTTATTAATATAGGTCAGTAACTTCTCTTAAAGGATTCTCTCAGCTCAGACTTATTTTTTCTTTTTGTATTGAAAACTAAAGAAAGGTATATTATTAAATCTTAACCGCTTTAAGAGGTGGCAAATATCTGGTTGATCCACTCATTTTAAAGGATTATGCAATTGATGCCTCTGGCTTGTAAGTGATTTACGAGAGCCCAGTGTTACGTGGCTAGTTGGTGGTAGGGCAAAGTCTGGAATGTGGCTTTTTTGTCCCTTGTAGTTGAGTTATTCACATATTTAAAGAAAAGGTTACAACGAAAACCTTAGAAATATAGAGCTATAATGTATTAAGCTCTTGGTGGTGATCATCAAGGAGACATGACTTCCACTTGACCTCTTAGCTGGACCCAGGCAGTAAGAGGTTCCCAACCACGTTCCCTGTCCTTGAATGTGCGTTCTGCTTGCCTTCCGCATTCCTAGAAGCTGCCTCAAGGACACGGTCTTCGGAAAGAAATGTGGTATTAGGACTATACGAATTGTATATGTGACTGAACCCAGTAAAACCTCTAAATGCACTTTTAGGACTTGGCAGAAATCTACTTGTTTTGTGGCTTCTTATAGAGACAAGTCTGGTGAGTTCTACTGTTTATTAAAACTACCACCTATCAATCTGGAGTGGTCTGCCTCTTCCGTAGGTATTCCGCGGGTCTTAGTGTACGGGACTGGTTTCAGATTCCATGCAGGAAGCTCCTGAAGAAATTGCAAACCTACATAAGATCATATCCACCCCTTGGGTGTCTTCTCTATAAGATTTCTGGCAGGGATTATCCCAGAGGAAGGTTGTCCATTTACCCAGGGCCTCAATTCAGAGAAGGCCTACAATTGTAAATTTAGACGTTTCACCTTGCTTTTTTCTCTGGGTAGCATAAGGATATTGCCTGATGTTTTTAGGTTAAAAGTGTTAATATTTTAATATATAAAATATATTTAAAATTTTAAAAGTCTGTTTTGGCACTTTTCCCCGATTTTGATGTCCTAGGTATCTCAAAAAATGGGCATTTCGGGGGTCTCTTGGAGCCTTGAGCAGTCGTGTCCGTGGCTGTTGGCGACAGCCCACATGGCCAGGCCTGTGTTGCTCCCTGTGGGGGAACAAGTGCTGCTATTTGATAGCTCTCACTGTTAGAATTTCCAGCTGTTCAGACTCCAGCCTTCTGAATCTTAACAGGCTTTCAGAATTTCTCAGGACTCAAGCATAACTGAAGAAAATCTAGAAACTATTACCTTTGGTAGTGAAAGGGAAGAATCTGAAATGGCAGAAAAGAGCACAGGTTGTGAAGAAGAGAGAGGGTTCTCTGGATGGTGCACAGATTGGCTGTCAGTGTTTTTAAAGGACCTTTGAAACCTGAGAAGCATTCAAGGAAGGGATGAAGCAGAAGCTACCAAGAAAGGAAAAGCAGAGGAGAAAAGAGGAGAGTGGGTGAGGACGAGCATCAGTAGTGTAGAAAGAGAACCAGTGAGAGGAACAGCAAAGAGTGGGTTTTCTGAGGAGCTAAAACTCAGAACTACAGACAATGAGTCATTTATCCTCCAGGGTTTTGTAAAGGAATATCATGTCTCTACAATGTGATATATGGATGGGGGAGAGGAGCAGGAATGGAGGAAGAGGTGCACCTGAATTCTAAGGTCAATCTAAACTTACGGCAGCCATTGCGGTTCAGCACATTTTACAGGACGAACCTAACTGAGGCATTGTAAGTTGTGTTTGGGCACCACTGTAATATATCAGGCAGGCTAAATTGATTGAAAGAAAAAAGAGCCTCTTAAGTTACCTCAGGGGGAAAAAAAGGCAAAGGTAGTGCATTTTGAAGAAAAACGTAGCATAGAAGTGGAGCTTTAAAGTCCTTAGCGTGCAGATCATCTTTAGAGATTAATGCGTCTCCTCTTCTGCTCCCTACACATTCATTCTCTCTCTGTCTCCGTCTCCGTCTCTCTCTCTCTCTCTCTCTCTCTCTCTCTCTCTCTCTCTCTCTCTCTCTCTCTCTCTTCCTCCCTCCCTCTCTTTTTTTTTCGTGGTAATTCTGAACTCTGCCTCTCTGCACATCTGATTCATCCTCCTCCTCTCTGTATCTTTTCTGCTCCTTCCAAACTTGGAATTATTTCACCATTAGCTTACTGCTGGCTGGCACCGTTTCTTGGTGTTTCCCTTTGTACATTTTGAAAGCAAAGAATCTGAATGGCTTAACTCACCCTTTCACACCTACCCATAGGCTATGCCGTATACTAGAGTATGAATGACCTGTCCACACCTCTAGTGCTGATTCTTGGGCCACCCACCTGGGGGCAGAGCCAGGGTTGTGTCACAGTCCTATGAAATGTAGGTGCTTATGCAAAAGAGACTGGGGTTAGGATGCAGACCAGGAGAAGTCCTTTGACATCACTGGTGTAGGTTTAAGCTCAAATATATTGCAAGATAATGGATTCGAATGCAATAGAACAGAGCTGTGTTGTGGTATTGTAGAATACAGTGTGGTACAACACAGATACCTGACTTAATTTATAAAAGACAAGGCCAGACACTTAAGAAAGTTGTGTTAGCTGTAAAAGAACAAACAAACGTTGTTGAAAGGTTGATGAATCACTGTAACACTTGTTCATCTCCTCTCTATGATATCAAATCTTAGAAAAGCAGCTGTTCACTTTTTTTTTTCAGTGCCTGGTAAATTATCTTAAGCTGCTGAGGAGTCAGTATCATGTATATGACAAAATGAGGGAAGGCAACTGTGTGTTACATGAGTGGCTCATTTTGCTTGATGTTCTGTTACATTTGTAGCTTCATCTACATCTCAGACATGAAACTTTAAGTGATGTTCATAATGATAACCCTGAGTCATCAAGGAAATGTTGTATTACGTCTGGTACAGTATAATTGAGAAGTAAAAAGATATAATGAAGAAAGAACAAAGACCTACTGAATACCTGCCGAATTGCAGACACAGAGAGAGATGGGGTGCTTATGCTGCTCCCCTATGAGGCAGGTACAGTTACATCCACTTTACAACTGACAAAACATGTTCAGATAGGTTAAGTAAATTGTCCAGAGTCAGCTCAGGAATCCAAATCCATCGTACTCTAGAACTTGCGCTATCCCCATTATACCACAAAGTTGTTCAATTTTTTTAATAAGAAAATTTCAAGTCAGAATTTATGTCAGTTACTGTTAACTAGTCAATGTCAGCTAGTTGATATCTTAGACCTGAAATAATCCACAAAAAAGGGGAGAACTAACATTTGGGTACATGATAGTGTCTAATGATGGTTTATTATTCTATGAGCTATGTATTATTATCCCCAATTTGTGAGTTGAGGAAATTGAAGTTCATTGAGGCAAAGTGACTTGCCTAAGGACGCACACTTAGAAAGCTGTGGCTTTAGTCTCTGATGCAGACTTCTCATTCTCAATCCACTACTTAAATCCTAGTTTACTTAAGTGAGTTCTGACCTCAGGACTTTTTCCTTCTCTTTCATAATACTTTTTTAAAGGCAGTAGCAAAGTAGTAAGTCCAACATTTACAACTTTAAACCTCACCTCTCTCTCAAGTTCCCTACCTAACTTAGATACTTCCTTCTTCATATCCTATGAGATGCTCAAATTCAAATTATGGAGTCTGTTGTTTTTGTTAGTCTCTAAAGGTGCCTTGTACTTACCCCACATTCTTTGTCTTAGTGAATAGCCCTAAGTGACCAAGTTATCTCTGTATTATCCTGCTTGTGTTAATAAATATTGACCAATTACCATCTGTTATCTTTGAGGGTCATTGTCTCCTTTCTCTTCTTATGCTATTTCTCTAGTTTAGGCTAATCCTACACAGTTGCAGTAGTCTTATTAGTCTGTCTTTCTCAATACCATTGATTCTATTGAATAATTTTGATCATGTCACTTTCTTGCTTGCAGTTCTTCAGTGGGTCCCTAATGTCCAAAGGATAGCATCCATACTTCTTTGCATAGTACATAAAACCCTTTATGACCTGGTCTCTGTTTTCTTTTCTAATCTGACCACCTGCCCCTCACTTGAACCATCATGATGATATAGTAATTTTAAGATACTTACAGTACCCCAGATGTATCAAATATTGTTGCAGTTTTCTGACTTTTAATGTTGTTCCCTTTACCTGCTGGTTCACCTGCTATTGTCAAGCTTCATCTTAAATGCTATTTGATTATTTATTTTATTTTATTTTTAGTTTCATTTTTGTTCTAGTTTTTAGTTTTCATTGTTTTAGTTTAGGTGTATAAAACAATGTAATACTTATACATTTACACCCTCCCAAAGTGATAACCCCCCCACACCAATCTACTACCCCTCTGACATCAAATATAGCTGTTACAATTCCATTGACTATATTCCCTATGTTGTACTCCACCTACCATAACTCAAGGTGTATCGATATGAGGTCTGAAAATTAGGTTTGCAAACTAATCCTAGAAAAAGTGCTACATACACTTCATTGCTAAATATCACTACGGTCACCTTCAAAGCACTCTCCTTGGGAAGCTATGCACTGATGCCAATGCCTAGTCCACCCTTCAAAGCAATTTGGAACTCTTTCGAATGGCCATCAGAGCTGTCGTCGTATTACCCTTGATGTCCTGAATGTCATCAAAATGTCTTCCGTTCAATATTTCCTTTATCTTCGGGTAAAGAAAGAAGTCATTGGGGGCCAGATCAGTTGAGTAGGGAGGGTGTTCCAATACAGTTATTTTGTTTACTGGCTAAAAACTCCCTCACAGACAGTGCCGTGTGAGCTGGTGCATTGTTGTGATGCAAGAGCCATGAATTGTTGGCGAAAAGTTCAGTTTGTCTAACTTTTTCCCACAGCCTTTTCAGCACTTCCAAATAGTAAACTCAGTTAACTGTTTGTTCAAGTGGTACAAATTCAAAATGAAGAATTCGTCTGATATCAAAAAAGGTTAGCAACATCATTTGGACTCTTGATTTGGGCTGATAGACCTTTCTTGGTCTTGGAGAATTGGGTAACTTCCATTGTGCACGTTGACGCTTTGTTTTAGGGTCTCAGTGGCACACTCATGTTTCATCACCAGTAATAACACTGCCGTAAACATCGTCTTGCCTTTCCAAAAGGTTTTGGCAAACTTCGACTCTTCTCTGCTTTTGTTCCTTGGTGAGCTTTTTCAGCACCATCTTTGCACACACCTTTCTCATGCCAAGATTTTCAGTTAAGATTTTCCTAACTGTTTCTCTATCGATGTTTACTTGGTCTGTTATGTTTCTCACAGTCAGCCCACAATTTTGATTCACAATTTGATAATTTCATAGATTTTTGCAATGTTTTCATCAGTTCTGCTTGTTACTGGCTGCCCTGACCTCTCTTTCTCCGTGATGCATTCTCTCCCCTCAGAAAAACATTAAATCCATTTGTAAACTGCCGTTTTCTGCATGACATTATCCCCATAAACTTGGACTAACAAGTCCCCAAATTCACTTCCACTCTTGCCAAGTTTAACAAGAAATTTAGTGTTGTTCATTGCTCTAATTCAAGCTCAGATGTTCTTGCGATGACACACAAAAACATGCAACAACAATAATGAACGCTACTCAGCAAGACACTGCCACACGTCAACATGAACACAGCTGTGAGACATTGATATACCAAGGTTATGAAACCTTACTAAACTGTTTGTACAGTGCTGCCAGTGTAAGCTCACGGTGGCAAGTTTGTGAACTTAATTGTCAGAACTTGTATATATATATATATATATATTAATATATATATTTAATTATGTTGATATTCAATATTATTCAACTTCAGATGTATAGCACAGTGGTCAGGCCTCTACACAGTCTCTGAAGTGGTCTCCCTAGTAAGTCCAGTGCCCATCTGGCACCCTACGTAATCTTTATAATTGTTGATTATATTCCCCAAATTGTATTTCTTATCCCTGTGGATATATTGTGACTACTAATTTATACTTTCTAATCTCTTTACCTTCTTCCCCATCCCTACCCCCCTCCATTCTGGCAGCCATGAGGTTTTTATTCCCCCTGTATCTCTGAGTCTGTTTCTGTTTTGTTTGTTCATTTATGCTGTTCTTTAGATTGATGTCACATAAGTGACATCATACGATATTTGTCTTTCTCCATCTGAGTTATTTAACTTAGCATAATAATCTCTAGGTCCATCCATGCCATTTCAAATGGTACAATTTCACTCTTCTTTGTGGCCAAGTAATACTCCATTGTATAAATTTACCACAGTTTCTTTATCCAATCATCTATGGATGGATATTTCGGTTGTTTCCATGTCTTGGCCACTGTGAATAGCACTGCAATAAACATAGGGGTGCATATATTTTTTCGAATTAGTGTTTTGGATTTCTTTGGGTAGATATCCAGGAATGGAATTGTTGGGTCATAAGGTAGTTTCATTTTCAATTTTTCGAGGTACCTGCCTAATGTTTTCTATAGTGGCTGCACCAATCTGCAATCCCACCAACAGTGCACCAGGATTCCCTTTTCTCCACATCATTGCCAGCACTTGTTATTTGTTGATTTATTGATGATAGTTATTCTGACTGGGGGGTGGTGGTATCTCATTGTGATTTTTATTTGCATTTCTTTAATGATTAGTGATGCTGAGAAATGCTATTGGGTTTTCAAGCCGCTCCATTTCTTTGTCAGGGCTGCTACTACTCTTCATTACAATTCCCATATAGCATGTGTCTTACACATGAACCTTTGCCCACTCCACTGAATACTGAATTGGAATGCATGCGATATGTACTGCAGTGGTCATACTGCTGTTTGTGGCAGGCATCTCTTGTGATTGATCAGGTATCTGTTCTGATTAGTTGGTACTCAAGCCGTACAGCCGTAAAATATTTTGAATATCAATTCCATCTTAATATCAAGCAGTGTGTGGTCTAAAGAGGATGACCCAAAATAAATGTTGATTCTTGAATTGTGTATGATTGGATGCTTGCATTATGGCTGACTCCAAAGCCCCATCCCATGCTCTTCCTCTTAGCAGTGCCTCTGGCTGTACTGAATCGAACCAGATGGAGTTCACATCCACCTGGGTTAGTTCTGTTCTTTAGCAAAGCTATAAACAAATGTGTTTTATGACAAGCTTTCACTTATTTGAGTAATGTCTGCAGGTCTCATTAAGGCTTTGTTTTTAAACTAATAGTACTCACTTCCCTCATTTATTTCTCAGATAGTTTTAAGACCTCATACTCCCCATAGATTGTGCTCTAATCATTTAAGTTTGTACTTATAGCACAGGAATGAGAACTAAGAATAATATCATTGCAGGATGAAGCAAAATGGTTGACTCCCATGACAAGGAAAGGCATTGACTAATACTGTGCAGCCTTGGTGATACTGGCCCCCTTCACAACCATTTGACATGGAACTTGGGATCACTTAAAGCCCAGAATTTTACTTATTTATTTTTACACATGAACTACTATCAAGTCAGATTATTCTACTCCTATACTTGTGCAATTGATTCTTGAAATCTAAATGCAAGGTTTTAATTGTGACCCTGCTCCCTTTAAAAAATAAATGTGTATTTCTGACGACCTCATCCTGCATACACCTGTGCTCTCTATCCTGGTTTGGTATTATCTGCAATGTGGCAAGATTGTTTTCTATATCTTCCTTACAAATCACTGATGAAAATACATAAACAGCAGAGTAAATCACAGAGCTATGTAACACCACACTTCCTCCAACATCAGATGGATTAAATAATCATCATTTGTGCAAAATGTGTGGATATAGATTCCTGATTCTTGTTTTTTTTTTATTTTCTATATGTATATTTTTAAATTTCCTCTTGTCTTATTTCTCTAACTGGTTCACAAGATATAATTAGAGGCTTGATGAAATGCCTTGCTTAGATTAATGAGCACCATGTCTGAAAATTTACTTAATCTATCAATTACTTGCCCTTATTGGAAAAGCATCATCATCATCATCATCACCATCATCATCATCATCATCATCATCATCATCATCATCATCATCATTTATCTTTTGAAATCAATTTTCATATATGAAGCCCAGTCTTAGTTGTTAGCTGGGCCCCAGTCCTACATCTCAGAGTGATTTGTAACTTAGATTAAGTTCCCATTCACTCCAGGATCTGTATGGTGCCAGCTCTCTCCTGAGTTCCAAAAGGGCTCACTTACATGACCTCCTTTGCTTCTGTCTCCTCTCAGCTGCCTTCATAAACTCAGATACAAACTTATTTCAATAGAGAATGTTCTTCTTTTGAGATTCTGTCATTGCTACAAATAATATTTCCTTATGGGTCAGAAGTAAATTTACAGTAGACATTTCCCTTCCTGCTGCCTTTATATATCAGTCATTTTTCTGCAAAGAAAGTGAAAATTTATTGGATGGGAAACTTTGAAACATTACAATTCTGTTTCTGTGTTGTGGGCATACTTCATGTCTTTGAATAGAGACTTGTTCATTCTTGTATTATGAACAATGAACTGTTATTAAAACTGCCTTAAAGCAGGAGTTTCCAAGATACAATTAATTGATAATTTTAGAGAATTGAGAAAAAAATGAGGATAAATTGATCTTGGATACAATCCTTTCTTTGCTCTGTAACTGGAAGAACTTTAAATAAGCTGATGTTAGTTTTCTTGCTATGGTCTTAGTTATGTTAAATAACTTATTTCAGTGGACTGTTAGACAAATTTTAGGAAAATAAAACTGTACAGAATAGTCATTGTCTCTGTAGAAGCATAGCCTTAGTTTGTAGTCTGGAAATGTAAAAGGGTGGTAGGTAATTTAAATACTGACGGACACAATTTATCAAATGGTAAGTCAGGTGCAAAAATGGCCTTGTAAAAAGATGACTCTATTAAAGGAGGAAGTAAGCTATGTAGTTAAGCCACTGAGGATACACACAGGTGGAAAGAGACAAATCTATGTAAAACAAGCTTACCTGGGACTAGGTGGACTTGTTAATGAACATGAGTGGTCCTTAGGAACGGAAGTTCTTGTGTTGATATTGCCTCTATGCCTCAGAAGGTGGTCTTACCCAACAAAACCAAAATGAAAAAGGCCACCAGCAATGTTTTATTTCTTTTTAAAACAGGATTTCCTGCATCTAGTATGAGTTAGATGGTTCAACTACTTTAATACATACATTTTTGATATTAATGTTACATTACTATTTTTATATTAAATGTCATTCTATAAAAGTATGACCTCCCTAATGTCAAAATTGGCACAGCACTATTTGCAGTCATGCAATTAATTCTAATGAAACATTACTACAAAATCTGGTTGATCAGGAAGTTTTTAGTGCTATTTTGAATCTTACGATTGCAGAATTGATTTAACAACGCTGTTTGGTGATAATACATTCCAAAAAGAGATCTGAAGAAGCATCAATTTGTTCAAAGGGGTTGTATCTACTTCATATGCATTCTTCAGTGGTGTTCAGGAAACAGCTGTCAGATAAATTATAAAAATACATGATAAACAAAACCAACTCATCTTGTTAATTGATTTTAATCTAGCTTCATCTAGGCAGCATAATGGTCTTTACTGATAGTAGGGTGAATAATATGTGTGCAATTATTTAGCAATTCACCATGACTTAAAAATACACAGAGCCTTCATCTATTACTAATATAATCTAATGTCCAAAGTGGAAATTATTGGTAGAAACTATTGAAGATCAACTGATAATTAGTCATTTTGCTTTGTTCAAGTTTAATTTCAAGAAACAAAGGAGGAGACTTGATTACTGGTAGTAATAGCAATGACTTATGGGAAATTGCAAGTGAAAAAATTATTGATTGATAGTGACTGAAAGTCATTATCCTTTGATGGCTGTTCGAACAGCTAATGTGAAACAATGCAACTGATGTCGATCATGAAACCCATGCCATATTAGCTCTTTCCTAATTGTTGCTTTTATTCCCTGCAGCTGAAAATGAAAATTAGATGGAAGAGTCATGAATCTAAACTTTTTTTTTTTTTTCCCTGATGGAGAATGTGCTTTTCAGTTTTAAATGCCTGCCAAGATAATAGGGAATAGAATTTATTTAGTTACTTGAAGAAATATTAAATATTAAATGATGAAGAGTATCAAGGTTCCTCCATCTCAGGATATACTTTGTAACACCCAACATCAAAGGTTAGCACAGGCTCTTCAAGTGTGCTCCATGATATTGCTATCAACCATGTATAAAAAGGGAGAAGGTTGACTCTGGCAGCTATCATTATCATTATTTTATTTCTCTTTCAAACTTAGCCCTCTCACTTTGTAGCAATTGGCTGGATTTTTCTTGAATTTGTATTGCTCACCATGAGCTATCAGGAATACAGTAAGATTTCAGGATAGGATTCGTAGGATAGACCCAATTATCTTGATATAGCAGATATTGGAAATATGCAGAAGATATAATCAAAGTATACTAATGTCATTTATTTAATTTTAAACATGGTTAATAAACACTAATATAGTTACATGCTATCAATGTGATAAAAACACATTCTTTGAAAATTGTCAACTGATTATTTTTACCATTAAACTGTATACAAAGCTATTTCTGTCCATTATATGGAATTTTCTATAAAGACAAGAAACAATCAGTTATATGTGTCTAATTGAGGAAGATAATACTGACAACTTTTGTTTTTCTATAGATTTGGTCCATAATGGAAGTTTATCAAAATATCAAAAGATTATCAAGATGCAGAGGCAGGTTATTATACGTGTATTCCTGTCATCTTCAAATTGATCAAATGTTTACTATCTGCTTGTTTTGTGCACAGAACTTGACTATTATCATAAGCATAATAGAGTAGACTTACTGGAATAGGTCCAGTTGGTTGTTTTTCAGGTTACTCTCGTCACACTCGTGCAATGTTCGGTTTTGCTTTAATGATTTCTCATAATGTATAAATATGTCTTAAATATCTCACTGAGTTTTTTCTCCAGAAGGGTTATGTATGGGAGTATATGGGGGAAGAGTCTGTAATTGAGTAGTTAATAGGCTTTTCACTCAGTGAACATATCCATGAACCTGACATGCATTTGTTTTGACATCTCAGAAATGATATGCTAAATTACTTCTTTTGGTTGTTGATTAGCAAGACTCCATCTAAAATTTTCAGTTAATTTTTTCTCCTGCTTATTTGGATGTAAGCCTAATTAGCTGAATTGCAGATGAAAAGGAGAGAATGGTTTGGCGGTGGCAACCGGGTTTGACCTATTTTGGGGGTGTCCTATAAATCTTAATCCATCAGAGCTCAAATGGCAAGTACTTATATTTTTTGCAGAAATCAATAGTCATGAAATTACTCATATTATTTGTATATTTGCAGATAGTTCCTGAAGGGGTGAATTGCTATTCTATAATCTTTAAAAAAACAAAACTGTAAAATGGAAAAAAAACTGCTAGGAAAATTCATTCTTTTTATGAGAAATGTTTAGATTCCTTTGAAGAATGTAAAGGGTCTGAGAATTTATCTTACTTTCAGGCCAACAATGTAGTCTGCAAGTTTCATGGCAGATTTTGGCAGGAGACATGATACTTGTGGGTCAGAGACAAAGACTTTATTACAGCACAGCAAGCAGCGTGAGCTCCATTATTCCTGCAAGTGCTTCAGGGATGACATGGAAGGGACCAGGAGGACACTGTTTAACGCAGTGGGTTGAGGTCACACCTGAGGAATCTTGAGTTTTGGAAATCTGAATCTTTTATAATGGGCACTAAGCGACTATGCCTGAACTTCATTCTGGAGAGAGAGCCATTATCTTGATTATACTGGACAGTAAACAAACGTGCCTTCGGTTACCATGGGGAACACTAACTCTGTCTGCCAAAACAGTTTACTCTGGGCAGCTAGAATCCTCTGCTCTCAATATGGGCAGAAATATGAGAGACCCATGGAGGTCTAGCTTCTGACGTACCTCCTATGCTGTAGAGATTGTGCTAGCTTATGGTACAATCATGTCCAGGACTGACAAGGCTCTTGATGAGCTTGCATATGGCATATATTTCTGACTCAGAGAAAATAAGGGGAATATATGGAGATGAATGTGAACCAGTTTTACCAATAAAATTGTCTAAAGAGTGTACTTAAGACAACAATATTTTTAACCTCAGGTTGAATGAATATGCACTGTCATACATCAAGTTTGAGTGCTATTAATCTTTGATATGTATTTGAATATATATATTTTGTACTCATGTTGTTAGTTTAACATTGTATCTCATATGTACCAAATTAAGATTGGTTTTGGAATTGTGTTCTGACTTTTATAAAAACAAATATGTATATGTATATATATATATATATATTACAAATATCTGCTACACGTAGTTTTGATTTTCTTTTAACAGTTTGTGTTAAAACTAAGTACTGAAATTCACAACCCATTTTGAGAAAGAATCAGTCTAAACTATTTCTTGAATTATATAGTAATAAATAGATATGTGTAAAATTTCCCTTGATCTCATTTTTCCAGATTTTTTTGAGAAAAAAATTGTTTGGCCTTTTATACCCTTGCATAATCCTTCAGTGACTTTGATAAATTTTATTTTAGTGAAACTACCCACATTTATTATCACCAATTTCTAAGCACAAACTAAAAAGCTTACCTTTCGGTGAATATATCTCCATTGCCACGTTCTTTTAACCTCATCAGACTTTTATCATCTCTTATATTAAGTGGCTATGATAAATGAAGATTTGCAGTCAAATTTGACATATGCCTTTTGGTAGGTTTTATGGAAATTTTTTATCTGATGATAAAGTTTTCCATTGAGCTATTTTATAATAATTTCTTATTTACTCAAAAGTATTGTATAATATAGTATTCAGGTTAAATAAGCATTCTGGTGAACTGAAAATTGTTGACACACATACAGCACAGCATTTATAATACCATAACAAGTTCTTAAAGGACTAAAAGCCAAGTATGTATTAAGCTAAGGTTGTGATTTGATCTTTCTCTTCCATTGTATCTAGTATCTTATAATGAAAAATTGTGATTTCTAAATAGTTTTGAAGATTTAAAATATTAGACCCATCTTTATTTACCTGGTATTTCATTTTTTATTTGGTCCTTCCTTTCTTCTATTAGTATGGTTACTTTTACGTTTTACATTTAAGAGCTTGAGTACAAAACTCATAAGAAAAAATACTCGTTACTTCTATTTTATGTTTATTAGCATTTCAAATGTATGGGAATTTTAGTGAACCAAGTTTTTCTGTACATATTTTAAGATAGATTTCTTGCAAGTATTTAAAATTAATAAAAATGTATAGTGTCACAGAACTAGAAGAGACCTTAGCAATGATCTAGCCCGATATCTTCATTTTACAAGTCAGCAATTTAGGGTCCAAATAATTAATAGACTGACTACCGGTTTCCAGAATTATTATTTAAAGAGCTGAAACTAGAACTCTTCTATCTGCCAGTTAATTTTACATATCACTAAGGAAGAAAAAAATACTTTCAATAATAAAATTATCAGTTTCATTAATGATAATTCCACTCAACCCACAAATCCATCACATCTGTCCATCATTGCTTTGCAACATTTTTCTATCTATTCTGAGAGATTGGGCAAATTTGCCTTTTTTTTCAACTGCACTGAGTGGCATGTGAGACAGTTCTTTTGCATGAGTATCAGTAGCAAAATATAACACAAGCTTCATGGAATTGTGGTTATCTTTCTCATGTTTCATAGAGTACGTCTTTGTTACTTTGCAGAAAATCAGAAATTGTATTCATCCCTCCAATGAAGAATATTTTAAGACCAAATTTATGTCCTGTCCTTTGTTGCCATGCATTTCAGGGTAAACAGTAAATTTGTTTTAGTGATGAATCGAACTGTTAACACTTTGAAGATGTTTTAAAAAGCAGGTAAACGTAGCATATATTGTACCAACAATGCACGTAGCTCTGTCAGGAGAAAGACAGTTTGCATAGCTATCACCAAAAGCAGGTAATAGTAACTATGTAATGACTATCCCTATGCTTGTCTTCCCAACATTTGAAAGACAATATAGATTGTAAGAGGCCTCTTGATTTCATTATACAAACATTATACAAATGTTAATTTAACATTATACAAAAGTTAAATTGTATAATAATAATAATAATAATAATAATAATACAATATAGATTGTAAGAGGCCTCTTGATTTCAGAAATGTTAAATTGTATAATAATAATAACAATAATAATAACAATAATAATAATAATAATAAAGTCTGAGTCTTGGAATTGGTGAAATATGATAACTCCTGAAGATTTGCTAGATGTATGTTTCTGAATATTTCTTCTTGTGACTAGTATTTTTGCAGAATTCTATGATTATTTACCTATAAAGGCTCTTTATTTCTTGTTAACGCATGCAAACAGAAAAATACATATGGGGATTTTGATTTCATACACATACCATATATTTCTATACTTTGCCAAATCTAATAGGTTTCTTAGTAAATGTTTCCTGATTCACATGTTCAAAGTTCTAATTTTGTATTTGGTAGTGTGCTCTTATTTTAGAAAACTTATTTACATGCAATGAATGTCATAAATGACCATGGATTTTTAAAATTGAGAGTGATTTATTCTTCATTATTTTTAAAAATTGAAATTTATTTCAAGTGAACATGATTTCAAAATCATTAAACCACTCAAAGCATTCCCCAGTTATAAACTGTTTATCTGAATCATGTTGTTGAATATTCAGTAATAAAGAGTTTGATTAGTTTTTTTTTTTTTTTTTTTTGATACCTTGGTTTGGAATGTACTGCATCTCTGTACATGACAGGAATTTAATTTCAAATAAATTTTCAGACTCTTTCTAGCTCACCAAGTCATAATTACTATTTTGACAGTTATGTCTCATAGACATTTATTTTAATTGCATATGTTAGCAATTCATTTTGGCATGACAGTCTTTGCCATTGTTGTGTTGCCGAATTATGCTTACAGAAACTATGTCAGAAATTCAACATGTGGAGAACAGTAATTAACCTGAATCATCAATTAGCTTTTGTGAATACAGATGTCCTATGAATACACTCTAGTTTTTTTTTTTCCTTTTTAATTTAAGTAAAATTCTTACTAATCCTGACTCTCTTTCCTCACCCCATATTTCAAACCGATGACTAAGTCTCTTGGTTTCTTTCCTAAATATGTTTTGCACCTGTCCTCTTTTATCTCCACCATCATTACCCTCATGTTATCTTAACTAATTAGCTCTCATCTGAGGTCGACTTGTAGCCTGTTGTCTCCATACACCCACTCTTGCCCCCTCCAATTCATTCCCCACCTTGCAAGGAGGGGAATGTTTATAAATGTGAGTCATACCTTGTCACATTTATTTACTTGAGATGATTTGGGAGGGGTTTTCGCATAGGAGAAGACTAATACCCTTAAGGGAGTCTACAGGGCTGCATAATCAATTCCATTCCCCTCTCTGAGTTTCACTGTGAGCCTCTTTCTGAGCCCACTGGCCGCATTGACCTACATTCAATAGCTTAAACGTGGACCCATGCTTCCTCCTTCACAAGACCCTTGCACATGCATTTGTTTCTCCTCCCTAGGTTGTTCTTTCCACACTACCTAGCTCTTCTTGGTCAGCTTGCACAGCTTGCACATCAAGTCACTTCGAACACTGCCTTCTCTGACCACCCAGACTAGATGAGGTCTTCTTTATGTGTTCCAATAGAAACTTGAACTCATCCTATACCGTTCTCATCACAGAGTGTGAACATATATTTGTGTGTTTATTTTAATAGGGTGTTTGTGCTGGACTATAGTGAGTTTCACAAAGGTAGGGATCCCATCTACCAAAATATTCCCAGGCATTGGCACAGCAGTTGGCAGGTAATAAGTGGGCAATAGTTGCTTGTTAAAAAAAAAAAAGTAATAACTTTACTACAATGGAAGAGGTGGTTATTAAATCTGAGCTAAAGTTGACTTTTTTAAACACATGTTTGCCATGAAAAATAACATGACCAATACTGTGGTCCTTTTTAAATGGCCTTTGAGAAGTTTAACACTACATTTGGAAATGCTCTTAATTAAGAAAATGTGCCTTATCATTTGTGAGTCACACACCTTATATATTTGGTGGGGCATTGCCACTTCCTGGCTGTGTGAAAATGAGCACTCACAATTACCTTTCTGAATCTGCTTCGTGCTCTACCTGCTCTAAATATTCCTCTGGCTTGTAAAGAGCAAGCAGGTGAGGGTGGGATTTATAAGGGGACATAATTTATATGCCAAGCAGATTCACTGGCAGCCATTGATTTGATTTTTACAATGCCATTGAATATAATTTTTAAAATTCTTATAAAATGATCTGCGCTTCAGATTTTCCACTAATTAAAACTTCCTTGAGAGTAGTCTAAATTCTTACATACTTTAAAATATTATAAATATTTGTTTAATTATATATAATTTGTTTTGAAGACAATACATTCAAATGCATGCTTTTAAATCTAGAAATTTCAACTCACCTGAAGAAGAGCTCATAATGAATATAAAATAACTTTATGTGAAGGCTTTTTTTCTGCTGTACATACTGTGTTTCCCTGAAAATAAGACTTAGCTGGATAATCAGCTTTACTGCGTCTTATGGAGCAAAAATTAATATAAGACCCGGTCTTATATTATATAAGACCCAGTGTTTATTATATTATATTATGTTGTGTTGTGTTGTGTTGTGTTATGTTATATTATATTATATTATATTATATTATAATAACCCAGTCTTATAGTAAAATAAGACCAGGTCTTATATTAATTTTTGCTCCAAAAGACACATTAGAGCTGATTGTCTAGCTAGGTCTTATTTTCGGGGAAACACAGTAAAATCCTTATTAAGCTTTTAGCTCTTTCTTTAAGCTAATGGGTAGTCACGTAAATTACAGAAGACATTATTAAACTTAATGCAGTGACTATTTTAATAATATATATGTATTCAGCCCAAATATTGATTAGGCTTTTATCTAGATTGCCATGTTTGCATTTTATATACAAATGTACCATATCATACACATTTTTATAAATATACATTTAAGCACAAAGGTATATGTATGCTTTTCTCTTAAAATCTTAAATGCTTTTGAAAACCTCCTTTGATTCTGCCCATTCCATGTCATGCCATTATCTTATATACAAATTTGGAAAAGAAATATTTAGAGTGCAATTGTCAAACCCTATTTGATTAATCTTTATTTTTAGTGTTTTACAATGATAGTTCACAGCAAGAAGCCCAGTATTAACATCTGTATTGCAGTAAAATTTATATGGATATGTATATAACATATATGCATACATGTTTGTTATATAGCATATTAATGTTATATATGTGTATATGTGTACACATATACATATTTAATGTATGCATATGTATAAATATACATATACATACACATATATATGTGTGTATATATATCCCCAACAGTATATTTTTAGAACAGAGCATCAAACATTTGACCAACATTTTTCACTGAATTCATTCTGCAGTTTGGATTAATGCTTATGTTTATAGCTTAAGTTATTTAATAGTAAATTAGGTATTAATAAGATTAACCATGCTTCTTACCTCCTGGATAGTCTGGAATCATTAGAGCTCAATGACACCCTTCAGCAAATAGATATTTTTTTGCTTAGTAAACCAACTCCCATATTTTACCTCTAATTAGAATAATGTAAGTGATTAAAGGGATTTTTACTGCTGAAATTAATAATCATTTTTCCTGTTTCAAAATATTCTTGAATGAAATATAGTCCTAATGATTGGAATTCAGATATAATTTGTAATACATGATAGTTTACATATTTTGAAATTTATATGTAATATAATTTATGACACACTTTAGTAAATCATAGCATTTAATATTGAGTCCATTTCAATTTGAGTCGAATTGCCAGCAGCTGTCCAATCTAAATTGTATTTGAAATTCATTTGCTTCATTCCAAATAGGATGTATTTTTGTTTTTGTTAAGGTGTTGAGTTCAAATTTGTCTCTTTTAACTAATACTGTAGTGACTGTTGGACATTTCCTCTTGTAAAAATCTAGTAAAGTATATATTAACTACTGAGCTTTAGCTTAAGACTATTTATTAAAGAGGCTATGCTTTTATTTTTTTTGTATTATCCCTAAGTTGAAACTTGAGGTTTCTTTGACATCTAAATCAAGGCTCTCTAAGTACTTAATTCAATATTATAACACCCGCTAGTGCAGGCCAATGTGCATAGTTCCGTTTTCAAGCGTCATGTCTAATTTCATTAAAATATTTGTGGAAATACTGTTGCAGAAACTAGGGTTTGGGGGAACTTCACTTGTTCACCCAGATTAAATTGCTTCCCAAGTCACCAACATAACTTTTTCACATGCCAAAGGTGATTGAAAATGTGTACGTTATAGGAATTGATTAAGACCAATGAAACATGATGAAACATAAAAACTAATAGTGCCGAAAATCAACCATTTAATTCAGAAGTAATCAGTTAGCCATATTTTTATTGACCAAACTGGAAATTATTCACGGAACACTTTGTTCTTTTACAAGCGGTTGGAGTTACTAAAAGAGAAGAGAAAGTAGTTTTATTTCTCTTCTGATACTGAAATTTTCCTGTGATTATAATTAATCTTCATGAAATATTACCATCACAATTCTTCCCATCTCCAAAATGAAGATTTTGTAAGACATATGGTATTAGTCAGCACTTACTCGTTCCTACGTGCCTGAGACCATTCTAAATGCTTTTACATACGAGTATATTATTTTGTTTCATGTTTACAATAACCCTCTGCTCTGGCTGCCATGACAAAATACCACAGACTGGATGACTTAAAGAACAGAAGTTGATTTTCTCACAATTCTAGAGGCTAGAAGTCCAAGATCAGAGTGCCAGCATGACCTGTTTCTGGTGAGGACTCCCTTCCTGGCTTGTACATGGCTGTGTTCTCACTGTGTCTTCATGGAGAGAGCAAGTTCTGTGGTGTCTCTTCTTATAAGGCCACTCATCTTATTGGACCAGGGCCCCATACCTACAACCTCATTTACCTTTAAGGGCTTCCTTATAGTCTCTATCTGTAAATACAGCCCCATTGACGTTAGGCTTCAACATGATATTTTTTTTTGGGGGGGGCGGAGTGCACAAACATTCATTCCACAGCACCATCCAAAGCAGGCTTTGTGATAATCATCCCCAGTTTACAGAAGAGGCGATTGAAATAGAGAATTTGGTGATTTGCCAAGTGCCACACAGTAGCAAGTGTTAGAACTAAGATTCAAACCCAGGCCATGTCACTCCAGCCTCATGCCCTTAACCATAACTCTGTCCTCTGTGTTAGCCTGAGATCATATAGAAAAGGTGAATAGAGTAGACATATTTAGTGATATAAATAAGAGATGAGAAAAGGGACTTAGAAGATTCAGATGTCCTACTAGTAGGACTTGTGAAATTGCTCTAATCTATAATGATCACATACTTGCACATATCTATCCATCTATCATCTATCATCTATCTATCTATCTATCTATCTATCTATCTATCATCTATCTATTTATCTATCTATCATCTATCTATCATCTAGCTATCTATCTTCACATTACTGAAACTAATCGTCTCGGGCTCTAAACTTAAGATATGATATCGATGTCATAGTCAGTCTTCTCTAAGACTTTTTAAAAATTGTGACGTTGTTTAACAAGAGAAGACCTAATACCCTGATGTATATGAAGACAAGATCACTGTCATAAATGACAACATGTGGCACTTTCATTTTTACTTTCAAGTCTGCCATTTTTATTAGTGTTCTTAGAATTTCATTCTCTGAAGACAGACTTTGAAACTTTCTGTAAAGTTTTTTAAGAGATAAACTCGTTAATAAATTCAGCGAAAGCAAGTGAGCTTGGATTTCATTCCTTTTCATTTTCCTTTAGCATAAATATAATAGATTAGCAAAATTCACGTGTGCCTTAGGTTGTGACTGTCATGCTTGAATTCTCTGTAGTCTAAAACAGTTTTTTTCTTGAAGTGGATGTAAAATATATATATCTTAAGAACATATTTCTCGAATTTTAGCTTGAAATCACAAACCATTCATAGACTGTGTACTTTTAGGCAAAAACTCTAAATCTGAGTTCTATATAAAAGTTTATAGTAAAACTGAACAATTAAAATTTCTCAGTATTTGCATTTATGTCAGAGCAATGCATAACTACATGTGAAAGGCCAATCCTTACCTAAATGGTCATTTTGGCACATTTTATTTCTATGAGAGACTCCTCTTCCGTCTATTTCCTTTTCCACTTGTATTTTTTTTCCACACCCCTTCACATGTCACTGCACTATCACTGTTCATCAAAGCCTGCCCTCAGGAAAGGAGCTGATAGGCGAGTTCATAATGAGTATTAATAACTGATACGGTTGAACACATTACAGGAAGAATTCATTATATTTTATTAATGTTAATCCTCGATTCCAAGTGAATTAAAGTTCTCTTTGTAAAATTTCATCCACCAGCAATGATTAGGAAAGGTAAGGATACAGTAGCTTATTGGAGCCAGCTTGTATTACTTCACAAAAACTGTTAATTTTTTAGGAATTGCGAGCTGGCTGTTAATATAGCTATTATTAAAAATTAAATTATATAAATTTTCAATTAAGTAAATATTATTACCATCCAAGATCTTACTCAATGCTGTCATGTCCTAATTAAACTACTACATTTCAATACTACTACATTTTATTATTACTACTATACTACTACATTTGCAATACTACTACTACTACATTTCATCTGTGCTCTTGAAGGTATTTCTGGTATTGGGTCAGTGGGTTGTGTAACTGCACATCTTGTGCCAACTTTGGGTAAGCGACATATTGATAGCTTGAAATTGGCCATGATAGGCGTATTTCCACTATGGAAAGTAGCAAATACTTTAAATCATAGTTTGGTTTACTGTTTTGCTGATTTTCTAGACCTAACAAAATCCTGAAGAAAATGTTAATAGTGAAGATTAACCTTAAAAGTGTGCTATAGCTACAGGTTTTTTTTTTTTTATGTGTACCCAAATGTTTAGCAAACATATTTGATATAGGGAACAAAAAGCCATTCTTGTCCATTATGAACATTAACTGAAAGACAGATGTGAATTTGTTGTTTTCCAAATGTGGAACAGCTACCATTAACTGTATTGTCTCTTTAATGGACATCCAAAAGGAATTATGATTTAATAAGTATATTTTCACAGACAGTGCTGTTGGGATGGGATACTTCTGCAAAGGCAAAGTTCATGTGTGAAGAACTGCAGGTGGTTTGTTTTTCAAAACCTCTTAAAACACTTGAACATTGAAACCTACATGGTATTTTCTTTCTTGAAGAGATTCCTAGTTTGAGTGGATCCCACAGTTGTTTGAAGTATGTAGTTTCATAATGCCCCAGCATTTCAAATTCAAGATTTAATAATCTCCCACCTGCCAAATCATCAAATGCCCTTTCATAACAGGATGCTCTATGATAGTACTGTTCTAACAGCCACAGGATAATATGTTCTCAAGCCATTGATATTGATAAAGAACCTGCAGAGCATGGGGGGCAGGGGTGGGAAGAAAGAAACATCCAGCTTGGATTTAATGTTTTTGCTCCTTCAAATGGTAGGCAAATATTAATTTTCACTTCTTTGGTTGCTTATTTTTTTCAACCTGCAGCATTGCATAATATAGAAAATAAAATAAAAAGAACAGACATGCAGAACAGTAGTAAGCCTTTTGCATGAACAGTGCTTCCTTAATGTTCAGTTATTGATTTCCTTGCGTGACTTGACTTGCAATGACTGCGATAGAAAGACACCATCAATGTGAAAAAAAATTTACATAAGGGCCGTTTACTGTGGGATACAGAGTTTATATGTTTCCAGAGTATGTAAGTTTGTCTTTGCAAAGCAGTTTAAAAAGAAGTATATGAATTCAGTGGCAATAACCGTGTGACAGAAAAAAGTACTTTATTTGGAGAATGGTGGTAACAGAACCCTGCTTTATAATTTATAATTACTACTTCATAGCACTGAGGTTTTAAATTGGGCTGATTTGGGGTCCATATTTTTTAAACTACCCATAGACCTTAATTCCATATTTAGAGCCAGTGTTACTTGATATCTGTATGTAGTGTTATGAACAAAATGTTTCCATTGCTATTATTTCATTTTAGATGCACAGAAACCTAGGATGCAGGAGAGGATAAATAGATGCCATCTTTCTCTGTTTTACATGTGAGAATATGGCGTAGATTGAAGTATAAGGTATGAAACTAAGGTTTCTTTATTCTCTGCCTTATCCAATCAGCATCATCATTTGTTCTACTACCTCCCAACCAACAATAAGGAAAACAATTTGGATTCCTTAAATCTTCATGTAATACCCACATTCACATTTTGGCTGCATCTATTATTCAATTGTGACAGGTTCAGATAGGACCAAATTATTTAGCTTCATTAATCTCCTCAGTCTATCAAGATGACTGTAATGAATAACAGTAGGAAATTAGCCACATCTGTATCATTACTTGAATCATCATCTTTAGAAGTCATAGAAAGTGTGCCAATGTCATTGTAAAACAAACCAGAAAAGAAGGAAACACACACACACACACACACACACACACACACACACACACACACACACGGTGTTTGTAGTCTAAGAGCATTTTGGTTCTTTTCTACTCCTGCTCATCACCAGGACCTGGAATGTGACTGTGTGGTGCAGTGGAATGAATAAATGAATGAGCAGCTGAAGACTTATTCTGCTGTAATAGTACTTGCTCATACTTGGGGATGGAATTTAGAATGGATTTTCAGGGCAGAGGGAAAAAACAGAAATTAATTAGCTTAAATGAGAACTGAGAGCATAAAACAGAGAAACTCAAAGAGGAAAGGAAATCACAGCATCATAAGGTTTTTAAAAAGTCAGCCAGTCCAGATGCCCATCTGTAAGCACTCCCTTCTGTAGCAGCCAAGGGGAAGTGGCCATGGCTTTGGGACACACTCAACCTTAGAGATCGCTCATTTATTGTTAGACAGCTATAATTTATCATTTTTTCATACATTCAAGTAAAACTTTGCCTTCCTATAACTTGTACCTAATTCTGTGATTCTAGAATAATTTTATGGCTCTGGAAATAATCAGCAAATGATGTGTTTTAATTGATTCACCCTCTCAGTCGTAGTCAATATTTAACATACCTATAACATGTTAGGCACTGTGCCAGGTGCTGGATTTATCTATCAGTTTGGTGCAAACATAATTGTGGATTTTGCAATTATTTTTAACCTTTTAAACCGCAATTACTTGTACATCAACTTAATAGCTCTTCTGTAAGAAACAATCTATCGAATAGTTGAAGTCCCGTAACCCTGAACATATGTGTTTTATTTCTCAGATGACATCATTCTATGTCATTCAGTTTTTGTCTCTCCTGTTTGCATCCAGTTTCACAAATAGAAAGCGGAAGATGACCACTGGATATATCTAATTAAGAGGATTTTTATTTTTTCATAACTACAGTACGTTTTCTTAATGTGCGCATCACATACTGTGTATCATATACCAGAAACTGAGATTCTAGTGTTGTCAGTTTGTGGCCATTATTGCATTGTTTTTTTTTGTTTGTTTGTTTTTTTTAATGCTTAATTTGAGGAATTGTAGTAGTTTATAAATTATTGGGTGCTTTTATTTCAAGGTGTATGACTACCATGATGCAATGGCCATTAGTTTATCTTAGGGTTTCTGACCTTCAATCGTCATTAAAGAGACATCTGTCTAAATGTTGTTGTTTTTTAAAGTAAAATCAGAATGAACTTGTCAAGCCACTTAATTCTTTCATCTCGCAATGGATTGCCTATTTGAAAATTTTAAATATTCTTAGTTGGTAGGTAACTTATTTAAATAGTTAAACAAGTTTCCAAACTTCTCAGCTATTGAATATTACTTTATTTTAAATCCATGCTACTTAGAGTCTAAGAGAAAATATCTATGGAAATGAGAAAAGGAGACTTTATAATCAAGCTATGAAAATCAATCATTACCTGGATTAAGGCTCATGTGTACGTATTGGAAATTCTTGCGGAGTGACTGTTTTACACATGGCACATAGTTCTGTTGGGCTTTAATAGCTTCTTGGTACTTATTGATTTTGTAGAACTCGGTCCAGACTTGAAAGCCCCCATAGATAGTAAACTGTTAGATTAATATTGTGAACTGCTTATAATATTTTCAGTGCTTTCCTTAATGGTTGCCTTGTTCTAGTGTTTCCCTATATATAGCTTTTAGTCAGTTTGGGGGCAGGGAAAGAGCAACCCAGATTTAGAATAATGTACTATAGTCACAATAAATAGTGTCTGACTATTTATCAGGGTGATGAGGCTCACTTTTCTCAATGAATATGGATTAGAGTGCATAGGAATATAATTTATGCTATTTGTTCAGTAATATTTTTCATTTATTCCCTTGTTCTGAAAGCATGTATTGGATAGAAGTAGTGGTTAGGAGGTAATTAGAGAACTAATATTTTACTGAATTGGCCTCTTTTTACTTTATTGACAGATAAACCGCATTTTACTTTTGGTATTTTGGCTTTTCATATTGAAGAAATTGACTGTGTTGCAGTTAGAACTCAGCTCTTTCAACATACATTTCTGATAAAATATTACATAATTAATTTTTGTACTACTTTGGGTACATTCTGAGAATATGCTTAGCTTCTTTCTGTAGGTAGCATCTCACTGGAGGGAAAGGATAGCATTATGGCTAAATACATGGGCTCTAGAGGCAGACTATTTGAGGGTCTTCCTGGCTGGCTAATCCAGTCAAGTTTAATGCCTTTGAATTTCATTTTCCCATTCTGTTAATGGGGTCCAAAAGAGTAATGTATGACCTGAAAATGTTATTGAAGGGATTAACGGAAGTAATACATGTAAATAGCCATGTTAATGTTACCATCATTGTTACTTTGAGGAAACAGTTTACTGAGTTCACCCATTTAATTTTGGTTATGGGAAAGATGCACAAAGTAAATAATTATGGTAATTAAATAAATAAAGCCTGTGAAAGTTTTGGTTTGTGTTACAACTGACAATGATAACTTCACTGTAGCTATTTTATCATTTAATTTTTTTTTTCTAAGTGATTCTAAAGATGCCATTTGCTTGCTTTGTAGGAAATAAGTTTTGTTTTTGTGTTTGGTATTCATTATATTACTGACCCTAAAGAAGGCCTTTGACACATTTAACAGATAGATTAGATATTTAATTTCCATTCATGGCAGGTGGACATGTCAATACAAACTTGACTATATTTGAGAGAAAGAATTTGCCAAAGCAGGTAACATGTTGATTTTTCAATATCAAAAGTCTTTTCAAATGTGAATCTTGTTTTAATGGTTTCACATATATAAACGGTTAAGATTAATTGTAGTTTTGACAATTGAAAATTTTCTTGTCAAGCACCGTTCTATTCATGTACAATTGAATTGGAGAAATGCATTTGACAGTGATTTAGGACATTGGGTAGACGAAGGCATTACCTGTGAGGAGAGTCTGAAAGTAAGCTAGCTATCTGATAGCCAAAGTTACCTCATAACATTTTATCAGGGACGTGGTATTGTTAAGTCTGTACTCTGCCCTGATTTGACTTTCCCAGTTTGTTCATATAAAGAGCCACTTTATATTTAATTTTGTATATATATAAAATAGCAGAAATAATGATAAATTCACTACATGTGTGACTTTGAATAAATCACTTAACCGTTCTGAGCCTGTTTCCTTATCTGTAAAAGTAAATTTTCTATATATCACACCTCATAGATTTTATAGTAGGGATCAGAGCTTTATAGTTTATAAGAAGTGATATGTTTATAAAAGGATGTTATTCTATGGAACTTGTAATCTTCTGCAGAATTTATTTATTGCTCAAGTACGTACTTTTTGCTGTAATGGAGACAGCATACAGTAGAAAGAGAATAGGACTGGGGTTATATAGGCCTAGATCATTTAGTTAAGCTTTGTGTCTGAATGAATTGATTGGACTTTATGATGTCTAAAGATTCTATCTAGCTCTAAATTTTAACTATAATGTAATTTAATGGTATCTTCTTAATTTTCTTCAGGAATTGTTTCTTGTGTAACATCACTAAATGAAGGAAATGCTTTTGCTGTTTGTACATAATTCACAAAAGAATGAAACTAGGAGATTGTGTTATACTTAGAGATTGCTTCTCATATGTATCTCTATATCTCTCTATAGAGATATAGAGCTATATCTCTATATATAGAAGGTGCCAAGAAATGTATACACATTTTAAGAAAAGAAAAACTGTATTAAAATTATGCTGATGGTAACCACTTTGAGCACGTTTTGTAATTGCAGAAGTCAAATATGACTTGTATTCATCTTTTGTTATTGGTATATATTAAGTATTACATTTTAATAGAGTTTTTTCCTTTTTTAAAATGTGTATACATTTTTCTGGCACCCTCTGTATATATATACCAATGTATGTGTGTGTGTGTGTGTGTGTGGTGGGTGTATGTATTTTTATATATAAATAAGCACTTTAATTATGCTTGATTGATAAATAAGCATTATAATTATATATTTTTGAGTTGAAAAAATGTAATTAAAGCTAAAAGAAAACATGTTTATGAGGATAACATAAAATTTTAAGTATATTTCATTCAGTATGGGATTTTTTCATTTTCTAATTACTTGTCTAAATTACCATGATTTCTTTTCTATTATAGGTGCTACAGTGGGTATGTTTATTTAAAGTACTAACTTTCCTTATAAATGTAATGCATATTTTTTAACGATTATTTGATGCACAGAAGAAAGAAAAGAGGTCAATGGCTCATGTTTTTATACCTAATGCAAATTTTGGTTATAAAACATTGAGTTATAAATAATTTGTATTCAAGAAAAGGACCTCAGGATCAAGACCCAAATAAAAAGGCACTGGATCCAGAAACAGTAGCAATATTTTAGAAATGTCCAAAAGCTACACAACAAAGTGGATTTGACTAGAACTATTTTCAATTTGCGCTTGCCTCCTGGGTATCTGTTCAGACCTGCTTATGAATAGACTCAGATTGATTTGTGAAAGGGGTTTGGTTTTTGTTTCGGAACAATGTGAAGCATTCTTGTATAAGCCACATTCTTGTATATTCCTTGTTTTGTTATATATTACACTGCAAGTTGCCCTCTGTAAATTAAAAAAAAAAAGTTATAAAGATAAAATGCAAACTGATGTTTGTTGCTTTGGTTAGGTTTGCATATGAAATAGTTCTGAAATCATTCTGACTGCATTGTTGAGGATTTAGGAGACATTTTTTTGATGCATTTCTTTCTGCGCATAGCATTTTTATGTTCTCTTCAAAACTATCCAACAGATCTCTTAGGTTTGTTCATTGATTCTTCTTTTCTGCTCACTGCCAAGCACTCGCATTTTACATGCTATTTATCATTCATTCTCTTTGCTTCGTGCTCTATTCTGCTCAGGCATACTCATAGTTGTAGCCACAGCTGTATAAATACTAGCCCCTTTGTGGATATCCAGAAAAATATTTACAACTTTCTTTGGGATATTTCTACTTAAATGATCCACAATTATCTTCAAGCAGTCTGTCCTTCCCCCTCACCACCCCACCCCACCGAAAAGCCATGATCACTTATTTATTTATTTATTTATTTATTTATTTATTTATTTATTCAGTTAGTTAGTTAGTTAGTTTAGTTTCAGGTGTACAAAACAATGTAATAGTTAAACATATACACCCCTCACAAAGTGAAATCCCCCCTAGTCTACTACCCCTCTGACATAGTATATAGTCAATTACAATACCATTGACTATATTCCCCATATTGTACTCCACCTCCCATGACTATATATGTGTATATACGTGTGTGTGTGTGTGTGTGTGTGTGTGTGTGTGTGTCTGTGTGTATTATAGTTGGCATTCAATATTATTCAACTTCAGCTTCAGGTGTATGCGCAGTGGTCAGGAGTCTGCAGTCTAAGAAATGTTCTCCCGAATAAGTCCAGTGCCCATCTGGCACCCACATAATCTTTACAACATTATTGATTATATTCCCCAAACTATATTTCATATCCCTGTGGCTACATTGTGACTACTAATTTGTACTTTCTAATCCCTTTACTTTCTCCCTTATACCTGCCCCCCCCCCGCCATCTAGCAACCACCAGTGTTTCCCCCTATATCTCTGAGTCTATTTCTGTTTTGTTTGTTCATTTATTGTGTTCTTTAGATTCCACATATAAGTGAGATCATATGGTATTTGTCTTTCTCTATCTGAGTTATTTCACTCAGCATAATGTTTTGTAGGTCCATACATGTCATTGCAAATAAAAGATTTCACTCTTCTTTATGGCCGAGTAATACTCCATTGTACAAATGTACCATGGTTTCTTTATCCATTTGTCTATCGTTAGGCATTTCGATTGTTTCCATAGCTTGGCTATTGTGAATAATGCTGCAATAAACATAGAGGTGCATATATTTTTTTGAATTAGTGTTTTGGATTTCTTTGGGTAGGTACCCAGGATCAAAACTCTGAGCAAATGGGAATAGAGGGAACATAATAAAGGCCATATATGATAAACCCACAGCTAACATCATACTCAATGGGGAAAGCTAAAAGCATTCCCCTTAAGATCAGGAACAAGACACTTTTATTCAGCATAGCTCTGGAAGTTCTAGCCACAGCAATGAGACAAGAAAAACAAATAAGCAGCAGCCTCTCTTGAACCTAACTCTCTTCACTTCCCCCGATTCCTACTGCAGTGCTTACTATCTTTGTTTTCTAAGCTAAAACCTTGAGTAAGCTTTACCACTTCCCTTTTTCCTTACCCTCCGCCAACACTCTTTTCACATTCTCTTTGGAGATAATGCCCAAATTTTCGCCCTTGTCTTTATTTTCAAGGATATTACTTTGCTCCAGGCTATATACATGCTTTCCTTATCTAAATTAGTGGCCTCTCAAAAGCTCTCTTTACCAGGAGTTTATCTCCAGTCAAACTTTGGACAGTCACATCAGTTATTACCGTGTTATTTAACAAGTTTGTTTTGTCACTTAGTCTTTCAGGTCATTCATAATCTTCATCTTTAAGTTCCTTAATAATCTGACCTAAATTCATTTTTTTTGATGTGCATTTGTCTCCTTCTCTATGATTTCTCATTTATCCTAATGTGGAAGAAGCTTCTAGTGGTCTACCAAAATCCAATGTATTCTTTCTGGAAACAAGGCAACACTCGCAGTAGTTTTTGCAGTTAAGATGTGAAAATGTGATTAAGTTCCTGGTAATGAAATGAGATCAAGAGTGATATGTAATACTTCTGGGTGTGAACCCTAAGATATTAGTACATTCTCTTTTCCCTTTTCCCTTGGCTAGAGGCAACCATTTTGACCATGGAGAAGATGACAATGGAAGGAACCTAATTACCTCAGTGCTTTCTTGGGACTGCCACAACCAATCTGACTCTCTTCCTTGGGATGATTATATGGAAATGAAATGAACTCCTTTTCTTTAAACCACTAAGTTCTTTGTAGTTTAAGGTTTCTATACAGTATTTCTTCATTTCTTATATGAACAATCTGTTTTGCTCCTGGGAGTTCCAAATCTTTGCAGAATGGAGGTAATCAGAAAGCCTTTTGTTAGTCAGTGAAACTATTTCTAAGAATAGCAAATATCTTTTTGTAGATATGCTTATTTTATATTCCAATATGAGGAATTGCCTATTTCCATGGGGGGGAGAATTGAAACTTTAACTTGGCCCCTGGATCACTGAACTATTTAAAAAATTCCCATTGCTAGCTTCCATGTGTTAGGATATCATTTAATATGTATGTTATTGAAGCAAGCATGTGCGGATATCATTTAAAGGATTTTAACAAACCAAAAAAGAGTGTGGTTTAGCCAAGAAAGATGCTTATTTCTAGAGTAAAAGTCTAAAACAATATATTGGAGACTAAAGCAACTCTGTTCTATAAGAGACTTCTTTAGTCTTGTGGTTCTGTTATACTTGACTATATTGCCCTCGTTCACATAGCCAAAATGTGTCATCACCTTCCCTTTTTAGTTAATAAGTGGTGAGGAGGAAACAGAGGCCTAACCATTGTTACCAAGGCCATGACCTATATCCTACCTGCAAGGGAGGTTCAGGGATACAATCTTTAATTGCAAGACCATGAGCCCAGTTAAAACTTGGTTTATTCCATACTTAAAAGGAAAAAAGGGATGATGAGTATTGGGGGAAAACTAGTGCTATCTGACATAGTGCATGCCTATATAAAATTTGTAAAATTACCTGCTAGATTGTTCTGAAATTGAAACATTATTTTTGTTTTGTTTTTCTTCTAAATATTCCTTTCCTATGGTCTGTGTTCTTGTCAGGCAACACCAACATCTACCAACATTATATTCCTTATATCCATGGCACATCTTGTTGATTCTGTCTCATTAACATTGTGTTCAGTCTTTTCCTTTCCTCCCTTTTGCAAAGATTATAATAAGCCATCATTGTCATCTTGCTCTGTAACTATTAACAGTAGATCTTTAAATGGTGTTGGGCTTTTAATATTTTGTCCCTGTAATCCATCCTCCAAAATGATTTTTCTGAAATTCAAGTATGATCATTTACTCCTCTGCTAAAATCCCTCTGATGGTTTCTCATTGTCTAGGAAATAAAGTTCAAAATCCTTAGCAGAGTACTTACGGCACTCCATGGTTTTACCTTCATTTTGGAATATTTTCATACTTATCCCTTTAATTTACACTTTAGCCATCCTGTCCCAGTTTTCTAACTGTATTGCTGATTAAGATCATTGATGGCTTTGCTTACAAATTTTCCTCTCGAGGAAAATTCTTTCCTCCTTGGCGTCCCTGCTGGAAAACCATCTTTTTAAGGCCAATCTTAATATTATTATTTTCATGAAGACTTTCTTTATTCCTGTGTTCATGTAGATTTAACAACTCACTCATCAATGCCTGTGTTGTCTCCTATATAGTCATTCACAACCAGGATGAGTGTTGATGACGTGCATATCATATAGGCAGAAACAAGATTAAGACTATACAGATACTTGTATTATAATAGTTTTAGGTATTTTTTTTTTTGCATTTAAAAATGAAAAATTTTAAATTTCATTTTCTTTTCTCTTGACTGAAAAGTCCTCAAGAGAAGATTCTGTCCCTTAGTCATATTTGCAGTCCCAGGATTTGACATGGAATATGCTAGGTATGCAATAAATGCTTCTGAAAAATCTAAGAATATATGCTTAAATGCTAATGGTAAAAAAGTGAATTAGTACCAATTTGTAAAACAGTCTGGCAATGTTTACTAAAGTAGAACGCAATCTACTGTATGACCCAGTAATTTCATTTCTAGTCATGCTTGAACACGTGTGCCAAGAGACATGGACAAAAATGTCAAGAACAACATTGTTTCTAATAGCAGAAAAATGAGGAATAAAGCCCACATGTCTATCAATATTATAATGGATAGAAAAATTGTGGTATGTTCATACAACACAATTTTATATAGCAAAGGAAATGAATCCACTACAGATATGTGCAATGACTCGGGTGCCTTTCTGAAACCAAAGATCAAAGCAGAAACAAACAAAAAAGGCTGCAATGTACAATTCTATTTGTATAAAATTATAAAATAGACACTACAGTGTTAGAATCAGGATAGTGATTTCTTTGGGAGATAAAGGAGAGGGAAGTGACCAGGAAGGAACATGAAGATGTTTTTCTGGTTTACTGACAATGTTATGTAACCTGAGATGGTAGTTGGTTTCATGTTCACTTTGTGGTAATTCATTGAGTTACGTGTTTCATACTTCAGCACAAAAGCTGAAAAATGAATGCCTGAATGGTATGCTAGCGTGAAAAAGGATCCAAAATGGGTCAGATATAATTTGTTGTCATTGCTTTTTGAATGGGTGTCCTGGGACACTCCCTCAATGCTTCACCTTCTCTCACAGAGGATAAAAAAGATTAACCCAAGGTCCCCAATGTTCATTCAAGTTCTGGTATTCTGTGCAGAACTTAGAGATGAAAGTCTTCTATTTCATTTCTTTTTTGATACTGCCTTATGGATTATCTCAGGTCAAATTAAAAGAAAAAAAAGCTAACATTTTGCTATGTTCATGCTTAAGTCAATCAAAGTTCTGAGGTACTTTGATGATAAGCAGTCTAAACAATACAAGTATTTGCACTGCTATTACTTTGATTACAATACAGATCAAATAAATTTCCCAGTTGGCACTGGGAAAGATGTGCATGCCCCTCACTGTAGCATGTAGAGTACGTATTGTGTAGATCTTTATCACTAATAATTTACGAGTGGTTGTCTGTGGGGGATTGTATAATGGAAATCTACTGTGAATAAGAATCATCAGCCTTCAGTCTATTCAACATTTAAAACCAAGACCAATGTACAACTCTCCAAAATGCCAGCAAAAGGGAAATAATTGTCCTTCGCATCTGGGTAATGATGACAATGAACCTACTTAAATAATGACTTTAAAATAAAATGCAAATAATCAAGAAAAAAATAATCAAGAAAAAATAATCAAGAATAAATTTTCACATATTGGATATTTTAGAAAAATTAGGTTTAGGCCAGAATTATTTATTTTTTTACGCATAACATTTTGTAAGTGTGGATTTATCCAGAGTATATTTTGATTTAATTATCCAGAGTACATAGTTATTTAATCTACTCTTTTTCAACTTTCTTTGTCCTTTATTCTTATGGTTGAATTGGGGATAGAATGTGTAATAATCCTGCTTTTTTGTTTATGCAATGATTAGACCTGTCTCTGCTCCAACAATCTAGAATATATCTTGAAAGAAAATGTTCTTTAAAATTCTTGAAAGCTGGTGAGGTGAAACATTACTTTTTAACTATGCAGTCTATATTTTGAATTCTACAAACATTGCTTCTGTGGTATCCTGTTTTTATCAGTCATTTATTAGATACATGATTTAGTATAGTAAATCCCCTGGAATAATAGAGGAGAGAGGAATTTCCCCTTTAAATGTGTTTATAATATGTCTCCCTCGTCTTTCAGTCAATTAGAAAATATTTGTTGCACATCTACTCTGCAGACACTTGGAAGGACACAGATTCAGAATAAGGTATGTGCCTCTGTCTGTTTGAGACTATAGTTAGGCACATTGAGACTCAATTACAAAAACAAAACAAAACAAAAAAACTAGAGAACTGATCAGAAGTGTGTATCATTACACGTGGAACGCACTATAAGGATAATAGAAATTCAGGAAGGAGGATGATTATTGTATATGGTTGCAATCTTAGGTGATTTCAAGAGGAAAACACGCTCTTAAAAATAATAAGGTGTATTCTGCCTGAGAGGAGGGTTGTGGGTGTTCCAGGCAGCATGACTACACCGAGTCAGAAGTCCTGTTATTCTTTTCTTTATAGAGGCTCTCACAGAAGTTCTTACCTTCTCTCTCAGCAGGTGAGATTACCTCTTAACTCACTGAGACCATCAAAGCTCTGGCCTGAGTTCTCTCATCTAAAACAGTTCAATATAGCATCATTTCATTTACATTGCTCTATAGTTTCACATGTTCTTCTCTTTCCTACCAGTCTTTGAGGAAGAGATACCAGCATTTTAATTCTTGGTTCCTTTCCTTCTCATTCTAACACCACCCTTGAGTAACTTTTTCGGATTCTTCCATTTCTCACTCTCTACTAAAATATGTACATCACACTTTGGTATTTTAAAAAAATAATTGGGCTTATATATTTGTTCATTTCATTAGGACCTTTACTAGATTCTGCTTTGATATTTAGTTAACAGTGGAATTGTACTCATGGCCATCACTGTAAGTTTTCACATATATTTTCATTCTTGTTTTCCCTCATGGTATCTTGCATATAGTAGATACATATTGTTGGATAAATAAAAGACTACACATTTGTTCATCCTTCATCTTTTTCTTTTCTTTTATCTTTTCTTTTGTTAAGCTCTCTTTCTCTTGATTATTCAAAGGATTGTAGGTAGTCTATAAAATAATATAAAACATTAAGTTAATGACAAAAACATAAACACATATTTAAAACGATTGCACATTTACCTTGAAAAAATGTTTTACTTGATTCTGCTAACCCTACTCAACTCTCTTCTATTTAAATTCATTCTTAGAAAGCATGACTTAAAAATGAGCAGTGCAGGGGAAGGTCCAACATGGTGGTGTCCCTGAATTCACCTTTGCATGGACATGCTGAATATACATGTACAGATAGAGTAATTCCTCTGAAAAATGACTGAGAGATCATTTTTCAGAGCAATGAACAGCCTCAGCATAGCAAACGAGAGAGAGGGACCACATAGAGAAGGTTAGAAGATCTGGAGGCGTGGTAACCTTAACCTGATGGGGTCACCTACAATAGGGAGGGTACCACTGAGGTCCCATGGGGACAGACTTGTCTGCTCTTGGACACAGTGATAACACAGCAACTTAAAAGGCACCTAGACAATACATGAAAAAATCCATTTATTAACCCCAAGGCATATGACAAATAGGTGAGGAACTGCAGGAACTCTCTGGGATCTGTTGAAATCCTCCAGGATCAGAGATGTTGGGGAGCACCATTGCTTACATTACCCCTCCACCTACATAGCACAGGTAGCAGCTCAGTCCAAATACTCTAGCTGCCTTAAAAGACCTCCACAGTGTGCCCTGGGCCACCTCAGCTAAAGCTCACTGCAGCCCCAGGCGGGTGGCACCCCGGGCCACCCCTGGAGTCCTGCGCCCCAGGCCACTTCAGTCAGCACCTGCTGCAGCCTCAGCCAGCGGGTCTGCTGGGCACCCCTAGAGCTGCATGTCCTGGGCCAACTGCCCACTGCATTGCTGGCCAGCTGGCCCACTAGGGCAACCAAGGAACAATATGTACCTGCTTCAGCTCCAGTGGCTTGCTGAAACCACCCAGCACACACCATCTAAACCAGGGGTGTCCAAACTGCGGCCCGTGGGCCAACTGGGGCCCATGATCCATTGTTAATTGGCCCGCAGCAAATTCCAAAAATATATGTAGTTTACTTAAATAAACCAGGTGAGGCAATACGTACTTCACCTCAAATGAGTGGCCCGGCTGTTTGTGTATTTTACCGCATATGGCCCTTGGTGAAAAACGTTGAAAAAAGTTTGGACACCCCTGATTTACACAGAGGTCACTGCTACACAAGTTCATACTTCAAGGTCGGGAGAGATACCCTGTTTCCCTGAAAATAAGACCTAGCCAGACAATCAGCTCTAATGCGTCTTTTGGAGCAATAATTAATGTAAGACCCGGTCTTATTTTACTATGAGACCAGGCATACAATACAATACAATACAATACAATACAATACAATACAATACAATACAATACACAATACAATACAAACAATACAATACAATACACATAAGTATAATATATATCGGGTCTTATATTAATTTTTGTTCCAAAAGACACATTAGAGTTGATTGGCTAGGTCTTATTTAGAGAAAAACACGGTAGCTATTTTCTTGGATTCATAGAAATAAACACAGAAAGAAAAAAAGAGAGAAAAGGCTGAGGAACATGTTCCAAATGAGATACTGAGAAAAACAAAACAAGACAAAACAAAAACAAACAAACCAAGAAAACCCTAATGAAATAGAGAAACGGAATTTGCCTGATGAAGAACTCAAAGTAACAATCAGAAGGATTCTCCATGAGCTTGGGAGAATAGAGGAACTCAGTGATAAGTTTAACAAAGAATTAGAAAATATAATAAAGATCAATCACAGCTGAAGAATACAATTACTGAAATGAAGACTACTCTAGAGAATAAACAATAGATTAGATAATACAAAAGAACTGGTTAGAAACCTGGAACACAGAATAGTAGAAATCAGAACAACAAAAGGAAAAAAGAAATAATTGAAAAAATAAGCAAGAATGGTTTAAGGGACGTCAGGGACAACATCAGGCATATTAACATTTGCATGATTGGGATATCAGAGGAGAAAATGGAGAGAAAGGGGCAGACATTTTTTTTGGGGGGAAGAAACAATAATGGAAAATTTTCCTAACCTGGGAAAGGAAACAGATATCCAGGTCCAGAAAGTACTGTGAGTCCAAACAAAATAAACCGAATAGACTCTCATCAAGACACTGTAATTAAAATGGTAAAAGTTAAAGACAAAGAGAGAATCTTGAGGGTAGTACGAGGAAAAAAGTTAGTCATATACAAGGGAAACCCCATAAGGCTATCAGAAGTTTTCTCAGCAGACAATTTGCAGGGTAGAAGGAAGTGGCAGTATACATTTAAAGTGCTAAAAGGAAAGAATATACAACCTAGAATACTCGACAAGGTTATCATTCAGAATTGAAACAGATAGTTTCCCAGATAAGCAACAGCTAAAGGGTGCTCAAAGTGGTTACTGTCAGCATCCAGACAATTTTCACTACAGCAAACTACTTCTTGAGCAACGTTGACCAAAGTGTTAACATCTTTTAAAATGTGTATACATTTTTTTGGCACCCTCGGTATAATAAAGGCAGTGGATCTTTAAAAAGCAGCAAAATCAAATATATATACAATAAGTAGTTAGGGGATACAGAAAATTTAAAAATCTAAAATATGTCAATAACATAAAATGTGGAGGGGAGAGTAAAATATAGCTTTTTTTATAATATATTCAGATTTATATGCATCTCAGCTTAAAATAGACATATATATATATACATATATATGTATATATATATACAGAAGATGCAAAAAATGTGTACACGTTTTTATGAAAGGAAAAAACTATTAATTGTAGTACTCAATATATACCAATAACAAAACATAAATCAAGTCACATTTGACTTCTGTAATTACAAGAGATGCTCAAAGTGGTTACTATCAATGTCCAGACACTTGTGATTATGATGAAGTACTTCTTGAGCATAGATAACATCTCTTAAAATTTGTATACAAATTTGTAATTGCAAACTACAAAAATACAAAAAATACACAAAAAATAAAGAGGAAGGAATCCAAACATAACACTAAAGAAAACTAGCAAACCACAAGGGAAGAGAGACAGAAGAAGAAAGGAAAAGAGAAGAACAAAAAGAACTGAAAACCAATTAGCAAATTAAAATGTAAATGGATTTAATGCTCCAATAAAAATATGAATAGGGTGGCTGAATGGATAAAAACAAACAAACAAACTGACAAAAACAATCAAAACAAGACCCATCTATATGCTGCCTGCAAGAGACACACTTTAGATCAAAAGAAACACAGAGATTGAAAGTGACAGGATGGAAAAAGATATTTCTTGTAAATGGAAGTGAAAAGAAAGCTGAGGTAGTAATACTTATATCAGAAAAACTGGAATTTAAAATAGAGTGTAAAAAGAATAAAAGAAGGGCATTACATAATGATAAAGGGGTCAATTCCAGACAGGATATAACAGCCTTAAATAATTATACACCCAACATTTGAACACCTAAATATGTTAAGCAAATACTAACACACATAAAGAGAGAACTCAAATATCAATGCATGATATTAGGGAACTGTAATATCTGATTTACATCAAAGGATAGATTATCCAGACACAAAATGAGTAAAGAAATATTGCCTGTAAACAACACATTCAAGTAGATAGAGATAGTAATAGAACACTTCATCAAAAAACTATATAATATACATTTTTTTTCAAGTGCACATGGAACATTCTCCAGGGTAGATAACATGTTAGATCACAAAACAAATCTCAATAAATTCAAGAAGATTGAAGTCATATCAAGTATCTTTTCCAACCACAACAATATAAAACTAGAAATCAATTACAAGAAGAAAACTATAAAAAGCCCCACAAAATCATGGGGCCTAAGCAACATGCTAGTAAACAACCAATGAGTTAAAGAAATTAAAGGAGAAATAAAACTATATCTTGAGATAAATGAATATGGAGACACAACTATCCAAAATCTGTATGATGCAGCAAAAGCAGTTCTAAGAGGGAAGTTAATAGCTATCCTACCTTAAGAAACAAGAAAAAATTCAAAATAAACAATGTAATATCACAGCTATACGAACTAGAAATAAATAAATAAATAAATAAATAAATAAATAAATAAATAAATAAACAAACAAACCCAAAATTAGTAGAAGGAAGGAAATAAAGAACAGAGACAAAAAAAAAGAAAATATCAATTAAATTATTTTTTTCTGCTCTTCCATGCTCTCTCAACTTGTCATGTTTTCTTCCTTTTCTTTTTAAATTTCAATTTAATGTTCTTAGTAAAGAAAAATTAATAATTTAAGTTACCAGCATGGTTTAATGTTCATCTTTATATTGTACAATGACAGTTTCAAATGCAAATATAAAACCATTTAATTTATATGCAGAATTGCAAATATATATGCAAATGATATTGCACAATTTGTATTTTGTATTTTGTAGTTCGTACATGCATATATATTTCTTTCTTACCAGGTCAATGGAAATGCTGCATGCAACTAATTCAAATGTTTTTATTTAACTTTTTGATACATTTACGTTTTAGTAATATTCTCATTTGGCTTACAAATGAAGAAGGAAGAACTGAAAGTAAAAGAAACCGTATGTTACCCTATCTTTATTTTTCCTTCTATGTCATCATTTTCAGTGTAATTGGTTGGCTAATATAGAGAAGCAGTGTGAGCAAGAAAAGGTATGACAGGGTACCTTGGTCATTTCTGTTGCTTAGAACGCCATTGCTTTCTTTCTGCCTTCAATGCAAATTTTGGTTGGAGCAGAATGCATGGCCTCTTGGGGCCTATCATCACCTCCATTTACTCAGCCATAAATGTAGTAAGTTTACCTTGTATTCACTTTTGAGTCTTGCTGAATTTTCCCCCTCCCTCCCCTCCATTTTGGGTCCATTGTGATTTTGTGCCCATGGGCCATTGGAAACACTATATATGAATAGAGTAACAAGGAATGGCAGCAGACAAAATGGCAGCTGATAAAATTATTAAGAATTTTATGATGGCTACAGCAGAATATTCAACTATGTTTAGGGACCTTATTACCATCGGGGTCCTGTGCGACCACACAGGTTGCACTGCATCTTGGATCGTTTTAAAAATAGTCTCAAATCCTACCTTCTGGAAATCAGAACCTCTAGAGTGGTTCCTAGACATGTGTATTGGAAACTAGCAACAAAAACAACTTCACTAGGAATTTTGTGAGTTTATATGAAGGTCCATATTCCCTTAGGCTAGCATTGAAAGATGTTTGTAATCAATTCCTTAACTACTTGTTTAATTTTATCATACTGCTTCCCATTTTGAGCCCTTGTCTGTGACCTAGTAGGACTATTTGATGTTTCTGGTTATATTCCTGTTTTGGTTTACCATGTATTGCTCACATCATTATCCCCGATTTCAGTGCTCACTCTGCTCATAGGAATTGTATCATCCTTTTTCTCAAACTCATATCAAAGCCTAACTTTTCTATAAAATCTTTCTCCACTACTATAGCCCATGGTGAACCCTCCGTTTCCTTAGTTTTTATAGGCCTTATGTTCTAGGCCATTTATTTAATGTGCAATGTTCTATAGTGTGCCATTACTTACCCTTTTTATGTACATGTTCTTTTTTCCTCACAAGATTCAATGTATGCTGAGCACCTGGTTTTCTATTGCTGTTTAAAATGACCATGATAAGGTCTAAGAATTATGATTGTTCCTAGAAAATCTTAAAGAATACATAACTGTAATAAATAATCTGGTTTCTATTTCTAAATTTGATTGGACCATAGTGCTTTTCCGAATGGAATTTCTATTCAGAATTTATTTTTGTCAGTCACCATGACAGCACTTATTTTCTGAAATTTAAATAAAGTTATTGGAATTCATCTGAAATGTGATGCCTTAGCTATGCTGTCACAAGTCTCTACAAGAGCTGTTAAATTTATTTTCTATAATGTTTTTTTCCTCCCTCCAAATGACATTTGAGCAGTTTTCTTAAAATTATTTTCAAACAAAATTAAGAAGCTCTTTCTAATGAATGAAAAAGGTAACTATATCAGGCTTGTTTCTGTAAACTTGATTTGGAGCCAGAAAGAAAGATATATAATTGGAATAGTTTTCTTTTATCCTGTTTTTTTTTTTTTCCTTTGGCTGGAAATCATTGGCAATATACAGGAGTCTTATGCAGTGATGTCTTTCCTGAGGAAAAAGTGTGAAATTGTGAGGCAGTATTCAAGTGATTGGCTTACAACTTTTGCAATTATTGGCAAAGCTATTATTTTATAAAGTGAACTTGAATAGTAAAGTGTGTTCCTCCCAAATACACACACAGGCATGTGAAATTCTTATGATTAATTAAAATCATTATTTTTTGATAAACTATCAGTGTATCTAAATATTTTTTTAAAAGTTATTTTATGATTCTATGTAAGTAAATGTATGATGTTTGTATCTACACACACAATCACATATACTAAGAGCACCACTTTACTTCTGAAAAGCTCAATACAATGCCTTCCTATTTTGGCCTTGAAGACAGAAAGAGAAGCTACATTTATTTTGAAGATGCATTCTGAATATTATACGTCACACACATTGGAAAACAACAGTTCCAAAGAAAGGAACGTGCATTATAGGAAAAGAGAAGAGAGCAGCTGCAGATCTGCCTCTAATTGCTGATCCTGGATGGATTTGATAATCCAACTACTGTGCATAAAGTAGGAGTAAAATACTAAAACATTAATTACTTCTATTATTGCTTTTAGATATTGAGATGTGGGACAAAATGACTACATAAAACATTTTAAGAACAGAAATCTAAAGGGAAGCAAAATTTCTATATTGAGATATCTACAGTGGTGATGAAAAGATTCACAGGAAGAAAGGAGTCCTAAAATAAAATGCTGACAGAGACACAATAAAAGTTATGTATCTACAAATTGCTGTCATTTCAAGAACTTAGAAAATGAAGGGAGGTAATATAAAGATACTTTATTAAATATTTAAAAGAATACAGCATTTGCAGTGGCTTAGTCTGTTGGGGCTGCTATAACAAAATGCCATAGCCTAGGTAGTTTATAAACAACACAGATTATTTCTCCCAGTTGTAGAAGCTGAGAAGTCCAAGATCAGTGCCAGCAGGGTCACCTTGTGGTGAGGACCCTCTTCCTCGTTCATAGCCAGCGCCTTTTCACTGCATCCTCACATGATAGAAGGGACTAAAATCCACATGGCTTAGAACTGAATAAGCTCATTTCTAACATTAGGGGCAGAAATAAAAGGGAAAGGATAAATGCCAAGAAAACACACTCCAAAAATTGTTTTGCTTTCTTAGACGTTCATTTGAGTACTTTGTGTTCCACTGTGATTGCCTTTACAATTCGCCAGTCAGGTGGCCAGAGATGGAACAATCTGAAGTTGCCCATGAAACCATACCTCATTTCCAAGGGCAGCTCTTAAAAAATGTAGCTTCTTTTCTAAGACAGACTCAGAGGATGGCCGGTGTTTACTGAGTATTGCATACCTACCTGATATCAAGAAGCTGGGAGAAAGTCCGTTTATGGAATCATGGAAAGTTAGGGTGGAAGTTGTTTTATCTCAGGCTCTGCAGGATATATTAGGACTTAATAGTAGTTAGTAAATTAGTGAATTAGTAAATTAGTAAATTAGTAGTTAGTGAAGAAAGTGTGAGCCTTGGCAATGCCGAACTGACCTTTACAGAGGGTTTTTAGTTCTTAGAGGGCAAGTCTATCCAAAGAATGTAGTAAAGTCCAGTCTTGTCTTTCAGGAAATTAAATTTTTGTGGCGAGGAAAAGGCAAAAGGAGGGTCTAAGAAGCAAGCAATTGTTCTAGAATGTCAAGTGACATTGTAGCTGTAATTTATTTTCAGAGCAGATCACCAGGCTGACTTTAACGTAAACAAAAGAGTCTGTGTAGCGGGAAGAAGAGTCTAGAAGGATCTAGGCAAAATGTTAAGACTTGGACCAAGAGAGTTTGGGATCTTGATAAGTCTCCAGTCTTGATGAAGTCATGGGGTGCCAATCAGGATACTGAAGCAGAGCCCAAAAACCCAATCATGAGAGGAGTGGTAATGATGATGTGGGTGGCCCTTTGCCCAGTGTTTAGCAAAGCATAAACGATGTTAGCCCATGGAGACAAATTCCTTACTGTGCAGGCTTCTCAAGCTGAGATTACTTGTCAGGGCCATTTCTGTATCTTCAGTCCCTTTTGCCGTGGGGAATGCATGTCATGAAATGGAGATGCTAACTCAGCACTACTTGTGATAATTTATGTTTAAGCTATTGGCTTTCATGCATTTTAAAATGTGACCCATGGCTAGACATTATATGACATAAGCGGGCATAAATTAGAAATGGAGCAAAAATTGGATGGCCAGTAGTTAACTTTACTATGAATGATGGACGCACTGTGGTGTTTTCATTTTATTCAATTTTATCCTGTTACTACATGAAAAAAAAAAATTAAAAAGCTTTTGATCCACAAAACTGATCTCATGACCCACTAATAGGTCTGAACCTATAGATTGAAAAGTCTGGCTTAGATCCCAAGATGATTCATTCTTAATATCCAACTTTGGTATTTTCTCTTTGGTTCCTCCAGTCAGGATTCCTCTGGCAACAGTTTCTTCCAGATACCACTCACACAAGTCATGTCCCAGCCTTCCCGGTTCTAGTGAAGTCCGTGGGGCCTTTCATCGCTCCTGGGCCAAAAGTTCCAGTTTAGTCTGCCAGGGGAACCACCATTGGCTGAACTCATGCAAAAACACTTAAAGCACAAGAAACATTCATATAAGCTGTGAACTACATAGATTACATTTATACACATGTAGTTTTTTTAGGAAGGTATGTCAGACACAAATGTTATTAAAGTTAGCACAGCAGCATTAAGCATAATGCTTATTTGATCTGGTCCGTTCTTACATATCTCTAGGCATTTCTTACTTTGCTTCAGAGTTCAGAAGGGAGTCTGGATAAGGAAATACTACAAGAAACACTAATAAAAAAAAAATTCTTAGGGGGAAAAAAAAAGAAAGAAATTCTCTTGTGGCTTTCTTGTGTCTGTCGTATTGTAGGCGTGTGCCCATGAGATGCTGCTGTATGCTGCCTTTTCTTTCCCCAAGCCCTGTTTTGCAGATTCTATCCTTGGGCTTCAGCTTCAATTTGACTTTACTTTACTCTGTGGTTCTGCAAACCAATTCCAAAGCGAGCTACATCAGAGCGAGATGTATCACCATAAAACAGCTAGTTGGCTTTTGCTAACGTCATCATTTTATGGGTGTGTATAAAATTGGATCACTTTATTTTTTACGTATTGCTGAAAAGTCCTCAGAACAATTGTGCCAATGGTTTCATAGTCTGACATTTGTTAATGATCAGCACATGAGACATTATTTTTCTGTTTATAAAATGAAATGAAAACTGAGCATATAGGAACGGAATGTTCATTTACCTTCTAAATCAGTGCACTAGGAATAACCAAACTAGTGACAAATATTAATAAAAAAGACATAATATTGATTTAATAATTAAATGGAAACCAGTGATAGAGTTTTTCTACACATAGTTCTACAGAGTGAAAAATTTCTTTAAGAACATGATATAGTAAGATTAAAATAAATATTATAAAAATATTTGTCCCTGGAGTACAGTTCTGAATTATACGAATGAGGTGCTGTTTAGAGGTTTCATATTCTAAGTTATATTCTTTGATTTTTGCTCTGACACAGGACTGAATTTTACCTTGCAGCTCAGTATTATTTTTTGCCATGTGTTAATTTCTTGCATGAATGCCTTATTTACCTTCATTTAGACTATGCTGCAGGTGGAAAGTGAACAGTACTCACTGCTAATATTTTGTTGGTCAGAGCTGGAGGACAGCGCAGGGTCTTGCACAGCTCTAGGGTTGTATGTTTCTGAAGGCAATTATGAGGTGTGATTTGTCATCGTGGAAGAAGACTGGCTTCTTAAATATTGTCCTTTGAGCCATAATTTAAATTAATACATTTTCTCCATAGCTTCGGAATAGTCAGTGTGTCTTTTAAAGTCCCTACTTTTTAAGATTTCATTGTACCTACAATTGAGTTCATTCCTGTAGGAGTGCTTATTTATACAATAATTGAGTCAAGTACTCTAGTAAACTATTGTTAAGTTTTAGCTGCTATGTTAGAAGTTCCATTTTCATTTCATAAAGCTGCAAAGATATTACATGTTATTCAATCCCATGTGCACTGCAAAACATATGGCCATGAATTTTACAATGCGGTTTGCTTTATTGCAATTACATTTACTTTGGTAATAATTGCACATTTCCATCAGGGGTAGTTGGAAGGGAATACAGTTGACAAACTACTATAATAGGTTGGCATCTACTGGGCTCATAAAATAACCTATTAGTTATCTCTGAGCTATAACTAATAAGTATAAACAATATATGTAGATCTTTCAGAGGTGGTTAAGTCCTATAAAATATGACTAATATTCTTTCCTCAAATACTTGTAAATTGGGCCAGATATACAGAACTTGCTTTCATCCTAAATAGTAAATCAGTGCTTTAAAAGGTGTTTATATGACTTGAATTATTACTTGAGTTTTTCAGGGGGAAAAATATTGATACAAAGATATGATAAAACATTTTAAGAATTCTGGTAGTCCTCTGGAGGTGATTCTTACTTTGTCCCCTTGCGGAAAGGGGGCATGCTTTGGAGTCGGCAATCTTGGACTCAATTGACTTTATCCCCCAGCTTTATTAAGATATAACTGACATATAACATTATGTATGTTTAAGGTTTTGATTTGATACATTCACATATCCCCATTTCCCCTACCTTCTAGCCCCTTATAACCACTATTGTATTCTCTGTTTCTCTGAGTTTGGCTTTATTAGGGTCCACATATAAGCAACATTATACAATATTTGTCTTTCTCTCTCTGACTTATTTTAGTTAGTATAATCCCCTCAAGTTTCATCTAATTGTTGTAAATGGCAGGATTTTCTTTTTTCTCATGGCTGAATAATATTCCATTGTGTATATATACCACATTTTATTTGTCCATTCATCTTTAATGGACACTTAGATCGTTCCCATATCTTAGCTATTGTGAATAATGCTGCAGTGAACATGAGAGTGCAGATACTTCTACAATTCTACAGGATCCTGATTTCAATTGCTTTGAGTATATGTTGGACTCAATTCTTAACTCTGTCCTTAAACCCAGGCTCAGTATTCCAGTTTGTAAAATGGAAATAATGCCCACCTTATTGGGTCATTGAGAAGATTTTAGGAGAAAAACACGTGAAGTATCTGACTTACAGTAGGTACCCTATAATTATTAGTCTCTAGATGCAATTTGACTTTAATGTTATCTCCACTTCACTGAAAATTAGACTTCAATGTAACAGCCATGTTGGTTATTCCATTGTTCTAGGTTTTCAGTTGAACTGAGTAGCTGGAAGAGCAATTTAGAGATGCTTTGTGGAAGTCAGAACACTTTAGCTCAATAATGTCATTTTCATTCATTTATCAAATGCTTAGTGATGTTGTAATAGCTTTAAAAAACAAAACAAAACAAATGCAAACAGATGCACTATTCACAGGGCTCTGTTATTGGACCTTATTGAATTTAAGTATTTACCTGTCAGATATCTTTGAGTGACTTCTTAGATAAATATTTGTAGGCACTAATTGATTCCAAAGGGATTCTTTGAAGTTTGCTGTAGAGCCTTATGGGATAACTGCAGTTTATTTTAAAATTTGCTGGGCTTGAAGCAAAAAAAAAGCAAGTGTCAGCCCTTTTTTTCTTTTTCTCATACTTGAGCCTTCCTTTTGTTTTTCATTTATGTGGTGCCTTTTTTCCAGTTTTTAATGCAAGCAGAGAATTACCAGCCTTATCACCAGTCCTCTTTCCAGCTCATCCCATCCTGGTAGGATTTAGAATTATATCATTCTTGCAGATGATAGATCCTGAGACCTAGCCTGTGAGGGATAGGTGATTCCCCCTTTAATCCCTAATCAGACTTTCGACCTTGCCCCTCTGCCTCAAAGGATGATTCCCCAAGTCAACATTCTCCTTGAGTCCCAACGATGTCCTTTTGACAACCCCCCGACCTTCATGTAGCTGTATGTTTTGTTTTCTTATTCCTTAGTTAGTTCAGGAATCATGTCTTCGGTCACAAAGCCTAACCGAGCAGCACTCCCTAATTGTCGCCTTATCCTGTGTCCTCCTCTTACTGATGCCTAATAAACATACACCTCTTCTACTACTACTCAGTCTCCATTACAAACACTTTGATAAAGAAAATAAATAAATAAATAATAAATAAAACCTGAAAAATCAAATCAGTCTCTTTTCTAATAAGATAATTTCCTTTTTGGATAAGGTGAAACTATGAAGCAATCACTCAGACTTGCTGTTTATGCACATACAGTGCAGTACATAGCAACTTCTTAGGATTCTTTGCCATACCTTGGTATCTTCAAAAGTCTTTCACTGAATTCCTTAACTTAAGGTCACATTTCGAGATTTGGATAGAATTGTGTTTTACCTTGTTAGGTTTGTTATATCTCTGCCACGATGATATCTAAGGGACAAAAGCAATATCAAAGATGCTAGAAAGTGTCAAATCACACAGACACACACACACACACACACACACACACACATAAATAAATTTTGTATGTGGAAAACTCAAGTTATGAACTGTATTTAGATATTTCTACACACTTATAAAAGAAAGGTGAAATAGTGGTGCTTCATAAATTAAAGATATTGTTAATGCTTGAAATGATAAAGCACTCACAATGAACTCTAGTTTTTTTGTTTGTTTGTTTTTTCCTTTCTCACTTATTTTGTCCTGGGTCAGTATAACTATTTATATGTGAGAAAGGAATTACTGTGCTAAAGTCCACTGCTCTGATGGTTAGTCCTATTAAATGTACTAGGAGTGCTATTTATGACGATATCCTAAAGCCAATAGAGTGGAGAACTATACCTTTGATATCTGCTATTTTTTTGTTGTTATTTGTTTCTGGGTTTCCCAGGGCCTCTCCAATGTCAAGATTGGTCCAGCTACTTCCATTGTTGTGAGTCCTGGTGTATTATAAAATAAAGAAATGTCTAATATTCTTATCAAAATGTTGGTATATTGAGAACTTTAATATGAACACCTTTTCCATTCAAGTGTTTCAGTGTATCAGTGACTATGACAAATAGAGATAACATTGAAGTCTAAATCTGAGGTCCTTCAAGGAGGTGAAGCCCAGACTATGGCTCTCACTGCCCCCTCAGTGTTAGGCCTGGCACCCCAACTTCTTCCATATGGAGTGTGTGACTGTGCCTTAGGTACACATAGTGAGCTTGCACCTTTTGGTCTCTGCACCTGTTTCGCAAATCTGCCTGTACCTCTGAGTTCCAGTTGGCAATGGTGCAACTGCCACCACATCCTGTTTTAGTACGTTAGAGTCAATCCCGTTTTTCTTCTCCTTGTGTTTCAGCAAGTAAACCTTCACGACTGTGTTTCCATGAATTATCTTTACAAGTGAACTATTTCTGTACAGCAATTGAATTTCCAAGATAATTAATCAATTGTGTCAAATTGAAACTTTTAATCACGTGTAATTCAAGTGATATCAAACCATTTTTAGAATGTTTAACCCTGATTCCTATTGAGGAAGTCAAAAAGAAATCCACTATGGATGACTGAGCCTTCAGCACAATTTCACCCTTAAATTATTAGACTGTAATTAATGGTAACATCTGCTTTCAATACCGTATCATTTCTTCAAAGTGAATGTTTTCCTTATGTCAGTATCAGCTTCATTCAATTTTTATTATGGCATTGGAGAATAATGTATAATTAGTAAGTTATTTCAAAATCTGTAACCACCTGTATAGCCTTATTTGCATAAAAAAGGGGAGGGATATCAGCTGTACAACAATGTTGCTGTATTCTGGTAGGTTTATGGGGAATTTACTTGGCGAGTTGAGCAAAGTAAAGTATTTATTTTGAAATTAAAAAGAACCTTGAAAATAAGTAATGATTTGAAGAATGAATACCTATAATTTCAGAGTCACACATCATTAATTTCCCTGACATTTATTTGTTGTCTGTATTTTTTCATTAAATATTGATTATATAAAATTTATTAAAACATGTTTCTTTGAAATACATTGCTGCAATATGCACATTAAGGTGGATGTGCTTTAAATGAAATTCACTTTAATTTTTAAATCTAATTTACATGGAGCTTCAGAACTCTCACTGTGCTAATGAAATTATCACTGTGGAAATTTTACATATTTCCCTCAAGGAATTTGAAGTCTTTTCATTATTTTCAGATGATTTGCCTTAAAAAATGAACTATGTCACATTATGTCTGATGATTATGTCATTGCATTGTGCAAAGGGAAAAACAATTGGAATTGGGGCAACCTGCTAAATTGCTGCTAGCTCTAAAGAACAACTTTGATAGAGTAAAACTTGTAAATTCTGTAAACCTAGTTGTTTAGAGTCCTAAAAAATCTCTACTGTGTTTCCCGGAAAAATAAGACCTAGCCGGACCATCAGCTCTAATGCGTCTTTTGGAGCAAAAATTAATATAAGACCCAGTCTGATTATTATGTTATATTAATCACATTATATTATATTAATTATATTATGACACGGTCTTATAGTGAAGTAAGATGAGGTCTTATGTTAATTTTTGCTCCAAAAGATGCATTAGAGCTGATTGCCCGGTTAGGTCTTATTTTGGGGGAAAAATGGTATGTTGTTTTTCTTTTTCCCCCCATTGCTTAGTGTTTGGTAAAGTGTAAAAGTAAAAGCCATCTGAACCTGTACTCTCGGTATCAAAGGGGGAGTAGTGGCATCAATCAGAACTATTGATTGGCAGTCCCTCAGTATTGGGAAATGATCATTCAAGTGTCCACCTTGTAGGTTCTAGATGTTATTATACTCAGGAAAGAAGGTATTTTCTGCTGGAGTCTCTACTAAGCTGTTGTACGTCTGGTCCCTCCACGCTTGTTTTCCTACACTGAGCAACAGGATGGTGTCTCAGTGATGTGAAAAAGTAATATGGCTATATAATTCAGTTATGCCTGCCCTTTTTCTTCAAGGTCTGAGCTCTGATCAAGGGAGCATGTTATCGTTAATATATATCAAAGTTTACACAACATTTCTACTTTTTCTTCTACTGATCTGCCTATGAGTCTCTCCAGCTTAGAGTGGGCATGTGTGTCTATGTTTTTTCCATTGAAACTCAAGTTTTGATTTGGGGAATTGGGGGAATAAATAACGGAATTTCTAATATTATGTTTGTGAAAATTAACTTGTGTTCATTCTTCTCAGATAGTCTTTCATGTTACGCACCTCCCCCCATACGTACCAGAATATTACTTATATCCTGTGTTGTAGAAAGCTTTAAGACAAGACACCATTAAGGACTTAAGAGCATATATCTGGCATTGTTAACTTCTTTTAGCCACAGCCAGAGAACCAGGTCCATGGAATGCTAAGGGTTTCAGAGCTCTTTATCTACGTTCACTCATTCCTTTTCCCTATCCCCCACAGCTCCCTCAACCCTAGAACCTCCCAGATGTTCAGTCCTGGCCCTTTCTCTGACTTGTGTTCTTTGTTGGGCATCGCACTGCCTTGTTCTTTTCTAACATTTGCTCTCAGCATTTGAGCCCTGTATGCCCAGGAGCTGAGCTTTCTGACCAGGGAATGTGGAGCAGGAGAGTGTTGAAACCTTTCCAGTAAAACAGGCTGGAAGCAGAGAAGAAAACAATGATTTGGGGGAAGCCCTATCCAGGACCTGTAATGCGAGATCTGTGGGGAAAAAGGTGCAGAAAGCAGAGAAGTAGGAGAGAAAGAGAGAAGGTGGCGTGACAGGGAGAGGAGAGGATAGATAGAGCTGACTAAACACACCATTCAGCATTTTAAAGCAAACGTCTGTGCTTATTGGGTAGAATCATGTATAGCTGACTCTCAAGGAAATACTGAAGAACTGGGAAAAAGAAAAGCCCAAACTTCATAAGGCTATGTAAATATAGAACTGATTATGTTAATTAATGAAATTTTTATTATTTGTGGCTAATTATCATGACACAGACTAATGATTATGGATATCATGAATACACTTATTTGATTGTTATTCTAAACCATTCCTATATACTTAATCTACTTCAACTTTCAATATGTGGGGCATTTTGTATGAGCACTATTGATTGTTCAAATTTTTCATTACTGAAATAACTAGTATAAAGTACTGATGAAGGCTTAAAAAAATCAACTATGTAGTAATGTGATCCCCTTAAAATCACTATGGGGTTAAGCTTTTATAATTAAAGGTATTATTTCATTCATAAATTTGATTGTAATTCAGTATAACATGTTGTATATATTTCTTTAAATATACTTGGATGCTTGACTTTGAGGGAAGAAAGGAAAAGCAGTTGTTTGGTCCTTATTTATGAGTAACAACATCTGTTCTGGAGGATTGGTGAGTTCAGACATGGGAACATCCACTCCCTCGATGCCTCTTTCTAGTTCTGAACCATCAGATTCTCAGAATTTTCTGGGAATAGTATTTTCCTAACACTTCCATCCAAATTATAAGTTAAATCAGGAAAAAGAGAACACTACACTTCAGATATGGCATTTATTAGCGTTTCACTCAAGAGATAAAGCTACCCTCTCTGTGGGTCAATGCTGAAAGACTAAAAATGAATTCAGCTAAGGGCTTCTATGATTCTATCGTGACGTCTCTGTTTAAATCAATTATTTTTTTTAATACATAAAACTTGGGGACGCTTTTAGCTATGGAAGCACGGCATTATATAGAAAAATATTATTAGCCTATAGAAAAATAATATAATTTTAAATACTCCACTAGTACTCAAAAATAGATAAGTATATCCTCACTGTATGAATCACTGACTCTCTTATCTTTTCAAAATGTGTCACACGGGAGCTACTTCTTCAGGGCATGTCTCAGCTTTTTTGTATCATCAGCACCTTGCACAGTGATGGCGACATCTTTGAAACTCAACAAAAGCACGTTGAATAAAGGAATGCAATCACATGACATATATCTGTTTTTTCAATAAATATGATATTTTCAGTTACTGTTATATTTAACAGATCTACATCAAATTAATTAATTTTGAAAAATTCTTTAATTGTAAGTAGTGATTTTATATCTAATGATCAAGATTCTTCAACTCGAACATCAGCTCCTGTTTTCCTGATATAATTGTTGTTTTTAGTTTAGAAATTTACAAGTGTATCCATATGGTATGCCCTTGAATACACAATAGGAAGAATCTACTTTGTGATATAAGTTATTCTTAGAGGAATTGTCTTTAAAATGCCATTGTTTAAGTTAATACACTACTGAAAAAGACCACTTGTCTCTTAAAATAATTAAGATAAGAAGAGGTTAAAATGCAATTTTAAAATTAAATTTGTTTACATTAAACCTTAGTGTTTTTATTACCTATTTTTTTTTAACTGAAATTCTAGTCATTTAAAATATGCAATGTGGACATGATGCTATAATGGTTAGGTTGGATTGACTGTGTTTTATAGAAGGAAAATATATAGGCAATACTTGCAAAGTACCATGTGTCGTGATACTGGTAATATTTTTAGGCATGGAAGGGATAGTTGCCGCTAGTATGTCTTCCCTAAACATAGCTATTGTCTTTCTAAACTTCTGACCCTGAAAAGGCAGAAAGAAGAAAGCTTTTAGGGTCTCAGCTTCCTAATAGCTTGGAAACTGGACAGTGGAGGAGGGTGTACTTAGGCCCTTCTGAGTGCAGCTGTATCTGTGTGACCTGGGAAGTTGAAAGAGAGTGTTTGTAGGATAAAAGTAATTTGCAACTCATCAGAAGTCATTAGAAGAGAATTACTAAATTTGAAACCATGTACTATGCTATCTATTGTCCTCATCCCCATGAAAGCTGTTGGCAATTCCAGTGAGGAAAGACACTTCAGGGGCAGCAACATCTGCTCTGTTCACCTCTCTCCCCCTGGGGCCCTCTGTCACTCTCTGGTCATCAGTGCCCTGGTGAAGTAGTTAATATATAGGTTTCCCTGAATTTTAGATTTAGAGTTCTTCAAGTTGGATTTAAAGTTGTTTCAAAGTAGTTGTCTTCTCTGTCTAGTCAATTTTCTCTTCTGACCAGCTGATGCAAGAGATGACAGATTTCAATATTGGCCCCACTGAAATTAGATTAAATTTCCATTTTTACTATGGCTTGCAAGGATTTTCTTGTCCTGGCCTTGCCCACATGCTCCTCCCCCAATGCCACCTCCGATTCTTTACTATGGCCCAGAAGGAAATAATTGAACACAAATAGAAAACCAACTAATATATCACATTGTACACATTTATTTGATGATAACTCGGAACCCCCTGCATCTATTGAGTCACATAGCCTGTTGGCTCTGTCTTCAAATTATGTATCGGATCATACTGCTGCTCTCCATATGCACAGCACTTATCATGGTCCTACAAAATCCTAGACAATTTTGCTTATGTATTCTGATCTCACTTCATAACACTTCGTTACTCCAGTCCAGCCAAGTGATCTTGGCCATTCTTGCCATAATTGTTCCTTTCCTAATTATTGTTCCTTTCAACTAGAATATTCTTTCCCTCCGACTTTACTTTGACTCTGTTCTCTACTCAAATGTCTTCTGTGGAGGACTTCCCAGATCACCCTATCTAAAATCGCACCCTTTATTCCATCAGCCGAGTCGCCTATCCTATTTCAGTTTTTTTCTTTAAAGTACTTACCATTGACTGACATTACATATTTCCTCATCTATGTAATTGTCTTGGATATAAGCTTCTGAAAAGCAGGGGTTCGGCTCAATTGTTTACATCATCCTCAAAACTTACAAGACTGCTGGCCATGTAATGAGCGTATAAATAAATATTTGTGGAGTGAATGAATGAATGCTTATTTTTCATAAAATGGAAGAACAGAAACGTTTACACATGAGAAAATAAATTCCAAATGGCCAGTAATTTTCTTGGCAATTATTAGCCATTTTCTTGAATATGTGGCTTACATTAAAGATACATTTTATTTGAGACCAACCCCAGGGAAGCTTTTGCTCCCAGGTACTCAAGCTCTAAGTGTGAATATTTGGGGGCTAGGGATTCGGAGGAGGGGATGATATAGGATAGAAGGGTTTATGAGAGGGAGTTTATAAATACAGTGTGTCTATGGGTCTAGAAAATGAGCCAGGATTTGCCAGATAGCTATATGGGAGAAGAATTAGATAATGAAATTATCTGTTTGATGCCATTTAATAAATACATTGATGCTGTAAGGTCCAGTATTTGTTGTGGCCTAAGGAGTGAACCTACTTCTATAAATGCCTCCTTTAAGGTTATTGAGACATCATGGAGTCCTTTGCCCTGTGGCATACAGTGGATTCAGAAGGTGCTGACAGAGGCCTGTGGCTTCCTGCATGTGGCAAGCCTGCACTGCTAGGAGTCCCTCAGGTGACTGGGGAAAAAAGGAAGAGAAATGAAGCATAGATTTAATATTGGCAACCACTGTACTCATAGTGCTCATTTTGAGAACATGGTTGTTGTAAAAACAATCTTTATATGCCCTTGAACCTAATAGTCCTTCAGTTTCTATTGTGATTGCCAAAATGTGTATTCATACTCTTTTCTAAATGAAGAAATGGATTCTCCAGCTCAAATTGGGTTTTTTGTTTTTCATACATAGAGCAGAAATGTATCTGTTGAACTATGAGAATACTTGCTAACTTGTTGTGTAACTCAGGTTCCATATGACTATAGTGGCTAAAGAAATGAGTTTTCCCCCCCCGAAAGACACATTTTCTTATTTGGTTCAGGCAGTTATAACACATATCATAAACTAGATGGCTTAACCTACCGTGTTTCCCCCGAAAATAAGATCTAACTAGGCAATCAACTCTAATGTGTCTTTTAGAGCAAAAATTAATATAAGACCCGGTATTATATTATTATATTATATTATATTATATTATATTATATTATATTATATTATATTATATTATATTATATTATATTATATTATTATATTATAAGACCGGGTCTTATAGTAAAACGAGACTGGATCTTATACTGATTTTTGCTCCAAAAGATGCATTAGAGCTGATTGTCTGGCTGGGTCTTATTTGGGGGGAAACACGGTAGTGTACTATAAACAACAGAATTTATTTCACAGTTCTGGAGGCATCGAATTCCAAGGTCAAGTTGCCTGCTGATTTGGTGGTACTTCCTGGTTCACAGATGACTGTCTTCTTGCTGTGTCCTCACATGGTCAAAGGGGCAAGGGAGCTGTCTGGGGCCTCTTTTATAAATGCACTGATCTCATTTCGGAGGGCTCCACCCACATGACCTAATTGCTTCCAAAAGGCCCCACCTCCTAATACGATCACATTGGGATTAGGATTTCGACATAAGAGTTTTGGAGAGAGGGGCACAAACATTTAGTTTATAGCACATATCTCTCTTGATCTATCTTTTCACATTTCTCTTTTATAAGCATGGATAAAACAATTCATAGTCAGGAGTTGTGCCAATCTAGGAACAGAAAACGTGCCTTTCTGAAGACATAAACACTCTGAGCCCTAGCTGATTATTGTCATATGGGTTTGCTGTAATGCAGGATTGCATATTTTAAGTAAATAAATAAATAAGTAAACTGGAAATAATTATCTAAACATTCTATATTTTAATACTGGCATTTAATTCTATTTTTTAAGGAAATACTTGTAGGTCAACACTAGATAGAACATCAAATTAAAGACACCTATGAGGTGCAGTTGGCTTATGGCCACCATTTTGCTGTCTCTAGTTGAAATCTCATGGCATCCTTCTCCCGTGCTGGTCCCACCCACATCCCCACCACTGTGTTGTGCTCAACAAGCCCTTGCTGTTGTCACTCGCCTTGAGTAGGGACTACCCTTCCCTCAGATTTTCTCTATGCTTTCTCCCTGAAGCGCTGAGCAAAGTCAGCATCCCTAGGCAGACTTTTCTGGGAAGCTCTGACTTTCTATCCAGAGAGCTCCTTCTCCAGAGTACTCAGTTGGATCTGGTGAGTAGATGGAGGCCCTGCCTCAGATGCATAACTTTCTTGACAATTCCTGAAATGAGATCCTAACACAGTGTCAAGTCCAGGGTTCTCCTAAGGTGACCTTTTGGATAGCTCTTCTCCTTCCTACCATGACCCCTTCATGTTGTCTCCCTTGCGGTTATGCCTAGGCCACGGACCTCTGCCACATGTTTTCCTTAGATGGAAGTAGGACCCTAGCCTTCAAGGTGAAAAGTCATATATAGTGAGAGGCCCCTGCTAGGCTCTATACTCTCTTATTGTACAAATATCCCTTAGTCTCTCTTTCTAGATACATGAGAGCCCTACTGGTGGATCCCTCTGATAAGTTGTGGGAAGTCGGTTTTACTGTAGCCCTTGTTTCTTCTTTTCAAGGATTACCAGCCTGGGCAATAATGTCAAGCTTTTTTTTTTTTTTTTTTTTTTCCCCTCGAAGCAGAAAGAAATGCAGTTTCAACTCTAGGACATATTCAGAATAAAAAAATAATTAAAAAAAATAGCTGAGTGGCATTAGCTAGCTTGAGTATGTTTTTCACACACTGCACAGGTGGTATTAGAAGCACACACAATGGAAGATGAAAAGCAGAGCTGTGTGTATCTTTACCCTTGTGCAGTTCTGTAGGCTGCGATGTGGCTGTTGCTCTCGGTGATCATGCACGTTGCTGACTCTAAATTTGGAAGTGACATTCTAGTAAAGAAGACAAAGCAGAAGGAAAGAAAAACATAGTGCCATAAATGCAGTGAGTTCCCTCCTGTGTGCCATATCACACCACAACAACAGAATAAGTCTTAAAATTGTACATAAAGCCTTTCTCTTTGTATAGTACTATTATTCTTGATTCATTAAATACTTTCGTGGCTGTAATCAAACTTGTTTAAAGTTCACGTGCTCATGGGCTAGAAACACACTTTAGAAGAAATGTGAACAATCATAGCACAATTGCCAGCATGTTATTGGTATTTTTCAGCATAATGCAGTTTCTGTTCTAGTCTACTCTCCTTTCTGAACATTTTATGTCTGTAGGCATATGCAAATACAAATCTCTAATAGAATTTTCATTACATCAGCTCTTGGGCTGTATTTACTTGCTGGAATATTCATAATGTTAGGTACCTTGTGAAAACTTTTTTTTTTTTATTTTTATGGCTGAGATTGTATGAGAGAGATGATAGTGTGAACTAAGAATAACCACCCCTACTTGCTGTTTGTGGAATGATATAATCTATGTTCTCTCTTTGATAATAGATGAGGACACATTGTAAACAGCTGGTAATAAAGCTTTTCTACTTTTCTTTAACTTCTTAAATTAGTGTGTTAATGTTGATAACTGTGAGAGCTTTATTGAAATTAGTACTTTAATGAGACAGGAAAAAATAATAAAAAAGAAAACTATTTAAATCTCTTCCTCAAACAGCTTAGATGTTCATGTTGTTACTTTATCCTATTTTATACTGGATGTTAATGAAAACAACAAGATAAAATTACTTTTATATGCAATCCGACCATTTTATAATTAATCTTAAGACAACTGGAAAGCAAGCATCTTTTTCAGTTTATCTGAATGAAAACCTCTAACAGTGTCACACCGACCAAAAACTTAGCATTTATTTTTAAACCTTATTTAAAGGTTTAAAGAAGACTTTTTTTCTTTTGGGAATTTTGGAACATATATTGGTGTAATGATATATTTCATATGGAGACCCACCAGTCATCATTCTGGAATTAATGTCTGGAGACAAGTCTCTGATGGAGGGGATTAATTAATTTTGGGAGGGTATGTTTGACCATCATCATTTCAAAGTCAGATGCTTTCTCGTTTCCTTATCTCTTCTTACAGAGCTGTTTAGAAGCGATGATCTTTTTTCTGCGTCCTTTATAACCTTATTTATATTTTCGGTTTCTACTGTCAGATTTACAAGTGCTCTGAGATTAAAATTGTTTGTGTATAACGTCAGAGAGTTTCTACTTTTACCACATCTCATTTTTTCAGTCCCTTTCCTCATTGCTGGCTGACAAATACTGAATTTCTCTTTCATCACATATATCGGCCCATTATATTAGAAGCTTGATGGTTGAAGCTTACAGTGGTGGGTGGAAGACATTCCTTCATTCAGGGAGACATTGTACAGGGGAGGACATTGTACAAGGAAAATAATGATTTGACTGATGTCGTGGAAGCCCTGGAGCTCACACGCTTTTCACAGCACAGTCCTCGTCAGGGGGAGGACTTGTGCCGCATAATGACTCACGACACACACTCCTTAAGTTGCCTCTTTGTGACCCATTTTTATGAGGTTGGTGCAAAAGTAATTGCGGTTTTTGCAATTATTTTTAACCTTTTTAACCCCAGTTACTTTTGCACCAACCTAATATCTTCCAGTTAATGTTTAATGTTTTAGGAATGAGGAAATAAAGGGGGAGGAGGTGAACCAAAGGCAAAACTCTTCCCTTTCCTTCTCACAAGAAAGTTGGAAGTAACTTTTTGAAACAAACAAACAAAAATCCCTCCTTTGAACACAACTCCAATGTCACTGTAATGCTTCTGCTTGTTTCAGGGAAGTTTGGAGAGAAACGGCACTTGTCCAGAGAGGTGTCATAGTGTAGCACTTTGGATCCTGCTTTCCAAACCTGGCTCTATCCCTCCCTCATGAGCTGTGTGACTTTAGGCAAGTTACCTCACTTCTCTGAGTTATAAAATCAGTGTAATAATTGAACCAATATTACAGTGTTGTCAGGAGGATTAAATAAATTAGTATCTTTAAAATTCTTAGAAGGGAACCTGCAACATAGCAAACATTATAGATAGATAGATAGATATGAATAGAAAATATATATATATATATATATATATATATATATATATATATATATATTTAAAAAAGCAGATATTCAAGGAAACTTTCATCATGCCTATTTTCAAGTTCCAAAACTAGCCTTCCAAGATAGTCCATCTGAATTCTAAGAAGGCACTTAATATTGTTGATCAAATATTTAAATTATATTTATTGTAGCTAGTATATTCATTTTTAGATAGGTCAAATTTACGAGGTAACAAAGTTGCAATATTATGTATGGTGTGTACAGTTTTATAGTGCATTTGGGCTCCTTGTATAATCAACGTGTACTGTTTATTTATGCCCATTTGATAGGATTAGGAATATAATGATGATAGTTTAAATTATACAGGCCTAACATTGTCCTATCTTTGCCTTTATAACATATTCTTGATCATATCTCTGATTTATTTGAAAAACAAATTCTTTTTCAGGAACACATTAGGCAATTACAAAATTATTCCTAGGGGAAAATACAAGCCGTTTTATTATATGATTTCCAAGAATGCATTGTGGTGTGAGGTAGAAATTACCTACATCAATTTTGTTTTATTTGTAAGAAAATCATCTCTGCCTTCAAGTTTTACCTTCTTTGTTTTAGTAGCCTAAAATTTAGTAAATATGTCAGTGTTTTATCATTCATACTCAGTGTTTATTCATCCCTTGATCCTTCTGTTGCCTTTTCTTGAACCTCCTCTAGTTTCATTGTATTTAATTAGTATCAATTTCTAGTGTCAGCAACATTGGATTGCTTTATAAGTCTGTATAAATGGCCTCTGATGGCTTTAATGTAAATCCTAGTCATCCCAGCTCAGATATAGAAAAACTTTGTTTAAAAGTTGTCTTTTTTATAAAGACAGTTTCCCTCTCATCTCTATATCATATCTCAATTTCCTCTTTCATTACAGAAAGGACATGGGGATGCAGAAAGGGCATATATGAGTTCCAAAAATGATTAAAGTTTTGAAAAATAATTCTTAAGCGAAATGTCAAATGGATTTTGGAGTGTTGCCCAGCCACTTTCCTGAACCCACATTCATCAGTTTCCATCTAGTTCTCCTTACCCCATCTGGAAGCTCAGCTTCACTCCTGTTCCTGGACGCAGGCCAGCCCACATTGAAAACTAAATGAGCTCAACATCCATTTCTTACCTAACAGATTCAAGCTAAACATGTTTCCTGGTCCTGTCATCTGGGCTCTTATTTTATTCCTTTGCTCATGTTCTCACCTTGTACCTATTACCAGTCTCCCATCTTTTTGTCTAAATTCGAGTCCTTGCTTAAATTTATTGACCAGGTAACCATTGTTCCCTGGATTTTATTGTTTATTGTTACTAAGCCCCTGCTTTCTATACCAGTCTTTCTTTTATGCAGAATATCTGTGTGTATTTAGCTTCCATTTAACTCAGTATTAGGAATGTCTTGATAGCACATGTGATGATTTTTTTTTTTTTTTGAGAGATCCATCCATTCTTTGCCACTGGAACTCCATGATGTGAGATCTTCTCAGTTTGATCCCAGTCCCTTATGTTGTTATTGAAATGTCCTAAAATGACTACAGATGCCAAAAATGAAAGCTGGAGTCTGATAACTTGGACTTGGTTATCAAGAAGTAGAGACAATAAGTTTGTCAGTAATAGGTGACTTTTAGTTTGTAGTGAAATGAAATATGAGAAATGTTCTTACAGCGTTTGGAGATTAGTTTGATTGGAGATTAGAACTGGAAATTTAGGTTTGGGAATCATTACACTTGTCCTTCCATGTTAAGCTCCCTCACTCGATGGTCAAAAACCTCTGTTGTCTCCCAGGATGGCCAACATTTTGCTCACAGTTCTTAGCAAACTATTCAAGACACTCTAATAGGTACTCATTCCTTTAAAGCCGCACATGCTTCATTCCCCTACTCATATCCTGTGATCTAATAAAACTAATCTACTACTTTATTTCCCAAATCCCTCACAATAGCTAACTTTGTCCTGTTGTTCATTTTGTTGCTTCGCTTGGAATTATCCCCTCATTTCTGTCGCTCAGATTTCTATCCTGCTTCTGAAGACAGATTTCAAATGCTGCTCCGTCCACATTTAAATTTTATTTTTTCTCCAATCAGATGTGAGCTCTTCCTCCTTTGAATTCACATAATAATTTGTTTTGGCATCTCTCACTGCATCTGTTCTTAAATTTTGTCTTGTATTAATGATATGCAATTAAAAAGTCTAATTACGTAGAGGGGTTCAACATTCTTAAATGTTAAAATGCTTAAAATGTTAGTGTACGTTATTGAGAAAATAATACGTAAGTACAGGCAATCCTGAGTAGCTCAGTGGCCTGTAGTTCTCAACCAAGGGCTGGCTGCTGAAACCACCCCATTGTGATGGTGGCTATGGTTTGGTGCCACCTGCTGGTCAGGGTCCATTAAAGTTTAAATATCAGTGGGGGATGATTCTGGGTCTTGTGGTTGGCTGGAACTCCCAGGTAGCAATTTCAGGAATCTTTCCTAGGTTAATACTCCTTTTGTCAGCCTGGCCCAGGAATAATGGCTGGGAGAATCCTTGCAATGCAGGAGCACCCCTGTACTTTCATATTCTGAAACTCAGTTGTGCCTAGTCTCAGTGCTACGTAGGCTTCTTCCCCTCCACATTTACTGAGTCGTATCTCCACCTCTCCCAAAGGAAAAAAAAAAATTCTAACTATGTCTTTTCCTCACTACTTTGAGCTACTTTGTGATGTGTATGAGCTAACTGCCAGTTATTTAACATTCTAATTTGCTTTACTGCCAACAGACTATTATAGGATTTTACTGCGTATGTATTATATGCTTCACCAGGGCACACAATTTTCTTTGTAATCCATCAGCAGGTGGGATGGGGGGTGGGTGCAGTGGGTTGATACACTGTGTGCTTGATAGTTTGTTACTTGGATTGAAGCTGAGACTGAGATCTCCAAGCAAGAGAATATGTCAATGGTGGACTTTTTTGGAAAAATGTGTAGGGAAAACTAGTGATGCCAAAGAAGCAAGCATCACCATTTATGTGTTTATGTAACAAAAACAGCCAACATATTGAGCAACTCACATAACTTTGAGTCTTAAGATCGTTTTTAAAATGCTAATATTAATGTCTATGACAGAGGCTATGTGAGGACAGAGTCCCAGAGAGCAGTTTCCGGGCTCTGGACCTCACATAAAAAGGTGTTAATTCAGTTATTAGACGGCCATCTGCTGTGACTAGTTGGCCATGAGCTGTTACTGGTTAGCCATTAGTCACTAATATAACTGCCATGGCTACACTAGGGGGTTGCTTGGTTGGCAGAGAGTGGATTGCAGCTAGCAAGTGGGGGTTGGTTAGTTGGTTGGCTGGTTGGCAGAGAAGCAGACGGCGGATTGCTCACTGTGTGGAGCCTGCTTCCTGTATCTCCAACCCAGCTGCCAGCAAGACTATAGTGGTATGAACCCCCTATCTATGGCTCTGTTGGTGTTCCATTTTGGCCTCCTCATATCCTGCGTTTGTATGCAGGCAGTGGGAGCTGAGTCCCTGCATGACAAGCTGTTTTTCACTTAGCATGTATTGTCATGCTAGAGCCCCTGCTTGCTGCGCCATTTGTCGTGCGAGGCGGCCTGCATGGTCTCTAGTCCCGCTCCCCACATAAGAACCAGGACATGGTGAGACCAAAAAGGAACACCCACGGTGCCATAGGTAGGGGAGTCATACCACTATAGTCTCATTGGAGGCTGGGAGGCTGGAGTCACATGACCTGCAACCTGCTGTCCGCTTCTCTGCCTGCCAACCAACCAACTACCCGACTCCCGACTCAACTCACCAGCACAGCCATGGCAGTTATATCAGTGGCTAATTGACTAGCTGGTAACAGCCGATAGCCAACTAGCCACAGCTGACGGCCATCTACTACCCGAGCCAGCACCTTTCCACGTGAGGCCGAGAGCCTGGAAACTACTCTCTGGGGCTCTGTCCCCACATATATTCATTGGTTTTGCCTATAACATGCCAAGTATTGGATACTAGGGATACTTCAGTGAAAACCATACACATGGTTTCAGATCTCATGATGTTTTTCTATCTGAAATAGAATTATTTTATGCTTTCATTATTAAAATATTAAGGACATGGTTTACATAAATATTATTAAAGTATCTCTAGTCTGAAAGAATAAAAAAACTCATTTGGTTCTCAGGAAGGATCATTATTGGAGTATCTATACTTATTTTCCCTTTCACTGAACTCTAAAAGTATTTGTCCAGCTGGAAGGAAACCCAGAAGTACTCTTATACGTTATCGGGATAGGCAGCACTCTGCTGTATGATTTGAGAAGCACTGTAGTAGCTTCTTCACACTATCCCTCAAGTAACTGTTTATCTACCTACACAAAATCCACTCTCAGAAATACATTGTGTGTGTACATGTGTATGTTTTAAGTCATTGCAACTCCTAGAGTTTCTTTTGAAATAGCAAATGCCCTACAGGGGATAAAACACATTTAAGTATTATCCATTATGCATATAATTAGTTTCTCTGATTTCTTCTTTTCATGGAACCTACCTGAGATCAATGGGAAGTCAGCCAGTAATGCCCTGAGCACTGGGGCAAACACCATTTCTGTACTTAAGAGACTTAGAAGTTACCCTTTTTTTTTACTCTATGACAATTCATAATATGTTGTTACCTTGTCCTATTAGTAATTTCATCTTTTCATTAATGTTTGAGGTACACTTGGTCAGAAATGGTATTGGCAGAATCTTAACTGTTGCTTTGCTTGTCTCCCTGTGGGAGCAACTCTGTGTGGAACGCAGAAGTTGAATGTAGCCAATGCATCATCACCCGGTGTTCAAGACCATGATGGCAAGTGTCACTATGTAAGTGTTTATACATGCAGATATATCTATGTATATGTGTATAATATGTATTTAGGTACGCATATGCATATATGTGTTTGTGTATTATGTATATATTAAAGATTAGTTCCTAGCACATATTTTCCACTTATAAGCAAAATAGCAAAACATAGGATTGGAATTCTCTCTTTCGTCGAGCCAAATCTCTGAATATGAACAAACCACCTTGAGATGTTAAAAGTGAGGAACCAGAGTGCTTGATCTCCGTGGCATCACAACACTTAACTAATTGTGCCTATAAAGTGACACTCTGAGGGCTCTTTAAGAAGAGAAGAGGGTTCAGGTGCCTCTCAGGATGTAAAATGACGAATTCTGGATGCACGTTTTCAACAGATGGACACGGCATTCAGAAGGCAGCCACGAAAGGCAGCAGGTGGAGGAGGCAGCAGGAAAGCGAAGCCACTTGCAGGAGCACTTGACATTAATTACACCTGTTGGAATTCTCGCCCAGCCTTTTGTTTTCAAATGTGTTCTCAATATAATCACTGTGAGGAGAGAGGGCAAAGAAGCTGAGAATTGTAAATGGAAATGGAGCACTTGTACTGTAAGAACAAGGAAAAAGGGGCGGGTCAGGGCTTCTCTGGCTTATGTCCTTCACTTAATCACATGTGCAAAATGAGGAGCCACGGGCATAAATACTTACAGTGATCTCTGTTATTCCATCTTGGAGCTGAGGAGGACAGTTTAAAAACTGAACATTTAAAGCTCAAGTATGCATGTAGGTCTTCAGAAATGAAACATGTTCTTCTGGGTCTGAAGAGATGAAGTTAAATATATACACATTTTGTTTCATATTGTCTGAACATATTTTAAAATACTTTGTGTGTTGTTTTGTTTTGTTTTTAACGCTTAAGATCCTTCGTTCATTTGTACCTGTAGAATTGGATCCCGTCCTTGTCAACCAGCACAGCCTTATCTCCTGCTACACTACGGCTCACACTCAGCTTCAATTCATAATAAACTTTTCCCTGAAATTACCTGCGTGCTTCCTGTCTTTGCTCATGCCATTCTTTCTCTCTGGAATGCCTGTCTGCCATGCAAATTTCTGCTCATCATTAAATGTCAATTCAAGGGTCAAATGTGCAGTGAAGATTTTAGTAATTATCCCAGGAAGACGCGAGCCTTCATCCTTCCTAAAGTCCTAGGACCTGCACATTCATCTGTAAAGTGTCTGGAACCTGGCACTGTGCAGGGGCTGTCTCCTCTTCTCTCCTGGACTGTGAACTCCACAAGGAGAATCCCATTTGTGCTCCTCTGCAAGACTGCTCCTTCCCTCCTAGCTCTTTTCTCACACTTAATTGTGTCTGATAAATGTGATTGGATCGCCTTCGCTTGTAGGTGTAGGCCACGCCACCCAAATCGATTTAACAGTTTCTCGGTGTCTTCTGAGAAAATAAGATATGGCTTTCAAAATTATCAATGTCTCCAGGTTTTCCTTACTTTTCAATGAGGCTTACCATAACTACTATAGTTTTAAAAATGGCAAGCACCACCCTTTTCCCTTACTTTAAAAATGTATGCATGGTGAGAATTTTGCTTATTATGTATGAAATCATGTGAAGCAAACTATATATTTTCATTAGGAAGAAGGAGTAGAGTTAAAAAAAAGAAAGATCTATTGAAATGAAGGAAAAAGGTAATGGAATGGAAATAAATATAATTGTGAAAAAATGGGTATGGATTAACAATGATTTAGCTGCAAATAATGAGAAATATGACTAATGATAGAGTCATGTTTTTCTCACCAAGACTGACACACAGTTATGTATACATAAATGATGGCATAGTTGCCCCAGCTCAGTTATGTCAATGCCAGCATCGATGCAGGTCCCCGCCCCCACTTGTGGTTTCAAGATACCTGCCAGAGCTCCAGACATCAGGCCCATACCCAAAGGTGACAGTGAATAGAAAGTTGCACAGAGTCCTTTAACTTCTTTCTCAGAAAAGCAAAAGCTTTATCAAAATCCACCTTACAGATAGTTGCCAATAACTAGATGAACAGATTAATGTCACCTAGGCTCTGTAGTAGAGGGAAGAAAGAGAAAAAGAGATTTAGCATGGGCTTTGGGCTACCCAAGCAGAAATGTCTGCCACAAAAATAAAAGGTAGATAAAATGAATTGATCAAAGTAAATATATTGAAAGACGACATTAACTTGTAGAGGGATATATAAGAAAAATGACTAAGTCTATCATAGGATGAACTAACATGTGCCAGTACAAATGTATAAACTAGATATATATGTGTCAAATACATAATATTGAAAACAAAATGTAGAGTGATAGGAAAGCAGATATGTACAATATACTACTCACGTGATTAAAAACACAAAGCAATAGTGATTTTTCAATGGATATATTTAGGTATAATGCCATAAAAACAGACAGGAAGTTACACATCAAATTCAGCCTAGTGGTTGCTCCCTTGGGAAGGAAGAGGGTCATGGAACTGGAGAGAGGAACAAAAAGGTCTTCAACAGTATTTGCAAACTTTCCCATTTATTATTATTCTTTATAATAAACTAAATAAACTAAAGAAATAAATAAGAGTTGAAATTTAGTTATATTACTGAAAATAAATGAAAAGGAACATGTAAACGCAGGTGGGCCTCTCATTGCCACAAAAGCCTAGGACATAGAGACATAATTTATCATGGAAAATAGTACTGAATGAGGGAGAAGACTAAGAGTCAGCCCTTGACTTATTTTCTGAACTTAATTCTCTTTTTGGACCTTAGTTTTCTTATTGACAGATGAGGGTTTTGTGTTAGTTTTGTTTTTTGTTTTGTCTTCTTTGTTCCATTTGTTAAGAATATTGATCTTTTAAAAGTATTATTAGTCATTTTGTAATAAGACATGGATTAAAAAATTTGTACTGTTTGAATAATAAGCTATGGTAATCATGTTTCATAAAGCATCAACATTATTCATTTATTGAATATGAATATATGATTTGTGTTTATTAAATACCTACTATATGCCAGAAGCTGTTTTAGTATTGGCAATGTGGTATAACGAGTAAACAAATAAAAAGTCCTTGTTCTATGAAGATAATATTCTAGTTGCGGAGATTAATATCAGTAATGTATATACATAGTATACAAGTAATGATAAATCCATAAAGCAAAATGTAGAGGGCTTAGAGGATGCAGGAGGTCCATAGAGCTAATGCTATTTTGGATAGATAAGGTTTCTCTGACAAGGGACATTTAGCATAGGCAGAATACAAAAGTAAAATATCTTTCCAGGTGAGAATTGTCAGGGATGATTTTAATTATATGTGTGTTCTATATCTGTTAATTATAATCATTTTAACTACACTATATTTTAATACTGGGTTGTATGTGGGTTGATTCACTGGCGTTTGCTCTTTCTTGTTGCACACACGGTGCTTTTCCTGGAAGTACTCCTGTCCAGTCGAGATGGACACATTCTCTCCTTTCCAGTCAATCTCTTTGTGTCAGTTTGGATGGAAACTTGTGGTTTGATCCTCATACATGTAAAAGTATCTCCTCTAGGCAAGCCTGTTGCCCTCATCACATCTGTATTAAACAGTCATTAGATACGGTGTTGGCTGGTATTGGGAGGGTTCAGAGGACTTTCTTATGAGTTGTCTTCTGTTTCCTGGACAAGTGAAATGTAATGAGATCCAGATAGGTTATATGTCCATTTTCCACTTGAAATTTTAGCTCTTGTGTATGAAGATTAATATGGATGAAAGTTGATATATTGCTTTAAAGGCTTTTAAAAGGTGAATAGGGGGCTTTAAAAGTTAATTGTATTCTGGAATGATCTAAACAACACATATAAATTATTATCCAGATTTGACCAATGTGACTTTTCAGTATGTCTTTGATTTTAGGTCATCCCAGAACTCAAGGGGTTCTTGTGACAAATAGCATAGTGAACGGTTGGTTAGTACAAAGGTCTTAATTTATTATACGATGAAAATTGATATTAGGAACCAAGGTTTAGCATCTGAGTAACTGAGATTGCTGCCACTTAGCCCAGTGTCGGGAACATGGATATTACTGAATGATTGAAAGAAAAAAAACCTATATATTTGAACTGTGGGACTCTCTGGATGTTATAGAAAGCTCCATAAGATAGAAAAGAACAATGTTAGCTTTGAGCAAGTCTCCCTTGAGCCATTGATATTGGTATAACTTTGTTCCTACTCAGAAAATATCTGTCATTGTTAAAACCCACAAACATTTTCATAAGCCTATAATATTTCCCCACTATTTATCCCTATTTCATTTACTCTTTGACTTCTAAGTATAAGTCCCCTTCCCTGCTGTGCAGCTCATATTATAGGTAGACAGACAGTTGTTGTATGGTCTCTATAGGTGATAAAATACACGTGCAGTGCTTAGAAGAGTGCCTCATACATGGTAAGCACATAGTATTTATACATTTAATATTGTTAGTCAATAAACAAGGGACTTAACACTATCAGAATCAGAGATCACTATATTCTACAACTTTTATGTTTGCAGCCAGATTGCTTTGTTCCCCATATTTGAAAAATCTGACACTTAAAAAAAAAAGAAATGATCCAGGAGAGTTTTAGCTTCATCTCTAAGCAGTCTTTGTGCTGTAGTGTAATCTGGGCTGTTTTCTTTCAAATCCATCATTCTGCTGGAAACCAGGAAGTCTTTTTTTTGCTATCAGAACTTAATTGTTTTCTGGCTCTGCATGCTCATAGTTAAGCTATGTATGCATACCCCTCAAGGTCAACAGCTTATTGTTGATGGCAAAAGACAGCAAGTTCAATAAAATATTCCCAAAGAATAAGAGACAGGCTAGGAGTTGAGATATGGAGTGAATTTGAGGAGGGGAAGAAATGGAGGAAGATACCAGCAAGAGGGAAGACAGGCTAAAAGAGCAGGGGAAGGCACCAAGCCTTCTGTAGCTTATATCTTTCTGTGTTTCGAGGAGGCCCTGGCCTGCCTGTACAGAAGAGAAGAAGGTTACCTGTTACCACTTGATGATTCAAGTTGAAGAGTCCTAGACTTCACATTCAAGGGTAAGAATCAGAGTTTATCACCATGGCAGGACTGCAGTTTGCTTCCTGGGTTCCTACCTATTCATAACTCCAGATTCACAGTATGTATTCACAAAGTAGTGTGAGTCGTTTTACCATGTTTATGAATGCAGCTATTCTGTTAGACTCTTGGCCAGAATGTTTGAAGAACTGTTAAAGGATGGAACTCTTCTTATATAGCTCAATATTGCAATAGAGTCACAACACTAAAAATAAAGGGAACTTATTTGTAAAAGATTTTTTTTTTTGAGACTTATCTTACAAATCAAAATTAGGAAAGAAAAAATTCCATGGAGATTTTTTGATATTATAGCTAAGTTACAAACTTTTTCATTGTAAGAAAAAAAGAAGAAAAAAGTGAAAGTAAAAGTGCTTTCATGTAAATGATGACAATGAATCTGTAATATCTATCCACTCATCTATAGAGAATGTTATTAGGTCAGAATGAGGACAGCCTAATAAAGAAAGGAAATTGAATAGGTACGTTATGAAGCATTACGGAATGCTGGAAAAAAAAAAAAAAAAGGTTTGGATTTTCTACAGCTGCCTGAGGTGAGTGCCAATACAGCTCCCCAAACTAGTGAAACTAATTCTTTGAAAAAGGATATTTTCCCTTAAAGATGAGAAAAAGTCGAGAAATAAGGTCTTTTTTCAGATGAAACTTTGAAGTAAGGATAGCAGGAGGATTTATCAGTTCCTGCTGTGTTTCCTTTTCCTTTAGGTTAAAACTATGTCTGCTCAAGGAGAAATGATTGTATCGGTTAAAATAAAAATTAATATGGTGCTTGGTAGCATCTTATTTGAGCGACTTCGATAGAGGCTGTGAAGTTTTCAGTGGAGATCATAGCCTGCATATATAAGTATCAGATTCTGGGAGTAACTGGAGACAAAAACTCAATGTCAAAATACAGGCCCACTGTCTCGACATATTAGTTTGGGTGTTTTCTGCTTGTGTGGGCAAAAGCTTGGCTGTTGAACTGAGGAATGTGCTTTTCAGAATAATCAGTTCTTGCCAGAGAAAAGTCGGCTGACTCAGAGGACAGATTATGCAAGTGAGCTGGAGCACATCAGTGGGGGCGCTCAGAAAGGAACTGATATTGTGGGAAACATTATCTTCTGCTTTCAAAGTTCTAACAGAAAATTTAATGGAACTTAGAGAAGACTAAGTTTATTGCCTGCGCACCTTTTATTAACATTTTGTCTTGTTCTTCAGAGAGTATGTCTTGCAGAAGGTAAGAGAAGATAAAGCACTTGTCATGCTTTTAATAATGAAATGTTAGTGTGCTTGACCTCTACAGGTACTCATCATTAAAGAATTAATTTTCTGGACCTGAATCCATTTATTTCCTCATTTTAGCTTATGTGTAGTTATTAAGAGGAAGGAAGAGGAAAACTAAAAATGGAAGCAAAAAGTTATTAACCTTTCTTGCCAACAAACCATTACAAGAAATAGGGAAATTATTGAACTACTTGTTAGGTGCTTATAAGGTTAAATAAATTAAAAAAAAAAATGAAACAAAACACTTCTAAGAAGGAACAAGTGATGAATAAACTGAGTTTTAAAGAAATATGTAATACTGTTTAAAGGGACTAGAAATGCTCAGGGAATCCACTGCTCAATATATGTTTCCCTTTGCTCACTTGAATGTGAAAAAAAAAAAAAAGTACAGATTTTTAAAAATTTTCATGGGGGTAAGAAATTGCATAAAGGAATCATACCATAACTAAAAGATATCCTCACGTACAAGAAGAGCTTTTTGAAGTACTCTAACTTAACTATGGATAAAAAATATATTTTATAAAAATAATTTTTAGAAAACTTACTGGTCTATGTACCATTATTAGTTCAGTTCCTCCAGAGAAACAGTGTATAAATACATAGAGAAAAATATTCATTGGAAAGAATTGGCTTATGTGACTGTGGGGCTGGTGAGTTCAAAATCTACAGTGTGGGCTGGCAGGCTGGTGACCCACAGAAGCCAGTGGTGCAGGTCTAATTAACAGGCAGTTTGCTGGAAAATTTCCTCTCGCTTAGGGAAGATGATCTTTTTGTTCTATTCAGGCTTTCAGCTGACTGGATGGGGCCTGCCCATGTGTCAACCCTCCAAGTTGATATGTGAAATTAACCATCACACACCATATATTCACAAATGGCCAAGAATTAGGATGTGTTACTTTGATACTCAACTGCTTTGGAAGCAAGATTTTCTACAAGAAGAATGAGTTAAAAATAAAAACATACAAATTATATAAAGTTGTGATAATTCCCCCTTCCATCATTTCAGTGCCATTACGAATACATTTCAATATCTAAGAATCTGGAAGAACAGACAAGAAAGGGGAAAGGACAGTAGTAATGTTCATTCTCCTTTATCCAACTGACCCTTTTGTCTGATTTTCTCCAGTTTAGAACAATCAGAAAAGAGATGTGGTGTATTAATATTCCATTCTTAAATGTGTTTTAACATTAACATTAATATTGACAACATCAGGACAGTCATCTTTCTATTAGTGCTTTAAAAATTGAAGAGAGAGAAAATTAGGTAGGCTTAGGAGGACTGTATATGTAAGGGTTACATTTTAGTCAAATGAGTCTTTATCGAGAGGAAGGCTGTAACTCAGTAGCAGAGTTGTGGGATATATCTCATTTAGGAAAAATATGCTAACTAACATGGAAGACAAATTTCCTTTCTAATTACTTGTATCTTACCCAAAGTCCTTTCTCCAGCAGTGAATTTAATGAAGCAGACAGTCTTTCTTCTGTAATCCTGGTCATGTTTGCACTTCAGACATCCGTGGGCAGTCAGAGCAGGAATAACAATGGATTATGCAGATATATTTCCTAAATTCAGAATGTACAGCCCTTGCAGAGAAAAAAAAACAAAATTACATCATTTATTTGATTCATTTGTCTTCCTTTTTATCTTAACTCCCATTGGATGAAAGAGTGTATTCATATTTGGATTTATTTGAACAAACCCTCAAGTTTCACAGATAGACAATATGTCGTACGGAACTTTTAAACAAATGTACCTTATGTAGTTTGAGGAGGAATATGCCATACTATATGAGAATGATAAAATACAAAAAAAAAAAGAGAAAAGGTATCAATTTAAAATAGTAAAATGCTGCTTTTCACTTACAAATAGTTATCATTTTTCTGTATTACCATTAAAAAGCAACTCTTTCCTTTACTTAAATTTCCACTATATATTCATTTAAAAAAACGTATCTTGTAGGAATTGTGCTTTTTTTTGTTTGTTTACATTAGATGAATACCAGATGAGATCTTAATTTACTTGTTCAACTGCAACTGGACTTTGTTGGTTTCCTCTCATGATATTTAGGTCAATAAAGTCAAGAGTCCCAGAGACCTGAAGGACTACAAAGAAATAGTGGTTAAAATATCTTACTAATGTATGTACCATTTTCCTTCTTGAATTTGTAAAGGCATTAAAATTTGCAACTTTAAATCATTTTAGAGTTGTCAATTGAAATTCATACTTTGGGGCAAAATGTAAGTAGAGTATAGCCTGTTAACAATTATTAATATGTGATACAATGCAAATATAAGCACCAAAACAGTGAATGTTAGTCCTAACCACCTGTGTTGATACATAGTGTCGAATACGCAACTTGTCTTTATCATAGTCTCCCAGAAAATGAATGCATTATCGAACAATGTAATTAAAACCAAAACAAAAAGTGATACCGAGGGATTTTGTTTTCTGTTTTTTAAGTTCTAAAACTCAAATGTGCATGTATTTATGTATGTCTGAGTAAGCACACACACACACATATTACACATATTCATGTATGAGGTCGGACAATAAAGTTTGAAAACTCATCCTAGAAAAAGTGCTACATACCTCATTGCTGAATATCACTATTGTCACCTTCAAAGTACTCCCCTTGGGAAGCTATGCACTGATGCCAGCACCTAGTCCACCCTTCAAAACAATTTTGGCACACTTTTTCTAGAATGGCCATCAGAGTTGTCATCGTATTTCCCTTGAAGCCCTGGATGTCATCAAAATGTCTTCCTTTCAATATTTCCTTTATCTTTGGGCAAAGAAAGAAGTCATTGGGGGCCAGATCAGGTGCGTAGGAGGGTGTTCCAATACAGTTATTTGTTTACTGGCTAAAAACTCCCTCACTGACAGTGCTGTGTGAGCTGGTGCATTGTCGTGATGCAAGAGCCATGAATTGTTGGAGAAAAGTTCAGGTCATTTTTGTCTAACTTTTTCACACAGCCTTTTCAGCACTTCCAAACAGTAAACTTGGTTAACTGTTTGTCCAGTTGGTACAAATTCATAATGAATAATCCCTCTGTTATCAAAAAAGTTTAGCAACATCGTTGCAACAAGTTTGCTAATTTAATTGTCACACCTCATCTATTACTCAGGTTTATTCTCAACTGACTTGCTTCTATGGGGCAGAGTATATTGTCAATAAATTCAAGACTTCAATATTTATCATGCCAATTAGTTTCTTGATTAAATAGGTATGGACTGAATTCCTTCTCAATCAAAGATGACACATTTTTATTATTTAAACTTCATCACAGAGAGTATGTATGTTACTGATTAGGACTTTCTCCTCTAGCTATGGAGAAGCATTCCATTTAAACAAGGCTTTGAATGTGTACTGAACTCCACCCTCTCCTTAGGACATCTACTCTGATGAAACAAATACTGTAGAATTATTTATCACTTGCAGACATAAATTTTAAGTAATTATGCTTGTGACTGTTGCCTAATATTACTGCATAAAAACGTATTTCATATTCTTCATTTCTCTCTCTCTCTCTCTATTTTTTTAAGGAAGGATCAAACGTCAATTCTGATTTGAGCCGAGTGATACCTAACTCTCAGAAAAGCTGATATCATTTAAAAACAACGTTATTTTTAATACCAATCTAAAACCTTGTCATTAGAAAACCATACATTGAAATTATGATTTGTAGGTGCTGGTAAGGTGATGGCATTTAGTTTTATCAAACAACTGAGCTCTAATCTTTCAGGACAGTGTGTGTGTGTGTGTGTGTGTGTGTGTGTGTGTGTGTTTCTGTCTGTGTATGGGCATACATGTGTGTGCACAACCATAATGTTTTTCTGGCCTAAATTATTTATTGCATTGCCAGACTGTCACTAAAGCCTCTTGGGCCTCACCAGTACTCTGAGACATTTAAACATCTTTAGTTCCGTAAGACACTAAATGATGTCAGGGCCCAAATCCTCTGTAAGTACAGTAGTTTATGCCATTCAGCATTCAGAGAATTATCTCTGAATAGATATAACTATTTCTTTGGTTTCTGTTTAAGAAGGCCAACTTACCTGACTAGGACCAAATACAAATTTTATTAAAAAATAAAAGCCCATTTCATTGCACTGTATTGTTTTGCTCTTCATCTGTACCAAGGGTCAAGTTCTATTTCACTTTGTACCATCATTTTTGGAAAGTTCAGTTAGTTCAAAGACATGCTTTATAGAATGCAGCTTTAGTTTTCTGTATCTCCTTAAAACCCTTTTCAACTCACCCTGGTTTGAATGAGCAATGGGGACAGGACAATGAAACCTGAGCAAAGGAAATAGCTATTGTTTGTATGCATGTCTCGCTTTCTCTCAATCTCTCTCTGTTTTTCTCTCTCTGTTTCTCTCTCTGTCTGTCTCTCTCTCTCTCTCTGTCTCTCTCTCTCTCTCTGTCTGTCTGTTTGTCTCTCTCTCTCTCTCTCTCTCTCTCTCTCTCTCTCTCGCGCTCTCTCTCTCTCTCTCTCTCTCTGTCTCTCTCTCTGTCTCTCTCTCTCTCTGGTAAATGGTAAATGTCATCCAATTATCTCCCACAACTATGTACAGAATTGTTAGTCAACATTATGATACAGGTATTAGACAGAGAGATTGGTCTAATTAGTTTTGTGAACATTTGCATGTTCAGAGAGCTGTTAGTAAATTTGGAATATTTTTTAATTTGATGTTTATATAGACTTTTTGTGTTCTCGGGGATGCTTTCATAATTGTTGTTAAGATTTTGTTATGTTTTATTATAGAAGCCAGAATATTTCTTGCTAATAAAACATATAGATAAACATTATTCTAGTAACACCTCCAAGAGGAAAGCAAATTTTCCAGGCTTCTCCTGAAATAAATGTCTTTTGAAGAGTGGAGGCTGTGAAGGTGCTAATGAGATATGGAAGGGGCATTTGTAAAAGTGACAAGTTATTTTAATCAAAAAGGTCATGCATGTCAGATAGCATTACTGTTTCCTGAAGTGGCTTGACTCTGCCTAAGTCAGTGAGAATTAAGATTTCAATTACACATCACTAATGGGTAGGACAGAGGGTGATTGAGGTAGAGGTTTAAAACCTAAGTGTTACTGAAACGTCGTCTTGATTTACTGGTATCACTGCTAAGTACTCTGTAAACGCCAGCAGTTTTACCATGTCACTAATGCCCAAGAGTGATGCCACATTGAAATACAAAACAGAAAGTGTTCTGCAGTCTGGGGCTGCAGAGTTAACTTCCAAACAAGATACAGATACGAAAATGCATGGCATCTGAATGATTAAGTCAGTTATGTTTAATTATTTACCTGAGGCTTAGGGGATGCTGACTCTCAGTGGAAGTATCTGATCCCTCAGTGGACTTTCCTACTGCTAAACCGGGATCCAAGAAACACGGGACAAAAGAGAGATCCTAGGATTAAGTGGGATGTTCTCTTCCTATGCTATTTTAAATTATCCTGTTTGGTCTACTTATCCTTCCCTTCACATCTCTGTTTATACAAGTGGTGGATGCTCAGTGAATGGGGTACAGTCTTTAATGGTTCAGTCCAAAACACTATTATTTTCCTGAGGTAGGGGTGTGTGTGTGTGTGTGTGTGTGTGTGTGTGTGTGTGTGTGTTAGAGAGAGGGAAAAAGAGAGAGAGAGAGGGAAGGAGGGAGAGAGAGAGAGAGAGATAGAGAGAGAGAGAGAGAGACGCGGTGGTGGCAATGGAGACAGGGAGAGGGGGAAAAGGAGGGAGAGAAGGAAGCAGGGGAGGAGACAGAGGAGAGAGAGGTAAGAATAGATCAAGCAGAGGAAGCGGGACGTAGGGAGGAGAGGTTTCTTTGGGTCCAGATCAGTATGTCTTACTTCACTAGCATTTATTGAAGTTGGTCAGTATCAGAGGGATCCTGGGTGCTCATTACAAACGTGAGGAGCATTGGAACGCTGCGATATTGCATGAAAAATCAAGTTAAAATTATGTAACCCATCTGACAAGCTTGGGACTTTTCTTCAGGTCTATCAAAAAAGTTAATGCCATGCAACTTAACTGTTTTTCTAGAAAACATTTCCAGGTTACTGTCTACCAAGTAGACTGATGTTTGCCGAGCTGTTGTTAGCTCTGACTTGGTGCTAGAGATGCAAAGATGCCTGAGAGTCAGACCCTGGACAACCTTCAGAGGAGCTGGCAGCCTAGGGAATCCTGGAAAATAAAATTATGTGCTTGTATTAGTCATGTTCAAATTAAAATGAACACTGTAATATACTTAACATAATTTTGTAGACACACAAGCAGGCTAGGGTATCTTAATTCTGAAACTGTCAAAGGATTTATAGAGGTGACTTTTAGGTTGACTGTTAAGGAGAGATTTAACTGCACAGGATTCAGATGAGAAGGAATCAGGTTATGGTATTTCAATTTGTGAACACAGAATGAAGAATGGTGGCAAAAACACCAAGTCCATTTCGCTTGTGCCTCTATGTGATTTTGGTGTCCATAGAAGTAGGAGAAGTGTTGGATTTGGGGCTGCCAGGATATGGAGATATAAAAGCATAATAAGAATAGGATTTTAAAGGCCCACATTAAGCTAAGGAATTTGAACATGATTTATAAACAGTGGGGTTCATTAAATATATATATTTAAACCAGAAGTGACTATTACTATAAAATATACTGTACAAGCATGATAGATTTCACAGCAGGGGAGCAATTTGGAGAGATGAGAGTATAGTTGACAGGTGGCAGGAGATAAGTTTGAAGGCTATCGCAGTACTCCAATACAAAATAGAAGTGCCTGTCCAAGGGTCATCGATGTGGAAATATGATAGAAACAGTGTACCTGGGCCTCAATTTAACCTCCAAGTGGAAAGAAACTCCCTCCTTTCTCTATCCCCACTATTCTTTCTCTTCTTCCTCCATTCCTTCTTTTTTTTTTTTTATTTTCATTTACATATAGTTACTCAATGTCTGCTAAGAGCCAGGCTGTGGAAGTGGGGAAGGGAGTGGATCAAAGATAATGCCAGAAAGTCTAGCTTGTTGAAGTAGGAGGGATTTTAACCATGACATAGGTCATTTAGGAAAAGAAACTGTTTCACAGCTGGGAATAAAATGACTTTGAATTTGGGCAGATTGATTTGGAAATGCCTGTGGGATTTTCTTATTGAGATGTCCCGCAAAGGGCTGAATGAGCTCTCTGACGTTACTGCAACGGTGTGGAATGAACAGTTGCTTGGTGAGCCCTTGAACTCCTATCATGAGGAAGAGATGGCTTGGTCTGGTGGCCTTAGGTGAGACATGGAACTTTGATGTGTGTCTTCTCCAGCACAACAAGAGGAGTGGGAAGCGAGAAGGGTGGCACAAGGTTAAGAAAGACAGTAGACAAGAGTAGAGCATAAGCGGGGCCAAGGGACTCAAGTCTCAAGGACTGAACCCCAAATCGGGCCAATGCATGGCTTTTATTAGTTAGGTGTGGAACTAAAAGAAGTAAAGCTTGTCAATCTCAAGATCTGTGAATCCCATACATTACAATAGGAAACTGATTTAAGCCGATCACCCTTGCCTGCAGGCCTTGGAACTGTAAGTCTCAAGATAAGAACTTCCCCAAGGAACAAAACTTTTATGCATATAAATAGATAGAGAGCACATCACTGAGTCACTTCCCCTGCTGGTTGTGGGAAGGAATGCAGCCACAAAGGCAGAGGCTCTCCTTAGCGGGGGAAGGTGGGGGGCTATTGATCTTGCGAGTTCCCCAGATGGTCCCCACGTGGCTGTGTCTGGCTTGGGTTGCCACCCCATCTTTGACTAGCCAGCCATAGATGTGGGATTATTAGTGTGCTTCAACAGAAGGGGATGCAGTGTCCTTCCAACCATGCAAGTCTATAAGTCTGCAGATGCACGTGTGCGAGATACACACACACACACACACACACACACACACACACACACACACACACACACAGAGAGAGAGAGAGAGAGAGAGAGAGAGAGAGAGAGACAGAGACAGAGAGAGAGAGAGAGAGAGAGAGAGAGACCGACCTTGGCTTCCTTTCTTTGTATGTGACCGTATGTGGTATCATAAGCATTATTACATCTGTTGACATTTTCTATATCACTCTTTTTAACTTCTTAACCGCTAAAGTGAATGATGTCTAGACTGCTAAGGATTTTTACTCCCTATTTCCCTACTGCCCACTCACTTCTTGTCTAATTAGTAGATATTCATGGTATTTGCTGTAACCTAAATATCATTTGGTACTTCATATTCTCAACCAAGTTAGGGTAAATCATTGAGAATATTTTTTTTCTATTCACAGTATTAAGTGTGAGGATATCCTATTATAATTTAAAACTGAAAATTGTATGCAGTGTCATTCTTGATTATTTTTGGTTAAATTTTTGTAAATAAGGGTGAACCGATATTTTGTCCCACTCTCCATTATTTAAAGTGAAAGCTCAGGTTGTATTACTGGTATTATTGTGATTACTGTTACTTTTATTAGTTATTTAGTTTCTACTTTTTAAATAGCAATGGCATTCAAATTTTTACATATACTTCTATGAACTTCCAAGGCTTTGGAACATGTGTGAAATCGGTATGCTATTCAAAACTTCAACATACATATAAATACATTTCACATCTTATGTAAAACGTAGGCAGTGACCTACGCTATAATATCAAAACTGAAAAAATGACATTTGATCTACCATCTTATCTTTGATTTATACATGTACTGATGAAACTGCCTCCTACTCCTGAAAATTAATTTTAGATGTGAGGGTTTTTTAGTGGATTAAGTTCAAGGTAACCAAAATAAATGCTTAGGAGAGCTGTTATTTCCATTCAGTTATCTATCGTGAATTTGATAGGTGAGTTAAGGTTTAAAATGTTGACCTAGAGAGCTGCTTTGCACCATTCAGTATTCACAGTTCTGTGAAATGAATCACTCTGGTCATTATTGAATGATTCATAGAGGTTGTACGTGTATTTGTTAAGATGAAATATAAATGGCTTTTTATAATAGTAAGTAAAAGAAAATGACAGTAATAGTTAACATTTAATAAATAAAATAAAAAAGATAAACATTGAAATAATTAATGCTATTCATGGAAGAAGTATAAATTAGAAAGAAAACTGCCAAATGTATCACATTAAAATTAAAATTATAAATTTTTGACACAATGATCCCACCTGAAGGACTCTAAGCAAATAAATATAGAGGTGACCTAAACTGTATGTACAGTAGTCCCCCCTATTCTCCGGGGATATGATCCAAAACCCCTACTGGATGAAACCATGGACAGTACTGGACCCTATATATACTATGTTTTTGTTTTGGTTTTTCTACACACACAAACCTTTTCACTTAAATAAAACACTACAGCTTCTCTTTGGCATATCCAAATTTCCAGCATCATTACTCTTGTGTCATTATTAAGTGAGCTAAGGGTTACTTGAACACAAACATTGTGATACCGGTGCTGTTGATCTGATAACTGATGGCTACTAAGTCACTAATGGGTGGGTAGCCTATACAATGTGGATACACTAAACAAAGGGATGATTCACATCCTGGGTGAGATCAAGTGGGAAAGGATGGTTTTGAGATTTTATCACGGTACTCAGAAGTGCACAATTTAAAACTTTTTATATGAATTACTTATTTTTTGAATTTTCCACTTAATATTTTCAGACCACGGTTTACGGTGGGTGACTGAAACTGTGGAAAGTGAAACCGCAGAAAGTGAAATCATGGATGTAGTGAGACTACAAGGATCTTGATTGCACCATAAGTTCTACTAATAAAAGATTTCATCAAGCTAATTAGTAAATACAGGAGAGTATAAAAAAATGGAATTTTATAAAGTTAACGAATGCATTAAGTCTAAATGTTCTGACCTGGGAAATGTTCATGACATTTTGTTGAATGAAAATTAAACATAACATATATGGTGTAAACCCATTATAAATATATTTACATGCATTCATAGTCTGGAAAGATAGATAGCACACTCTTACCATTCTTTCATTCAATAAATATTTAGTGAACCCCAATTATGAACTAAGCACATAACAAGTGGCAAAGAGAACTATTAAACAGTTAATGTAAATCAACCTAGATGAGTTATGGTCTGTTTGGTTATAATTGAAGTTGCAAGGGTTCTTTTGGGTGGGAAACTCCTAGTTTAGACATTGGCAAGACACTCCTGAAAAACCGATGTTTAACTGAAACCAAAAAGGGAAGGGAGGATTTACCAGGGAAAAATTATTTAAGGCAGAGGGAACTACATCTAGGAAAGGCTACAGGCCAGGGATATTTAATATACTCAAATAACTGAAAAAGGTAGGTAGGAGTGGATGGTAGAGTACAGGGGAGCTTTACCTCTGGGGTTGGTATTATACATGCAAATTTACTTTCTATTTTATAAATTTCTATTTTTGTTAATGAAGATGTCCCCATTAAAGCATAAATAATTAAGACACTAGCTAAAATTATAACAACGGAAAAACAATGAAACACTTTAAATAGGATACAGAAAAATAAGACAAAAGAAGTTGTAAACAATTAAGTTGAAGCCTAAAACAAAAGGATAGCATTATATATTTAGCTGAATTGACGGAGAATACAAACAGTGATTTTAGAGGACAAATCTACTTCTTTTAAGTAGGCTTAAACAGAAACATTAAATAAAGCAGCAATGCAAATCTTTTAAAATTAGGCTCCCATTGTGGAAAGGCCCACAGGAATACTTATATCAACAGAGCTGTAAAACATTTATATTTAGTGAACCTTTCTTTCAGTGATTCTTCCAAGGCTCCAGCTGTCTATATAGATCTCTTGGAGCAAAAGCAGAGCCCCATAGTCTGTGTTACTGTTTTCCTCTCCCCATTTCTTCGAGACCAGTTAATATTCCCCGTAGTCCTTTCCAAAGGTATGATCCAACTTTAAATAAGTGGCCCTCAAACTTGGCTCCATGTTGGAGTCACCTGGAGAGATTTAAAAAATTTTGACACTCAGATTTTGCATCAGGTCTATTAAATCATTCTCTATGACACTGGGACTCAGGCATCAGATATTTTAATGCTTCCAGTTGATTCTCACATGTAACTGGGATTGAAAAACCACTGCTCTAGGAAGGCTTATCCTATTAGTACCTTCAGTGTGTAAACAAAATTGCCTAAGAGCAAAGTCAGGGGACAACATCACTCAAATGGACAACTCCAAAGAACTGAGTCAAGAACTATGAATGAGAGGATTCAAAATTCATTGTCTGGTTTGGAGTTGAGGTTGTCTGGGATGATAGCCTTGGAAAGTGTTACATGCTAAATGAAGATGGAGTCTTTGGTGGAGAGACACTTAGACTATAAAACAGGAGATAGAGAAGGTTGAGATAACATTAAATATATTAAAGATAAACTTCAAGTCCTAGGACTCTCAGTTTTCTGGTCTGTGAAATGAGAATGTAACTATTTCATCACAAAGTTTTGGCAGTTAAATGAGAATGTATATCTGAGCAAAGTTCATAGTGTAGTTCACTCATAGTTCAGAGGCTCAGTAAATAGGGTAAAAAAGACAAGTAGGGAATCAGTTGTTTTCGTATCTTATTTGTCAAGTGTGTTATAGCTTCAATTCTAGGTTCCGTCAAGTAAGTTTATTTTCCTTTTAGAGGACACTAGTGGGCTTTTGTTCAAAGTATACAGCCAAAATCAGTAGATGAACAAACATTGTACATATTATCTTGGACAGGTAGATGGGCAGTGCCCTCTTAGATACTTTGACAGTGTTTGAATTTCCCTAATGACCCATTTATGGAATGCATATGTATTAGTTTTCTGTAGCTGTATAACAAATTGCCACAAACGTAGTGTCTGTTAGAGGAGGTCATTGAGAGGACATGACTGCTGGTTGACCAGTGAGCTGGACCAAGGCAATCAGAGTCTCCTCACTCATTCTCATCTTTAGAATGTACATTCTGCCCACCTTCGCACAAAAGAAGCTGTTCCAAGGAGGTAGTCTTGAGAGAGTAAGGTATAGAGACCAACTGGACACTACACGTGACTGAATCCGTTTAAGGCCTCTATGTAAACTTTTAAGATTATGGCGGGCCAGTGGGAAAATGTACTTACATGCACAAGACAAGTTTCATACGGAGTTTTTTTGCTTGTTAACAGTGTCACCTACCAATCTGGAGTGATCTTCCTTCTTCCTTCACTCCTTGCCCACCATGTACAGGCCAGTTTGTAAACCAACAGTGCCTTAAATCATCTCTTTGTTAGCTCAGTTCTGTAGGTCAGAAAACTAGGCTGCTAAGGCTGGTTTCTCCCCTTAGTATCTCACAAGGCTAAAATCAAGGTCTCAGATGGGCTGTGGTAATCACCTGCATCTCAGGATCTTTTTTCAAGCTCGTGCTTATGCCAGAGTTCAGTTTCTGGAAACTATAGGCCTGAGATTTTTTATTCCTTTCTGGCTATCAGCTAGGGCAACTTTTAGAAGCAGCCTGCATTCCTCATCAGGTGTCTCCTTCCTTCTTCAAAGCCAGAGAATTTCCCTCTCATGCTTCAAATGTCTCTCAATCTCTCTCTCTCTATTTCTCTCTCTCCCCTCCCTCTCTCTCTCTCTCCCTCTACCTCTCTCCCTCCCCCTTTCCTCCTCATCTCTTTTTCTCTCTTTCCCCCTCCCCCTCCCCCTCTCTCTGACTCTCCCCGCTCCCTCTTCATCTCCCTCTCCCTTTCTTTCTCCCCCTCCCCTTCCTCTCTCTTTTTCTCTCATCTACATCGAGATGTAAAGGCTCTTGTGATCAGGTAAAACCCACTGAAGAGACTTCTGCTTCTCACAGTCAGTTGTACTAAATAACTAATAATGGGAGTAATGGCCCATCATATTCACAAGTGTTTCTCATACCAAAGATGGAGATGGCTCTATAAAAGGTGTGGGTCATTAAGGATCAACTAAGAAGGCTGCCTGCCCCTGCACATAAGAAGGTTGAGAAGATGGTGTCACGTTAAGGTGATTTTAAAGGAATGAGAAGAATGTCATTGCTTCACTTTACCAGTGAGTACCCCTTTCATTTGGTATGGTGTATAAAGTCATTGTTGGAGAGGGGAGATCAGCATGGATTTAGTTCCTGCAGGAAACATGGGTGGGAGAGGAATATGGAAGGTTATTAATTCATAAATTAAAAATACGAGGGGATACGCTCTCTTATTTCTTAGTTTTTTGTCCTTTTCATTCTTAATAAGTAAAATTTCTCATACAACATAATCCCATGACAAATATATGCTAAACCAAAAATAAACCTTCCTGAAGGAACCACATTCTACAAATGCAAATTGACATACATGTCATGTTTTTTGGAGGTTGTGTTGTTTGATATAAGTAACCAACAATAGCTTGTTGGTACCCTCAGGTAATGTTGAGTGTGTCTGGTTGTATGAGTTCCAGGGATTTACCACAGAGCAAGGGAAGGCTCAGCCTGCAGCCTCCTGAAACTCTAAAACTGCTTAGCACTTGCATTAAGTACTTAGCTGCTTTCTTAATAATTCCCTATAACACTTTAAGAAACGATGGTGTTCATAGCCAGGAAGCATTGTTTATAGTTAAGCCAATTTTCTGTTACTCCGAACCTAACTAAGGAAATACATCTTCTAGTTGTTTTCCCGTTAAAAGAATGGGTATTACTAATAATGCAGTGTCTTGTTTGGTTAATGCAATCTTGCTGAAGAATATATAACAAGCCCTAGCATTTTGGGGAACATTTCTGTGTAATTTGTATTAAACCTGTATAAGTTGCCATCAATATTTGAACTGTTAATGTGTCTATATAGGGGAGGCGTGTGTGTTTATTTGTTGATGGTAACAGGAAGGTTTGTGGACAATCTTTCCGTTAAAGGTATTTGATTCAGATCTACTCTGTGCTCTATTTTTACTTACCGGTATGCTTTTAGGAGAACTGAACATATCTAAATGTAGTATAAATTGCCATCATGTTGTTGTGTAGTAGACTTTAAACTGGAGTGTGCATATCCTTGGGGCTATGTAATTTTTTCCATTGGGATATGACTCAGAGAGCTTTGAGGATACCAAAATATAAACAAATACATAAATAAATAAATAAATAAATAAATAAATAAATAAATAAATAAATAAATACGTACATAAGCGTGAGGGAGAGAGAGAGAATTCATTTGATTGTAGTATTACCATGAAATGGTTCGATGCGGGGGTAAGGAATCCATTTGCAAGTCAGGTGGTTTACAATTCTCTATTTTAAGCAAAGTTGCAGAAGGGCCTAATTGAGTTGTCAGCAAATATATGATTAAAATAATTTTTAATGAAAGATCACTGACTTTTCACATGTAACTGAGAAGGAGTTCAGGGAATTGAGTACCATTGCTATAATGGAGGGAGTTTCTTCCGTTTCCACCTATTTATGTGAACAGAGACTTCACAATTATAGTAATAAAAAGATAAACTAAAAAAAATTGGAAGAAAATTAATTCTGGGTCCTGTCTCCTTTTAGTAGTAAGTAGTAGTAACTCATGGAATACATGGAAGAAAAAAAAAAGAAAGAGAGAAAAGCCAAATATATACGTCTCTGTGAGAGATTAATTTCCAGTAATTTTGATCTTTGCTTAATAATTATTCATCACCATTTTACATGTTTATTTTGATATTAGTACTCTTCAAATAATTTTAGTTGTAAGTCACCCCAGAAGAAATTTTATTTTTATACTTAGAGTCATATGGTTACAGGGAATTTTTTAAGCCATTTTTCAGTACATATGTTTATTGCAGAGAAATGTCAATAAAAATACTTTCAAGCATAAAACTTACTACATTAGGATAAAATTCAGTGGGAATGGAAATATGAGTTCAGAAAGAAATAAGATCTCATTTATGTAATTCTCTTGAGTATTCAGATTACTCTGAATTCATTAAAAATGTGTTTTATTCCAAAACATCAATATTCTTAATATGCTACAACTTATACCTCTTGCTTTTAAACGTAGAAAAAAATTAAATGTCAACCTGAAATTGTGTGAGGGGTACATAGTTTTATAAAGTTGTTTTAGGAGGGTCGGTTGTTTGAAGGCTATTGCTGTTGGGAAAAGGACTTTCCCTGCCATCGTTAGCTTCCTCAATGCTGCAGTATGGGGTTTGGTATAGGGGCTCAGGGCACAGATGGCTGATGCTGATAGCAACTCTCCTTTCTCTGAACTCCTGTGGACCTCACAAGTTACCTCAAACATTTGATGTTTATTATGTATGTGATGTTGATTCAGCACGTTTTGGTCATATGTTAGATTGGTTATTGGCTCCATTTTGGGCAAGCTCGTAGTAATCCACCGTCAATACAATGTTACCCCTGGTTCCAGTGAAATGATTAATCAGTTGGTGTTCAAATAATAAAATAACGTTTCATGAAATGAAATGTAAATACTGTCTTCTAAGTCATAAACCTAAGGTAATGAATATAGATATTCGGAATTATTTTATGTATATGCATATTATATGTTTTAATGAGTAAAATAGATGTTACGAGTAATAGTATTATAGTAAAGAAATAAAGCAATGTTCATTTTTCTAAAGAAATAATTAATTTGAGCCAGTGTTTATTTGATGAGTGTCAATTTGTTTTATTTAGTGCAGTTTAAAAGTCTACAATTAGTTTTGATTAACATATGTTTAATGAGTGACAATACTTGATCGTGTGTTTACTGAAGGATTCTTCCCTTTAAAACCTGCTAACTTTTGAAGTTACTGACCAAGTTTCACTTGAAGTCACGGGCAGGAATGAGATGCAGTAGGCAGAGAGTGTACTGTGAGAAGAGAAAAGAAGTGAGGTCCTCAGATATTAAATAATGGTGGGAGGCAGTGGGGGAGAGAGGCTTGGAAGGATCCTGAGAAGGATAGTTAGGGAAGAAAATAAGAGGCATGTGGGGATTCCAAAGCATAAGGAAGAGACTGTGTCATGGAATGCTTAGCAACTAAAATGAAGAATGAATATGTCTGCTGGATTTTTTTAACATAAAATATTTCCAAAGTCATTTTTTTAACATAAAAATTTCAAATAGATATTTGAGTTTAAGGGGAGGGAAAAGCCTCATTTTCTGTAGGGTGCATAGATTTAGACAATATTTGGGGGTGGTCTTTTGTGATCAGTTTTGTCCTTTCATGTCATACTTCTAGTGAGAGGGAATCAAAAAAGATCTTTTTAATAGTCTTGGGTATGGGCAGTGTCTCTGGGCTGGGGGTTGGGGGTTGGAGGTACGGTAGTCTTGGAGGTGAAGGCATGGAAGGGAGGGGGATAGGGAAGAGGTTAAAATCTTCTCCACTGACCTTGCTTCTACATCTTCTGGTTTCTTCTCTCTTCTCCCAAGAGAGAGAATGACGTACATGAGAGAAAAAGGAACACATACCTTCCATAGGCAAAAGACCGACAATTATATATCATTACATGTGGAAGGAAGAAGGCATGGCAATAATGTGTTGCAATAGTGTGTCGCTGGAAGAAAGACGTTTACTCTATTTCCTTATGAAAGTGGATAGTTCTGTTTTTCTTATGAAGGAACTTCTACTGGAAATAAAGGGGTAGGAGAGTCCCAAGTGTCGGAGATTGAAGATGGTAGAAAATTTTGGAGAACATGAGAAAAGTAGGAGAATGACTTGATCAGGGAATATAGCAGGGTTGCAGGACTTAATGGATGAAAATATTAAAATGTGAACCCAAATCTAGAGTATTTTTGGAGGAGACAGTAAATTAATTTAAAGTCCTATACTAATATTCAATCCAATCGAACAATAGATATTTGGGTTTCATAAGATATAAACTTATGAAAAAGTATGTAACATAAAACACATAAATTGCCTTAATGAACAGAAACCACTTAAAGCAGAGTAACTATGAAATACTTCATGGCAGGCAAATCTGGGACTGGAAGGACCAAAGATAGAATGATCCGATAAGTCAAATGACCAAAGAAGTCATTTATTAGTGGAAGTTAATTAAAGTCACTTCCAGTTATAGTCACTGTCTCTTGTTTCTATGTTATTCCCTTGTGATACCTAAAGAAGGGCTCTTACTTTTGTCTACCTTTAAAATAATCTATATAACATAACTAGTATGAGCCCATAATGTTAGTCATACTGACAGTTTGAAGGTTGGCTCGACTACTTACAGTTCTGAGAACCCAGACCAGACAAATTATATAAAGTCTCTAAGACATTTTGCTCTAAGCCCTTTTCTCTATCTAACAAAATAAGGATAATAATACACCTATCTCATAGGTGTGTTATGTGGATTAAATGGGAGAGATTACATAACAAGCTTAGCACACTTTGTGATACATAAAAATAATAGTTGTGACATTATTATTACTAACTCTCTTTATAGGATTCTTAAGACACAAGGGTATTCACCTATCTCTATCTATACCATTGTCTCTCATTCTTATGCTGTGCTAATTAATCTAATTCATGTCATTATCATTAATAAGTGATAATACAACTGGGGTATGAAAATCTCATTTTGATAATTATAAGGGGAATCAATATAATAACAGCTGTTCAGTTCAGCTAGTATGAACAGCTTTAGATGAAAATCAACAGTGGTCCATACATTTTAAAACTTTCTAAAATGTGTTAATATATTTAATATTTTATTTTGTATTATATTGAAAAGGGCACTTTTCATGTTTCAATATAAATATGAGTATAAGACATAAGATGTCTTTAATTGGCATCCAGTTTGCTCACCTACTATTCTTAAATAAAACATTTAAAGGTTGACTCTTGCTGTTCACAGTACTGATACCACAGAGCAAATGACAGCCAAACAGGTAGTTATTTTGACAATTGTGCTTCTAGGGTGATCCATATCAAGTGTGCATTCTCCCCAGAGTTACATTGCTTATAAATTTTATGATTCACATAAGGTTTTATGTTCCAGTATTTTTCCAAAGGACATCCTTTATGTCCATGTGCCTTCCCCTCAGTTATATTGGTAACTGTCCATTTTGTATTACTGATCACATTGAAAATAGTTTTTGTGATATTTCTGCATTATGAAAGAATGTCATTCCTTTTCCAGTAGGACTGGTGCTGCAGCTGAAATATTTTATGGCTGTGCAGTAAGCTAATTGTGGCAAAAATCATAATTTGAGTGGTCTTCCATGGTATTGGAATGGCTAATAAAACTCGCTTTGTCTTGGCCGAGTGGAAATTTCAGGTGTAGAACCAGAGTGCCCACAGTCATCTGTGTTTCTTCCCCAGAGGTAGTTCAGATTATGGGAACGTTTTCTATTGAGACTAGAATATGTTTGTCCTGGGGCAATAGTGGCTCTAAATCTGGTTCTTCTGCCCACAGGGCTCTTTGAAATAAATTTCAGTTTGGAGAAGGGAGAGGGACAAAGAAACCAAACTGTTTTCTCCCCCGCCCCAGATTCTGAGGTAGTTTCCACCAACCTGCTCAGTGTACCTCTGGGCACCCCGAATAGTGCATAGAAAGGCTGTTTTGTTTTTGTTTGTTTGTTTTTGAAAATCAGTCTGTTCCCAAACTTCTTCAAGTATTTACTACTGTGGGTAGAAAGAAGGGATTTTTTTTCTTCCTCTCAATTTTGCCTTGGAGAGGAAACATTTCTGTGCTCTCTCTAGCCGAAAGGGAGAGTAGGACTCGAGTGTCTGATAGAGGCATAATTTACCACTTTATTGTAGGTCATGCTCAGCTGCTGCGTCAGCAGATAGTAAGGCTCTCAGGACATTTTCCTCAGGAGTCAATAAGCATAATCCAGTTACAACAGCTGTCCTCTTACAACCTTCCCCACCCACCGCCAATGGGCCACACCCAAATAAGCTCCAGGTGTCTTTCTCCTTCCTCATCTTGTCTGATGCCTTCATTAAAAATAACATCTTTTCAGCATTAACATTTGATTTACTGTTAAATGTGATCTCCTTCCATATATATTAAAGATCCACATCGCTTTTTCAAAGGTGTGTGTCCTTGTGTTTTTGTAGAAATAATTTAAAACGGGTGAAACACATTAGCCTGCTTTTTTACAAGGTCCCAAAAAACTTTAAACTCAGCCATTACTTGTATTATGACATATTTGTGTGAGGGCTAAATGTGGTGCTCACTTTTTGAGATGAAAGCCAAATATAACAAAGTGCCAACTTGATAGAGTTCAAATTCTTAGTTTTTGAAAGTTCTCTAAAGAGAAAGCACAAGATAGAGAAGTTTCATTAGCTCTGTTAACATTTGCTGAATGTTCATCATGTTCCAGGCGCTTCTGGCAAGTCTGGTGTGGGGACAAAGCCCCAAAAAACAGTTTCCAGGCTCTCAGCCTCACATAGAAAGGTGCTGGATCGGGTAGTAAATGGCCTTCAACTGTGATCAGATGGTCAGCAGCTGTGGCTAGTTGGCCGTCAGCTGTAACCCGTAAGCCATTGGCCACTAATATAACGGCTGTGGCTACGCTAGCAGAAAAAAAATGGGGGCTAGCAAGAAGATGGTGGCTGGCAAGCATGGACTGCTGTTAGGCAGATTATGTAGATCCTGCTTCCTGTGTCTCCAGCCCAGCCGCCAGCGAGAATATGTTGGTTTAACTCCCCTATCTATGGCTCCTTGGATGTTCCTTTTTGGCCTTACCGTGTCCTGCATTCTTATGTGGAAAGCGGGAGCAGAGACCCCGCAGGCCGCCCCGCCGGACACCCCGCACGACAGCTGGGAACCCACAGGAAAGAAGGACAATAACCCTGTCCTCAAGGACCTCCCCATCTACTGGGGGAGATGAAGTCAAATACGATGACAGAGGGATGGTAGACTTGGGGGCACGGTTATCAGTTTGCAAGGGGTGTAAAGTCTAATCGTTATGATGTTTTGTACACCTGAAAATAATAAAATAAAGAATAAATATTAATACAAAAATAAATGAATTCTTGGATGTGGGCAAAAAAAAAAAAAGATTCTAACAAATGACATGATGGAGGCAGGCATCATGGTCAGCCATGATGAGGAGGGGCCAGCCACATGACAAATATGACAGGGCAATTCCAGGCAAGATATTTGGAAATGGAAGACAGTGACAGAGAGAACCTGGTCTTCAGAAACAGATTTCCTCTACGTGACTGAACAGTGTGAGCTAGTTTCCCGGTAAGTAAAAATAGAGTTAATGTTGCCTATCTAAGGGATTTCCTGAGGGATAAGTAGAATCACTTATGTAAGGTGCCAATCCAGGTATATGGAGTTGCTCAAAAAAGTTATTTTCCTTTCTATCTCCTTATACTAGTCCCTTCATAGTGACCTCACTGTTTTAAAAATGATGCAATTTAAATGAGTAGTCAGATGAATTGGTGTCGTGTGGGGCAGCCTGCTGGGTCTCTGCTCCCTCTCCCCACATAAGAACACAGACCATGGTGAGGCCAAAAAGGAACACCCACGGAGCCATAGATATGGGAATCATACTACTATATTCTCGCTGGCGGCTGGGTCGGTGACACAGGAAGCAGGAGCCACACTGTTTGCAACCCTCACTACACCGCTTGCAGGCTCAGCCACCATCTACTTGCTAGCCCCCATTTTTCTCCTAGCATAACCATGGCAGTTATATTAGTGGCCAGTGGCTCACTGGTTATAGCTGACAACCAGCCACAGCTGATGGCCATCCAATCACAGTTGATGGCCATTTACTACCTGAGCCAGCACCTTTCTATGTGAGCCCAAGAGCCTGAAAACTGCTTTTTGAGGCTCTGTCCCCACACTTGGCCCTTTTTTGTTGCAATCAAATTCATCAGATAGAAGTCAAAAATAGCTGTCTTTGTTATAAGGTATTAAAGCATTGCTATCTCTTTTGTAAATTTACATAAAGATTTTATTTATATGGTTCTCTTGAAGATTTTCTTGGTAGATGCTTTAGTAATTACTAAATACTCCACAGGTTGGTTATTTAAAAAAAAAAAAAAAAAAAAAGAAGAAAAGAAAGGAAGTATCCCATATAACCAGTTGGCTGAATATAATTAAAACTCTTTTACTTATTATTATTGTTTTCATTGTTATTTTAACAAAACATTAATAAAATTTAGGGTTGGAGTCAAATACCAAACATACTCTAATGAATTTATTTTGATTTTTCAACAAATTAATCTGCAATCTTGATAAATGGGAAAGTTTAACTTTTAATTACAATCTTCATGAATCAGTGAGATGCAGGTATAAAATCTGAAACTGTGTTTCTTGACAATATGGTGTATGAGAAGGGAAAGCAATCAACATTTATAAATGATGCCTTTGATTAAATGTTCAGTTGTTTTTAATCCATCCTTTCTTCCCTCTTTCTTTCTTCCCTGCATTGACTTGTATTATTTTCTACTGAATGATAGAATACATTTCAGGTCTAATAATAAGGATAAACAGTAAACAACTTTTTGTTCTGTTTTTTTCCTAGTAAGGCCCACAAGACTTGCTCATTAATTTTGACTATAGCCTACTGTTCTCAAAAATTTTCAAGAAAATGTTATGTCATTGTACTCTTAAATGATAGGTTATTTTCCAATCAAGAAAATAGTTTCCTTAGTAGTTGGAAATTGAAAGTTAGCTAACAAGCTGTAATATCTCATATTAGTATTAATGTGCAAAGAACACCTGATGGAAAACTTTGTATTCCAATTTGAATGCTTGAAGTTCAAAAGTAACATTTTCTAAAAGAATTTCAGGTTATAAACTAGTAAACAAAGTCATAAAGATAATTTTTCTCATATTTTAGTAATAAATGCCTTTACCTTACTTGTGTGGGGTATCTGAAAATGCTTTGCTCTCATTGACATAGATTATGAATTGTTTCTCTTTAAACCTAAACTTCTTGATTATTTGAGATTAGGACATGTGAGAACTTTCTTAGTTTGTATATCTTGTCAAATCTTGGAAACTTTGTTTCTTGAAAGTATTTATTCTGATTAAGAGGCTTTTTGAGCTTTATTTTAGCATATGGCTATTTAGTTTCATTGATATATTCACCTTACTAAAATAGTAAAATGCAATTGAAATTCTTATGAATGGAAACAGAACATTTTAGTTGTGAACACATTTTGATACTATCATTTGAAAGAGTTGTTTAGAAATACAGATTTGTATTTTGTTCCAAATTTCATATTTTATATATACATGTATATATGTATATATATGTATATATATATATATATATGTGTGTGTGTGTGTGTGTGTGTGTGTGTGTGTGTATATATGTATGTGTGTATGTTATATTGGAGATTTGATATAGCTGGGCTACACATATCTGATGTTTAGCAATTTTCAGCATGCAGCAACTATTTTTTCAGTCATATCAGTAAATTTAATACAATGTGTGATCAGAAGTAAAAGTATGAAAGCATTTGAATAAACTTCTATTTATTTTAAGCTTATGTGTTTTTAATTACTAACTCTAGCTTTTATAGATCATTGTGCATTAAATACAATCCATTTCAAGCATTTTCTCATGCAATATTCCTTTAAGTATTCTCTATAAACATGGCCAAATGGAACTGGACTATAAAACACGTTTCATCTAATTTATTGCTATCCATTTATGGCTATACCATGTGGTAGGAATCCAGAAACATCAGGTCTGATGTTCTTATAACATTCAAGTGGTCTCCAGGTAATAGACAAGGCCAACTGTGTTGGCCCAGTGCCAATTCACAATGGTCCAATCACCAGCACCACTTAGCAAATTACTTTGAGGCAGTGAATAATTTTATGTGGAACAAGAAAGGATTTTGCAAAGTGGATATTTTTAAGTTCTTCTATGTAAATCAGGGTGTGTCACTAGCTGGAGTCTATTCTTTGCTGAAAGAATAATTTGCTTTTGGACCTCTAGATTTTTTTCAAGTGGAATGATGAAAACAATTGCATGCCGATCTCCTAGTCCTTCATCCCGGTTCCCTCTACATTCCACACCAGTTAATTTTTTTGTTTTCTGTTTATTTTTTGATCAAGTGCATTTAATTGCAACTTACCTTGTTTTGATTTTGATTTTTGATATACCAAAGACTGACAGAGGGGGAGGAAAGGCAATCTGCCAAAAAGTATAATTTTTTAGTATAAACAGATTTCATTTAATATGAAATCTCTCAGTTAAACATGCTCTTTTTACTTAGCAAAAATCCCTCATTGGAAGAATAGGTATCTATGTATTCTTATGGAGAATCTTTATGTACTATATTAAATAATAACAATAAGTGTATATAGACAGTGTCAAACTAAGCAATGAAAAATGTGTTTTCTTTGTTTGGTAGAGAAGTTTGGCTTTTGTTAATTTGGTTCCCTGAAGCAATGAGAAGCTGAGAAGGCTGTGCTGTGTTATATGCTCTAAAATGAAAAACTTGAAAAAACGGAAACCTCAAACTTCAAAATTAGGGGCAAATCTAGACCCTGAAATCAAAGATTCTTATGGGGTGTTGGCACTGGCATCTATTGGCAGGAATTATAAAGAGACATCGTCAAACTAGACAGTTCTTCCATTCAGTAGTCTGCCTTTTCGTTTTGTTGATGGTTTCCTTTGCTGTGTAAAAAACTTTAGTTTGATGTCGACCCACTTGCTTATTTTTTTCTTTTGTTTCCCTTGCTCTAGGAGATAAATCAGAAAAAAAAAAATATCACTAAGAACAATGTCAAAGAGTTTATGCCTATGTTTTCTTCTAGGAATTTTATTGTTTCCGGACTTACATTTAAATCTTTAATCTATTTTGAGTTTATTCTTGTAGATGGTGTAAGAAGGTGGTCCACTTTCATTTTTCAGATATATTTGTCCAGTTTTCCCAACACGATTTATTGAGTTAACTGTCTTTACCCCACTGTATATTCTTGTCTCCTTTATCATAGATTAAATGACGATATAGGTGTGGGTTTATTTCTGGGCTCTCTATTCTGTCCCATTGATCTATGTGTCTGTTTTTATGCCATGCCATGTTCTTTTCATTACTATAGCCTTGTAGTATAGTTTGATATCATGCAGCATGAGACCTTCAATTTTGTTCTTTCTCAAGATTGCAGTGACTATTTGGAGTCTTTAGTGGTTCTGTATAAATTTTAAGATTGTTTGCTCTATTTCTGTGAAAAATGCCATTGGTATTTTGATAGTGATTGCATTGAACCTATGGATTGCTTTGGGTAGTATGGACATTTTAACTATGTTAATTTTTCCTATCCATGAGCACAGTATACACACCTGTTGGGATGGCAATCATCAATAAATGAACAAACAAGTGTTGGCAAGGATGTGGAGAAAAGGGAACCCTGGTACACTGTTAGTGGTATTGCAAATTGGCTCAGCCACTATGAAAACAGTATGGATGTTCCTGGAAAAAATTAAAAATAGAACTACCAACAATTCCAATTCTGTATATTTAGCTGAAGAAATCCAAAACATTAATTCAAAAAGATATATGCACTCCTATGTTCATTGAAGCACTTGCAATGTATTTACAATACATGGAAGCCAAGCTATAGAAGCAACCCAAGTACCCATCAGTAGATAACTGGGTAAAGAAATTGTGGTACACATATACAATGGAATGTTACTCAACCATAGAAAGGAATAAAATCTTACCATTTGCAACAACTTGGAAGGACTCAGAGGGTATTACTCTAAGTGAAAGAAGTGAAACAGAGAAAAATGAATACCATATGATCTCACTTATGTGTGGAATATCATAACAAAATAAACAAACAAATTAAAAACAGACTCATAGATACAGAGAACAAACTGAGATGGTTGCCAGAGTAGAGGGGTGTTGGGGAGCTGGGTGAAAATGGTAAAGTGATTAAGAAGTACAAATTGGTAATTACAAAATAGTCACGGGCATATGAAATATAGCATAGAGGTTATAGTCAGTAATGTTGCAACAACTATGTATAGTGCCAGGGGTATACTAGACTAATCAGGACATTACTGCATAAATTATATCAATGCCTAACCACTATGCTCTACATCTGAAACTAATATAAATAAATATTGAATGTCAACTGTAACTGAAAAAATTATTAAAACAAAAGTTCTGCTTTTGAGAAATTTATAGACAAAATATATGCAACATGTAAAATATTTGAAATACAAGGCGTTTATAATCAAGACTACAAAAATGGTAACAGGTATTGTCATTAATTAAAGGCAGTTTGTAAATTTGTTATCACTGGTCTAAACCCTAGATCCTTTGAACTACCCTTGTTCCTGGTTGGTGTGAGTCGATACTAGATTGCTTCCTGAACTCCATAGTGATACTGGAATCAGACTGTATTTTGGTGTGGGTGCAGTGATGACATCAACAGGTGAAATGGATGTTCCTCTATTATTTCTTCTTAAGTTTTAGTTTTCATTTTTCAAAATTAAATACCACCATTTTTTGTACTGTCATTATTTAATACTTTGTAACTTTATTTTTATTTTAATAAACTTAAGCATTTGCTTGATTTTTAGGAGCTAAGCCTAGGTTCCTAAGTAAATAGCTCATTAATTTTTATGTCAGCCTTGGTGCTATTTACATGCATACAAATGAAACTAAACTACCCCAGGGAACTTGTAGAGGGTCGGTTTCAAATCCATGAATTAATGCAAATGGTAAGGTTATATCATTTGGGTATAAGCTATAAGCTTTGGAGAATGGAGAATAAGCAATCAAGATAAAAATACCTCTAGAGCCTGCATTGTTTATGAAAACAAGATCCTGGCATTTATATTCTAAGGTGCTGTCATAGGAGATAGAGCTACCTGTTTGTGTGGGTGCATTACAAAGGTCAATGTGTGTCTAGATCAGCCTGACGTGGGGGCAGAGAAACTATTGTGCTACATCTTTATTCAGAGGAAATCCACAGGGCTTTCATCTGACCTATTACATTTCTAATGGTTATTGCTACCACACCTGAAATCCCTAAAGGCTGAGAACAATCGTATTTCATCCATTCTAAGGTGTCATGAATTCAAAGATGCATTATGTTCAGTATATGACTAAGAAAAGAAAAAAATACTTCCCATTAAAGTATGACTTTTGATAAACTGAAGATTCATCCCAATTTCAATGATGTAAAATGGTGAAAAAAAAAAAGTCACCTTAGAGTTGTTGAAATATAGTATTGCTTTTATTTTGTCAAGTGTGCTTGCTAGCTTGGAGGTGAAGTTTAAACTTTACTTCCACAGGATGTCTCTGCTTGACATAGACATTACCTGCAGGAATGAGAGATCAGAGACTGCATCTCTCCCATTATTAGCACATTAGAGAGAGAAATGCATGAATATTAGAGTTTCATGTATAGGGTGGTTGGAATCTCTGCCTCTGTATCTATGTCTTCTTATATTTAATGGGTACCAGGCGATGCAAATAGACGTAAGAATACTTCAGGAGTGTTTCACATACTATTACTTTATATTATTAACAATTCTTTAATTCTAAATTTGTTTAAATTGAAAGAAACAGTGCAGGCATTCTTAGTAGAATGCCATAATAAGATGTATTTCTAGGAACTTGGTTAATAAACAAAATAAGCAAAATTCCTGATATCCTTAACATCTCATTCTACTCCAAAAAGCCACTTTCTTAACAACATCAAAGTTACAACTAACGTTTGGGTAAGAATATAGTAACAAGGGATAACTTATTTATTAAGAAACTCAAAATTTCAGTTCTGCTGCACATACATCTACTTTATTAATTACAATAAAGAGTTCATAGACAAAATTTAGTCTCCATAACTTGAATTTTAGTAAATGCAAATGAACCAAAATTGAGAATAATCAGCTGAAGTTTTATAAGAGAATAGTTGTATTTACCTAGGAATTGATCAGTTTTTACTCAGCTATACCAGAAGCCTCAGGAGTGAAGATAAAAAGTACATAATTACTCCAGGAATTTGGCAACTAGGAAACATACTCCATAAGTACTTTGGATTTTAGTGTGGGAAAACAAGATACATTTCATGAAGCCAGATGCAAAAAGAAAACAACTTGTCATGTCTTTTCAATTTTATTTCAACTTCATGGGTACTGGGTACACCACAACCATCACCACCACCACCACCACCGCCACTGCCACCACCACCACCAAGTGTCTAGATATCTGGGTTCTTAAATTTATCTTAAAAAAATTACTCTGTAGGCTTTGTAGTCTTTAAATATAAAGATAGATGATGAACATGTTATTCTCATCAGGTTATGGGTTGTATCTCTTTAACCCAAACACCCCTGAGTTGCCAATAGATTTCTTTCATATTGGCAGGCTAAATCCTATTATTTGTTGTTTTTCTTGTTCATTAGGAAATAAGTTCAAAAATACAGTACAATTATTGTTAGTGGCATTGCTATGTGGTGCCCCATCTCCCATCATAGTGTGATTCCTTGATGAATTATGTCTCTGCTCCAGTGATCTGTAAAATCCATAAAGGTAAACTAATTGTTCATCATTGAAGTAAATACTAAATCACCAACACTTAGCACAAAGCCTGGCACATAGGTAATCAAAATACTAAAATATGACATGACTAGGTTTTAATAGTGTTGGCATGTGATAATACATCTTTTCAGAATAATATTAACAAGGCCAAATTGGAGATGCTAGTTAGTGATGTTGAGAAACTCACATTATAATCCTTTTTTTTATTGCTTTTGGAATACCTAACTTGTAAATTTTATTTTTCCTTCACTTCCATTCACTAAAAGGAATGGCTTTGAGTGTCAGATTATAAATTAGACTATTTAAAGTACTTTTCAATTCTGAAAACTGTAACTGACTAAAGGTGTATCTACATGGAGAAAGTGAAAAAGGAAATGAGCAATGTTTTGTAGATCTGAACTAGTAAGATCAATTATATGTAAAATGCAGTTATCCAGAACTATTAATTGATTTAAGTCCTCATTTTCATATAAAAACTTTCAACAATAGCAAACAGGACAAAGTCACATAGTATTTATTAAATTGACATCTGCCTACACAGGATCTTGCATACTTCTTTTCATTTATAAACATCTTGCTTTAAAAAAAAAAAAAAACACAAAAAAAATCCTAATGTATCAATGTATTTTCTAAAAGTACTCCAGTAATGTTCCAACTAAATATATATGGAAAAACAGATAGGAGTGCCAACTCTTTAGGAAGGAATGAGAATTTATTTAGCTGCTAAATTGACAGATTTTAAGGAATTGTTGCTTAGAAAGGTGAACAATGAGTCATGCACATAAAAATCAAGTGAATTCTAAAAGGAGTGAGTGGTATAAATCAGTATTTATACCACTTTCTAAATGGAATGTATAAGATGTTCTCTTAGATTCTGATTGTACTACATATGCAAGCATAAATGCACATTGAAAATAAGGGTTACTCAAAGGAAAAAAAACAGCATTTGCCTTCTATTATCATCATGTCGGTATTTCTACATTGAATCATAATCATTGTTAGTTTGAATACAATTGTATGCAATTTATTCATTCAACGACATTTATTGAACCACAGGACTGCAGCCGAGTGCTACGCAAGGGTGATACAGAGACAATTTCATTCCTGAAAGATTCTAGTTAAAGAAAGATATACCTTCATGTTTGACTTCAAAAAAATCATTCATATATAACAATAATAATCAAGTTCTATCTATAACTTCTACATTCTGCCTCCAACAATAAATAAATGCATTTTTTGGACTCCCTCTAATTAGATGCACCAGGCATATCTATGCTTGAATATTATGGACATTACAAGACACTGATAAGATTGGGGATAGAGGGTAAACTCTAAGAACAGGTAATAATACAATACAGTAGTCTCCCCTTTTCCTCAGGTTCGGTTTTCATTCTCTTTTACCCATAATCAACTGTGGTGTGAAAATATTACATACACAATTCCAGAAATAAAAATTCATAAGTTTTAAATTGCATGCCATTCTGAGTAACATGATCGAATCTCAGTGTCCTACACCATCCTTCATAGAGTGAATCATCACTTTGCTGAATGTATCAACACTGTACACTACCCACCCGTTAGTCACATAGTGCCTATCTTGGATATTGACTGTCTTGTTGTAGCAGTGCTTGTATTAAAGTAAATCTTACAGTAGCTTGATGCTGTGTCACAATGCCTACCTCATTCACCACACTTCATCTCATCGTGTAAGAACTGCATTACCTAACATCATCACAAGAAGGGTGAGTACAGTATAATAAGATATTTTGAGAGAGAGAGACCACATTCACATAACTATTATTACAGTGTATTTTCTTTTTTTCACCACATGTATTTCTTTAATTTTCAATGCTTTTCATTTCTTTGGTGGATCCATATATCTGTCTCATGTCATATTCCTTCTGCAGTTTTCTTTTGTCTTTTTGTTTCATGTAAAGGGGCATCTTTAATCATTTGTTTGAATGCAGGTCTCACGGTGGGAAATTCCTTCAGTTTCTGCTTATCTGGGAAAACCTTTATTTCTCCTTCATATCAAAAGGATAACTTTGCTGGATATATTACTCTTAGATGGTGATTTTTTTTTTCAATATTTTGAATATTTGACTCCACTCTCTCTTAGCTTGTCAGGTTTCTGCTGAAAAATCTGATGATAATCTAATGGGGTTTTCTTTACAGGTTACCATTTTCTTTTCCCTGGCTGCTGTGAGAATCCTTTCATTATTATAATTTTTGACAGATTTAGTATAATATGCCTTGGAGAAAGCCTTTTTGGGTTGAGGTTATTAGGTATTCTATTAGCTTCTTGGATTTGAGGATCCAGTTCTCATTGATTATTTGTTTGAATCAGCTCTCTTTTCCTTTCTCCCTCTCTTTTCCTTTTGGTTAACCCACTAGTCTTATATTGTTCTTTCTAATACACAGAGTCAGAAAGTTCTTGTAGAGTTCTTTCTCTTTCTTTCCTCTCTCCCTCCCTCACTCCTTTCCTTCCTTTCTCCTCATTTTCTCTCTTTTTCCATCTGAGTCATTTCTAGATTTCTATGTTCAGTATCACTAAGTCTTTCCTACATAGGATCTGCTCTATTTCCTAAGCTCACTAGTTCATTTTTCATTTCATTTGAGTTCTTCAGCTGCAGAATTTCTGTTTGGTTATTTTTTACTGTTTCGATTTCATTGGTAAAGTACTCCATTTGTCCATTGATTTTATTTCTGAGCTTGTTGAAATGCTTTTCTGAGTTTTCTTGTATCTCGTTGAGTTCCTTCAGAACTGCAATCTGAATTCTTTATCATTTAGATCACAGTCTTCCATGTGTTTAAATTTATTTTCTGGAGATTTTTTCCCCCATTTCCTTTTGAACTCCCTTGCTACCTAGGCTATTCATTGTGCTTGATGGATTATTTCTCTACCTGGACATTTGTGGGAAGAGTGGTATTTTATTTTTTTATTTTTTAAAATTTTTTTGACTTTTAACTGTTTAGCAGTTGATAGAGGTCTTTCTTTGGTTTTCCACCAGGTGGTGATGAACCGCAAGTTGTTGTTCTCTCTTGCTTACACGACTAGGGCTTTTTGGGTCTCTGTGGGGTGGTGTGGCCTCCGCAGTGGAAAACGACTTGTATTTCCAGAAGAGGTGGGAGTCCTGTTTACATCCAGTCACTTTGGTCTCAGGGAAACACCCCCATAGTGGGATGTGATGGATTTTGGGTTGTCTGGCCTGTGTGTTCCCAGCACCACCTTCCTACAGCCTGAAGCTTCCAGCAGTGCTGCTCTGCCTGAGATGCCCTAGTTATCTCTACCAGGTTCTGACATGATGGGTAAGGGGCGGTGTGAGGGGAAGTGGGTTTGTGCATCTGCAACTCTCTTCTTTCTGTGGGTTCAGCTACTATGAGTACAAACCACATAGGCTGGAAAGTTGTTTCTACCGTTTTTGAGATCTGCTGAGTGAGGATTTTAGCGCCAGGTGGGCCACAGGAGGATGGGAAGGGGGAAGGGTTCCTGGATCTACAGCTTCTTTTGTTTGGTGGTGGCATTTTTTAGAGTGCTGACATCCTTCACACCATTTCTCTGCCCCGACTATGGGCTCAGCATCAATGTGCACCAACCACCCAGGCCTGATTGATGCCTCTACCCCTTTGGTTTGCCCAGTGGGGGCTGCAGCCCGACCTTTCGCTCATACCACAACTGCTGGGGCCACAACTGCTGGGGCCACAGTGAGCACCAAACTACATCTATGGTTCCCATCTCTGTCTTTTCTCCGCATCTCCCAACGCCCATCACCCCTGCTTGCTTCTATATGCCTGCCTTCAGAAATATCAATGCTGAGATCCCTCATACGTGTTTGTGTGTCGAACAGGGAATCCTTTTTTAAATTATAGCTGTCTAACTGGTTGTAACTTCAAAAGGAGAGACCTGGAAGTCCTGTTGCCAGCCATGCTGCTGACATCTAGTGTATTGTTATAATTGTTCTGTTTATTGTTCTTAATCTATTACTGTGCCTAATTTATAAATTAACCTTTACCACATTATGTATGCATAGGAAAAAACATGGTATATATAAGGTTTGGTACTATCTGTGATTTCAGGCATCTACTGAGGGTCTTGGAACATACCCCCTATGGATAATGGGGAATACTCTATAAATTAGCATAATTTGAGTCAAATGAATAGTCTATGAAGAAATAGTAAAACCTTGTGCTGCACTGGATCACTGAAGAAATTACAGAGAACCAAGTATTCTGGGTCATTTGTTTTTAAATTTATCCTTGGTCTGTCTATTCATTTTCTTTTACTTACCACCCACCTAAACCAGACTTTCATTTCCTTCCTGAATTATTTTTTAAAAGTATTATCCTAATCCATAATCCACCCTAATCGACCCTGCATATCATCACCAAATTAGCCTTCCATAGTTTGGCTCTAGAGTATAAATTCTACTCTCTTTATTTTGGCATTTAAGGTAGTTTAAAACCTGGCCTGGCTATTGTGCTTATTTTTCATTTACCTTTTCTCTATCTAGAAAAAAGTGCTAAATTTATTTTCTGTTTATTGCACACACACACACACACACACACACACACCCCAAAAACAAACAAACAACAAAAAAAAGATAGAGAAAAAGAAAAAGATAAGAGTAATCATGAAAACAATTTAGTGAGAGAGAATTGACAACCCTTGCAGTATTATACTGTATTTGAATTTTCAAATCCACCGAGAAGGAGAGATGGCTTTGTATGGATTATAAATAGATGTTGGCAAGCTTTGAACTGCCCACACTTTGTTCTAAGCTTTGAGCAAAGCTCTGTTGGCATGCTGAACCAACTTAAGCTCCGATATGAGTTATAAAGACACAGGATGGCTCCATTTGGAGCATTGTTAGCCAAGTAGGTGAAATTAATTCATGATTAGACTTTCTTTGCACATCTCTGTCATTCCTCAGAGGATAATTCTATTTGCTTTCCTTGACCCAAAGCCTATAAATCCTACTATTCTTTGAGGAAATGATGCTTTATTATTTAAAAGAATAATACGAGACACCAAGATTCATTTCATTGTCAGTCATCTATCAAAAAGCGGTAACATCAGGAATATAGAGATCCAGAATCACATTTTCATAGACTTACTAATCGATGACATAAGTTGTTCTAAAAGGCATCCATGGTAATATGGGATGCCCTTAAATATTCTAAAAATTAGTATTATATTCTTGCCATGGCTCTATATGTATAAAGGTCATGTTACTATGTACTCAACATTAAAGAACACAGATGTCACCTTTGATAGTTTTATCATCTCCAACCATTTCATGTTCTCATCTTTGGTAATGCCAGATTTGTGTGGACCTTTCTGATGGAATGCAATTGTTCACTGAACACTGTCTATGGAGTATTCAATGTAATGTGTCTGGTACTATTTTACTAACTAGGTGTCCTATCTCTAGGGACATTGATAAGACATGTCCCTAGATTTTGAACACACCAAGAGAGGGAAGATGTGGCAAAGTGAGTGGGAATGACCCAAAATACACTGTGAAGCACTAAGCAGATTAGGTGTTGGGTGAAGATCACTGCCCACAGTTTCTGCCTGATGATTGTGGAGGTACAAAGTAGTGACCAGGACAGTGTACAAAAGGCACAGCTTTCTCAGAGCAGCAGCACAGATGCAGGGGTACCAAATGGGGCAGCAGGGATCCCAGCAGGTGAATGGAGCTCAAAGATGGGAAATACAGTGTTAGATGCTTATTTATTAATGAGGCAGGTGATCACCATCAGGCTTTGGCCAGAGCTCCAGACTTCTAAGATAGCATGCAGAAACTGGACTGGAAATTGAGACAGGAAATTCTAATATTGACTAGAGCTGAAAGTGCATGGAGGATGTGTGTCAGTTTTTGTGTGCATGTCTATAATTTTTATGGACTGAAACACTAAGCTGATTCCAAAACAGGTGATCCCATATGCTAATTATCTTCTCAGTCACTAACATTTTTTAGATTAATGATTTTCCAAGCTGGGTGCATGAGTTACTTTGCATACCTTGAAAATTTTATTTGGATCCTATCCACATCTCATGTCTCCTTTGGGGGCCTCTTATAGGCATTGAAATTGTATAGTGGTGGTACTGTTCAGTTGGATGAAGAACCAGTCAGCATTGAGTTCTTCTATTCTAAAATATCTGGATATATGATTGATCTTCAGTGAAGAGAAATGAAGCTCAAGACAACTTAGATACATATTTGTGAGAAATAAAAGGACTTGTCGCATAACTGTTTGTTAACAATAAAATTCCCAGAAAGAGGGAAGTTCAAAAGAAAAAGAAAAAAAAATGGACAAAGGAAAAGAAAAAGGGAAGGTGGGCAGAAAAGAGAGAAGAAATGAAAGAACTGAAATTTATTAACCACTTTGTCTCAAAAGTAAACTTAGAGATTGAAAGAATGTTCTGGAAAGCAGAATAACTTATTTCCACTTCTTTTCTAATTCAGAATAACCTATGTCCACTTCTTATCTAATTCAGAAATACAAATTCTTCCCTAAATATATTTTTGTTAGTGAAAAAAACAATTCATGGGATGACTACCAATATTTGCAAATATCTAAAACATACTAATATAAATGAATTCTTCTTGGAATCCAATTTAACACATTTAAGCTCTATTTAAATGTATGTTTGCATGTATATCATGTCATATGTATGCCATATGGTATGATATGTCATGGTCATTTAATGGTGTATGTCTCCTAGGTTTGAAGTAGTTAATATCCGTGTTCATGTCTCAAGCATTATTGTCCTTTTTATCTATCATTTTTGCACCAATTCTGGCAAAATGCCTACTTTCTTTGAAGATAGCACCATTATTTAAATATCAAAAATAAAACCACAGTCCTATGTATTTCTTTTGCCAACTTCAACCATTTTTTTCCTTGAACAAAATTCCTAATTTAGTGTCCACTAACATGACAAATAATTTTAGTTCTCATCGTCTGGTATGGTCATACCAGGGTGACAAAGGGACAAGATTCAGGAGGCCTAGTTTTTGCTTCTGTATGTTTATCGAGCCATTTCCACCACTTGCGTAACCTGTCTCCAATCTCATCAGTCCCCTCTGACACTCAGAACTGTCCCTTCTCTTCATTCCTCCTGTCACTCTTTGAGACAGGGCTTTGTCCTCTCAGCACCAGATTCCTGCCACAGACTCCTACTAGTGTCTCTGCTAGTAGGAGTCTAGCAGGATGAGCAGGGAAAGGAATCTTTTCCTTTCCCTGCTCATCCATACGTACATTCTAACAAGCTTAATCTGTTCAGAACACTGCTGCTATATATTGTTTGTACAGAATTCACTTTGAATAATACCTCTGTCTGTATATCACAAAAGCAGAGGGAGGGATGGTCAAGAAGATTTTTTAAAGGATATGCACTTTCTGCACAGGAGCGTATTGCAGGGAAAAGCAATGTCATGAGCAACGTTTCAACACCCTGGCTTTTTCAAGGGATGGTGAGTAAAATGAGACTGAGGTCCCAGCATTTATGGGAGATAAAATTGTTGAGTGGCTCTAATCTAGACTGTGCAGTAAATGGCTATCATGCCCAATTGGAATTTCATCTTACAAGCTTTAGGGAGCGGAATCCAGGAGCGGTGCATTAGTTGGTACTCTTTCAGTTTCCAGTGATAGAAACACAACTGACAATCTAGCATAAAATGTAAAATGTACATGTGTTTTTATTGGCTCACGTAACTTAAACATTCAAGGGGTGTATTAGCATTAGACCCATTGAGCCAAAATGGCTATACATTAGAAATCAAACATTAGGACACTAGAAATCAAACTCTTTCCCTTTCTCTCGATTTCTCTGTCATCTGGGACCTAGCAGAATTATACCTTAGTGTTTGCACATCCAGTGTTATTGTTTTCTAATTTTCCTAGCAAAAACCCTAGAGATGCCTCTAATTATACCTGGCCGGATATGGCACTCTAAGAGTCCTGTACACATATCTGCAGCTGGGGATTGGGTTAAGACATGTCAAACACATGACATGGACTAATGAAATGGACTAAGAGGAGAGCAGGACGGATCCTAGAAAGGGAAAAGGTCTGTTAGCAAAAGAGGGGTGTGGGCAGTTGAAACTAACAAGTCATTCTAGGTGTTTGTCAGCAGAATATTGTGAGTAAAATAACTGTGGTAAACTGACCTAAGCAAATCTGGCCATTTAGTAATAGAGTCTTCTGGCACATTTCTATAGCCTACGGTAGTTAGAGAGAAGGGGACTACATGCACCACCCACCCACCCAGCCTTGGCATTGTAACCAGTGGGCCTGAACACTGAAAGCGACACTCAGATTAAATTCTGCTAAGTGTACAAATGTTTATTGTCAAATCATCACACAAATGTCACTCAGTTCCTTCTCATCCCTCAGAAACAGCTGTGTTCTCTGCCCACGGGCACCTGGCTTGCACTTTCCATTGAAGTTTACTTTGAGACAGATGCAATGATATTTTTGAAGCAGGATTAAACAACTTTCTAGTTGAGTCAGGTGACAAAGTCATCGAAGTAGTGACTTAGGACTAAAGGGGATCTAGATTTCAACCTACAGCAATGTTTATTATGAGGGAGTTTGCCAGACTGATGGAAGGGCAAGTTATTTTAACCAACCACTTACAATGAACACCTCTTATTTCACCAACAAAATATATTTTACATCTACTGTGCTCTCTATTGTGGACTTTGAAATTTAATGACCTTAATTTTACTACCCTGGGATTCATTCCTGTTGAGGCCACATCAAATGCTAACCACCCTGATAATATGGATTAAAGTTAATTAAAATACACACATCACAGTTTAATTTTTTTTCCAAATTGTGGTTATTTGATCATGAAATCAATTCACCAGGTCATGGCCACCTTTTAAAAAATAAAACTAAAGGGAAGATCAAAATAAAACAGAATAGGATTAAGAAAAAAAAACAAGTATAAGGATTGTACTGTAAAACTTTAGTTTCAAGTTTTAAAAATCTTATTTGTCATAAAGTATGTTTTTTGTGGGTTACTTACTGTTTAAAATGTTGTGAAAGCCACTAATTTAAAGCATGTGAGTCTTTTCTTCTCCTGCTTTGTTATTGGCACAGCTGCTAGTTGAAGTTTAGTAAATACTTATATTTTATTATAGTTATTTTACAATACTTTTTTTAAAGTTAGATTTGAATGTGTTTGTATTGTATCTGTAGATTATTTTTACACAAAATATGTCTCTGAATTTTTCGGAACAAATGGGAAATTTAATTTACTCAACAAAATTATATTTGAAAGCACTTTTGCTAGAACACACCTGTTCCCTCACCTTCTGTCTCTCACTCACTGTATCATTCCCCTTCCCTCTCCCTCTCCCTTTCTCAACTAATAATTATTGAAGGCTAAGCGCTTTCTGTGTATTATCTCATATAATCCTCTCCCCCTGAGGCACTTAATATTGTCTGCGTTTTACAGATGGGAATATTAAGATTTAGAGACTTGAGAACAGCTTTTCCAAGTTTGTTTAGTTAGTATATGAACCAGCTGGAAGTTGATCCAGGCAGTTTGACTGTTATCATTATCATTATTATTATTATTATTATTATTATTATTATTATTATATAATATTCAAAAGACCAAGTTGGATCACTGTATCAGTGCCTTTTGAATCTGTTTGCCCTGAACATGGGACACAGAGAAGCAGAGAACTGGAATGTCCCCATCCAACTCCATAGCCTCATGTCTCTGGATCTTTGAGTTTTGAGATTACAGGTCCAAAGGCAAAGAAATGAACAGGGAAACAAAAGATCAAAAGTAAGTTGAGTACCTAGTAATTCAACAATGAGGAAATAGACAATGGCATATAGGAATACATCCTGTTTAAATCCCACCATCTCCTCTTGGCCATGCTGGCTCTGCAGTGACCCATGAGTTAGTCCAGGGCAGAGGGCATAGCCAGAGGAAGAATATAGGTTTTGCATATGGGGTTTCTTTCTGTTTGTTTGTTTGGTTGTTTCTCTCTCTCTCTCTCTCTCTCTCTCTCTCTCTCTCTCTCTCTCTCTCTCTCTCTCTCTCTCTCCTTTCTTCCTTTTCCCCTTCTCTTTCTCTCCCTCTTGCTCTCGTTTCTTTTTTCTTTTCTTTCAACTTGAGCTCTCTAATAGCTCTGCTTTGGTCAAATGCTCTCAGTGGTGTCAGAACGGGGAATGTGATCTTTCATTTCACACATTCTTTCTTTCGCTTTGCATCTCCTCTGCCTGCCAGCCAAGGGTATGTTTACAAGCATCAGTTCCTTTTTTCTTAACAATGAAAGAGTAGAACTGTTGTACAAACCAAACCGAATGTAAATACTTTTAGAAGCCATATAATCTTAGGGCATGGCTTTTTTTTTTTTTTTTTAATAAAAATAGAATTGTATATTACATATATCTCTTGGTAAATTATTTGAGGATTATTATTTCAGTAAGTGTGTGAATGTGAAATGCATTGTTGTATCTTTTATTCTCTAAAGAAATCAGTGTGTCCTGGAGCCCCTTAGGTATGAGAAAAAATGGCATATGTGAAGCAGTTCCAGAGAATCTGAATAAATCCCATTATGAGGCCTTAGAGAAGACCAGCTTGAAGTTCGTCACTTAGAGTAGCAGAGACGTGGCAAAGCGCTTTTGCTTGGAAGTGTGTTTATGAAAACTGTGCTGAACCCCTAGCTTCTAAAGGAGCCGTTCAATAACTAAAAATTGGGTCAAGCTTCAAATCCTGTGTTTGTCATCCTTAAAGTGACCCTGAAAAATGGCTGTCTTGGCAACAGACAACGCGTTAAAACTAACACTTGACCAGCCAAATCAGCTAAACTCATGAATGCAGCCCAAGTGAACAGTAGCTGTGTTGTTGCATAGATAGACCCCTTGAGGGCCTTGCCAATGTATGTAACTATGAATAAATGGATACATTAGCGTGTTGCCAATCGCTATTGCAATTCTTAGACAAAAGGTAATAAAATTCTCATGAGATTTGGGCATGAGCTTTTAAAGATGGTTTTCCATATTTCTGCATATGAAAGAAAATTTTACATTAAAATTAAAAGGATGGAAAATAGATCACTGGGCTTTATTTACATATCAGTCAAAATTAATATTGATCATTACAGATTTACATCAAACAGCTGTAATCCTGAAATATAAAGCTTTGTTCCTCCCTTTCTCTGGTTTAATTTGTTGTGCCTATTCTCATATTCACTCTTTCTCTTCTGTCTCTTGCTTTCTCTCTGTCTTCTCTCTGCCTCTCTCTTCTCTGTCTGTCTCTGCCTCCCTGAAGAGGAAAACTGCACAATCTACTTACTGTGTTTCCCCCAAAATAAGACAAGGTTTTGTGTTAATTTTTGTGCCAAAAGATGCATTAGGGCTTATGTTCAGGGGATGTCATCCTGAAAAATCACGGTAGGGCTTATTTTTTGATTAGGTCTTATTCTCAGGGAAACAGGGTATTTAGCTATTCAACTGTCTTATTTTCAACTGATATTGCGAACTTATGTTCTGTAAACATAAATACTACTAAGCATTTAGCACAGCTGATTACTGCATTCTAAGGAAGTTTTAAGACTTGAGTAAAGTCTTAAAATAAATAGTCTGTTTTTGTGCTTACCTTACCAAGAAAGTGCTACTCCCTTTACAAATGCACAGAAATAATGCTGGGTGGCAGCCCCTGCCATTCCACACTTTGGGAAGTCCAGTTCCTCTCCCTCAACATTGAGACCTGCAGATAACTCTTTTGCCAAATGAGTAGTTCTGACTTTATATGTCCACACTTGCCTTCATACCTTTGAAAACAGAAACTAGCTTCAGGTTAGGTATAGTCACTATATGCACAGACTTTTCTAATTCTGAAGTTAATTGTTTTGATTTTTATAAAACATTAGTAGGAACATTGCAAATGAATCAGGGCAATGTATGTTAGTGAGTAGACTTTAAAAACTTTGTCCACTGGTTTTTGGAAAGTGTACATTTTGTTGTCTGCTGTATCCCTCTCTCCTTCACCCCCACCCTCCCGCTCTCACATTCTCATGCTCATAAATCTTTCATTCTGTTTCTTTTGCTAACACGTGTAAATATGTTGTTAACAAATAGGAATATATAATTTAAAGGGGGGTAGTATGCCTTTAATATTTCTTCTCAATATTTAAGAATTTAAGATTAGGGCATTAGTAGTACTATATAAATGCATACTCATTTACTTATTATTACCTAACTACAGCTCTCAAAGTGTTATGTGTGGACCTCTCAAGGAATCGGGAAGATCAAACTGTTTTCCTCATAATACTGAGACATTGTTTACCTTATTCACCTTGTTTGTTAGCACTTGTGCTGGTGGTACAAAAAGAGATGATGTTACAATCACCTTAGCATGGATCAAAGCTGCGGCACCAAACTACCAATCATTGTGTTCTTTAACCTCTATTCACTCACAGTGAAAACAAGCAAACAATACAAACCTTACAATCCTTGATGAAGCAGTAAAAATTATGAATTTTGTTAATTCTTAACCCTTGAGAAAACATCTTAATAGTCTATGACAAAATGGGAAGTGTGCATAAAGCACTTCTGCTACGTAGTGAAGTATGATTGCTGTCTGGAAGAAAAACTCTTGTGCAATTGAGTTGCAAGCTGAACTAGAGGCTTCCCCCCCCCCCCCCGCCGTATTTAACACCATTTTTACTTGAAAAAACATTGACAGAAATTATAATTATTTAGTCATGGGTATTTTCAGACATTTTCTTGAAAATGGACAAAATGAGTTTGTCACTTCAAGGAAGACAACTGACAGTATTATCAATGATAAAATTTGGGTTTTCATTGTTTCGTTTTCCTAGTCTCTGTCGTTGTGAGTTTACAAGCTTCACAATACTTGGAGACTTTTCTTATACAATGGATGGTTGATATTAATGAATACAACTTTTAAATATTGTTAATGAATTTAGTCAACATGTGGAAAATCTGAATAATTCAGCAAACCATTATTTTCAAATTACCAATGCAGGATATTACAAAATTGTGCATGGGCAAAAAAATGCATTCAAAATGCAAGATGCCAATTGATTTTAATGTTACAAAATACAAAATTTTTATTGATAGAGTTTCAGATCTACATTGCAATTTAACTTTTTAAAAAATGACTTTCTACTCTTTGGTATAGCATCAAAGAATATTAAAAGGCTATTATAATACTCCTCCCTTTTCCAACTATATATCTGTGTGAAACTAGATTTTCTACAGTCTTCAACCAATGGAACGGAAAACCAATATGAGACTCAGACTTTCTTTCATTAAAGTCTATCATTTTAAGATACATATGCAAAATATACAAAAATAACCGTGTTCTCACTTTTTTTAAATTTGGAAAACAATTATTTTTCATAAATATATTTTAATATATAATGGGTATATTTTGGTTATTTTAAAATAAATACCTGTTTAAAATTTTCTAACTTCTGATGTGGTAATATCAATAGATATAATTTACATAAACCTCTTTGGGATCCTCGGTAATTTTTTAGCACTATAAAGGATTTCTGAGAACAAATATGTTTGAGAACAAGTGGTTTGATACAACCATATTGAAGTAATTGACATTTTAGAACAACATACAGAATTGTAAAGGATTATAATGGATTTTACTCAATCAGAAAAGAAATTAAGTTAATTTAACAGGAATATACAAAGTCAGGTAACCTTCTGTAGAAAGTGATATCTCGCCATAGTCTATGTGAAATCTCTTCAAACAATTTTAACATCATCCAAGGTATGGCCTTGGCCTCAATGCTACTTCTCCCTTTTCATTCTGAAATCAGAGTGCATGAAAGAGTCAAGATTGGCCTGTAAAGGATATAATGGTCTTGCTTTTAAATTAATATTCCAAGTTTTGATTTAGTTCTTACAGGGCCCGAACTACAAAATCGTTCCTTGAAAATTTTAAGAAAGTGTAGTTTCTTTGGTGAGATACAGACATTTCCCTTTGAACAGGGTGCACCACTCCCACTTCTAATTGAGGTTGCTGCCTGAAGAATTAAAGGAATCAAAGGGACCTTGTAAGATGACATAACTCTTCCCTGAGTACAGATCAAAGTATCCCCTGGGCATTTTTTAACTGACAAGAGTCTAAGCTACTCTTAATACTGATGGTCAGTTAAACTAAAGTGTAACTCTAACTGCATGATCATCACTTCAGTAGTTCATAGTTCGTGTCAATGTAGTATCTCCATATCATAGTAGTTCATAGCAATGGCCTTGGTGATTTTTTACGTTTTTCATCCATGGTTCAATTTTGTGACATAATTATTTTGTATGCTTTCATTGCAAATTTAAAAGGTGATCCCAGGGACAAATCGTTGAGAAAGTTGGGTATATCACACTAATTTCCTTTAGAGACATATTTATACCATGGTGGCATCGCTGAGGCTCAAACATTAGCTCTTTCACTCTTTAACTCTGGGCAAGTTACTTAACCCTTCTTTGCCTCAATCCCCTCACCTGTAAAATAACAATAATAGCTCTTTGAAGATTAAAATGTGTGTGTGTGTTTAGATTAATGATGGACATAATAGAGGATTAATCAACTATTAATTATAAGTACTGCTGTAGTGAATAGAGTCTCATATATGTTTTAAATTTTACTGATTATTTTCTTATGATACATTTTTAGAGGTAAATTTCCTATTCCAATGCGATGTGTAATTTGAAGGATTGTGACTCATATTACCAGGTTGTCTTCAAGGAAATTTTAAATCAGATCATGAAGATCACATTCTGCTTGCCTGATCAAATGTCATTTCTCCCATTTTCTTTGCCTATAGAATGCATATTATATTTGAGTTTGACAGCTCAGGGGGAAAACAAGATGGTTTCTCTTTCTTGAGTGTAAATTCTGATTGGTTGAAGCCAACTGTTATTAGTCCCCTTCCCCTTGTTAGGCAATGTTTTGGAGATAAGACCATAACCTAGTTTGGGCCAAAATCTTCTTAAAAAAAAATAGGTTTCTTTGCTCTTAAAAAGAGATACAGTGAACTCCTCTTTTCCTCCACAAATTATGTGTATCAGTATTTCTGATAGTTTTGGTAGGGTCTTAAGTTTTAATTCCTCATTTCTTTAAATTTTCGAAATGAGATCGGGCTTTTTAAATCCCATCACCATGAAGTCACACAGTGGTGCCTCATGCTTGAGAGGATCTTATTGGATCATTTCATAGTTCATTAAAAGAACCACATTTTAAATGGTTCAGCTGAGACTAAAAACCACCATGAGGTGCTGCAAAGCTGTTCCGTAAGTGTAGCCTAACTCCTCAGACCTCTGGTTAGTCATAAAATCATTACCTGTGACTGGGTCGTTAGTAATGATAACATCTCCTTTATATGTACCTCAGTCCAAAGAAGTTCTGTTCGTTTTACTCTATGTATCTCATAGGAAAATCAGTGTTTCTGAGTTCTTCTCTTGAGAAAATAGTGTTCTACGTGTATTTTTAACCGCCCCCCTAAGTACACTGGGGAATGTTACACCATTTATAGATTTATAGTTAACAGCGTTATGGATTAGTGTGATAACTGGATTTCTCTCCTAGAATACACCTTGTAAACATTAAACCTCTCTCTCTCTCTCTCTCTCTCTCTCTCTCTCTCTCTCTCTCTCTCTCTCTCTCTCTCTCTCTCTTCTCTTTTATCCCCTCCTCCCCCATCTCCTCCCCCACACTCCACCCCCTTCTCAGTGTGCAAATAAGTTAGTCTGCACTCCTGAAGTTTGTCTAGTCCACATTTTATATCTTTCTAATTGTTCATAAACCTAAGATTTTTTTCTGTCCATCCAAATATTTCAATTTTTATCTATGGATTCAGTGATAAATTTATAGAACAAATGTGCATTTCAAAAAAAAAAAAGCTTCAGGAAAACTATTTAAAACTTTTCCAATTTTTACATTAAAAATTTTAGTTTAAATTTTGTAACTTAAAAAATTTGACTAAATAGTATTACTTACCATTCAATAAATGGAGTAAAACCTGCTAATGTGAGATCTCTCTTGTCAAAGGTTACATGTAGAAAAGAAATGGAATATTCCTTTATAATAATGAAGGCTGAGGAATCATGGTCAGGTTTTGCTGTAAAACTTGCAAAGTTAACTATTGAGAAAAATTTTCAAGCCTCAAGAAAGTATCCTGCAAGAACTAATCATCAATATAATAATCTGAATTAAAAAATTGTATTTGCATTTCTAAGCAACCCTCAACGTACCTTGATTAACTTGGTAGTTCAGTGTATGCTATCCCCAAAAGCAACGATCAATTTTTGCTCGAAATAGATTGAACTGCTCTATGAATTCATACCACAGTCCACAATGCCCATCAGTTTTGAAAAAGCAAAAGTTACATTTTTAAGTTGGCTTTGAAATAAAATTTCTTTGCTCAGCTTTCTTCCCTCAACGAATTTCACTTTCTCTGAGGCTGCTTCCCTGGACCACAGGCCTCTTCTACCTATATACATAAATTAGCACCCCAATAACATCATTAACCATCCCTCAACTATAGAGACAACTTACTGGTCATCTGTTTGTTCCAGACAGAGTTTTATATCTTTCACGTAGTTTTTCTCTTATAGTGCTTACAGCAGCTAAGTGCAGTTGGTTCTTTCATTATTTTTATTTTACAAATTAAGATAACCAAAGACTAGAGGTTTTAATTAATTTGCCTGCCTAAGGTATACATTGGAGCTAGTGTTTGAAGCCAGGTATGCACTGCTGCAAATAGCCAAAGCTTGTGTTAGAGTTAGATGACACCCCATATCAACATGCCTATCAAAACATCACACCTGCCTACTTTGGTACAGTTTCTCACCATGAAATGTAACCCATTATCACATGTGTTATTTTCTTAATATTCCCACCTTAATGTGCAGCTCTTAAAATATATTAATTTCAAGTGACATTGCCTTGATTTTTCAGAGCATAATTCCTGCCTCCCTCACTATGGGGGTGGAGAGAAAACATATTGAAGTACATTGAAATAATTTTTGGCATTTGAATCATAAAAAGCTCTGAAGTTTTCTTGTAAGGTCTTTGATCTTGCAGTTTAATTTAAATCGTCAGGTTTTAAAAGTTTTTTTCTAAATCCTTATGAGTCTATTTTCTAGAGTAATAAGCTATTCTTGGTTACCTGTACCTAATATCATCATTTTTGTAGGGAAAGAAAAAAAGAATATCTTAGTAAAAATTTAGTAAGTATCATGGATAATGTTACAGGAAGGATAAATATTTTAGATCAATTTCAATATAGGGTGTCTATTTGGAGAGAAATATGCATCTCAGGCATGGAAATCTACTTGTTTTGTTTTGTATTTAGATAAGTGAATGCATTAGTATTATCTGAAACTAAAATTTTTGTCATGATCACAGAAAAATATCAATTACCCCCAACCCCCCAACCCTGGTTGGAGATAACCATTTTTTTTTTCATTTTAACTAAACAGACTTTATTTTTTTAATATTAAAATTGTTATACTTAGAAACTCATTCTGATGCAAAACAGCATTCAGTGGAAGCTATTAAAATATAACTTATTAGGGACTATTTTTTCTTTTTAGTAAACTTGACTAGTTTACTGAAATAGTTTACTTGAATAGTTTACTGTAGAAGATAGACATCTTATTGCTTATTCATTCTCTTTAATAGTAATGCTCACTTCCACCTGAAATAATATCATCACTTTTAATGATCTCACTATTCCTGTTCATAATATTTGAACAGAGGAGGTAGCAGGAAACCGAGATGACTTTTTTCCCTGAGATTTTGTGAAGTGCACAGTTGTACCTGTGCTGTTTATGCTTATTCTTTGTATTTCCCAAAGACAATGTGAATGGGTCATTCATTCTTCATAAAGGAGTAATATTCTTCTACCCAAAATTAATGGATATCATATCATTGATCAATGCCCTTTGTATATTAACATTAGAACAGAGTTTTGAGACTTTCTTATTGGATCCATTCTCTCAGCTAGGGTTTCTGGGTGGGAATTCCCATCCGTTCTTGTGAAATTTTTTTTTTTTTTTTTTTTTTTTTGCTTTCCTGTTCCCAAATCCAGAGAAAAGTTGGTTGGGAAATCAGATCTTTGAACCCAGTAATACCTACAATGGGAAATAAATACACTACTCACAATGCATCTTGTAGACATTTTTCCCATTTATCACTAGTGTTTCAGGGTGGGAATTCCCGCCTGTTCTCGGGAATTTTTTTTGCTTTTCCATTCCCGAATCCCAAGAAAAGTTGGTCGGGAAATCGGGAAAATAAGCTCTTTGAACCCAGGTGTTGGGTAGTATCAGCCATCACTTTGTGGAAACGATTCTTCGTGGAGAACAGAAAGTTTATATCTCAGGATTTGGGAATGGGAAAGCAAAAAAAATTCCTGAGAACGAGAGGGAATTCCTGCCCAGAAACCCTACTCTCAGCATCATTTCTCCCTAGGCAAATTATCCAAAATTGGTGATCAGGGACACTTTCTGGTGTTCTAACTTCTGTGTTTGTATCTTTAGAATAGGCTAAAATAGAAGTAACATAAAATATGAGTTTCCTGCCCCAACTTCTATATATTTCAGGAAAAGACTTGGTATATATTATACTGTTATATAAGCAACACTTAATCTTTTGAAGGAGGGTTGAAAACAGCAGGAGGACATTTTTCTTATGTTGACCATTAAAAGAAATAATGAGCTAAGAGTATTCATCCTGCTAATACTTGTTGAGCATCTACTATATTCTGGATATAATTGAAAGTCCTGTAGATACAGTCCTGAAGATTAAAGACAACAACAAAGTCTTCTCATAAGTTAAAAGTCTTGTTGGAATTATTACCTATATTATGTTTCAATTTGTATAACATATTTCTCATATTACATCTATGAATATTTCAATATTACATACTGTGAATACTATCCTCTCAAATCATCAGAAATGTTCTCTTCTTAAATTAACCCAGAAATAAAGCCTTTTTTTTTACACTTTTACCTTACATTTTTAATGTAATTTTGAATTACATGATGGTTTATATTAACAGAAAAAATCATTTTACTTTTTTATTTTTTGGTTTATAGATTTGCTGTATAGGCATATATTTTGTATGGCTTTGCTGGGAAATTTATTCAGGAATTCTCCTCTTCTCTCCCCCAGTTGACTGCCTGAATTACATTATCTATGTATGCATAAGGTTTCTTTGAAAGTTAATTGAGCACATGTAAAATCTAATCATTTGTATGATCTTACCCTTTAACTGGGTGGATATAAAAAATTGAGTTTAATTCTAGTGGATCTAGACAATTTTGACAATTATTTGTTTTTGAAAAAAAATGAAAGGATAAATGACAACTTATTTTATTATTTTGCAATTACAAGCAAGGGTTAAAAAAACAGATTCAATCAGCTGAAGATAAGTTATCTACAAATGAGCCTACTTGGAAACAGATTAACAATTCAAATGTCTAACTTAATATTAATAATTTAATAAGATCCAATTAAAGCTTATTGGCCCATCCTTTTTTCCCTTGCCCTCCCACAGTCTTAGAGTGTGAGTTCCTTGCCTGAATTCCTGGGAGCAGGAGTGGGAGAAGTTTGCAGGGCAGGAGAGTTTGTAAGCAAAATAAACACAGTCACATTTGTTACACCTGCTTTAGTTGTATGGGCTCTGCTGCTCATACGTGTGTGTATTTCTTTATTTTAGTTAAACAAGTATATATATATATGCATACATGTGTGTATATGTGTGTACTTCATGCATTATATAATGTATATGCATGCACATGTGTATAAGTGTATATTATATAATGTGTATATGTGTATATTTATATGTAAGTATACAATGTATATACATGTGCATGTTATGTAATGTGTGTGTGTATGTATATGCATACACACATACATACTCATACTTTGAATTATACTTTTATTGTTTGTTTTCCTTTCTCACCTCTCTGGTTCACCTTTTACTAACTATTCCTTCAATTCACACTTTCCCCAGTTTGTAGGCATACTGCCCAATATCCTTTATTTTCAAAGCTTTTCCCCTTTTATCATTTAATATAGTAATCTTTAGTAACCCCTTCCACCTATCAAATACTAAATCCTCCTGCTCTGTGCCTTAATTTTTTTCCACAATGTACTTTTGTTAATTTTTACATCAATATACGAGTATTAAAATAGGACTGAGTAAATATGCAGACACGCAGGGGTTCTTTAAAATCTTCCACAATCTCCCCCTTCACTTAATCATTTAATAATTAACAGAAAATGTTGACTATCCAATCATTTCCATGAATTGGTTGATTTTGATTCTTCCTTGAGTCTTGCTCAGCAGTTTTCACAATGTTGAATGCAAAATCATGAAGACAGTGATGATACGTAAGGTGTCGTATACCGGATTTCATGGATTATTTAAGGAATTTACAAGGACGAGTTGTCTCTACGTACCAAATATACTTTCTTTATAATAGAAACTAATCTCACGTGAGATGAGATGCCAATTAAGATATAACTCTATATTAGCTGTGGAAACTACTTGCTTTTGGAGGCAGACAACTTCATACACATTACTTAGAATGTTCCTGGAGGGCATGAAATTGTTCTTACGTATTTCTATACCCTCAGAGTCCAGCTTAGAGCCTGGAATGAGTTAAGTGCTCAATACATTTGTTCATCTAAACCAAACCGGAGGTCAGCACTACTTCCACCTGAACTGGAGAAGAGCTCTCTGCTCCTTTGTGACTGTTAACCACACAATGATTCTTGCGCTAGTTCTCGCTGTGTGGCTCTTCTCAAGAGAAACCAACCAGGAAGGTTCTCTGGTGTCTGTGGTGACAGAGCTGGCAGGGGGACTGAATGAAAAGAAACAGCACTTTTTAAATTCTTTTCTGGAAGAAAGCAGAAACAGGAGATGAAGCCGTGGGTATGGGTAGGTGGATTTAAAGAAAGTATCAAAGACTGACAAAACACAAATAAAATGCCAAATATTTAGGATTCTAGGTGGCCAATATTATTATCCTAATATTTGTGCTTCAGTATGACAAGAGATGGCCAGGAAGTAATCTTTCCACTATAGTCTTCACTAACCTGTCTCTAGAGTACTGAGCCCATCTTTTTAAAAGTCTTGAGGAAGAAACCAATGATTATCTGCCTGTGGAGTTAGAGCTTCATCTAATGAAGGTAATCTATTTTTATGTACCTTTCAGGTTGTTTTTTTGTTGTCATTTTCACTATTTGATTTGAAGTAAGTAAGTAGGTAAGTAGAGAAACAACTCATTTGTATTGGACAGTTATTAAAAGCCTAGGGGGAAAGGCACTGTTAAATTCAAGGGCAGGATTTACAGAGCAATGGAAAAATGACCAGGGTTGCCATGTTAATGTAACAGTGAAATTACAACACTTTAAACATCATTTGATTTTTCCCAATTAAAAAATAATAAAAATTTTAAAAAACCAGAACATTCAAAGGCAAGACTTTTTTTTTCTTCTCTTTAGCTATCTCCCTTCATTTTATCATCATAGCTTTAAACCCCTGAAGGTTGAATAGCAATAGTGCAATAATATGTCCTTTCAGGTAATGTCTTTTTGCCTAGTGCTCTATTTTGGTATACGATACTTTCTGTGTTGGTTTTTTTTTTTTCTCTAGAAAAAATAAATAAATAAAAGGCCATTGATTAACAACACCCAACCTACATGTTTTTGTCAACTGAACCCTTTTGCCTGTTGTTGGCATGATAGACACTCTTTAATACAAAGTGCTCTGCCCAAGGAAAGTGAACATGTTTCTCTTGCTTTTAGCAAACATGTGGACAACAGAAAGGCAAGCGTTCACAATATAAAAAGTTTATCAAATCATTGAAAATCACTTGATGCATAAGCCATTAACAAGCAGGCAGGAGTATTATATTGTCTGGTTCTCTGGAGAAAGGATGAAGATTGGTGTTCGATTATAAAGAGTTAAATGTGTTGCATTCATGACTTAAAATAACTTGGACAATTATGTAAAAATCGGTTAAGGTTTTAAATACCTGTTAGAATATATCTCAGTGGAGATGATTTTGCCCTTCTTGTATTAGTTGTAACACTTAAAAATATTACTTAAAGTAAATCAGTGATATACGAGTAGGTGGAAGAAAGTCAAACATTATTTTAAGCAACTGCTTATTCAGAGTCCTTTAGCATCCGTTGTATCATGGTTATCAACGTACTTTCTAACTAGCATCCAGTGTAAAATAATCTGAGAATTGGTTAACAAAGGTTAAATCACATTTGGAACATTGAAAGGAAAATTGATGAACAGATTGTTGATGGGCGATTTCCATTCTCACCAAGAGAACATCCCATCAAAAGAAAGAAAGCCCTTTGTATTATTTAAAGCCTGTTCTGTAACACTGTTGGGAATTTGCTTGGATCGTGAATGCTGGCAGGTTGTCAGGGAAACAGGAATAATGCCACTGAATGTGTAATCTTGCAAAATGGTTTTAGTATCACTACTTTGAATTGTCTAATGGCTAATCTGGAATTTCTAAAAGTAACATTAATGAAGAGAAACATATTTTCTAGTTTAATTATATATACCTCTCTGTTGATATAGTAACAATAAAAATATTTCTCTGGATATAGAGTATTATACTTATAATCCAACAGAAAAATAGTTTTTTCACAACTAGAATGTGAAATTTGTGTTTTGATAACTAACAGCATATACTATATATTAATTTTTGACAATGGTATCACTGACACATTATCATGGAGTGATTAAGTTTTATTAATAGTTTAAGGTTTTGTGTTAAATCTGCATTTTCATGACCCTTTTTCTAATCACTGCTGATTAGAAAGAGGACTTGGAAAGTATTCATTGTATTTTCTCTGAGAAAAGCTGACTGCCTGATAGCTTGATTGGACCCCCAGTAGTAACCACAAATACACAAAGATGGGCATCTAGTAATGGTTTATCATAAATATTTCTAATGACTCAAATCTACAGAAATTCAACAAAATAAAGAAATTGGACCTCTCCTGCAAGAAACTAATAAAACCTGAAGTGGAAAAGGGCTGACATATGGTTGTTCGTAAATCAGGGTTTGATCTTTCCAAAACAAAACCAATAATTGGACTATAATTAGTTAAATGTTTAAATTATGGGTCTAAGAGCATTGCATGTAAGCTAAGAAAGCTTTGACTTTAAATTATAGCTCATTTTGTGGATATAGCAATTTTGTCTTGAGAAACACTGTTTTCCTCAGCTTACTTAAGCAAATCACCTTTAATATCTCTTTAATGCTTGTAAAATAAAAGTATTATCTTCATTTTGTCCTTATATTTAGGACCCTGCATCAACTCCCCTCCAAAACATCCCCAATTAATATCCTCCAGTTTCCCAGTGGTGTCTTATTTCTTCAGATATGTGCTGCTCTTTCCCAGCTACCACACCTACTATGTGGTTCTGTGCAAGTTGCTTCATCTTTATGTCCCTTTGTTTTGCCTATGACTTGGTCTAAATAGTAGTGGCTGATACTCAAAAGTGCTTAATGATTACTCACCAGGTTTTTATAGTCATTCCCAACTATGTGATTGAATCATGCTGCTTCTGCCAAAAATTCCTCACATTCCTTTCACCACCATTCAAATCCCACCATGTTTTTAAGTGATACCAGTACACTTTTGTTTAATATTGTAGACAAGAAATTGAAAACACTGTCACTGTATTTCAGTACTGCTTATGAGTCAGAAATACCGTTTCCCTGAAAATAAGACCTAGCCGGACAATCAGGTCTAATGCGTCTTTTGGAGGTAAAGTAATATAAGACCCGGTATGTATCATTGTGTTATGTTATGTTATGTTATGTTATGTTATGTTATGTTATGTTATGTTATGTTATGTTATTATTGTATTATATTATATTCCTGATCTTATAGTAAAATAAGATGGGGTCTAATATTAATTTTTGCTCAAAAAGATGCATTAGAGCTGATTGTCCGGCTAGGTCTTATTTTGGGGGAAACATGGTAATGTGTGGGGTTCTTTTGTGATAGCAGAAAGGGAAGGCCAAGTATCCCAAAGTTACTTGTCAATCAGAGGTACTTGATAACAATGCTGGAGGGAAAATAACAAGGATGCTAGAAATGTGCTTTGAAAAGTTAGCCACTGTGATAATGTAAAAATAGCCTAGAATTACTAGGTATTAGAAGAATAAATAGTGAATATTGTCTCCTCCTTAAGATTGATAGCATGTGTATCATTAGGAATTCTCTATAATACCTCCGCCCACATGTTGTATCCATAATATTGATCTGTCACAAACGCCACATTGTATCTGGCAGGCAGGACTTTTCTCAATGCCAGATCTGCAGGTAGGAAATCTTTTAATTGATACTGGGGACATGATCTTGACTCTACCTGTTTTACTGTTTACAAACTTGTATGGCCTTTGAGTTATGTATTTTTGTTTGATGTACACATATTTTCCTGTTACTCAGCTTCCCATAGGTTGACTAGTTTTCTTCCCTTTCCCCCTTGCTGAATACCGAGACTGTAGATCCGCTTACTTATCATTCCCAGTGCAACTTCTCTACAGTCCAAATACTTTTATACTGTGTTTATTTAAAAGTGGCGCCTTTACACTAAGCCTAAGGGGATAGTTTCTTTAGAAAGAAGAACTTTTTCATCTCCTTCATTCTGAATATAACAGATATGTGTCTTTTATTGAGGGAACTAAATGAATGTTCATCAGCTAATCTCTCTCTCATATATCTATTTTGGTTCCTTTACAAACAAAATGTTTTGCAAGCCCAACAACAGTAAAAGAATTCCTGACCTTGCCTATTTTTTAAAGACTGGGAAGTTAAACTATACCCCATAGCAATCTGGTGTCAGAATCATTTCTTTTCTACTTCAAAAGTGTGTATGTGGTTTTTTAAACTGCTAATGAAAACATTACAAAGATTAGCTTTTGAAGTGGTGAGCAGCTTTCATTTCTTTTCCTTCTGGTATTCCCTCTGCCTCCAGCTAAAATTTAGAACCTTAAAAATGTTGCTCTTCGTTACTAAATTCAATTGATGTTCTATCAAAGTGCATTTGGATTATCAAAGCTCTGTTCTTATCTTGCAGCTCAGTATTCCCAAGAAAACACTAGTCAGGTTAGAATTGACAAGCCTGTAGCAGGTACTTTCAAGCTAGAAGGCTCTGCCTTCCCTGCAGGGTGCTGGCCTACAGCCTTGGTTAACTCTTTCTCCTGATGCCAGGTAGGGGAGCTGGGCACCCACACTGTGATGATAAAGGAGGCTGTGTTCCCTTGCAAAAGGCAAAAGAGCAGCTCCATCCCTTAATAGAGTGGGAGAGAGTCGCACAGAAATCACCAGCAGGGAGAGCGACATGATGACATAAATAGGGAAATTCGGAAACTTTTCGCTGTGTTGTATTATTATCTAAAGAAGAAGGCTTAATTTTTTGTTTCTTTTAATGACTTCTGACATGAAAACATTTCGACACTAATCGTTGCAGTGATCACTTTATGTCAATAGTCTATCTCTTGTTGAATGTCATAAATTAGCCCCAGTGAAATTTGTTTTCATAACATTTCCCAGATGACTTTTTTTTCTTTGAGTTCCCATAGATATTAGCTCTTGAAAACCTGGGTCATTTGAGATTTCTTAGCAGTTGACCCCTCAAAAATTTGAATTTTCATCTCCTTCATAAGTCATAGAAAGAAATCAGATTAAATCAGTATTATGTTCCGTGTGCACCAAATAACATCTTGAGGCAGATTTAGAAACTACATAATTTGTTGATCTTGGGTGTTACATTATAGTAATATCATTCATTGTCTAGCCTTTGGAATTCTATACTTGTCTGGGATTACAAAATGGGTCAATTTCTGTAGAGTGACAGGAGCAAAAGTCAACATTTTTGGTCTGAAAACAGAGTGGTAGTATAAGAAAGTGAAGCACCTAGCATGAATCTTATCATCAATGAGCTTGACAGTATGTGAAAGGTCCATGAGTGGGCAGAAGCTAGAAAGGACAGCAAGATTAAATGGATATAATTTAAAGAGGAGCTATTTTGTAAAAGTCAGGGTCGTATGATTTCCCTGTGTTCTTTGGTGAGGTCTGAGTCTCTTGAGACAAGAATCATTTGGTTGCTTGACTTGAGGATAAGAAAAATGAAGTTTAAGAGATCCTTGTCTCTATGATCCTGAAATCAACCAAACTGACCACAAATTTCATGCTAATTTAGGTGAGGCTGAAATATGGGGGGTAATTAGCAAGATCACCCACAATTCAGCTGATAGGAGACACTTCAATTTATTTGGTTGTTGATCATGTCAGATCCAGCTTCCACCTGCAACTGACCAGGACACTTAAACTTTGTCCTGTCAAAAGTAAATAGGAGACCTAAGAAGGACTGTATCTAAGTTTTGGCATATTTAATAGCTTTATATTTTTTACTATATGATTTGAGGTAAAATACAAGAACATCAGTGGTGAACACAGAATCCTGATTTTTAGCACAATATATTAATAAATAATTTTCTACACTTCGTCGTCTACCTCTCCCCACCCCCCGCGCCAACCTCTCTCATCTTCTTCTCAAACACATGGGTCACCTCCTGTGAATATAGTTATAGTTCCTATACCATACCGGCTTCGATAAGAATAAATTCAAAGGCAATTACCATGATATTTAACTTTAATGAAATGCACCCAAGCAGTTTTATTTTAATGGGTAGGTACATAAGATCTTGGGATCTTTATTTAGGACCGTGTACACATTGATGATTTCTAGTTTCATCAAAAGCAAATTAACAGAAAAGTTTAATATTTTATAAGTTGCTGCACTTAGAATCAAGGGTGTTTATTCAGCAGTGTCTTCCTCCCTCAGGAGATCTCTGACAACTGACACTTTTAAATCAAAGTCTCCTTTCAGACACGTTTTCAAAGTCATGGATAGTAGTTATGAACCTTTTTATTCTCGTATATACTCTGTATTTCTCATTCATGAAAGTGTATTCTTTCCTAAGTTTTTTGACATCTGTTATAAAAAGTTTTAAAGTATTGATGTATGCTCATTTTAAAATACAAAAAAGGCTGCTAAAATTGCCAATACAAACTTTAAAAAATAATTTGAAATACCAGCATGTAGAGAAAACTCTATACATAGGCAATACATAGGTTCTATAGCAGCACAGAATCATACTGTTTTGATTATTGTGGCTTTATAATATTACTTAAGATATGAGAGGGCAAGTAGCCCTTAGCAATCTTCTATTTCAAACATCAAGACTGATTTAAGTATTTTTGGAATTATGAAAGAAACAATTTCTGTTTGATTACTGGAAATGCATTATATGAGAATGCATTATACAGCCAAATATGTTTGTATATATTATATATTCATGTATATTATATGTATTTATATTTATAATATTGAACTTGTTCATTCATTTACTCAGTTTTTCTTTTACATCTTCCTTCATATGGACTAGATGTATTTTTTTAAGTTAATCCTATAAATCCTATAATTTTATATTTTGGGTTGCTATCATTAATTGAATATATATATTTGTTTTTGCCTAAATTTAGACATTTACTATTTATTCAATCACTCTCTTTTGAGTGCCTTCTAGAAATTGGGCTTTTAACTATAGGGAGGAGGCAATTCTGTTTGGTTTAGGAAAGTGATTGCTCTTTGTATGTTAGTTGTAAAACCTGCCCTTTACTAAAGCTACATCTTTTTAAAAATGGGTTTTTGGTTTATTTTCTTAGGCTTTATATTTACCTAAACTCATACTTTCTACAAAAGAAATACGTTTGTCTGTTTTTTGTATTATTTTTATTTTTTCTTTCTCGTGCCTAACTGCAATGACTAATGTTACCAAAGCGACTGTAATATTAGTGGACACCCTTACTTTAAGAAGAATGTCTTGTATTACTCACATGTCATGACTCAGTTTTTCTTTTGAGAAACACATATAGACATCACTAGTCTTACCCTTCCCTCCAACACATATACATATAGCACAAATGTATGCTTACGGTCTGGGTCAAGAATGCATTTGTTCCTGTGTTATAAAAGGTTTGTTTCCTCTCTTTATCAGAACCTAGCTGGGGGCTAACCTATTAATACATGTTATTTTTAGCAGGTTTCCTAATGAGGAATTATCCTTAAATTTTAAAAATAAGCCTCATTTTATCACATTTTATTATTCAACATATTGTGTGATGGTATTTATTAATATTTTATTTATGAATGGCATTAATATTTGTGTGATTTCTCTATAGTTTTCTAATTCCTTATTCTCTGCTTTTATCTTTATTACATATTCCTTCTGTTTTCCTGAGGTCCATTTTGTAGTTATTTTTACAATTGCCAAGATGAATGCATTGTAGTTATTTTAATTATTTCTTTAACAAATGTGTTTAAGGCTATGAAGTTTCGTCTGTATACTGCTTTACTCATATCACATAGGTTTTTATATTGTAGTAGTTTCTTGTTTTCCTCTTTGCCAGAACTTTCTCAGACATAATATTTATTTTGCAAACATTTTTTTTTGTTGTTGTTGCTTTTGTTGGTTCCCGATTCTCCTCCTCCTCTTTTCTCTCCTCCCTTTGTTCCCCTCCCCCTCCAGTATTTATTATTATTATTATTATTATTATTATTATTATTATTATATTAGCATATATTTACCAAGTATCATATTCTGTGCTAAGCTTTTCCTTGATGATCTAATTGACTGACTGCTCCCCAGACAACTATGATGCAGGTATTTTCAGTTGGAGACTCTGGGACTACCTATATGGCATTTGTGGTTAAGCAAGTTGCTCTATCTAGGCTAAACTTCTTGGATTTAAGTCTTTAAAGTCATGTTACCAGAAACAAATTACTTAACATCTTTGATCTTAGTGTTCTCATCGCTAAAAGGGGGATGAAAGTCGTACTTATTTTAATGAGATGAAAATTAAATTATATAATGCAAGTAAGTAATTATAGAAGCTATCAGCCATTACTATTACTATTCTTACTATTTATTTGTCCAGGGTCAAAGAGTCAGTGAGTGGCACAGAGGAACAGAACCTGATTTTAATGTTCAGGGTCTTACACTCTATATTGTACTGCAACTGCTGGACACCATTCCCAGTTTATTTCATATACTCTTATTCATTGTGTCGTTCAAAATTGGGAGGGAAATTTGTAATTGTGCATTAGCAATTTTAGAAAGTCATGTGAATATACTTTTGACTGAGCTACTGTTATAGGAACATTCTCTGCTTTATTATTGCAACATTTATTGTGTCTTCTTTAGGCTTTGACTCATAGGTGCAATCACCACCCCTGTCAGTACTATCAACTGAATGGCTTATGCTTTTAATGATAATTTTCTGCATATTACCTCATACTATTGTGAGGACATTGCTGTCTTAATGGGAATAGAAACTGAAATAAAGGAAACTTCTGCCTTTTAAACTGGGTAAATAGGATAAATAGAAGTCCTAAAAACTTTAGGCCAATTTAGTTTGTTCAAGCTAAATACAGATACTTACATTTTGTTAATTTTATCCTGTTGACAGTCTTTGCATTTGTTACTTAACATTTTAGCACTGCTTTTATGTTTTGAAATACAAGCATTATTTCTAATAGACTAGTCTCATGCCAACTAAAATGAAGTGAGGTTTTAATATAATTCAGAGTTTGAAAATCCCTATACTTATAACTTCAGTTTGTTCATTTTACTATTTGGTATAAAATACTTACTTTGAACAATAAAAATAACATTTTTGTTGCTATTGAAATGTAAGAAATGTCTCTCAGATCTATGCACAGCATGAATGAAAAGGGAAAGAAAATAATTTATGAATATGCTCACTTTCACAATCTTTCAAATGGGGTAAAGATGAAGTCTTTGAAACATAATGTTTTTAACAATTATTTAATAAAACCAAGTTAATTTTTAATTTACTCAATAGGTATTTATTGATATGATTCTCTTAATGACTAACATCTAAATTGGCTCTTTTTCAGTTGGTTAAATTATTTGCAAGAATAAATAAGGTGTCCATGACTTTCCTCACTTAAACAAACAGAAAAATATATTCTTGTTACTTGTCAATTTTAAATAAACTAGAATAAATGTATGGATTCCTTTGTTTTTGCCATCTGAATGATGTTTGGGAATCCCACAGTGGTAATGGAAGGGACTGGTTTTGAAGACATTGGACTTACTTCTAGAAAGACTTGGATTTAAATTGAGGCTTAATGATAGTGGGCCAGTGTGTTTGTTAAATGAAACTGAAGGGCACTTCATTTCTCTCCTAATTTATTCTTATGCCCTTTCTTGCTTATGTGCTATGTAACACAAGAGTCACTATTCACCGGGTTGTTGGCCACAGTGTTTGAAGCCAGACTAGAAATAAGTGCGTTCAGAGAAACTTACAAGGATGTTACTTGGCAGAGGTCTTAATACCTCTCCTGACTGGGCATCTGGTTCCTAAAGCTCTAGAGCACACGGGGTCTGACAATTAAGTTTGTGAACTCATCCTACACATCCTAGAAAAAGTGCTACATCCCTCATTGCTGAATATCACTATGATCACCTTCAAAGTACTCCCCATAGGAAGCTATGCACTGATATCAGCACCTAGTCTACCCTTCAAAGCAATTTTGGAACTCTTTTTCTGGAATGGCCATCAGAGCTTTCGTTGCATTACACTTGATGTCCTGAATGTCATCAAAATGTCTTCCTTTCAATATTTATTTTATCTTCGGGTAAAGAAAGAAGTCATTGGGGGACATATCAGGTGAGTAGGGACAGTGTTCCAATACAGTTGTTTCGTGGCTACAAACTCCCTCACAGACAGTGCTGTGTGAGCCAGTGCATTGTTGTGACACAAGAACCATGAGTTGTTGGAGAAAAGTTCAGGTTGTCTAACTTTTTCATACAGCCTTTTCAGCACTTACAAATAGCAAACTTGGTTAACTGTTTGTCCAATTGGTACAAATTCATAATCCCTGTGATATCAAAAAGGTTAGCAACATTGGTGCAATAAGTTCGCGAAATTCATTGTCAGACCTCATGTATGCCAACAACCGCATTAACGGGTAGCAGGTCTATACCTGACCAGGGCTCCAAAACCTCACTGCATCAATTAGAAAATATAAGCTGAGTTAACTCGTATTTCCTCATCCTACTCATTATATATCCTGGGATATTTAAATTGGTTTCAATATTAATTTCACTCATGGTGGGAAACAAATCCACAAACATACAAAAATCATTGATGTCTATATACACTAACAACATATTTTCTGAAAAAGAAATAAGGAAATTGATTCCATTTATAGTAGCATCAAAAACAATAAAACACATAGGAATAAATTTAAGTTTAAGCTGGTGAAAATCTTGACTCTGAAAACTACAAGATACTGATGAAAGAAATCAAAGAAGACACAAATAAATGGAACGGCATCCTGTGTTCATGGATTTGAAGAATTGATATTGTTAAAATGTCAGTATTTCCAAAAGCCATTTATAGATTAAATGAAATCTCTATCAAGATCCCAATGGCATTTTTACAGAAATAGAAAAAGCCCCCCTAAAATTTATATGGAACCACAACAGACCCCAAATAGACACAGAAATCCTAAGAAAGAAGAATAAAGGTGGCATCACAATTCCTGATTTTAAATTATATTATAATGCTCTATAGCAAGGGTGTCCAAACTTTTTCCAACGTTTTTCACCAAGGGCCATATGCAGTAAAATACACATACAGCCGGGCCACTCACTCAAGGTGAAGTACGTATTGCCTCACCTAGTTTATTTAAGTAAACTAAATGTATTTTTGGAATTTGCTGCAGGCCAATAAAAAATGGATTGTGGGCCGCAGTTGGCCCGCGGCCGCAGTTTGGGCACCCCTGCTCTATAGTCATCAAAATAGTATGGTACTGGCATAAAAACAAACAAATAGACAAAAGGATTTATTGAGAGCACAGAAATAAACCCAAGCATATATGGTCAACTGATATTTGACAAGGGAGCCAAGAATATTCAATGAATAAGACAATCTCTTCAATAAACGGTGCTGGGATAATTGAATATTCACATGTAAAAGAATGAAACTAGACCTATATCTTGTACCACTCATAAAAATAATCTCAAAATGTATGAAACACTTAAATGTATGGCCTGAAACCATGAACCTCCTAGAAGAAAACAGTAATAAAGTTCCTTGTCATGGGTCTTGAAATATGTTCATTTGTTTTTTGTTTTTTTGGTATGACACCTAAATCACAGGCAACAAAATAAAAAATAAACAAGTAGTACTACATCAAACTAAAAAAGTGTCTGCACAGCAAAATAAATCATTAATAAAGTGAAAAGACAACCTATGAAATGAAAAAAAAATTGCAAAACCTTTATCTGGTAAGGGATTAATATCCAAAATATATAAATAACTTATGCAACCCAATAGCAACAAGTGAAATTAAAAAATAAAAATGGACAAAAGGCCTGGATGGATAGACATTTCTCCAAAGAAGATATCAAAAGGCCAACAGATATAAGAAAAGATGCTTAGCATCGCTAGTCGTTATGGAAATAAAAATTAAAATCACAATGAGATATCACCTCATGCCTGTTCGAATGGCTGTCACCCAAAAGAGAAGAGGTAAGAAATGCTGGCATGGATGAGGAGAAAAAGAAACCCTAGTGCACTGTTGGTGTGATTGTAAATTGGTACAGACACTATGGAAAACATATGGAGGATCTTCAAACAATTAAAAAATAGAACTACCGTATGCTCCAGCAATCGCACGTCTGGGAATATATCCAAAGGAAATGAAAACACTAACTTGAAAAGATATCTGCACCTCTGTGTTCATAGCTGCATTATTTTTCATAGCCAAGACATGGAAACAACCTAAGTATCTATCACTGGTTCAATCAATAAAGTTGTGACACACGCACATATACACACACACATAGTACAAAGAAACAACAACAAGGAAATCCTGCCATTTGTGACAACATGGATGGAACTTGAAGGCATTATTTTAAGTGATATAAGACAAAGAAAAATACTATGTGATCTCACTTATTTGTGGAATCTAAGCAAAACAAACAAACAAAAAATATAGTGAAAGAGACCAGACTTGTGGTTACCCGAGGTGGAGGCTGTGGGGAGGGAGAATTGGAGGAAAGTGGTCAAAAGGTACAAACTTCCATTTATAAGATTAATAAGCACTAGGGATGTAATGTTCATGATGATTATAGCTAACACGGATGTAAAATATATAGGAAAGTTGTTAAGAGAGTAAACCTGAAAGTTTAGAAGGAATTTTTTTTTCCTTTTTCTTTTCTTTTTTAAATTTATTGTATTTATATGAGAAGGTAGATGCTGGCTAAACCTGTTGTGTTAATCATTTCACAATATATGTAAATAAAATCATCATGCTATATACCTTAAACATATACAGTGATATGTGACAATTATTTCTCGATGAAACTGGAAGAAAATTAATAAATGAAAACTAAGGAGTTTTGGAGAAGAAAAAGACCACCTGAGGAAATGGCAGAATTCACTCAGATAATTTTGTTAAACAAGGAATTATTGATTTGTTGTATCTAATATTGAGCTTTACTATTTAAAATTGTGCTGTTTTGATAAAGGGACTGAAAAACAGATAAATGAAAAGAGATGGAAATTCACAAAATATATCAACACATATCTGATTTTAGTACATGACAAAAGTGGTATTTAAAATAGGAGAGAAAGAAAGAAAGTAGTCAATAAATATTGTTGGAAAAAAATATCCACAGAACTATCTCTGAAGAGTACATTTACTACCTCTCCATTGCCTCAAATTTTGTGGTGCCTCTGTGGGCCTTGCACTGATTCTGAGACCAGGAAGCCCACAGGCAGCTGCATTTGGCGATTAGTTTTAGCTCACAGAAATCTTGTGCATGGTGTACAGCTAGTTAACAGGAATAAATCGTATGCTCAACTTTCTGAATTTTTAAACTTTTAATACACTGTTGAGAATCAGGATATATTTTTAAATTGAACCGAAATACCTCGAAGTAGAAGCTAGAAAAACTATATTTTGAAAAATATTTTACAATCATATCGTGCAAATTAGCGTTTTCTTTTTGAGAAGAATTTCTCATGTTCTGGATGAATGGAAAATGCCTATGACATGAAGTTAACTCAAAATAGAATGGCTTGCTTTGATGTATGTAGCTCATGTAATAATTCCCTTATTTTGATGAAGAATTAAACATTTGAATAGAAAAATCTGTTTTTCCCTCATCTCTACCAAAATATCAGGAAAATAGCAAAAGGATATTTATTGAAGGGGTGCTAATTTAGAAACCTTCCCAGCTGTCCATCTTAGGTGTATTCCACATGACAGCAACTAATCTAAAATGTTTTTCTACACATACCAAAGCTCTTTTAAAAGGATTTTTTAAAAAATAAAATTTTCCTTATAAACTCACAGTCAACACAGTGTCCTGTAGATGTTTGGCAGTTAAGATCCGTTTTGAGAATATACTATCTCTTTAAACAGAACATGAGCATAGAACAGAACTTGCTAAAACACCTGTCAGACGAAACAACCAAATGGTAGCTGAGATCATACGTCCTTAGATTATACCTTTTAAATATTTTGGAGTTTGAAGAAAATATTTAGCAGATTGTCTTATATTCTTTGAATGTTCAACTCTCAGACAAATAGATTTGGAGTATGTGGAATTATATAGGGTATTGTTTTGGGCACTGATAGATGGATAAAGGAGGTATTCTTTACTTGAAGACAATACATTTGGAGCTCTGTATTACTATGGATCATACACATCTTTAAACACTGACTTCCCTGGTGAATGGAAAACAAGACAGCCTATAGCTACTACAAAAGGCAGGGAGTATAACTAGTTTCTGCTCATTTTTATCTGGACAAATATTCTAGATGTACAACTCTACTGAGTTGTACAGGGCATGGTGAAAAGAAACTTGGAATGGCAATCAAGACCGTACTTTCCGTCCTTTATCTGCGATCTGTGACCTTTAGCAAATTGCTTAATATTTTTCAACCTTAATATCTTACATTACAATGGAAGAAGGTGATATCTCTAGGGATCCTTGTAAAACATTCAGGTTCTGCCTTTTTTTTTTTTTTTTTTTTTTACTTTGTAACTGCATTAGCCAGCAGGATTACAACTCCTCATTATTACATAGTAGGCTTCTACACGATGGTCCAGGTATTTTAAGGAGCCACGTTTATGATGAAATTAGTTCTATAACCAGAACAAAAGTAGTCATTTTCAACTGTAGCAAAGTTCTACGGCTTCTGCCAGAGAGTGTAGTAAAATTCCCCAAATATACAAACTGTAGAAATGGTTTCCACATACATTGGGTCAAGATTATTCTGAACTAATCCTTCATTGCTGTTCCATCTCAAAAAGTGCCCAGTTTACCTTAGAACCATCAGGAACTTCCTTTCAAAGTAGTTCTCAGTGACAGCTGTCAATTGGATATGGACGTTTCTTTGAGTACAGGAACTGTGGGTGATCAATCCTGCAGACCTGCATGTCCATCTGAGTACTGACCCATTCATCTCACTTCTGTGTCCAGTGCACGTCAGCTGATTCCACACAAACTGCTGGGGCCAAAGACCCTTTAGGAGACTCTCAGTGCTCTTTCCTCATTCTCTGTACATTTAACAAGGTGATTCGCCTAGATAGACTTCATATGACATTTTTTGACCTCCTCTTTTGCAGGTCAATTGCTTTGGCAGAACACTAACTTTTCTCCAGAGTGCCGATCAGTTATCTGTATTTTCTGCAACATTCTCAAATTATCATTGAAAGATGTTAAGGGTGGAATTTTCTGACTTTCAAGGAGAAACAGTATCAGAAGAAAACTTTTCTTTTTAAAGGCTAGAGCTGAAGTTGAGTGCACATAACCACTATAAAGAAAAGGAGTAAATCTTTCACACTTCACCCCACCTTGACAACCTCAAGCAGCCTAAGCCGGGTTTTCTGATTTTTCTGGAAGAGTAGAAACTTTGCCTTCGTGCACGGAATTATCCAGCTGAGTTAAATTTGTGGGCTCCTCAAAAAGCTGTCTCTTCATTAATGAAGTTCTCTTTTATGTTACCATTCAGCTTTATTGTAGCTCTTTCTTTATAAGTCAAAAACATCCTGCTTGGATATATAATATGTATTGCAATATATAATATATATTCCAGTGTATGTTTCTGACTCATTTTTTGTTGTTCTTTTGTCTATATCATCTCTTACATTTCATTGTAGCTGAATAAATACTGGTTGAATGGATGAGTGAATGAAAGAATGCATGCCTCTTTGGCATGGAAAAAAGGAAAGGTTTTGTGGAATTTTTGTAGTGCCGAATGAAAATATAAGAACAACTTGGTTTTACACTTATAGTTAATATTAAACACATTCATGAGGAGAGGAAATCTTTACATATCTGATTATAAATACATAGTTTACATTTTCTTGTTTAGAAAACAATTTTTGTCTGACCTTGAATAAGAGATTTGTGAAGTCCTCAAAATTAAGCACTTAATGTTCATCAAATGAAGAACAAGGACTGCAGGCTCGTAACCTTTGTCTGCTTCAGGAGATTAGAAATGAGGCTAAGTGGTGATTCATGGAGATGATTATGTGTTTCAGCTTATTCCAATGTATAAATGACATTTAAACTATGTTATGTAATTTAAAATTGATACATTATGGTTTTCAAAGTTTACTAACAGTAGTCCTTATCAATTTCTGACCCTTTCAGTAAATAACCGATGTTTAACCTAATAGCTTAATAATCTTTTGACATAGGATTATAGAGACATGATGAGTTAAGTTGTTATGAAATCCACAAATTTTATTTAAGAATTGTTACTGTCTGAAAATTGAAACTTGTAAGTCCTGTGTAAGTCTCTGTAAGTAAGTACAAAATAAATTAATTGGCAGGCATTCTGATAATAAGTACTCAGTTCAAGAGAGAGAAAAGAACAATGTATTACAATTTTTTTTCTGCAGGTTTTCAGGAATTCAGATTCAATAATAGGTCTAATTAACCCTCATTTCAGTCGTGGGCTTAAATTTGTTGGAGTGAGGTATTATCTTAAAAATGAATCAATCTTTTTACACATATATAAAGCATCCTGATATACAAATAACACCTTTCTTTTTTAAGTGATTTAAAAAAAAAAATAAAACGATTCTACCTAGTTCAAGTCAATCAGTTATCTGAATCCTTGGGGAAAATGATACTATTTCACAAATTATATTCCCAGAACACTATTATTCCACCTCAAAATTATTCTATAATGAAACAAGTTCCATAAAAAATACTATTACTACTACCATATTTCCCCCAAAATAAGACCAGATCTTATATTAATTTTTGCTCAGAAAGACACATTATTCTCCAAAAGGCTTATGTTCAGGGATGTCATCCTGAAAAATCCTGCTAGGGCTTATTTTCCAGTTAGGTCTTATTTTCAGGGAAACACGGCCATACTTGGAGAGTCACAACATACATTAGCTCATTTAACACTATGAGAAGTTCTCCAATAAAGAAGCTTACTTAACTTTGCTTAACGCAGAGGTTCCCAAACTCTCTTGACCACTTGACCCTTCTTGATTGTGCATAAGCCCTGTGGACATTTCTTGTTACAGCAGATTTCAGAGGATAGTTTGAATGAAGTGATCAAGCTGCTCTTATACACTTGCTTAGTTTATTCTTTTCTAAACATTTGGTAGAGAAAAAGTGCTCTTCAAATATAAGAAAGGTGTTTCTTCTTTTAAAGACTATGCGTTTTTTACAGTAGTTTTAGGTTTACAGTAAAATTGATAGGGTACAGAGATTTCCCATGTCTTCCCTGCCCCCTCCCCACATGCTCAGGCTCCCCCATTACCAACATTCCTCACCGGTGCAGACATTTATGACTACTAATGAGCCTACATTGGCATATCATAATCATCCAGGGACCATAGGTTACATTAATGTTCACTATTGGTATCGTAGATTGTATGGGTTTGGACAAATGTATAATATCATGTATTCCCATCATTATAGAATCATACACAATATTTTCACTGTCCTAAGAAGGGTGTATTTTATTCAACTTTGTGCTGTGAATACTGCTTCCAAATCAAAAATAGTTTATGAAAACGGATATAGAGGAGAGCAAGAGGAAACAAGGGAGGAAGAAATGGAGGTACGGGTAATATATAGATCAGGTAGTTACTGAATTTGTCTGTAGCAGTGCTTCTCATGATATGATCCCTGGACTAGCAGCATGAGAATCATGTGAGATCTTGCTAAAAATGATAAATCCCAGACTTGCTGAATCATAAACTCTGTAGGTGGTGCCCAGCAAGCCAAGTTTCAATCAGTTGTCCAGGTGGTCCTGATGAATGCTAAATGTTGGAGACCAGTGGCCTACAGGTGTAATGCTATGATTCTGCTACCTGATCATGGCTTTGAGCTCTCGAGTCTCTCCCTGTGATGAGTGGATTCTACAACCTCTCTCTGAAGTACTTGCTGAAAAGCTGTCAAAGAGTAGAGTAGGGTAGTTCTGTGGTATCTATTATGATGACAGAGGGTATATCAAGCTATTCAAAATGTCATCCCTGCTTTATAAAAAACTCATTCTGTACGTCAGACAAGACAGAGCTCATATGAGCAATCTTAGGTTTGGAGCAAAAGGCCAGTGCCTGTATCCTTCCATCTCCTCACGAGATACGTTCTGGTTAACCCTTTACAATCTAATTACCATCCTGGAAAACCTTCAGGGAAGTCCAGTTTTTGAGGTGGGGGGAATTTGCATTTGTCTGGAGACATATTTTCATTCCCGCAGAACATTGACCACACTGTTCAATGTGGAGCATCTGAGATCTCTGCCCTTTCCTAAAAACAGGCTGTATTTGCAACCAATGACCATATATATAATCTACCAGTTGATAGATTGTTGATAATAATTCTATGCTTGTCGTTTCGTATCTACAGTAATGTAAAGAAAGTAAAATATAGAGTAGAAGAAAGTGGGGGGACATTTACAAAACAAATGTATAGTTAAAGAGCAAGCTGCATGATCTTAATGAGGTAAGAGTTGTTGTGGGCCACACAGTATCACACCGAGGAAAACAATATAGGAAATGAAGTTCTCCTCTGGCTACCAGTCTGTGTTTTAAGAGGCTCTGTGGTAAATCCACAGAATCTATTTGTCATCCACCCTTAAAGACTCTGTGAGTGAATGAGTCTTGTAGGCACCCGAGATATTTTGGATAATGACCAATTCCTTTTTTAAGCAGAGAGCAGGGGCAATGTGTATAATACTCAGCTAATTCTTGGCACTGGATGTAACAAGGATAAAGAGGGAGTGAAGACCTTTAATTGGTCTGTTTTGGGTATCCAGCGACATTTAACTTACTGCTATATAAATAACGAAAGCAGTGGGTTGGCTAGAAAGTGGAATTACTTATTTTGACAGATCCCAAAACATCTCCTCCAGTTCTCAGGATCCCAGAACTGTGACTCAAATACTAATTAGGTCCAGTGGAACTTAACTTTGTGCTTTGGGTACACTTGAGCACTTTCACAGTGATAGGGCTATGAGTATTGTTATTAATTATATTGCTTTAGTCTTGACCATCCTTAATGTCTTTGTAGGACTGAATATCAGACATTCTAACACAGGTGGCTCAGGAGCTTCTGTGTCCTCTTCTGACCCTCCTGCCCCTATTGGAGCACTTCTAAACCATGAGTGTGTGGATGCTTTCTTCTTGCTTCTGAAGGGAGATGTTTCCCAATATACTCAAAAGAATATTAAGCCACACTCTACCTGTAAGAATCTAAATACTTTGTGGGCCATACTAAGTTCTTACTTTTGCCTTTTTTAATTCTCATAAACAAACCTGATGCTTGAATTCCCTCTTTTTGTAGACTTGAAGAAAATTTCTTTTCTAGACTGTACTTCAATTGCCTAGAGATTACTATTATTTGAGCTATTTTGCTTTCATTTTTCAGTGTACACACACATTCTCTCTCTCTCTCTCTCTCTCTCTCTCTCTCTCTCTCTCTCTCTCTCTCTCTCTCCATGTTTGATATCAGATTAGTATTCCACTTGTTTTGCTTAATATTATGCATTGTGTGTTTTCTCATATATTAAAAAAGCTTGGCAAATAGACTTTTAATGTCTCCATTATCTCCACCGTATGGATGCATTTCACTGTTAATTGATGTTCCTCATGATGTCTCTGAAATGCTGTTTGATCCTAAAGAACCTAGTGAATCATCTAAGAAATATTAGATTAAACTTAGTAATATTTGTGTTTATTAGCTATTTCTTTTTAAATTACCAATTCATACGTGCTATGCAAGTCATATTAAATATACTAAATAGCATATCTGATAACTAAATAATGCAACCATATAAAATTAGAGTTGGCAGAATCATTAGTTCTTAGCAATGCTCAAGACATATTGTGGATTTATGCAGGTTTGATTACTGCTTAGATTATAAATGTTTCAAAGGTAAATATTTAACAAAAATAATAGTTTTTTATTGAATATAAAATTAAGCACATATTTGAAATTTTGTAATCCCAGAAAAATGAAGTGATTTTCATTGAAGAAAATTTCTAAAATTGATTAGAAATATTTCAAAGGAAACTTTACAGAGCTAATCTTTGCACTGATTGACACAGACAAGAAAAAGGGCCAGTCTTGAACAGTGGTACTAAATTCACTGTTATTTTGCAGAAAAAAACACACACAAAAATAACAGAAGCAACTAAGTATATACAATTAAATATAGATGTCTACTAATTACTTAAATCTTCAACAAAAGTAATGAATTTTCATTAGGTTATAAAGACAAGAATAAATAGGAGGATATATTTAGGTAGTAGTAGGCAGACTATTAGGTGTCTAAATCTTAAGAAAGCATCAGAAAAAAAAAGCATCAGAAAAGACATGAGAAATATGCAGATTAAATGTATGTGTCCTGTAGGTAAAAAATACAAATCTTTATGACTTTTCCAATATGTTTATGCCAAAATAAGATTTTTAAATCCAGAAAAATATGTTGAAATGGTCATTCAAATTATTGTTTAAAGATAAAATGACTTACAGTTTGAGAACTTGAATTTTTGGTAAAAAAAAATGGATTAACCATGTCATTACTCCTTATACATTTTTAAAATTCTAGTAGTCCCTACTTTCATTACACCTTTGTCGTAAAGCCCCTTTACTTTATGGCACTTTAAAATTCAGCGAGGAGTGTTGAAGGGATGTGGAAAAAAATATGGAAGGGAAGGGAGAAAATAGAGTAGTTAGGATGTATTTTCTCAGATGCAGGAAAGTGAAACTGAACTGGAAATGACAGCCCTGAAGCAGGATGTATGATGAATAAAAACTCATCTATTATCTGGTATTTTTACAAAGAAATAAATATTAAAAAAAGTCTATTTGAGTTGCTGATTCTATCTTGATGTGATCATAAGAAGGAGATGAGTATGTGGTTCCCAGTTAGATGGGGCATTGAGAAGACATTACAGGAAGGGACAATGCATGAGAAAAGCAGAGTTTACAAGCAGCCTGTGATGTATAGGAACTGAAGCAGTTGGGATATCTAGAGTGGGGAATGTAAAGTAGGCACAGTGGTTATGCCACAAAAAAATTCTGAGCTCAGATAATAAAGGCTTTTGTATGACACAGTATGGAGTTTGGACTTTCCAATGTTCAGTGGGGAGCCAATGTAGAATAACATATGATTCAGAATAGGGGAAACCTATGATCAGATATGTGTTGGGGGTGATTACTTTGATAGAATTTTACAGGGAAGGGAAAGATACTGGGGCTAGAGTTACAGCACTGAAAGGAATAGTTATCTATCTGGGAGAAATAGCTATTAGGGAGGTTGAGATGGTTCCATGAATGTACTAGATTAGAAGAGGGACAAGAAAGAGCCCTATAGACCACCTTCCTTGTGTGTACACAATTAAACAGGCTTCTATATAAGTGATATCAAAAGAATGAGGAAGATTTAAACATTTCAGGAATAATTTTCTGAACTGACTACTGTTAAGGCGGTATCAGTAAACATTCCTTTCTGACTGATCAGTCTTTCCTTCTAGTAGTGGAAAATATGCCAGACAGTTACTTTGAGAATGTGCAAGAGAATAAAAATGCCTTCTGGGCTCTAAATTCTTGGGAATATTTTTGAGTCTCTGAGATGCTTATCAGTTGATTGAAAGCGATTTTCATTTTTGATATGAAGAATTGTTGGAAAGTCTATCTGTCAATGGGAAATTAAACAAAGGAAACACTGTGTGTTTTTTAGATATAGCAAACTACTTAATGCTGTTACGGTAATTTTCCTAAGTGTATCTCTCAATCACATTAATTCTGTGGTCTGGACTCATTGATCCTTAAAGGCTGGAAAACCTAATGAATTGAACATGACTTATAGTATGAATTTATCAAATGTTCTTGAAGAGAGTTTTTAAGATCTGTTTGAAAGTATATGTTTATTGTGCTCATTGTTTAAGCTCTAGCTCCGTTTATAAGAGCACATCATTTTTAAAACCCACTTTATTATAATCAGTGATGATTTCTAAGTTGTCATGGCCTTGGCAATTTTTGAGTCAATTCTCTATATTATTTTATTCTCATAATTGTAGAAATCCCAATATTAAAATTGGAAGGACTTTTATATGTAACTCGTTTTAAGTTTTATGCTTGTTTGTACATGGCCTAGCATAATTTCTTGCATACAGCAGGTGTTAAAAAGTGAATACTAAATGATTATGGACATAGGTCCTTATGCACTCTCAACTGAAACAATGTGTAGAAACATCCCCCAGTATATACCCTAAAATGCAAGGGAGGCCCTGGAATTTGCTGTGACCCCTCCTCTCAGATTATTCCAGATCTCCCAGCCATATCAGAGCTCCACTGGGCCACTGAAGAGTACCTGGTGACAAAGTAAAAAAATGTAGTTACTTCATCTATCTATGCATCAAAATCTCTAGCCACCCATCATTCAGAATGTGTTAAATACTACTCCAAACAATGTGCTAGTTGGGGACTGAAGAGTATAACCTTATCCTTGACCCCATGTAGTTAATAGTTTTGTTGTGCATTCATACCTTGAAGCAGTAAGGATGATGAGTGTTGCCAAAGAACACATTCTTGGTGGTAGTTTACTAATGGAACATACAACAAGGGGATTTCACTTAGTCTAACTGATCAGAGCACTGGATGAGGTATCTACAGAAGAAGTAAAATATATGATCTTACATTCAGTGACGTTAATGAGAAGACCCTGGGTCCATCCTCCAGTTGTATAATAACTATCTGCATCACTCTTCCCAAGTCTAAATACACTCATTACATTACTGAGAAAGATTGGATTCACAGGTTCTCTTCACAGGTTCCCAGTGACTTGGAGCTCAGAGGTTTACTAGGATAACTACCACACAAAGAAATTGGCAAATGAAGTTCATTTTGTGTTCTATAACCTAGCTTTCCCAGTCACTGTGGTTAACTAAGTTAAATTATGGTCAGCATAATGCCCTTGCCCTCAACACAAACAAGGCAAGCTAAATTTATTTTTGCAATCATCTTTATTCCTTAGTTTAGGTAGGGCTATTCATCTAATTGAATCTAATGCTTCATAAAAATCATGTGAAAGCATTAATTTTTTCCTGTATTTCTAAAAGTTGAGTATTTCAAATGATACAAAGTCTAAAAGTTAGGACCAGGACTATTTAAAGTCAATTGTACCTATTGAATCAGTGAGAGGTTTTAGGAATTTTGCAGATGATTAGGATCGTTAAATACTTATTGTGTCCTTTTGTGGGAAGAAAGAGAAATGCATGAGTCAAAATAAATTAAATATCAAAGATATGCCTTTGAAGTAATCTGATTTAATAGGTTAAATTTACAGCATGTAATAGTTGTAAATAGAAATCCATTTTATTTTACAAGCTATTTAAATTATTTTAAGTAAATTCCTGTAGCTAAATGTTTTTTTGTTTTGTTTTGTTTTGTTTGTTTTTTCTTCACACATTTGAACAGATATTTTAAGGATAATCATGGTGAACTTTACAGACTTTTTTTTTCCCCCCCTTTGGTCTTCCTAAACACCACCTCAGAGCCTCTCTGCATGCATTAGGATTAATTAGATAATGTCTCCCAGGTGCTTAGAGCTTTTTGGAGAAAGGGAATGCAGCATTGTGTTAAAATGATTATTACTGCTTTCAAAGACAGCTATGTGAGAGTTCAGAAAGAACAATTTTTATTAATAGTAACTCATAGGTGCCAATGAGTGGTAGCCTTTTATGATGTTACAAATGGTCATTTATTCTGTTAACAGGTCAGTCACTTTTTTTTTTCTCTATTAGATATCTTGGGGAAGAAACCAGGAGTTTATGGTATGGAGATACAGGATGGACTGTAATGAAGGGGACTAAAATGATTTGATTAAAATGGTTATGTTCATTTAGGGGAATGGAATGATGTTAACCTTGGCCTCCCTGGAAGCATTTATTGGGTTTTAGTGGTACCCAATAAAAGGCCCAAAGCAAATAAAGCTTACAGAATTTAGCTTCTTACAAGGTGTAAGGGAAGTAGAAGTGGTGCCACTAAAAGAGGAAGCTCAAAGCAGTCAAAAGTGTCACATGACAATATGTCCCTTACAACTCCCAACGGCGTGGGGGAGAGGGGGTGTAGGGGAGCAGACTACCAGACTAGGTGGTAGATTATAGTCCCAATCTCTCTAGGTATATTTAGAATGTGGTGATAACGACAATGTCAATAATATCTTTGTTTGTATAGCACTTTGGATTTTTACACATATTATTTGATACTCAGCACAGCTCTGTGAGGTGGGAAATAGTATGTCTTTTTTAAAGATGAAGAATATGATGAACCTCAAATAGTTTAATGATCTTTCTAGATATATGCACTCTGTAAGAGACACAGGTGGGAGTGGAACCCAGCTTTTCTAATTCCAGTTGAGTTCTCATCCCAATACACAATTATAGGATAGTAGCTCACTCTCGTGTAAGCTAGAACAAGGAGTAATGTGAGGCTGTGGAACTATATAGTTGATTCAATGACATATTCATGTTTATTATCTGTTTATCTTCACTAATTTCTTCTTGGTAGCAGTCCCCAAACCTTGAGTTTATACGAAATTCTTACTTCCCAAGTGTAATTCAACTACCTTTGGGACATATTGACTCAATATTACCCCATTGTTTTATTTTGCAACTCATTCTTAGGGGGAAAAAAACACACAAAAAAAACTATACATTTATTATTACTGTTTTATATTGATACTGTTGTGGGAATGGTTTAATTATATCTCTCACTGATTTACATATCTTCCCTAGGTAGAAGACACAGTCAGGTTATCTTTGAGGTGACTGTTAAGTTTATAAATTCTTTTCAATTAATAATACAGTGTTTCCCCCTTCATGTATTTTCATATGCTAAATCCTTTAAACATCGGGTGTACATTAGTAATGGAAAAAACAAAGTGGTGTATTGCCATTTGCACAGTTTAATTAGTTTGAGTGGTTTGCTTTAAGAGCATGAAGCAGTATAAGAAAAAATGACCCTTACAAGTAAAAAGATGTTCAAAAGAAAGAAACTGAATAAAATTTCACAAAGAAAACAATATATATAAAAAATCTATGTGGTGTATGTTCACTTCCATGAAATGATGTTCACTTTCCATGAAATGTCCATCCTCCATGTCCACCAAATGGTGTATTGATCGGTAATACATGGCAAAATCACATAGAATAAGATGCAAGTATAAAAAGTGATTAACAACATCCATATTGTATCAATATGAATAGATGTTATATAAGTCAGTTGTAGTAAAAATAGCAATTTTCACAAGAACATATCGACTGCTGAATTCTGTAGTTTCAAAGGTATGTACAAAACAAATGTACAAACACAAAAAATACACAAAATCATGTATGTCTTTTTCATAGGTAGATATAAGTACACAAAGAAAGTTGTTTACAGGATATATATATTAAATACATAAAGTAACTTCATGGAATGTGGAATTGAGGATAGAGAGGGATAAAGGGAACACACAAAAACAGTCTGTATTTTAACATATGATGATATTGTATCACTAATTGATGTTTACACGTGATTGAATCAATACACTCCTGTGTATATAATTTGCAGGCAATACTCAAAATCTAAAAATGGATAATTCATTTGTACTGTAAGGCTGTGTCTATGTAATCATATCAATAACAGCTTGGATGACTATTAACATTTTCATCATCTTTTACTAATAAAATAATAGAACTTAACCAGAATGTCACGAGCCATGTATATATTGATCTTGGAAGAAAGGGTTAGAGTTACATGCTAATACTTTTTGCTTAACCCCCAAAAGACTACGTTATTTGTGATGTCTGCTGTCCAATGACATAAATCCAGGCCCTTGGGCAAAAAGTGTGTCCTACTAAGAAAATAATGTCATTATATCCCACCCTGTATGTACATATATGTATATTTGTAAGCATTTTGCTTGACTGCTTTTTTAAAGTTTCTGTTAGAAACCAAGAGTTCCTGGAAAATGGAAACTAAACATATGTAAGATTTGTATTAAATGATTAACCAAAATAAATTACAATTATTGATAAAGGATAGCCTATTGCAAAAGTTACAATTAGAAAATGCAAGTTAATAAAATACTTTGACCCCCAAATACAAAAATATAAGCTTTACAAGCTAAGCTGTACAAAAATGATAAGCTATTTGTATGTAGGGCTATAACAAATAATATAGTAAGTGCCCACAATCATCCACCAAAAAGTATTTAGAGGTATTCAAAGAATAGTAAAGACTATTTTCACTTAACAAGGGGATAAGGAAAATTGGGGTGGGGGGAAGTCTTATAACAGAAGGTGTGTGTGAGATAGGCCCTTATAAATGGGGCTTAAATCCATCGATTCATCTCTGACTCCAGTGATCTGTATGTGGAAATAGAAAAGGGTAAACAAGCAAAGACTCAGAAATTAGAATGGAGGCAAACTGAAAACAAAGAGGGTAGAAAGAAGGATGGAGAGGGGGGAAAGGAAGTAAGGGAGGCAGAAAGAAGAGAAAGGAGAGATGGGAGAGAGAGTAGTAAAATTTGAATGAGGTAGGGAAAGGAGCAGAATGGATGACTTCTTAAATGTAACATCTGAGGCATGGGCCAGTATGTATATGCCATACAGTAAGCAGGTAAAAATGCCAGAGATCAAAGCTCAAGAAGTAAGGAGGAATAATGGTGGAAAACAAGAGACTGGATGTTTTTAGTCATACTTCTTTTTTTTGTCTCTTATGTTAGCATTTCATTGGCCATGAAACACCCCCTGTCCTAGACCAGAAACCTCGGTAATGGACTGTTTGCTACACTTTGATAGGTGTAGGCAGAATCATTATATTATCAAGTTCCTGAAGTCCTTGACAAAGGCAATTTATGATCCCAGAGAGGATCATGTATCCTATGTAAACAATACTCACTGCTAGATCCTTTGTGTGCTCCTAATACACAATGAAGACCAGTTTTCTAAGGGGTAGATTCAGTTCACTGAGTTTGTAGGTCATTTTTCATTCTCCTTTCTGTAGTAAGGTTTGAAATGGGTGCAGGGATGAGTATATAAGAGTGTATCGAAAGGGCTCAAAGAGAAAACCATGTCCAAGAATCATAAAATTTTAAATCTGGGAACAGTGAATTTAGTGTGTTAGAATTGTTATCCTTCCTGTATTCAAAGTCCCTAAGGATGGAAAAAAAACAACAGTAAGATGGATACTTACAAATGTAACAGTAGTGGAAGACAGTACAGACCATTTATAAGGAAGGAACGTAGTATAATAAATTGATGGCATGAATAGAAATAATCAACATGTGTTTTGTTAAAGCATTTTAGATATATCATGCATGTTATTTCCACTAAAGCACATCAAAGAGAAATCAAGCTAAGACAATCATTGGGATTTGGATAAAATCACATCAAACATAAGAGATTAGTTTCAAGACACCGGTCTTCTTTGTCAAAGCTGTGGTTTCCTTGTAACTTCACATTGCCTCTTAAGGAAAAGTTACTGAAAGAATACAGGTGGGAGATCAAGTTAGAGGTTTCTGCTATGTCACTGGACTGGTGGATTAGTAGAAGAGGCCTAAGGGTATATGATAGGACCTAGGTAGATGAAAGTGTGCCGTTGGAAATGGTAGGATTTGTGCCTGAGGCTATGGTACAGTAGACATCTGGAAACTGCACTGAGAATTAGACCAAGGGGGCAGTGTAGTACAGAAGGAGCATGTCTAGGCAAGCACATTTCATTTTGTAAGTTTTACTCGGGCAGTAACTTAACCTAAGCAAATGGATGGATATATTGCAAGAGTATTCCTGGGTTCTAATCATGTTCTTCATGTTATTGGGATAGATAATCAAGCTAGAATAATTAGCCTAGATATTGAAGAAACCTAAAATATCCATACTAACTGCCTTTAGTCCATCAGTAACATTCAGCAAGCGTGTCAGGTAGTGCTTTTGTCTGCCCAGGACTTCTAAGAATAAACTTTCTGTGTTTGGGGGCAAATTTTTCCCTTTCCTTCACTCTAGTAAAAAGGATCAGAATGGGATATTTTGTCTTTCAGTAAACCTGATTCCCTGCTCTCTCTCTCTCTCTCTCTCTCTCTCTCTCTCTCTCTCTCTCTCTCTCTCTCTCTCCCCCCCCTCCCCCTCTCTCCTTTTCTCCCTCTCTCCCAGGCTTTTCTTTCAGGTTCTAACTAGGGTGGGAGTAGGGAAGGGAGCCTAACTGTAGTCAGATGCCTGCATACTTGGTTCCATTGAGCTGGCTCCATCACTGCCCTTCCAATGCCTTGATTAAAGGAACCAATAGTTCCTCCTATGTTTTGTTGAGCTTCTGTCACTTGTGATTAAAAGTGTCCTAAAATAATGACCAAAGGATTTTCTTGATGGAATATGTCAATATAATTCAAAGTTAAATAATCTTTATTAATTAGCCATTGGATGGATGTTAGTTTTCAGCTAGAAAACTAATTTACAAATTTGGCTTAAGTACAGGTGAAATGTATTTCAACTATTATTTCACCTACTTTGTCTTATGTATTGCCCATTAAAAAATAAGAAAAAAAATTCCTGCCACCCGAACACAATTAGTTTTCTTTCATCATAGAGAGGTGAGAGAAACAAGTCGTATTCTAAATTCCACACAGTTTTAACTACCCCTTTTCTCCTAAATTATCACTGCATTTATTTCCTTTCTCACGAAATTACAAAAGGCAGCATAAAAAGAATGCATAATTTAAAATATAATAACACTATGGCACTGGTGAACGGGTAATATTTTCTTTTCAGATACTAGTGCCCTGGGAATCTTTTAAATAAGAAAAGCAATAATTGTGTCATAGACTGAAAAATCTATTAGTTTTACAAGAGGGAAGTTAATAATGGGCAGGTGATTTGAGAATTAGGTGGGGGGTATTTAGTGGTTGCTTGTTTTTTGTAATTATCCACTGCTTTGTTAAAGTCAGCAAGGCAGTTCACCTTTGAATGAACTCCTCTCTTTCATCCTCAGAGACTAGACATTTAGGAAAACTGGGAACAAGGGTCCCCTTAGTCAAGACATGGCTGCTCTGGGTGGAATGCCTGATTACTGGATAATTGTACAACTCTAGTATAGCACAGCACCATTAATCACGATGACCTTCAAGCCGAGGAAGAATCTGAAACTTTTAGCTGAGTATGGGGTATGTTCTTTCATTTAGACTGATTTTTTAAAAAATCACTTTGCTATTCTGTCAGCTGTGGAAGTTAACAAAAATGTGCATCATTTTCATCTATTTTAGAATATAAATGACAGGAAATGGAATACTCAGAAAGGCAAGGCAAGGGGAATAGCTTCAAATACCTTAAACTAAATGATCTAATATGTCAAGAATTGACTATTATGGTTGAAATTGTCTTTCATTTTTCTCTCATTTTCTTTCCTGGTTTATACCTTTTCTCCCATCTGCATAAAATAGGATGAAGGTCTAAATATAGCATTTGCTATGTTCTGATTTTGCATGTCCTACTGATTTCAGGTGAGCTGATCCATCGCCCACATTTCTACAAGTATGCCACAGATCCTGTGCCTAAACACAACCTTGCAGTAGATTTGGCTGAGCAATGCAGGATAATAAAAGTAATGAGGCCATTGAAATCCCTTTAGCTTTGTGCTGATGCCTGGAAACTGTCGTTTATTTTGTAGTGCCTTTAATTGAGAAGTTTTTTTTGTTTTGTTTTGTTTTGTTTTTTTGTTTTTTTAATTCCACACAGTAATTGGAACTACAGTTTTCTCTCTCACACACACACATACACACACACACACACACACACACACAAAAATAAAAACAATAAAGCTGTGTATCTTGTTTCTTGGTCCTTTACAAGCTTTGATAGTTTGTGATATATATAAAATTTTATTTCTATCCATTTTGGTATTATTGTCACAAACAAACTTAAAAGTCTTCTTTGGTACAGCCAAAGAAAAGATAAAGTTCAGTTCTTGTGACATTTATATACAGGCAAGATTGAGAACTCAGTGATGTTTGTTTCCTCCGTTGCAGTGCATAATACAGATTCTCTAAATATAGGTGAATAATAAAAGTGCGTCATTAATAATTAATAGGATTGTAACAAAACACAGTATCAGCATAATCCTCTATGACATTGATGAGTACACATTGCCACTTTAAGTAAGGGCATCAAAAGCAGTGGTGCTCCCTGATATGGATTTGCCATAGTAAATGGGTTTGTGTTACTGTATATATTTTGTTCTACATACTAGTTATCAGTAATCATCTGCATGCCTCTCAAAGGGCAGCACAAGCAGGAAAAGAATAATTGCCACTCTTCATGAAGCCAGCTTATTGATGAGGTGGACACAAGTAATATTTTTAGCCTGCTGGCTGTCCATCTGTAAGCAGTTTCCTGGAGCTGTCACTTCTCCTTCCTCTAGAAACTGTTATGGCTTTGTCTGCCCAAGAAAAATAATGAGATCCATCTAGCAAGAAAAAAAAACAAAAAAAAAAAAACACAAAAAACAATAAACCCTATACCTTCCCATTAATTTGTTTTTAACCTATGTTTACTATGTTCGTTAAGTTAACTATCCATCATTTATATACATGTAAAGAAGTGCATTTTTCAAAAGGTTGAATCCATTAACCCTTTTGCTAACTAATCTATAGGTACCCTTCCAGCTAAATCAGGGACTTGTAAAAAAATCAATCCTTTCAGAAAGCTCATAAACACTCACTCTCTTTCCCTCACATGTCCAATGTTGATAAATCTGCAAGCTTAATATAAACCAAACAGGTTGTTCTCATTCATCCCTCCAAACTAAATGCATGTTTCTCCTTAAATGCCTCTTTGATTTTAATACCACTAACATTTTAAGAAATTGGTATGGCATGAGTGACTTAACTTGATATCACAGCTTTAACTTGATACATATATATGTATATTTTTTTTATTTAACAACAATTTAGTGGAAAATGGTAGAATATATCAACAATAAAATGGCATCATTTTTCTCTTCTCTTAAAGAGTATATGTTTTCCCAAGTAAAAGACACAAGCACAAAAATGACTCAGGCAGTAATTTGTTCATAGGGTTATGCTGACATTTATAAACTATCTGAGCTTTATCGCAGCCTTGTTGCTGGCAAGAAGCTTCAACAGTGAAAGTGGTCCTGGAATTAAGTACCTTCCTCTTTTTTATCCATCTGTACTATCAAAATAGACAGCCACCATTAAATAAACACTTGTCAAATGCTTTAAAACCATAATGGATTGTGGCAGAGAATACTGAAAGCCCCCAATTTAAAAACAACCTTAAAGAGCGTTATTTAAAATATAGAACTCATAATTCTTAACATGGTGGTAAAAGTCCCAGTTTAGTGCACTAGGACTAGCATACCATACATGTATATTTAAGAATATGGAGTAATGTATCTGGATCTCATTTAACTCGATACCATTTCATTGTAGATATGAGGAAAGTGAGAGATGGAATTAGGAATTTGTTCACAAGACAACTGCAAAGAAAACAACTATTGTCATATGGGTCATTAAAAGAGAAAAGCCGTGAAAGTAGATAATAGATAGATTTCTACCTAGAAAACTAGTGTTTAGGGAGAAAAGAGATTTAATTTGAAGAATATGAAGGGAATAATTATATTTACAAATTCTAAAGAACTACAAATATTTAGTGATCATATAGGTTTAAAGCACATATAGGTTCTTTATTCTGTGCAGGTTGATTTTGAGTTTGTTTCTCGTCCTAGGTATGTACCTGGGTTATTATAATTTTTCTAGAGGATGAGAAATAGGGGGTCATGAAAAAGAAAACAAGAGGGAGTAATGAAGAAAGAAAGATAGCCTAAAAATAAATATGCAAGAATTAGGCATTCTTCTTTCTCATCTTTTTTTGCTATCAGGAGGGTGAGAATGAAAGTGTATTGTGATATACTTAGCAATGTCGTTACCATTGTGGTCTCTACACCTACCCTTTCTGCCGCATGTTAGTGTGGACACCTTGGGTGAGTTCCTTGGACTTGCCTCTGTTTGTGCCTCTGTTTCTGCATTGCAAAGCACGTGTGATACCAGTATTTACCTCATAGGTTTGTTGTGAGGATCTCCTGGCACACAGTATGCCCTCAACGAATATTAATTACTATAAGGGTCATCATCTAATTTATCATCTTCCTGGGAGATCAGCAAACTACAACCCATGGCCCAGATCAAGCCACCTGTTTTTGTATGGCCTGAGCTAAGAATGAGTTTTATGTTTCTAAATGATTGGAAAAAATCAAGAGTAATATTTTGTGACACATTAAAATGTTATGAACCTCAATTTTGGTATCCATAAATAAAGTTTTACTGGAACACTGCCACACTCGTTAGTTTACATATTGTTAGTGGCTGCTTCGTGCTAAGTGACAGAGTTTAGTTGTCCAACCGGCAAAGCCTGAATACTTGCTCTCTGGCCCTTTCTAGAAAAAGTTTGGCTATTCTGGTCTAAACCATGATATACTTGAGAGTGAACGACGGTACTATTGATAATAACTTGGGACAACGAAAGGGCATAAACTGAGATGATCCTGAGGAAGCCAGGAAGTATTGCCACCTTCAATAAATTTATTATACACAATAAGAAATATATTAGAATTGTGGGTGGTAAAAAAAAAAGTTGATGAAAAGAGGTAGCATTTTATGTAATGATTGCAACTAGGGTCTTGTATGTTAAAGTGTAAATCTTACTGTCGCTCTCCTTGCATCAAATTCACCAGCCACTCCGAGTGCTAGTAGAATAATTTCCAAACTCATTCTATACAAGGCTTTATGTAATCCAGCCCCTACCTACTTGGACATCTTCTCCAGTAGCTTCCTCTTTTGCCCACTGCACTCTTATTATATTCACTTTTCTGTCAAGCTAGTCACTATCTTATGGCCTTTGCAAGAAAGGAATCAAAACAATCGTATTTTGATTATTATTGTATCTCTGGCTGGAAGGAATGTTCTTTCCCTGACATTTGAAAGTCGAGCCCTCCACCCTATTTAACCCTATCTAACCTAACATCATCCTTCATTTCATTATTCTATTTTATTAGCTCATCAAAATGGCCACTGTCTGAAACCTAGAACCTACACTTTACAAGAGCAGGGATTTTTTTTCCCCCTATCTTCCTGGTCTTTGTAGATTGCACCAGTGCCCACCACAGTTCCAGGTAACGAGTGGGTGCTCAGTCTCTGTGGATACATCCTCCTTCCTGTTGCATTGTCACCACTCCTTCTGTGCTGAGCAAGTCAGTACCAGTTCCACCCGCTGTTCTCATCCTGCCCTTCCAACAGGTTTTGGCTTTAGATGGGTCGTCTGGCATTTCTGGTCTGGATGGACCCTCTGGGCGCAGAAAATCTCTTTGATTGCTTTGTCTTTCCATGTTAATATTTTGGTGTGTTATCTGAGCTTAAGTATGTGTCGATTTTAGCAGCTCTTTTCTATCACGGTGATTCCAGAGCCCGGACTCATAAATTCATCACTTACAACCCTCACAGAGTGAAGGGGAATACAGCAACGTGCAAAACAAATAGCTTCTTTTGAGTTTATGCTACATTGTTTTCACTTTTTTGGTCTATAAGAGATTCAATGTTAGGGTATAAACTACTTGTGGGCAGAGGCCATCACTTTTAAACTGTATCCAGCACAGCACTGGAGCTGACAGGGACAATGCTCTAGAAATATATGTGCATGAAGAATATGGTTCATTCTCTGTTACTATCTGAGCCGATGGAATAAGCACCAGGAAAAACAATCGTAATAGCTGATAATATTAAAATCTTGGCTCTCAGAGACATCTTTTGACTCTGCCAATCCCAGCCCGTGTGCCTAGGTTTTTCTTATGTACATTTTTTGTTAGTTTGGTGATGGATTTGTACTCTCAGAGTTCATGGAAACCAGCCTTACATGGCATGAGCCCCTGGGCAGTTGTTATCAAGTAACTATGAAGCTTGAAAAAAGAGGGGGAAATAAAATCTTTCTGGTTTGTTGGTTCCCAAGGGCCCCGGTATACGGAAGGGAGGGAAACACAAAGAAAGGCAGGCGGCTCCAGATTGCTAGGTATCAGGTTTAACAAGCAAGGGAACTTACTTATGAGGCTTGTTTTGGGCAGTCGCAAGACGAGTAGATCTCCATCCCAGCCCACCAGAATCTTACATGGTTATATAGAGGCCTTACCTCGGTTCAGTCAAGTATATTGTCCAATTGGTCTCAACAACACCTTACTCTCAAGGTTGCCTCCTTGGAACGGTGTGGGAATGGTGGGTGGAATGCGGAATGTAAATTCCAAAGACGGGGAGGAGGGTGAGGAGCCTCTGATTGGCTGGGCCCAGTTCCTCATGTGATCCTGCCTCCAAACTGAGGCTACCACATAAAGGAGCAGAGAGAAGTACAGGTCAGAAGAGTGAAGTCTCCTCTAACTCTTGCAGTGGCAGAAGAAAGCCAGCGGTCAATTTTCTTCATGTTTAAAAATGCACCTAAATTTAAGTGCTTCCAAAAGAGAACCATACACCACTCACAAGAATGTCAGTTGCATGAGAAAGTATGTCTGTCTTATTTAACATATCATTTTCTATAAATCCAGTGCCTGGAATAGTAGGGAATCAATCAATATTTTTGCATGAAAGACTGACTTCCACCCTTGCTTCTTAACCACCCAGTAAAGTTTAGCAGACTGTAGGGGAAAAATAAAATTTCATCTTCAATGTTTAATTATAAATCTCTTCAAAGCAGAGTTTAAAAATTATGAAACTTAACAAAAAGAGAATTAGAAAATATGCGATATGAGGTTCCTTCTGGAATGTTGTCAAACGCTTTGGCATGAAAATATTCACCCACTAAAAACAAAATATCATCCAGCAATGGAAAAATACCACAATACAAAAAAAAAAAAAAAAGCATTGCTATAATGATTAATGAAAACGTTGCTTTTTCTTGTAAGTACATTCAGTTAGAAGAAAGCTTTTTTTTTACACATATACATATATGTGTATATATGTATATATATATACGTATGTATATATACACATACATATATATGTAAACAGGTTGAAAATAAAATTTCATGTGATTTGATCAAAGAGCTCCAACCTTTGAAAGACACTAAATAATACAGTATTTGTGAAATTGCTTTAAATATTTATTGCTCTGATTGGCTAAGATTACTCACAGATTGCTGCACATTTTAGGTATTGAAAAAACAAGTCTGAATAACACATAGAGATGACAAGTAGGAATCCAACACCATTTTTTATACTAAGAGATGGGGGGAGATATTCTCCATAATAATGACATTCTCATAGGTGTTTATAATGTTTTTCATTAACCTAGCTATTTTATGAGTAGAAGCAAGGTATTTTTTCAAAACTTTATCAAAATGCCTTTAATCTTTCTCTCTTTTCTCCTTTTGTCAAAGATTAGATAAATGCATGTGATTCTATAGTGGGGATTCCATTAACTGAGATGTAATTTAAATGATGAAAACCTTCGTACACTATTAGTGTCTTTTATGAAAAGGCAAGCAGGCCTGTATTCAAAGAAAGGAAATGGAGATTTGTTCAATTTTCCCTTTCCTTCCTACTCCTTGGATCCTTTCAGATTTTACTAGTTTTTTTTTTTTTTTAAGTCGATTTAAATACTGGGGAGATATACTATTCCTAAGCATTATCTACAAGCTATTTATATTACTCACACTACGTAGCAACCTTAGATAATAAGAGCTATTGCCAAAAAAAAACCAAAAAAATGATTTATTATAAAAATCTCAGGAGTGAGTTCACAAACACAAAAATATCAAAAATTATTTTGAGACTTTTTACAAATAATACTCATTCAGTTAAACAAATTTAGAAATGATGTCTGTAATTAATCTTGGTCTTTCAAAAAATGTTCTTTATTGATTTATCAGGATTAAGCGGAGTATGGTGGGGCTAGAGACAAGAGAGTAGAGAAAATAACAAAGTATCACTATACGTGTGTTTTAACATAAACAGTTCAGGAACTGGATTACCTTTTTGTTGAAGGAAACAGGCACACTTATTCTACCAAACAAATGAAACCACCATTATAATTTTAAAACAGTTCTTTCCAATCTGTTACCCAAAGTAGCTTTGTCCATCATAGTAATATTGAAAAGTAAAGAAAAATATAAATATACATGTGAAATTTGCTAAGCTATTATGTATTTTTTTCATTTAGGATTATGGCCTAAATTGTTTTCCATATTTCACTCTGATTTTAAGATAAAGGCTTTAAAATCAAGATTACGGTCACTATCAGTTTTAGTGTATCTTTCCAATGCGGGAAATACTATCTATCATTATGTAATCCTAATGTAGGGCATTTCCTTTTCCCCACATTTTATTACTATTATAAATATCATGAAAATAAATAGCTTTGTGTTTGTACATGTGTGTGTTTCTCCAAAATTTTGTGTATTTCCCTTAGCATAGAGAGAGTTCTAGAAATAGAAAATTGTTAATGACCCATTCTATGGGTTTTGAAATGTAATTCCTATTTATATTCCAAAATAATTTTTGTCACCAGCAGTGGATAGTTGACACTTTCTGCATTCTTGGGTGCCAGGTACTCTTATGAATAAACTTTCACATGAATTAACATATTTAATTCTCACAACAGTCCTTAAGATATGTAGTATTAGTGCTCTCATTATACAAAAAGAAATTGAAGAATTAAGTGTGAAAAAATTGTATCCAAGAGATGTGAATTAACTTGCTCAAGAATGCACAGTTAATAACTGGTACTAAGAATACCAGTTTCCATATCTTCCTTAATATTGGACAAAATATATTGCTTTAAGTTGTTTTTTGCTAAGGTAATGGGCAAAATGATAGTTTTATTTGTTGAACTATCATTTATTTGATCCGTGGCAACTATATTTCTTTGTTTCTTTTTTTCAAGTTCTTTTTCACTACTGGGTTAGTTACTTATCTCACAGGATTGTTGTGGGGAATACAATCAATACATGTGAAGGACTGCCAGTACCAAGCATAGTCATAGCTATTCAGTGTATGGTGGCTTTAAAGGTTATTTTTAGCGAGCAATTGAGAGAGTACAGACAGAAATCCAGAACCACATATGTAGTTCATTGTTTCATCTCTTATACCATTGTTTGTTGTTTTTTTTTTTTTTTTTTTTTTTTTGTGTGTGTGTGTGTGTGTGTGTGTTTTAAGAGGAACTCAACCTTTAGTATATTTATTTTGTATATAATTGCTCCTGAAAGTACGATGAACTCACATATAGCTAAATGTAATTTCTGGAATGGAATAGAGTTTTGTAAACATTTTTGATATCTCATCTATGGCATTAAAATATATTTTAGCACACACTACAAATACATGTGTAGTTATTTATACTGTACTAATATTATGTCCTCATAAAGCATAAAAATTGACTTATAAAGATTATGTATGAAATGTATAGAATTGTATATGTGAAATAATATTTTAAATAATCATGCTATCTTACAAATGTTATAAAATATTTGTTTTTTGCTAAAAGTTATAAATATATTTTATAAGAGCTATATCAGATGTATTATAAATTTTACCTTTTATTCTGGCAGACAAGGAACTCCTACCAGCTCTGTTTCATTTTTATTATTTGCTTTCACTCATTTTAATGATATTTTTGAGCGTGGAGTTAGTCAAAACTAAATAATGAAATCTCTAAATCCATTTCTCTCAGCATCAATAAACTGAAAGGTGTCAAAATATTCTGGACTTGAAGAAATTTACTCTTTTCTCAAGATATCTCTAGGAGGTGTGACATTTGGCATCTGAAGCAGATGAGAATGCTAATTTAGATAAAATATTTTAGATATAAATAAATATCATTAAGTGGTACCATGGGAGACCATGGGAGAAATGTGTAGTGTTTAAATGCATGTGGTTTAACAACGTATAGTTATACCTTATTTCATGAATTTGAACACATGAGCTTCCATATACATATATATATATGGTTGGGTGGCAGAATCCTTTGAATGGTCTGTGAGCCCAGGGTGGGTGGCGCCGAGTGCTTTAAATGAGGTGAAGAAGATGTCTGTAAATTGTAATCTTGGCACACTGCAGTGGAAAGATGGTTATACAGACAATGGAAGGGCTGGAGACCTCTGTCCTGTAGTGGTCCTTGGGCATTTCACAGACCTGTTTCAGTCCGATCTCTGCCATTGACCAGATGTAGTATTACCTTGGCAGGCTTTAAGCCTCAGTTTTCCAATATGCAAAAATGGAGGTACTTTCTCATGGGGCTGCAAGAAAATATTAAGTTCTATAAATAGATTGTTTAGAGTAGTTTCTAGTGCATAGTAAGTGCTCAGCCCTGGTTGTTGCTGTAAGCAGCATAGCCTGGAGCCAGACTGCCTGGGTTCATCCCCACTTCACAAAGAGTACTTGTGAACCTTGAGCATAGCACTTAACTGCTCTGTGCTTCATTTTCCTTACCAGTAAAATGGCAATAATAATGACACCTACTTCACCAGGTTGTTACGAAGGTAAAATTCAACAAGTTATTATAATTAAGAGTGCTTAGAAGTGACTGCAGTTCACTTCATAAACACTAAATGTTTGCTGTTAGTATTATCATTGTTTCAAGTACTAATCACTAGGATCTTGAAACAGCTTCCAATAGTAACAGCCTAGGAAGAAAAGCACTCTCTTTTATCGGGTTTATCATATTCTCTTCTCCTCAACCTCTCCCCATCCCTTGCCCTCGCCCATAACATAGGATGGTATTCAAGATGTCTCTAGAGTTTGATTGTTCATATTGTTCATATTGACAAACTAGCTATCTCTGGGCTTTCATGTGGAGGTTTGTTCAGATCGTCCCATGTTTAGTAGTCCCTGGTCCTGAGTAAGTTGTTCTTTTCAATGACGAGAAAAGTGAGACAGTTTTGGAAAATGAACCATGGAAATCCCCCAGACCGACTTTTCTGTGTTCTTATTTTCTGTCTTTCCATAAGCACTTTTACTCACAATCCTACACAAGGTACAACCTTTAATTATTTCTACAAAAGAGAAGATCGTCACAGTATTCCCTTTAACTTTTAATCTTTTACTCCACCTGTTTTTTTTTCTTATCTTCATCTCTACATTCTTATCAAGCGAACACACATACAGACACACACACGTGACACTCAGAAACTGAAAAGGTTCAGTCACTTCCACTTGATTCACTGAGATTACAAGCTAACTCAGTGCCTTCCCACATCTAGCGTGCATGTACCCCAGCTCCCCCGACCCTGGCCTACTAATTGCTAAGCCTGAATCTTCTATCTTACTCAGATCCCATGTTGTCCACTGTTGCAAATGTATTCATTTGAGATTCACACACTTTCAAATTCCTAAATTTCAAGTGCATAACTTAAAACAGTGTCATAATCCCCATTAATATAATCAAGTAAATGTGTAAATGTCTATATGTGTATATATGTACATACATGAACACATGTAGTTCATGTATGTACATAGTATGTATATAGTATGTAACAGCATATATGTGACTTTCCATCATGTGTGAAAGCAAGAGTATGAGTGAATGTCTAGATGTGACGGATACAGTGTAAGAAGTGAGGAAGACATTACTCGAGTTTCATATGACTAACTGTGCGATTAGCACCCTGCACCATTTCAACTTTTTAACGGCCTCTCCCAGGTCTCAATACCTCGGAGTATGCAATATTTCTCCCATTGAGAACTGTGTGTGACCTCTTACTTTGTCCCTGTCACTTTATTAGAATGCTATTTTTTTCTGAGTTACAGGTATATTTGGGACCTACAGAGAATTATTTTTGTCTGTCTGTGTCCTGAGTCATCTTCCCTATGTGGCACCTATTTTTTCCTCCTCTGCCATCTGCCAATGGCATCCCCCCTCCTGGTTTGGCTGTGGCTCCTGATGGCACTGGCAGGAACGTGCATAGCTTTAGCTAATTAATGCTTCGGTGGAGCAGTAAAGTGTAAGTACTTGCCTAGAGTGCATTTCCAGCAGGTGCTATAGATTTATGAGAAAAGAGTAATGGATCATGATTGATAGCTCATATATGATATGCACATTAGAATTAGAATTGGGTCTTTATGAATAGTATAGTGATAACCTCAGCAATACCGTGTTTCCCCGAAAATAAGACCGGGTCTTAAATTAAGGTTTGCTCGAAAAGACACATTAGGGCTTATGTTCAGGGGATGTCATCCTGAAAAATCATGCTAGGGTTTATTTTCGGGGAAACATGGTAATAGGACTAAGAACATTATAAATTTGAGAAATAGAAACAGCAGAGCTTAATTTTAAAAATAAAATTACAACATGTGATTTAGCCATACGTGTTTATATAAAAAAAAGAAAACTTGTTATTTAGAATGGGTTTTCTTTTGCTTCTGTAACCACTTTAATAAGGGAAAGCATATAATCCTTTGAGTGCAGAGCACATTGTAAGGTTCCTATCTCAAAACACACTGATGCAACTTGAAAGTGTACGTCAGCTGTGCTGCATTTTGTTTGTGTTAAAAGCACCAAATGCTCAAACTCTCAGCTTGAAAATATCTTAAATGCAATATGCCCTTTATTTGTCAATCTAAATCATCTTCCTTAGGCCAGAAGAGGATATCCTCTCTGACTGACTATGAAATGTGATGGAGGCATTCTATAACGGGCACTTTCCAGGAGCATCACATGGCAGATTTCTCCCTATGTTTTTAATCAGTTTTCTTGTTAGCTATTCCACTCCTTTCGGCCTCTTCCAAGTTCTTCTCTCTGGTGTCTATGGCAGACCAACAAAGCAGGTTGGACTTTAGTATGACAGCTGGGCATTCTTCCGAGAACAGACCCAGCATGAATAATATTATTTCTGAATCACATATCTCTCATGCCGAACCTTCTCTAAAGAAAACATTGGTGTGAGAAGATGATATCTGGCCATTTTGTGAAGACCACCTAAGTCTGTCTATATTTATGTCTTCTTTTGTCCCTCCCCTTCCTTTTCACGCCACAGTCTTTCCTTTTTCACCCCAGTCTACAATGAAAAACTCTAATTCTCACTTGTACTTTACTTGGATGTACTTATTATAGCAACAGAACAAATGCTAGAAATAGAAGTCTGAGGATGAGATACCTAATTACTGAATTACAATGAGAATATCTAAAATGAAACAGAACATAAAAAACACTTTGTACTGAACTGTACTTGTTGGATTCTTCCCGAAGTGAAGCTTTCATGCAGCTGTTATTCAATAGCAAGGCCTTACGTTATTATTCTCAATTTCTCTGTGTGGGACAGTGGGAAAGCATGGACTCTTGCTTTTAAATTATCATTCTGCTACTAAGTAGCTGCGTTTCTTCTTCCTTTTGACACGTACCTTTGTATTAGTTTAAGACATACAACATAATGTTTTGATATATGTACTATATATTTCAAAATTATCACCACAATAAGTTTAGCTAACATTCGTCACTTTGTGTAGTTACAGTGTTTTCCTTGTGATGAGAACTTAAGATCTGCTCTTAGCAACTTCCACATATACAATACAGTATTGTTAACCATAGCACCATGGTGTACATGGTGCTACATCCCCAGAACTTATTTACAACTGAAAGCTTATACGTTTTGACCACCTTCACTCATTTCCCCCACTTTCCACCCCCCCCACCTCTGGCAACCATCAGTGTGTTCTGTTTCTGTGAGTTTGTTTTTTTTTAGGTTCCACATATAAGAGAATTAATGTAATATTTGTCTTTCTCTGTCTGACTTATGTCACTTATCATAATGCCTGGAAGTTTCATCCACGTTGTCACAAATGGCAAGATTTCCTTTTATATTGTTGCATAGTATTTCATTGTATATATCCCATTTTCTTTATCCATTTATCCATCGGTGGGCACTTAAGTAGTTTCCATGTCTTGGCTATCACAAATAATGCTACAGTGAACATGGGTGCACATATCTCTTTGAAACCGTGATTTCATTTCCTTTAGATATATACACAAAAGTGGAATTGCTGGGTCATATGGTAATTATATTTTTTAATTTGTTGAGGAAACTCTATACTGTTTTCCATATGAATTTCTTCCTGAAGATTTAAACTTCTCACTTGTAGTACAGCATAATGATAATGATATCTACCTGACAGCACTAGTATGTAGATTAAATTAAATCAATCCTCTTATCCAGATATTCATTGGCACCTATTCTGTGGCAGGCATGTAAGTCCCAGAGGCAACAATCAGTAACAAACAAAGACTCATTGGGGTTATGTAAAGATAAAACAATAGCAGTGTGTGCCACATACTATTTTAAAATCTTTATGCATACCAACTTGCAATCTATAATAGAATTTTATGAAATGGGCACTATTATTATTATTTCTTAGGTGGGAAAACTGACTCATATGGAGTTTTAGTGACTTACTCAAGGGTATGTAGTTAGTAAGTGAGTGGAAGATTGAAGATACAACCCTGAACAGTGTGTCTCTATTACCCACTATTAACCCTAGTAATAATAATTATACTAGAACAAAATGAATGAGAAAGTCAGAGAAACACCGTTTCTTACAATAGTACTTGAGTTAAGGGTTATGATGTAATTTACAAGATACATAGTATGTATTTAATAAACATTTTTCTCTTCCTGATTTTTGGTAGCTTGAGTTTGAAATTACATGCAACATTTGGTATGTCAGTGAAACTTAGACTTAAATTAGCCAACTCTGTCTCAGCCAGTGATTGTAAAAGACTATTTGTAAGCTTGGCTTTCAATCATTTCATCATTCTGATGGTTGTATTATACATTTCAATAATGTATGCCAGGCATGTGCCTGTTCCATTTTTGCTTGTTCTTTTTTGTGGGAGTGGTTATGGGGGCATGGGAGAGCCTAGTTGTGGCTAGCAGGGCCGTTAGTTTGTAGATATGGGCAGCATTAAAGTGTATTTTTTAGCCTGAAGAAAAACAAGTTTTCTTGCTCACTGAGTTTTTGAACTTATTTAGAAGGATAACAATTATAAATTTGAGAGAAGGTGACCAACATAATCAAGCCATTTAGAATTGTTTCCCAAGGAGCAACTTGGCTGGCCATCCAGGGGGAAAGAAAGGGAAGCATTTCATGAGAAAGGACCTTCTGAGAGATGGGCAGGGGAAGGTGGGCACTCAAACCCATGCCATTTGGTATGTCCCCTGGGCCTGGGTGAGATGACCCAACAAGGAATACCACAGAGTGGGATCACTAATAGGTTAGTCTTGCTTTGCTATTGCAGTGACTCCTAAAAATTATATTCGCTCCTGTCAGCAGGGACCGTAACTTTGTTTTCCTGTTTCCTTTTAAACTTCTCTTACCTGGGTTTTTTGATTCACAGTTGGGAATCTACATATATAGAAGGCCAACTTAAGTTATCTGTGTTTTTTTTTGACTGCATGGGCGGTCAGTGCCCCTGAGCTCCATGTTCTCAGGGGTCAACACTATATTTTTAAAATATTCTTGGCTATCTGTGTCTTACATTTCAGGAATGCTGAGAAACTATTCTGCAAACACAGTTGACCACCACTTCATCTGTCTCTATGTTACTGTATGTAGAATTTCATCGTTATCACTCAGGTTCTGTTAAGTTTTATTACCGCTTTTTAGTGTTTTCCCTTATAAATTGTTCACAGTCACCTCAATTCCACAGAGCAATGACCTAGCAAAATGTTCACACGTGAACTTATCTCCATGAGAACAGTTGGCTTCAGGAGAATTTTGAATGAGAGCCTGTGATACTGTCTGCCTCAGTGACCAGATTCATCTACTTGGGGCAGCTGGCTGGTTAGTCTGGCTGCTGCGATCACTCCCGTCAAGAGTATGCAAAATAAACCTGGATTTAAGTCATTCAGGAAAGCCACCCCATTCTGATTTTATAACTTGGAGTGAATTTTCCTTTGCATGCTCCAAAGGAGCCCGGGAGGGGGAGGGCACTCTAGCACAGAAGCAGCTCCTGGTTGTCGAACTAGGTGACCTGCAGCACATACAGACTGGGTCTGTGGCTTGCTCAGCCCCAGCTTTTCTGTGGAGATATGGCTCACAGGTGGGTGAATGGATAAGAGCCAAGCATGGAGGTAGCATGCTGCTATTTTTACTCTCTGAGCCCTGCTCACAGATGCCACCTGCCTCAACCAAAAGCATCCCTGCTGGCTACGGTAGCTCAGCAGCCAGCCAGGTGGTATCCGTCCACTCTGGCATTCATAGAAAATTCCGAATGGTCTCCTGTGAAGCTGACCTCCAATTCCATGCCAGGATAAGCTGTGACCAGTTGTGGTTTTATCTGTCATTGATGACATTTTTCTACTTCCTTGTAAACTTCCTGGTATAAAATGGCATTGAGTCCTGGAATAGGAAACAAGGAGCAATCATTGACCTATTATTTTAACCTAGCAAATCAGTATTTACTTACATTTTACCATTGGTCATACCACTGCCAGCACTTGTGTTTCCTTTGAGGCTAAAAGCCTATATCTCATTCATATCTTCTTACCTGTAATAGCTATAATTCTCACTAGTTTCCCGCAGCCAGGCCACTTGTGAGCTTTGGTCCGATGGATAGTATACACATTTTGGATAACTATTGAACTTGTTTTTGTCCAGAGTGTGACTTCCAGGCCTTCCTCCCTTTCTTATTTTTCCAACCTGACCTCTCTATTCTGGCCATGCTCTGCTTCTGACCATGAGCTAGAAGTTATGTATACTCCTTTATATAATGCATTGACTTCCAACCTGCCCGAAGCTCCTTCAACTTGTTTTTACTCCTGCTTTTTATTCTTCTAACCTAGATGTGTGTCTTCATTCTGTATCTGAGTATGCTTCGATAGAAACATCACCACATCAATGGATTAATCTTCCCCCCATTCTTCACCCTAGCCTGCTGTTAGTTGTACTAAGAATCGTTGGCATTCATCTCATGGTTTCCTTTCCTGAGTGGAAATCCTGGAGTGGATTAGAACTAGAGAGGGTACTCAAACCAGGTTGCTGAGGTTTGCCTTTTAGGCTTCGAAGCCCAGTCTGGATATAGCACACCTATGTTCAGACACCAATAAATGACTCCCATGGCCTATACAAAAATTAATTTTCCTGTAGCATTCACAAGCCTCTACAATGTGGCCATTACCTTCCTTCCCAGCCCATTTCTTCCCCCCATCTGCCCCTTTAGGCCACCCACAATGGCAGTACACACATGTAGGCCCTTCTCTTTGTTCCCACCATTCTTTTTACCTGAATGGCAAAGATTTACTCTATAAAAATGTCAATAATCTTTAGATTTTTCAAGAAATATTCCAAAATTTGCCTTACTATGACTCCCGTTGTTATATTCACCAGAATCTACTATTATTCATTTGTTTTTCACTGATTCCTGGTTTCATGGAACAGATGTTCTCACCCTACCTCTATTCCCCATTAAGTTGTCAGTTACTTAAGGACTGGAACAATATCTACATCATTTTTAGTCCATCTGTACTGACGTGTTAGGTCATTTTCCCCAGGAAACATACTCTGAAGTAGAGATTTGCTTGCAGGTAAATTATTGGCTGGTCCTCTTGGAAACAGCACTTGTGAGGAGTGAGGAAAGCAGAATTGAGCAGAGAGAGGTGAACAGTGATGACATTTCAACCAAGTTTTGAGCAATCCCAGAAGGAGCTCTAGAGCTTGGATGATACTGCATTTCCCCCGAATTCAGGGGAGGAGACTGGGCTTTTCTACCCCAATCTTGGCCAGTCATTGGAGGCAGCAGCCATCCAGGAAAGGATTGTAACGTTGGGGTGAGCAACTCCCTTTTGACCAGGCAGTTCCCAAGAGGAACTCAGCTCTTTGCTGTCAGCAGCCAGCAGTGTCCGCAGCAGCTGGAGGGATGAGTGTTTCAGTCCTGAAGAGGGGCTGGCACAGCACACCACACACACACTGCACTACACCACAGACTTTGACAGCGCCAGTCTCAGTAGACATGACCACACTGTTGAGAGTGATTCAGAAATGGCCTACCACTGCAAGGCTTTATGAAGTGAACTTCTTGTACACAAGTTTGGCCTTGACCTATAGAGGTCACAAAAGACCTCATGTTCCTCTGCTTTTTCTTCTCTCAGCTATTTTCCCAAGGGAAATAATCTGTGATTTTTAATGTAATAATAACAGTTTCTTATTCTAACTTATGTCCAAAATCATGTGGGTGTATTTACAGGAAAAGTGATACTTATGTCTTTCCAGTGTATGTTTTGATGTTTGCCATGGCTATTCTGTCTGCTGGGTATCTCTCCAATTTGATATCTGATGTCTGATGGAACATGCCCCTGGCACTACGGTTCCACACCCCACCCATCCAGAGGAGGATCTAGATTGTGTGGAACTAAAAGACTGGTGATTTGGGGTTCTTGTTTAAGAAAATGAATTCAAAACGATTTCACTTTTGAACATCTCATAAAACATATTGTGTTGGGGGTCTCCAAGAACTTCCCAATTTGATATTATACTAGGAAGATTCATAGAATAGTTAATTAACGTCATTTAATTGTACTCACAGCTTCATAGCTATGATTTATTATGGTGAAAGAATACAAGATAAAATCAGCAAAGGGAAAAGGTTCACTGGGCAAAGTTCAGGGGAAACGAGGTACAATCTTGCAATAGTCCTCTCCCAGTGGACATGCTTAATTCTTCAAGCAACGGATTGTGACAAGTGTAAAATGTTGCCCACCAGAAAAGCTCCTTGGAGACTCAGTGCCCAGGTTTTTACTGGGAGCTGGTCATGTAGATACACTCTGGCTAGGATGTACCAAAACTCCAAACTCCCAGAAGGAAAGCTAGTATTCAGCATAAACCATTTTGTTTGTCTAAACAGTTTAGGACCCGTGAGTCACTCATCATTTATGGGATGGTGGGAACCCTCGTGAGAGTTAAGTTCCCAGACGCCAGTCAAGAGCCAGCTTTGCAAGCAAGCCTTCCAGGAATGACAGTCTCAGGCCTGTTAGATTAACTCTTTCCTGTACCCATATACATTTGAACCCATCACTAGGACTTCTCTAGGGCCTTTGAAAAGGATGGTACAAGGGAGGGGCCCAGACACTGAAGCTCTGTTAGCTTCAATGGTAAATGCTTCTCAGACTCCAGCCAGATGGAAACGCTTTCCGTACCTAGGCTCACTAAGTACTTGCTCATCTCTGGCCTTTGTATGTGCTCGTCTCTTATCCTGAAACGCACTTGCTCCTTTCTTCAAACTCTTATTCCTCATTTAGGTTTTAGCTTAGATGTCATGTCCTCCTGGAAATCTGTGGACCCTTTGTTTCTGATTTACTTTGCCTGGCACTGTGGATCCAACTTACCTTAGCATTAGCACTTTGCACAGTTACTGACTAGCTTCCCTGTATGACCCATGAGATTTCAGTTCCTTGAGAATAAAGCTTATTTATTCTTCACTTGCCTCGCGTTGTACCTGGCTTACAGCAGACTTATATTAATATTTGTTGAATGATGTTACTCACTAATATTGATCAGAATTACTATCGCATGGCATGATTCCTCCAATGGATATTAATTTAAACATTTGGGTTAAACTTTGAGACGTGTTATAATAAATAGCAGTATAATAGTGCAATGATATAATTGAAAACCTTCTCCTACTGCCCTCATGGCTCTGAACCTATTGGGAAACCTCTAGGAAGTCTCCCTTAGCAGCAAATAATTAATTAAAAAAGAAAAGAAAAGAAAAAGAAAGAAAAACAGAGTCACAAGGGAGTATGTGACCCATACTCCCATACTATAACAAGTATAGACTTGTTAATGAAAGGCCCAGGTAGATTTCCATGTACCTATGTATGCCATGAAAAGCAAGGTGCTTGAGTTTTCTTGGGTTTTTTTGTTTGTTAGTTTGTTTGTTTTTTGGTAACATTTATTTTTCATGTCTGCGCATATAAGCATATCTTAATTGACATTAATCAGAGTTAGATTGATTTTATTAAATTTTCAGAAAGCCCTAAAACCTGTTATTAAAATAGCCATCATTAATTTTGTTGTCATAATTTTAAGATGCATTTCAAGGTCTGCCATAACTCAAGCAGACCTACTGAGAATTCTCTGGCTTAGAGATGAGTCATGCATTGCTTCAGTAAAACTTGAGGGAGAATAGCACCTTAAAACTGCCACTCTTGGCATATGGAATACACACACATACACACACAGATGTCTGTGTGTGTCTGTATTCATTCATATATGCAAAAGATAGAAGTAGAAAGGGAGACAGTCTGTTTATTGTATATCCCACAGGCAGGCTCTATGTGGGACTAACATGCACACTTCTGGATGAAGTTGCAGGTGGGTGGTCTCTCTAACTCCCAGCGTTGACTGCCAGCAAACATTAGCACTGAAAACGTGTTTCCTGAATCTATTGTTTATAGTTTTGGTTAGAAACAGTTTATTCTAAAAGAACTTAAAACTGAGGGAGATGATAAGATGATAAAGATTCTGCATCAACGAGAAGAAAATTTCCCAGGAGTAAGAGTAGTAAAGAGCTGAGGCAGATATCAACCATCTGAGCTAGAAACTAGCTTTACAGGGGCTGATAAGACCCTCAGCTGGTGAGAAATGGAAGAGTTGAGGTGATTGACGTTCCCAAGGGCCCTTTTCTTTTGGGTTTGTTTCAAAGGCTTTTTCTGGTGGCATAAAGAATTACCGGACTGAAGGTCTCTGTTTTGCTAGGCTCTTTATGAGCATGCTACTAAACAAAAGAGAAAGTCAAGAGGAGATGAAGGAAAGTAAATGCACCCTATGTTCCTATCTGAGTATAAGCCTCAAACAGAGCATCTGAAGGTGAAAAAAAAATGGATAATTTCACATAGTCGATGTTTATAATATAGAAATAACAGAAGGTTTCCTTTACAAACATTTCTTAAGTGCATTCAGTCACTACTGATGTGGAGTTGGTCTTACATGTGAGATAGTAGTAAAAAATCAGCCTTCTGCATTTAGGCTTAACCCTTGAAAAACCTCTGGAAATAGAAGCATAAATTTGGAACGCAAAGATCTGGATTCATACTCTGGCTTTAACAGCAGCTGTTTGACCTCACACAGGTTTTACACTCTCTCACCCTTGGCTGTCTCCTTCATAAATGTGAGGTTCGCAGCCAGATATGACGATGCAAAGATTCAATGAAATAAGTGATTTGTAGGCACTATGTAATTATTTATTAAATGAATGTATATAAAACACTTAACCACCTAAGGCACTTAGTAAGTACTGAATCACAGTAAGTTATCATCTGCCTTGTTCAATGGAGTATGCTTAAGACATCTTAAATAACTCAAAGCCATCATTCTGATCATCCGTTATCGCTGGAGGACATGAGGATAATTTGTGTGGAAGCATGCCCACATGCCCACACATACCAAGTGGTGGTGTGCATCTTTACGTCTTTTCAATGAGTATTCTTTCACACGTGCATTTTACTTTTGTCAAGGTTTTTGTATCCTTCTTTTCATTCTTCTATTTTGCTGCTTATAAGCTGCTGTGAGTTTGTAAACCATATCAGAGATTTGATAGAAATGTAGATTAGCTCAGAAGGAGCGATTTCACAGGAAGCAGGTGAGCAGTTCAGTTCGGATTTAGGTGGGCGAGGTTTTGTGCATGGTCCATGAGACATCTACTTTATCTCCGTGGCCTTTTGAAATGACTGATTGGTGGGTTTAGAACATTTTTCATTAGTGCAGGAGCCAAATGAAGTAAAATTAGAAAGTTTGGTTTTCTCATTGCTGGAGTGATGAATATCATGTGTCAAATTTTTAAATTCTTAACTGAATTACATTTTATGATGAAAAACCGAAAGTTTAATTATGGAGATATCTTAGCACTGAGGTTAATATTTCTTTTATTTTGCATTTTTATCGGTATGACCACTAATTGCACTTGTTCCTCAGTCCTCTTAATTTCATTTTCATTTAGGATATATATTGTGAGAATAGAATATATATATTAATAATTTGTTTCTTGTCAGGTTGGTAGAGTGGTACTGTTGTAAAGGGGCTGCAGGCCAGACCTTGAAGATGTGAATAAATCAAGTATTCCCATAGAAAACTAACAATTTTATTGTAATTTTTCTGCACAGGTGGACTGTTTTCTGTATTTTTGGACTTTCACATTTATTGCTTTTGATTAATATTTGGCCTACTGTGTTTCCCTGAAAATAAGACCTAGCCAGATCATCAGCTCTAATGTGTCTTTTGGAGCAAAAATTAATATAAGACCCGGTCTTATATTATATTAAATGAGACCTGGTCTTATATTATAGTAAAATAAAACTGGGTCTTATATTAATATTTGCTACAAAAGACACATTAGAGCTGATAGTCCAGCCAGCTTATTTTCGGGGAAACACGGTAGGTGCAAACAGTCTCTGAAGGAGTCACTGTGCAGTAGAGGAAGTTAAATCTATTTTTAAATAAACAAGTACATACGAAAACCTTAACTATGTGCTAGGCACTGTTGTCAACATTTTAAAAATATTAACCTGTTAAATCTCACAACAACTCTTTGTAGTAGGTGCTAATACCGAGCCCATTTTAGAGATGAGGAAATTGTAGCACAGAGAGGTTTAGTGATTTGATCAAGGCCACACAGCTAATAAATGGCAAAACCAGGTTTGAACACCAGTTTAACACCACAGTCCATGAACTTAATTGAATCTGAGAATTATCTGCATGGAAAAACAAACATAAGCGCTCTCTTCTTCCATATGTTGTATTCTTTGTCTAAAGAACTTCTCCTGATTATTTTTTTAATTCCTGAATATTAAATGTTCAACAGTTTTGAAAATAGGATGTTTATTTTACCTCTGACACGTTAAGTGAACAAACCAAAGAAGACTACATGTCATTTATGTGTTTATGCAATCATAAACCAAGTAAAATGGAGATTTTATTTATTTTTAAGTAGCAGATTGTAGGTTTTAATCTTGTGTTTTTAATATAATTATTCTATAATTTCTTAAATAATGAAGATGTTGAAAGTTATTTGTGTTAGCAATTTTGACAAAAATGTATCTTGGATTGTTTTCCTTCTTCCTCTTCCTATCTGTGTTATTTCCTCATTACTCATATGTTTTTACCAGGCACTAGCAGTGGGGGCAAAGGAAATGGTCAAACTTCAAATTAGTCAATTTTGAAAAAAAACTTAGTGGAATTGGTCAGCACTTCTTAAGTATGGAGAGAAGTCACTAGCAAAAATATTTTGTTTTTTGAATTCTGTCTTTCATGTGAAAGTATAAATTAGACTTTTCATTTCCTTATCTATGTTTGCATATGTGTGTAGGACAGAAAGAGGGATACATTTTAATTTTGAATGTATTTGCAACCTTATATAATAATGTGATCACCTGAAAAAATAGTATTCTAATTTTTCATGTAGCTGAAGCAAGAGTTGGCTTACTGACTTGTAACCATCCTTATTTTTTCTCCTTTCTATTAGCAATTCCGCTAAATCAGTGTATAAATAGATAATAGGCTATGTTAGTTCAAAACTTCTTGTTCTGAGCATGCCATTTATTTTGCTAAGCCTACAGAACTGAGGAGTATTAATAAAAGCATAATTTACCCTAAAGTGACAGCCTCCTGAGACACAGGAAGCCTGCTTTTCCCTGTCAATGAGAGGAGGAGAAAATACCCAAGGCAATATTAAAGGTAGTGGGCAGAGAGGCAAGAATTGATATTCACATGAAAACAAAACAAAACAAATAAAACAAAACAAAAAAAACAACTTTGCCTTCAGAAAGAAATCGTGGGCGGAATGGAATTACAGATCTAGAAGGGAAAGGAAGCTTTGACATCAAAAGATTAAAGGAGTATAAAATATAGATTAACTCATAAGGAAACTGATAGAAAAGCTGGGACCAGGGGTTTGCTCAGCAGTTTTTTGAGAGTCAGGCCACCAGGATGGTTCCCTACCCTGGGTATCTTATCTGAGTCAACCTAGGCTGATATATTTTCCCATCCTCTCCCCTTGGAGTTCTACATCTGTAAATTGAAGATACTGTAAGATTTGTCACAGGAATGCTAAGTTCTCCAAGATCTTACTTGAAAGGCTGTCTTGTTCCTAGAAGATTAGAACTGGGTTAGTTGGTCCCTTGCAATTTCTTCTAGATCTATCAGTCTAAATTCACTAAAGTTACATTTTTCATTATTTTAAACTTAAATGCTTCTGATGGTCAGTAGTATTTTTAAAAATTTAAACATCGCTTTTTATATTTTCCTAAATTCTTCTTGTGTATCTTAAATATGTCTTACATCAGTTTCCGATTTGTATTTAATGTGCAGATTAATGGTGATGTTTGTAATAATCTCCCAACAGCTAAAAAATTACATCCTTTAATTTATATCATGGCAAAAATCATTATAACAAGTAATTTCCTCAAAGAAAGAAAAAGGAAGAAAATAACACTGAAGATAATTAGCACTTTAACTTACTGGTCCTCAACTGAATCTACTTTTGTACACAAGCGTATACACAACTACTAGCAAAAGTATATTTCCCAGCTCATTGCAGGAGGCCTTTTATGTCATTTCCCTTACTCCCTATATTTCTGTAAAAGAGAAAACATTTTTGAAATAAACATTCTGGGAATATGAATTTGTAACATTTTTTCTAATACTACCCTGCCAGATATGTCAGTCATATTGCCATATTATAGTGCCAGGAATTTCAGAAACATAATGCTGTGTCCTACTGCCACAAATTTCAGAGAAATCAGGAGGCTTTGCAGACTACATTTTTGATGATAAAATAAATTGCCTACATCAGTGTAAATACCACCATAAAAAAAATACTTGATTGCAGGTTTGTTTCAAAGATTTACTTATTCATTGACGTGTGGTATAGGTAAAATAAACATAAGTTCTTTAATTTAAAAAAAAAGGATCACTTAGTCTGATATTAAAATATTTGTATTGCATATTTATGTTTCTGTATATAGTTTTTACATGGAACGTCTATTTAAAATATTTTTATCTGCCAAGGACCCCTTGAAGACTGAGGGATTTATTTTAGTTAGCAACATGACTGCAAAAAATATAAAGTATGGAGTTTCTGTATAATAATGTAATCAACCTTATGTGTGTGTGGTGGAATCAGACATTTTCAAATAAGGTTGTATTATTGTAGTACAGATACATTTGGAAAAAGGAACTTAAGGGAAAGAGAAAATCTACTTGCTTATTACTTTTAGTAAAATATGTCATAATTTAGTAAACTTGAGTTGAATCATCTAGCAGAGTCAAAAGATAATTTTTTAAAATATACTAAGATGGTTATTGAAAATACTGAGAAAGGCCATTATGCAATATGAAATTGTAGACTTTCAGAACCAGTATTTACTTGAGAAAGTCCAGTTAAAACATGTCCTGTTACAAGTAAGGAAAATAAGTCCAAAAATGTGAAGTGACATTTCTGTTGAATGGCAGTGCTCATTGGAGCAAATCCAATTATATTTATGTTGCATGTCATTAAATTAATAATCTGACCTCTCCAGCATCTTGATTAACTGTACGAGGATTGTAGCTAGACAAATAGAAAACAGAGGTAAATATGATCCATCTCCAGGCCTCATGGAGAGAGAAATAAAACCAGTGCCAAGTGTAAGGGTTTAGGAGGAACCCAGAGAAAGAGGCCAATAACTCAGCATTAGACACTGATGTGGCATGGTGTAAACCATAGTCATGAGTGGTGAGAGAGAGGAAAGGACACTGGAGTTGGATTCTGAATTAGAGGTAAGGACTGGATCTGAATGAGCATTAGTAGTCCTACTCTGACATTAGTGATCTTTACACTATATTCCTAGGCTAAACATCACTGAAAAATCAAAGTATTATTATGGTATGGGATATTTACTAGATCCTTTTATTCCCAGTTACTTAATGTTATAAGCTTTTGATGTAACTGTACAATTTTCTTTAATTCCAGAATCATTTAAGTGTGCACAGGTTCTCTTTCATGTGAGAAATGAATGTAAAAGTTGTGATAATTGGTATCTAATACATACTTATATATAATTTATATGATGGATTCCTGAGGCATTGTTTTGTTTTTCCCTTAAAGACTCCTTTCATTATTAACTAATTGAGAAATACAAATTTGATTAAAAGGTATTTTATTAGACCTTAAAACATTGAGAAAAATATAACTTATATTCCTACTCCAGATATTTCCTTTTAGCAAATGGCCAGTATGAAAAATAAGTATTCATTAAAATTCTTCTAAGTTTAGGGACCCAGTGTCACAAGTTTTTAGAAACCAAAGTTAAAATGAATTATTTTTATAAGCCTATTTCTCTATTAGATTTTCTATATGACATTGATATACAAATAGGATCTTACAAAATCGGAATCAATCTAATTTTGTTTGGAATAGAAAAATTTACAAAGATGCATCCCAAATGTGCAACTTATACAGTCCATATGAACAACTAGTAGGTATTTATGCAAGGGAAATTACTTAAGATTATTACTTAGCATTTATTATTATAATAAATAATCATTAAGTCTTTCATATACCTGGGGTGCCAAAAAATGTATACACATGACTTGTATTCATCTTTTGTTATCGGTATTTATTAAGTATTACAGTTTTAATACAGTATTTGCCTTTCTTAAAATGTGTATTCTTTTTTTTTGGCACCCTCTGTATATCAACTATCTGAAAGAAAAAATCTTACGAATGTAAAAAAAATACATTTGGAAGAAAATTAGACTAATTTTTATTTTGATTTCTAATAACTCATACTAGAATATAGACTTTTTAATGAGACTTTATATTCAAAAAGGAAGTACATTTATATATATGTACTTTATATATATGTATTTACGTATATACACATATGTATGTATGTGTATATATATATAATGTACATAAATTATACATTTGTTTTAAATGATTTTGGATTATAGTAAATTGAATTCAGATTTTTTATTACTGATTGTGCAACTTTGGGCAAATTACATATCATCTCTGAACATCAGTGTACTTATTTATAAATGGGATATTTATAAAACTTATTTATAGTGCTGCTTTGAGAATTAAACTAAATAATCCATGAAAAACATCTAGTGGAGTGCTTGGCACATAAATATGCTCAATAAGTGTTAGCTAGTCTTTTTGTCATTGTTATTGTTATCATTACTTTTTGAACATAAAATTATTACCAGAAAATACGACTTGTGTATATATTTTTCTTTTGGTAATGACTGGTTTATTTTTTTCTATATTCCAAGTTTTCCTAAATTTTGATGACATAAAGTTTATATTTAGCAACAGCTCTTTCATCAATACATACCCAACTTAAATGTTCATAAGAATTTTCAATTGATACTCAAATCAATCTATTAATGTTTATATGAAGTCTTCCCTGTTCTGTGTCATGTTGGGACCAATTCTCAGTTATCTGTAGCAGTGGACTGGGTCTCTACAATTAGAATATTTACCAAAAAGGCACACCACACATCCTTTGTCAAATATGCTAATAGTCCTTAAATCTAATAGAGTGTGTGACAACAGTCAGGTTTCTACAATTGATGTGAGTGTAATGGCATTTTTATTAAGCGCCCCAAGATAATAGAGAACTTGATGTTTTCACAAAATTGTGATTTCAGCATGGCTATATCCTAGAGTGAAAAGCAGGCCCCAAGAAGGGGCCAGATGTGATATGACATTAGAAAACATAATAAAGGCTTTGTTTTGACCTTGATCCTGAGAGCAGCAGGGACCAACTGAAGGGTTTAAGCAATGAAGTGACAAAATTAGATTTTCCACTTAGGGAAGTCACTTTGGTTTCCCAGTAGGTAGATGATTACAATCCCAAAGATCTCAGTAGGTAGATCATTACAATCATGTGCATGAGAAGGGATGAAGGTGAGGATTAAGTTGGTGACCATAAAGATACAGAGGAGAGGAGAGACTTGCTAGCTGGTTAGGATAGTTACATCAGGAGTGATGTATATGCAGTGGTTTTGGGTCTCAGGTTTTTTTAGTGTCATGGATGGTGTGTCCTACACAACAGAGAAAAGGGATACAGAACAAATCAGAGTGGCTGGAGGAAATGAATGTCTCAATTTTGTACATTATGTCTCTCGTGTCTCAGACCCAAACTCTATATTCTCTTTTATGACTTTTGTGAATAGTATTAATCTTATATTTCTACAGAGCCTGATAGTTTCCAAAGTGCTTTCTCATGTACTACATCATTTCATCCATGAGATACTGTGAGAAAAGAAGGAGAGAATGCTCTCCATCCACTTGTGAAAATCAAGGCTCAGAGATCAAACATATACAGATTGGCATATTTAGAACTGAAGTCAAGGTAATTGTACTGTAATCACACAAGAACCTTTTTTGGGTCAAGAAGAAAGCTTATCTGAAGAGAATGTAGCAGGATTTACAAGGATCTTCTCCCGTTTTCATCGAAGAAGAAGAGAAAAAAATAACTATGCTAAAAATTTGCTTATCTTTCTGAGAAACCGAAAGAGCATTTTCCACCAAAAAGCTGTGCACAGCAGGTAAATTATATGATATTTGCTCAAAGAGTTTAAAATTTGTTAAAAGAAAGCTCACACCAGGATCTTACTTGCCAATTTTCTACATGTATTTTTTAAGTGAATTACAAATGCTGTAAATAGTATATTTTGTAGTAAGAAACTGACAGTGTCATCTTCAATGATATGAAAGCAAACTCAGGAAAAGCCTTTTTTGTTGTTTTTTAAATAGATTATGACTATGTTTCAGCAAATCACTGTATGCACATCAGTTTGAATTAACATTTATGTGAGAATGAGTTTTTATTTTTAATGCAACTATTGAAAAGCCATACATTTCCCGGTGCTTTATTTCTGAAAGAACCTTGAGAACTATAATTTATGCTAAAGAGAAATTAAATAATCCTGAAATTAGTGTTTAATAAAAATGTATTTGATTAACATGTTTAAAAATCATTGTATCAAATGGTATGTACAGTGTACATACTTGCAGCGTATCTGTTGCAGAACTGCATGGGGGAGTAGGCAAGTTTGAAGAATAGGCAGCCATGGCCTTTTTTGCCTCTGGCAGATGCAGGCTTAGGCTCAAATCCTAGATGATGTGTGTCTTCATATCCTTGGTACATGGTTCACTTTTGTTGGCTGCTATTTCTTTACATGTAAAGTGGGGGTAGTAATACTTTATATGGTTTTAAAAAAACTAAATACAAGGCATTATCCACGCATGGAAAAGTATATATCGAGGGACAACTATGTACCAGGAACTACTTTAGATGCTCATGAGGCTTAAGTGAGTAAACAAGGATGACTGCACTCCAAAAGATTGTATATATGAAGAGTTCCACAACGTGTCTGGCATGAATGCTTAATACATTTTAGTTGTGAATAAGAGGATATGAAGATTTAGCCAATCTGTACTTACTTATATGGACAGAATAGTTATTTTAAAAAATCTCATCCATCGCCTATGTCTGCCAATTAAATTAATTTTTTTCTAGACCAGTACAAAATTAAAAAAAATAAAAACATCATTTCTCCCTCCTGGGTAATCTACATTCACACTAAACACTATCATCGTCCTAGCATTTTAAAGGTAATATAACTTTCCGATCACTTAATGTTTTAAGATAAGGATTTTCATTATTATAGGTCATTAGAGTTATATTGATCAAATCACCACTTCAGATTTAAAGAAATATTCCATTCTCAAAAGGCTCAATAGATTTTAAATTATTCATTAGCACAGGTATTTTCACAGATGCTCCAAGTATTGTTTTACTCCTCTCTTGCATCCAGCTCATATAAAAATTTCATGATGATAATGATTGAAATTTTGTGACTGAAATATGACTGATTACTGTACTGTGGAGTCATTTGACTAAATGAACTGTATAAGTTTCAGATGATATTTTTCTGGTTTTATATTCATGGGCTCGCTCCCTGATTTCTTGGAGAAACCAGTAGTATTAAACATGACAGTAAGGGGGTGATGAGAGCTCAATAACTTTAAAACATACTCAAAACAGTATGCCTTTTTTATATTGATATTTGTTTTGTCTTCTCGTTGTGCTTCATGTGTACATTGTAGGTATTTTCCTTTGTTTGTTTGTTTTGTGGTCAATAACTAACACCAGGTATGTGTAGCACAGTTTAAGCTCTTCAAAGTCATTCCAAAGAACATAAGTTAAAATACATTTGCTGACATCAATACAGACCCTGTGGATATGAAAACAAGAATAAAGCTGTTCATAGTTAAACAACTCTATGCCCACAAATAATAGACAACCTGAAGAGGCCTATATCTATAAAAGAAATAGAATCAATAATGAATAACCCTGCAAAACAGAAAGCATCAGTCACAGATGGGCTCATTAGTGAATTCTACCACATTTAAGGAAGAAATTATACCAGTTCTCTACAATCACATTTAGAAGATAGATGCAGAGGAATACTTCTTAACTCATTCTATGAGGCTGGCATCACTGTAACCAAAATCAAAGATATTATAAGAAAACTAGAGACCAATATCTCCCATGAGCATAGATGCGGAAATCTTCAACATAGTAGTAGCAAATCATATCCAACAATATATAAAAAGAATCACACCATGACCAGGTGGGATTTAGTTCAGTTATGTAAGAATGGTTCACATTTGAAAACTCAATTAATGTAATCCATGACATTAACAGGCTAAAAAAGAAAAAAAAAATACATGATCATACCAATAGATGTAGGAAAAGCCTTTGGTAAAATCCAACATCCATTTGTGATAAAAACTCTTAGCAAACTAAGAATAGAGGGAAACTTCCTCAACTTAATAAGGGACATCTAAAAATCCTATAGTTAATATCATATTTAATGGTGGAAAATTTGGAGCTTTCCCACTAAGATCAAGAACAAGTCAAGGATATATTCTCTCACCACTTCGTCTCAACATTGTACTGGACATTCTACTTAATATAATAAAATAAGGAAAGCAAAGGGTATACAGACTAGGAAGAAAGAAATACAGCTGTGTTTGTTTCTAAATGACAATTATCCATGTAGAAGACCCAAAAGAATGGATAGAGAAAAAAAAATCCTGGAACTAGTAAGCAGCGATAGCAAGGTTTCAGGACGCGAGGTTAATTCACAAAAGTCAATCATTTTCCTATATACTGACAATGAACAAATAGAATTTGAAATTAAAAACACAGCATTTACAGTAGAACCCCCCAAAATGGAATACTTAGGTGTAAACATAATAAAATACATGCATAGGTCTATATGAGGAAAACTAAAAAACTTATTACAGAAATCAAAGGACCAAATAAACAGAGAAACATTTAATGTTCATGGATAGGAAGACTGAATACAGTATTGTCAAGATGTAAGTATCTTCCCAGTTCTACCCAATATGCTCTATAGATTCAATATAATCTCAATAATAATTCCAAGTTCCCCCCACACACACACTTTGGATATCAACAAACTGATTTTAGAGTTTGTAGCAAGAGGCAAAAGACCCAGAATAGCCAACATAATATTGAGAGACGACGAAGTTGGACGACTGAAGCTTAATCAAGAGTTACTACAAAGCTACAATAATTAAGACAGTATGAGGTTGGTGAAAGAATATAGAAGTAAATCAATGGGACAGAAGAGAGAGCCCTGAAATAGACCCACATAAATATAGTGAGTAATCTTTGATAAAGTCGAAAAGGCAATTCAATGGAGAAAAAAGAATTTTCAACAAATGATATTGGAACAATAGGACATCCACCTGCAAGAAAAAAAAAATGAGTCTAGACACAGACATTACACCTGTCACAGAAAGTAATTCAAAATAGGTCACCGGCCCAAGTGTAAAATATAAAGCTGTAAAACTCCTAGAAGAAAACATAAGAGGAATCTGGACGACCTTAGAATACCGGTAAGTTTTTAGAAACAATTCCAAAGGTAAGATCCATTAAGAAAAATAAAAATGATTGACAAGGTGGAGTTCATTGAGGTTAAAAACTTTAGCTTTGTGAAAACAATGAGAAGACAACTCACAGACTGCAGGGAAATTTTTGCAAAAGTCGTATCTGATAAAAGAATGTTACCCAAAGTAGAAAAGAACTCTTAAAAGTCAAAAATAAGAAATTGAAAAAAAAAAAAACCTGATTAGAAAATGGGCCAAAGATCATAACTGCCACCTCACCAAAGAAAATATACTAATATGCAAAGATGCCCAACATCATATGTCATCAGGGAAACACAAATTAAAACTACAATAAGTTATTAATCACACACATGTTGAAAGGACCACAACCTGGAACACTGACACACCAAATGCTGTAAGGATGTGGAAAAATAGGACTCTCATTCACTGCTGGTGAGAATGCAAAAGGGTACAACTTTGGAAGACAATTTGGCAGTTTCCTGTAAAATTAAACGTAATCTTAAACCATATGATGCAGCAATTGCACTGCTAGGTATTTATCCAAAGAAGTTAAAAAGGTATGTCCACTCAAAAACCTGCACATAGATGTTTACAGTGTCTTATAATTGCCAAAGCTTGGAAGCAACCCGGATATCTTTCAGTAGGTGAACAGATAAACTGTGGTGCATTCAAACAGTGGAATACTATTCAAGGCTAAAAAGAAATAAACTATCAGGCCATGAAAGACATGGGGTAAACTTAAATGCATATTACTAAGTGAAAAAAGCCAATCTGAAAATGCTAACTATATACTGTATGATTCCAACCATATGACATCCTGGAAAAGGCAAAAGCATGGAAACACCCTGTTTCCCCGAAACTAAGACCTAGCCGGACAATCAGCTCTAATGCGTCTTTTGGAGCAAAAATTAATATAAGACCGGTCTTATTTTACTATAAGACCAGTTCTATAATATCATATGACATGATGTAATATAATATAATATAATACCTGGTCTTATGTTAATTTTTGCTCCAAAAGATGTAATAAGCTGATTGTCCAGCTAGGTCTTAGTTTCAGGGAAACACAGCAGTAAAAAGATCAGTGGTTGCCAGGGGCTGGGGGACGGGAGGGAAAATGGATGGAGCACAGAGGATTTTTAGGGCAGTGAAACGACTGTGCGATACACACATATAATTATACATTTGTCCAAATCCATATAATGTACTACACTAAGAGTGAACCCTAATGTAAACCATGGGCTTTTTGAGAAAATGATGTGTAATTGTAGTTTCAATGATCATAATAAATGTACCACTGTGGGAGGGGGGAATGTCAATAATGGGGGAGTCAGGAGGGATATGGGAACTCTGTATTTCAATTCAGTTTTGTATGAACCTAAAACTGTTCTAAAAATATTCTATTAAAAAACAAGAAGTAAACAAAACACATTGCTTATGGATTAGTAGTGAAAGAATACCACATAAAAATCCTGTATACTGTATTTACTTCTACTATCTTAACCAAATTAGCATCCCTTATTAGCATGGTAGATATGAATAGTTGGCATGCAGATTCCTTTGGGGAAAAATGTTTTAGCTGTACTCTAAGAGTATACACAGCAGAGAATGTTAGTTAACACTCTTTGAAGATTTTATTACAGTGGAATCCACTTAATTTTCATATCCCGGTGGAATCCAAAACTGTGCAGCTTAAGTATTTACCACAATTATTAGAGAATGTTTACATTACATGCATTCTCTTTTTCTCTTATGGGATTTCTTTCAGAATAAGCAGCATATATTAGAGTCACACTTCCTTAAAAACAATTATAATAAAACAGGTGAGTAACAAAGTTGCCAAAGGTCTGTATGGCACAAAAATGTATCTTTCAGAAACATAAATTTAGTTACTTGCAGAAGACAGTGTTTTACAGGTATCTGGCTACAGAAACAGAAATTCAAAACACTGACAAGTTACTCCACTTGGGGAAATGGAAAATTGACATTGATCTTAGAACTATCTTTAGTTCCCACTTAACTCAATTTGGTTACTAAAAAGTTTTCATCGTTCCTAAAAACTGATTTAACTTTTACCTTCTCAATACAGTTATCTCTGGTACCATTGTTTTTTATAGCAAGTAATAGAACCTGATCAAAACAGAAATCCAGAAAATACTCACTGAATTTAATTATTTAAGCAGAGTCCATAGGAAGAAAACAATATCGATCTGCTACATAAGATGTTGGGTTCATTTACATATGAGACATCATTTATTACCATTCATTTGTGTTTAGCCAAAGCATCTAGTAGGATTTATGTAGTAAAATCTTCTGAACTCAAATATATAATCTTGAGTTTATAAATTCACAAATAAGTTCCCGAATACCTTATTTGTCTATTTTGTGCATTAGCATTAGAGAACTTAATTTTTATATGACATCATCATAGTATAATAGTGGGAAATGTTGCTGTAGATATCACCTACAGGACTTTTAGAAATTGCTTAACCCTTTGAAAAAGTGTCCTCTACTTTCTCAACAAAAATTACTCATCTATAGGTAAAATCATGGTGAAAATGGTTCAAGTTAACTATGACATAATAATTTTCACTGAGTATAAAACAAAGTCGGTCAATCACCATTTCATTGATACATAGCATGTATTCTAGGACTAATTTCTTTAAATTGAACACTCTGGTTAGTTACTCTCAACTTAATTGGTAATGTGCACTGTTTGATTAAATCAAATGCAGTGTATAGTTGTAATCTACTCTTCAAAATGGCTATGTATATAATACGAATTACCTGTAGTCACCCTTGATTATCCATGATAATACATAGGGACAGAATTAATTTAAGACAGCATGTACTATTTTGAAATAAATGGCATGCTTTTATGTTGAATTTTACCAGAAATATAGGTTGCTTAACTATTGGGGTGGAAAAGTTGAAATGAAAGAAATTATCTACAAGCTTTCATGAGAAATATGTGAACTCTCTCCCACTTCAAATGGAGAGTATTTCAAAAAATGCTTGTGTCATTATCTATGTTGATCTAATGGCAGTGTTAATTTATGTACTTACAGAATTGTGAACTTCATGACAAAATTAATCAAATAAAAGCAGGCTGTTATCACTCAGTTATTGCTTACTGAAGAACATCAGTGGGAGCTATAAGTTAGGTCTTTTGGTGGTTCTCTTATTTGGCTTTACCAATTCTATTCAACAAGCATTTATTTAGTACGTCACTTGAACAACTGACAACTGTACGTAGGAAATCAGTGCATGAGTGGGTCTGAGAGACAGGGTAATTCCCCTGAGTTGTTTAGCATCTAGAAAGATAGTTGACATTTAAGGATCCCACTGACAGATGTTCTCTTTTTTGCTTTTGTTTGTGTTATAATCTCTCTTACACTTCTTTCCTCTATCTTTTTTTTCATTAGTTTCAGGTGTACAAAATAATGAATAGTTAGACATTTATACCCCTCACAAAGTGATAACCCCCCTCCCCCAATCTACTACCCGTCTGACATCATATATGGATGTTACAGTTCCACGGACTCTATTCCCCTATTCCCTATGCTGTACTCCACATCCTGTGAATATATATATATATGTGTGTGTGTGTGTATATATATATATATGTGTGTGTGTGTGTATATATATATATATAACATTATAGTTGACATTCATTATTGTTCAGCTTCAGCTGTACAGTGCAGTAGTCTACATTTTCCATGAAGTGGACTCCCTAATAAGACAAGTGTCCATCAGATACCCTACAAAATCTTTACGTTACTGATTATATTCCACAAATTGTCTTTCATATCCCTGTGGCAAACTTGTGGTTACCGATTTGTGCTTTCTAATCCCCTCACCGTTTCTCCCTCATCTCCACACCCCTCCCTTCTAGCAATCCTCAGTTTTTTCTCTATGTCTCTATGACTATTTTTGATTAGTTTCTCATGTATTCTGTTCTTTAGATTTCACATATAAGTGAGATCATATGGTACTATTTGTCTTTCCTACCATTTAAACCAAAAACCCCATGCTCCACCATATTGGGCAACAACTCTTCACCAGTGGATGGTACGTTTCCATTTCTCTATGTCCTTGTATAGGTAGTTCCCACACCTCCTAGAATATATTTCTACTTTCTTGTTCATAAAAGCAAGTTAAGGCACAGGATTAAACAAGGTAGACCTCGGCAAAGAATTTCCTAACACTAGCTGCCTGTCTGTCTTCCCTCAAAAGAATAGATTGGCCATTTTTCTGAGTTCCCATAGGACTTTATTCATACATATTTAGCCCATTCCATGATAATAAATAGAACTTATTAGCTATCTATAATTGTCAGCTACTAGCATTGTATTGGCTATTACTCAATATCACCTTGTGTAGAAATGACTCTCATCTCCATTTTATGGATAAGAAATCTGAAGTACACAGAGCTTATATAAGTTCCCCAGTGTTACCCAACTAGTAAAGTGGCTGAATCATCTTTCAAACCCAATGATTTTTTTCCGGTCTTTTTAATCTCCTTGCTATTGTACATCTATAGTATGTATTATAGGTATTTAAATCAGTGTACACCATTACACCTTTCTTTCCCCATCTCAACATTGATTTTCTTAAGTTCAGAGGTTATATTTATATCCCTGGTATTCAAAATGCTAACCAGCATTTAATAGATGCTTTGTAAATACTTGCAGGATGGTTGTTGAATGGACAAGTTCCAGTGTGTCATGTCTTATAAGAATGCTTTAGTAATCGTGTTTTGGGACATTTATAAAAATGTTGTTTTTGCCTTCAGCTCTTCTAAACATAACCTGTTTTAGAAACTTTAGCTGAAGTCAAAGTTTTAGTAGAGAACAGAGAAAGAGATCAGAGAATCTCTAATATGAAAGAAAATGGCATCAGGATATTAACTTATAACAGCAAATAAATAAGCATATTTGTGTGATGAGGTAGAAATATTCTAACTGCAATCATTTTGATATAATTGGATAATAGTTACAGGAATTTATAACACCTCTTGTATAAATTAGTAATGAAGCTTTCAGCCTATTCTGAGTGGTCAGAAAATTACCCATCTATAGGCAGGAGTCAGGTTAAGTGACAGTTGCTATCGTGGTTGAGACCAGAACTTGCAATTCAGCATATGTCTTCTTGAATCAAAGCTCTGTTTTATCAGAAAGCCATTTATTAATAACTTCTCAGAGCTAGAACTTGCCATTTATTAACTATGCAAATTACTTAACTTATGTTTATCTCAGTGAAACCAGGATAAAAGATCGAACCACTCTCATGTTTGTTTGTTAAGATTAAGTCATAGAACATTCATAAAATGCTTAAAATATTGGCTGCACATATATAAAAGTAATAATAATGTGTACCCCATAGGTTTACTTGAAGAATTAAATGAGATAATGAACATAAGACATATAACACTATGCCTGACATGTAGTAAACTATAAGTAAATTGTAGCTATAAACCATTATATTACCAAATAAACATCCGTAACTTCTTCAAATTGCACACTCCTTTAAATCTAAGTCATAACAATTTAATAGCCTATTACATTTTAAATACACTTTTGAGTTGGAAAGTAGTATAGCACATTACTCTCACTCTTGATATGGTCTATGTGACCAAAACACAAAGTAAAAAGTCTAACAAATTGAATGTAGAATAAACATTAAACTAATTTTAAGTGAAGCCTAAGCAAAGCGTCGTGAGGTTTAAGAAGGCTGTATGTTATGTAAAGTATTGAGGCCACATTACACCCCACCAACCAAAGGAGTAACCCAAAGACAAATTAGGAAGACTATGAAAGCAGGCACATAAACACTTGATGTCCTACCTGGAAAATGTAAGATGTTATGACAAGACTCTTCCTGTAAAGACATATTCTACTTTATCCACATGTTTCTGTCTATATGTTTATACCAAAGAATGTGAATATTTAAGAGAGAAGATTTGAGAAAAATAAAATATAATTTTTGCTACCACCATCTATATAGATAATAGGAAACAGTTTTGTATAGATAATAGTCTCTAAACATCGTTTTTCCATCAAAGACAGTAAGGAATCAGAAAACAATCTTTTTCCTACAAATGGCTGAATGTTTAGTATAGAATATCATTATCAAATTCTGAATCAATTACTGCAAGCCAGCCACTGTGCTGTCTTCCAGAGGAGCACCTGGGGAAGCCTTGCTTTCACCCTGCTAAGTAATCTCACACTTTAGCCTTTCTTAGGTCATCCTTTTAATATCTGGCTACTGCCTCTCACAAATAACGTTTACATCATGTCGCCTATTTTCAGCGGTTCCCTTTTTCATGGGCATTGAAGTCCATTATTTCTACCTTTTTCACTCTCATCTCCTTGCTCTTTCTTTCCCAGATCACAGCCAAACCTTCCATTCCTTCCTATCTTAGACTTTCAGCTTCAACAATTTCACATGCAAGCTCATCTTACTCCCTTCCACCTAACACTGTTCACATCTTTGCATTTGAATTTTCGTAGTGTTGTGTGCTTCGTTCATCTTACATTTCATTATTTTTTGCTTTTTGGATAGTTAATATTATTTTGTCTGCATGACATATGCCCTTTAACCCCAAGTACTTTTTGAAGGAAAATAGCATTTAAAAGTTTAAAATTCAGATTGCCCATATTTTATATTCTATGTCTTGCCCACGGTGTAAGAAATCGAGAACATCTTTCTGCTTGGTTTAATTTCCAGATATAATAAGAACATGCAGAGATCATCAGAGTTTAGAAAATATATAAGGAACAATTTTCTGTGAAAGTATTTTAATGATCATTATAATTTATCATCTTTTATAATCTCTTTGCTACTGAGTTTCAAAAGGATTTAAAGGCAATATTAAAGAGATTTTTTTTCTGTAGTCTTTTTCTTTATGTAACACTACATATTAGATTTTTTAATTATTATTATTTCACTATAGACTCTGCCACTACACAACTACTTCAGTCAAGCTTACATTAATCAACTTCAGTGTGACCTCAAGTAAGTTTAATTAAGCTCTTTTGGTCTCAATTTTTTCCTGATGTGTTTGAATGATATCTAACTTCCTTTCTAGCTTTCAAATTTTGAGCCTACATAAATAAACTTCTGCATATAAAGTTCATCTCAGTTCTACCAGTCTGCATGTTCTTGGCTCGACACAGTAAGTTAAGAACTAGAAACTCTGAAAAAAAAAAAAAATCACCTGAATGGGGCTGTTCACAGTATATAAAACTATTAACTATTCCCACATCATCAACCTCTATTGTCTTCAGCACTTTGGCTTGATTAAAGATTCCTCTCCTCCTCCACTGATTTTTCTCTTTCTTTAATCCACTTAAATTTGCATCACTTTGTTTTCTTTTATCATCATTGCTTGCGGCTTCCTGCCAGTATGAATTTTAAAGGCTTATGGTCCCTAATTCTCATCTGCTTAAATGTTATAAACGTTGTGCAGATCTCAGCTGCATGATTCCCTCTGGGCATTTTTTTTCTTATTTTAAAGCTTACTTAATACTGTTGAACTCCCTGCTCAAATCTACAAATTCAAGTTTTATTTGTTATTTATGTAGAAATACATATATACAGTCTCAAGTCAAGAGGAGTTTGATTCCTATACAGTTTCAGATGAGCAGCTTATTGTCGTAATGAAGCTGCCAAGGTAACTGGGGTAAATATAACACTAGAACAGTATGACCTCAAATGCCACACTACTTCAGTTCCTGTCTAGGATCCACTACTTACTATCTGTGACACCTTGATCTAGCTGATTAACCTCTACGCCATAGGATTGTTATGAGGGTTAGACAAAGAGAGAGATGGTGAAGCAACTAAAGTAGCACCTAGTACAAAGTCAGTCTTCAACAAATATAATTAGTATTTTATTATTATTATTATTAACGTAGTCAAAAATAGTTTTAGTGTAATCCTTTAAGTAGACAGGTGGCAGGAGGGGGAGATAGCATTCTTACTTTCCCAAGATTCAGAATTACATGAACTTTGGTATACCTATTTAATATATGAGTTTAAGTAAATGAAGCTTCCTCTAAAATCCATGGTTCTAGCAAAATATATACAATGGGGATAATGGTTGTATTATTTCTCTTAGTCTCTAAACACCATAAAGAATAGGGACATGCAGAACTGTATAAAGATTACTATAGCTGTTAAGATAAGACCTCCTGTAGCCTCATTCCAGCTATGTTGCTAAGATATCTCATGGAACACATCAGGAGGAAAGAACATTAAGGAACAGAGTTGTTTTTAGCATCATGTTTTCTTGTCTAAAAGAAAGGATTTGAAGTACTGAAATCAATGTTTATGTGATTTTAAGGACCTGACCTTAACTGACAAGGAAGTCATTTGATAAATGGCACTGGGTGTTTATCTTTCTCATGCTTTACTCTATCTGTACAGAGGTATACATGACCTCAGCTCATCCCAGAAAAACCATGATGCAAGTCTGTCATGTGGCACCCAATACCAACACAGAGCTAAGAAACATTTATTTTCTCTTGTGGATATTTACAGTACTTTCTTTTTCTATTAATGCTTTGACACTTACCACTCTATTAGAGAACTAGAGGTTTATTTTGCAGTTGTTTCAGATACTTAAGGTTCATTTCCTCACATAAATTAAAAATTACTTGAGGATCAGAGACTTGTATCTCCTTTAAGACTCTCCTTTCTTATCCCAATTCTGGAATATTTTTTTAATTAATTTTCATGTAAAAAAATCGCCTAGTAATTGTATCTTTAATATTTTTTACTCTCCAGAAATTGCCTTTGCATTGGTTCCTAGGACAATCGTGGGATTAAGAAAATATATACAGAACTCTACATGTTGGGTTTATTTGTGTGTGTGTGTGTGTGTGTATGTGTGTGTTTTCTGAAGACTGAGAATGAGAGTAGAAGTGTTAAAAAGATAATAGATCAAATGTGAGAGCTTTCTGAGAATTTGAGCTTTAATTGGGTGGGAACCACTGGGAATGGTTTCCAATCACAAAGTTGAATGTCTCATGTTTTCCATTGTTTTCAGTTCTTCAGGTCCCATAACTCAAAAGGATTCACTGAAGGTTACGTCCATCCAGCCAGTGTATGTCAACCTTGTTTACATAGTGACATATTTGAGAGCTCAATTTCTGGAATCAAACAGACCTAGTTCAAAATTTATATTTTACACTCTTCACTAGATGAACTAGCTCAGTCCTCGATTACATAGCAATTTTTCCTTACTTGGTATAAAATTCTGAGCCATGTCTTTATAGTATAATGCATATTGTTTACTTTTTGTTATATATACCATGTTTTACCGAAAATAAGACCTAGCTGGACAATCAGCTCTAATGCATCTTTTGGAGCAAAAATTAATATAAGACCTGGTCTTATTTTACTATAATGTAAGACTGGGTCTTATATAATATATAATGTAATATAATATAATATAATATAATATAATATAATATAATATAATATAATATAATAACATATAACATTATGTATTACATATAATATAATATAACACCGAGTCTTATATTCATTTTTGCTCCAAAAGATGCATTAGAGTTGATTTTTCAGCTAGGTCTTATTTTCGGGGAAACACGGTAGTTAGAATTATTGAGTTCCAGACACTTCTCTCCACTTACTCTCTACGATTATGAACAGGGTACTTCACGGCCTTAAGTTTCTGTTTACTTCTATGTAAAACTGAGACATTAAAAACCTACTTAATAGCTGCCTTACTCAGTTCAGGTTGCTATAACAGAATACCATAGACTGGATGGCTTAATCAACAATCATTTATTATTAGTTTTATTTCTTTTTTTATTAGTTTCAGGTGTACAAAACAACATATTGGTTAGACATTTACCCACCTCACAAAGTGATAATCCCAACAAGTTTACTGCACATCTGACACCATACATAACTATTAAATTATCGTTGACTATATTCCCTATGTTATACTTTATATCCCGTGACTATTTATTTTTTAAATTATAGTTGCTATTCCATATTATTTTATTACTTTCACATGTATAGTGTAGTGGTTAGGCATTTATAGAATTTATGAAGTGATCCCCCTGAGAAGTCTATTACCCGTCTGACACTACACACAGTTATTATAACATTATTGACTATTTCCTCATGCTGTATTTCACATCCCTGTGAATATTTTGTGACTACCAATTTGCACATCCCAATTTCTTCACCTTTCTCACCCATCCCCCGAAACCCTCTTCCATCTAGCAACCTTCAATTCTCTGTATCTCTGAGTCTATTTTTGTTTTGTTTGTTCATTTATTCTGTTCTTTAAATTTCACATGTAAGTGAGACCATATGGTATTTGTCTTTCTCAGTCCAATTTATTTCACTTTAGCGTAATATCTTCTAGGTCCATCCTTGTTATTGCAAATGGTAAGATTTCATTCTTTTTTATGGCAGTAATATTCCATTGTATATATGTACTGCAATTTCTTTATCAAATCATCTGTTGATGGGCATTTTGGTTGTTTCCATATCTCAGCTATTGTGAATAGTGCTGCAGTAAAACATAGGGGTGCATATATTTTTTCGATTTGGTGTTTTGGATTTCTCTAGATAAATATCCAGGAGTATAATTGCTGCGTCATAAGGTATTTCTATTTTTAATATTTTGAGGAAACTCCATACTGTTTTTAATAGTGGCTGCACCAATTTGCAATCCCACCAACATTGCACAGGGGTTCTCTTTCTACATATCCTAACCAACACTTGTTGTTTGTTGATTAATTGATGGTAAACATTATGACAGTAGTGACGTAATAGTTCCTTGTGGTTTGTATTTGCTTTTCTCTGATGATTAGTGACATTGAGCATCTTTTTTCTGTATGTCCTTTTTGGAGAAATGTTAATTCAGGTCCTCTGCCCATTTTTTAATTGGATGTTTGGTTTTTGGTGTTGAATTGTACGAGATTTTTTGTTTGGTTGGTTATTTTTTGTGTTTTTTTTTTTATATTATCACCTTATCAGATGTATCATTGGCATATATCTTCTCCCATTCAGTAGGATGTCTTTTTGTTTTGTTAATGGTTTCCTTTGCTGTAAAAACTCTTTTTAGTTTGATGTACTCCCATTTGTTTTTGTTTGTTTGTTTGTTTGTTTTGCTTTTTTTTTCTTTTATTTCCCTTACCCAAGGAGATATGTCAGTAAAAATATTACTAAGGGCCATGTCTGAGAGTTTAGTTCCTATATTTCCTTCAAGAGGTTTTATGGCTTTGGGTCTTACATTTAAGTCTTTAATCCATTTTGAATTTATTCTCATATATGGTGAAAGAAGGTGGTCCAATTTAATTTTTTTGGCATGTATCTGTCCAGTTTACCCAGCACCGTTTATTGAATAGACTGTGTTTATCCTGATATAAATTCTTGCTTTCTTTGTTATAGATGAAATGACCATATAGGCATGGATTTATATCTGGGCTCTCTATTTTGTTTCATTTATCTATGTGTCTGTTTTTATGCCAACACCATGCTGTTTTGATTACTATGGCCTTGTATTAGGTTGGTGCAAAAGTAATTGTGGTTTTTGCAATTATTTTTAACCTTTTAAAATGCAATTACTTTTGCATCAACATAATAGTGTAATTTGATATCAGATAGCATGATACCTCCAGGTTTGTTCTTTCTCAAGATTATCATAGCTATTCGAAGTCTTTTATGGTTCAATATAAATTTTAGTATTATTTGTTCTACTTCTGTGAAAAATGCCATTGGTATTGTGATAGGGATTTCATTGAATCTATATATTGCTTTGGGTAGATTTTAACCATATTAATTCTTCCTATATTGAACATGGTATACGAGGCCTGGCAATTTCACGGATTCATGCTAGAAAAAGTGCTACATACCTCATTGATGAATATCATTATGATCACCTTTGAAGTTCTCCCTTGGGAAGCTATGCACCAATGCCAGCACCTAGTTCACCGTTCAAAGCTATTTGGAACTCTTTTTTATCTGGAATGGACATCAGAGCTGTCATTGTATTACCCTTGAAGTCCTGAATGTTATCAAAATGTCCTCTTTTCAATATTTCCTTTATCTTCAAAGAAAGATAATCATTGAAAGAAAGAAGTCATTGAGTGCAGAACAGGTGAGTAGGGAGGGTGTTCCAATACAGTTATTTGTTTACTGGCTAAAAACTCTCTCACAGACAGTGCCGTGATGCAAGAGCCATGAATTGTTGTGATGCAAGAGCCATGAATTGTTGGCGAAAATTTCAGGTCATCTAACTTTATCACATAGCCTTTTCAGCACTTCCAAATAGTAAACTTGGTTAACTGTTTGTCCAGTTGGTACAAATTCATAATGGATAATCCCTCTGATATCAAAAAAGGTTAGCAACATCATTGCAACAAGTTCTCAAACTTAAGTGTCAGACCTCCATTTACTTGTATGTTCTTTAATTTTTCTCTTCAATGTCTTATAATTTTTGAAGTACAGATCTTTTACTTCCTTGGTTAAATTTATTCCTGTTTTATTTTATTTTTTGGTGCAGTTGTAAATGGGATCGTTTCCTTAATTTGTATTTCTGGTAGTTCGTTATTGGTGCATAAAGATGCAACCAATTTCTGAATATTAATTTTGTGTCCTGCCAGTTTGCTGAATTTATTTATCAGTTCTAATAGTTTTTTGTTGTTGTTGAATCGTTGGGGTCCTTTATATATAGCATCATGTCATCTGTAAATAATGACAGTTTTACTTCTTTCTTTCCCATTTGGATGCCTTTTATTTCTTTTTCTTGTCTGATTGCTGTGGCTGGGACTCCCAGCACTATGTTGTATAGAAGTGATGAAAGTGGGCATCCTTGTCTTGTTCCTGATCTTAGGGGGAATGCTTTTAGCTTTTCCCCATTAAGTATGATAGTAGCTATGGGATTATCATACTTAGACTTTATTATGTTGAGATATGTTCCCCTTATTCACACTTTGTTGAGAATTTTTATCATAAATAAATGCTGGATTTTGTCATACACTTTTTCTGCATCTATTGATATGACCATACAATTTTTATTTTTCATTTTCCTTATGTGGTGTATGAAGCTAATTGTTTTGCAGATATTGAACCAATCTTGCCTACCAGGAATGAATCCCACTTGATTGTGATGTGTGATTTTTAAAAATATATTGCTGAAATCAGATTGCTAATATTTTGTTGAGAATTTTTACATCTGTGTTCATTAGGGATGTTGACCTATAGTCCCAGTCTCTCTCTCTCTCTCTCTCTCTCTCTCTCTCTCTCTCTCTCTCTCTCTCTCTCTCTCTCTCAATGTCTATGTCCTGTTTCGGAATCAGAGTAATGGTGGATTCATAAAATGATGGTGGGAGCTTTCCCTTCTCTTGAAATTTTTGGAATAGTTTGAGGAGAATAGGCATTAATTATTTTTTGAATATTTGGCAAAATTCATCTGTGAAGCCATCTGGTCCAGGACTTCTGTTTGTTGGAAGCTTGTTGATTTCTGTTTCAATTTTGTTGGTAGTAATCAGTCTGCTCAGAATTTCTGTTTCTTCTTGATTCAGACTTGAAAGATTGTATGTGTCTAGAAATGTATCCATTTCTTCCAGATTGTCCAATTTTTTGATGTATAGTTGCTCATAGTATTTCTTTTTCTTTTTCTTTTTCTCTTTTTTTTTTTTTTTGTGTGTGTGTATTTCTGTGGTGCTTGTTTGCACTTTCGCTCTTTCATTTCTGATTTTATTTATTTGGGTCTCTCTCTCTCTCTCTCTCTGTTTCTCGCAGACACACATTTTTCTTAATGAGTCTGGTTAAAAGTTTGTCAATTTTGTTTATCTTTTCAAAAAAAGCAAACAGTTCTTGATTTCATTGATCTTTTGCATTTTTTTGCCTCTATTTCATTTATTTCTACTGGTTTTCTGTTTGTTTGTTTGTTTGTTTTTTTCTTCCTGTTTCTTCCCCAGTCCCTTAGAGGTAAAGTTAGACTGTTTGAGATTTTTCTTGTTTCCTGACGTAGGCCTGCATTGCTATGAATTTCCCTGTTAGGACTGCTTTTGCTGTGTCTTATAGATTGTGGGTCATTGTGTTTTCATTTTTGTTTGTCTTACGGTATGTTTTGATTTTTTCCTGGATCTCACTGTTGACCCACTCATTATTTAGTATCATGCTATTTAGCCTCCATGTGCTGGTGTGTTTTCCAGTTTTGTTTTGTTTTTTTCTTGTAATTGATTTCTAGTTTCATGCTATTGTGGTATGAAGATGCTTGATATGATTTCTTAAATTTATTGAGATTTGTTTTGTGGCCTAACGTGGTCTTGCTTGGCAAATGTCCCATGTGCACTTGAAAAGAATGTATATTGTATTTCTTTGGGATGAAATGCTCTAAAAGTAACAACTAGATCCATATAGTCTAGTGTGTCATTTAAAGCCACTGTTTTCGTATTGATTTTCTGTCTGGAATATCTGTCTATTAGTGTCAATGAGGTGTTCAAGTCTTCTACTATAATTGTATTACTGTTGATCTCTGCATGTATGTCAGTCAATATTTGTTTTTATATTTCAATGATCCTATTTTTGTGCACAGATATTTACTAGGCTTATGTCCTCTTGTTGGATTGATCCCTTTATTATTATGTCATGTCCTTCTTTGTCTCTTATTATCATCTTTGTTTTAAACTCTGTTGTCCAATATAATTATTGCTAACACAATTTTTTTTCTTGTTTCCATCTGTGTCAATTTTTTGTTCTTTACAGTCTTTTTGTGTCTTTCGATCTAAGGTGGGTCTCTTGTAGACAGCATATGCATGGGTCTTGTTTCCTTATCCATTCACCTACCCTGTCTTTTGATTAGAGCATTTAATCCATTTACATTTAAAGTGATTATTGATAGATACATAGTTACTGCCATTTTAGTATTCATATTTTTGATCTTTTTTTTGTTTGTTTTCCCCTTTCTTTTGCTTAACAAAGTTCTTTTTACATTTCTTGTAATACTGACTTAGTGGTAATGGATTCCTTTAGGTTTTTTTGTCAGGAAAGATTTTTTTTTTGTTTTTTGTTTTTTTGTTTGTTTGTTTGTTTTGTTTTTTATCTCTCTTTCATTGTTAAATGATAGCCTTGTAGGTAGAGTAGTCCTCATTATAGGCCCTTGTTTTTCATCAGTTTGAATATTTTGGGGCACTCCATTCTGGCCTGCAAAGTTTCTGTTGAGAAATCAGCTGATAGTCTTATGGGAGCTACTTTGTAAGTAACTTTCTCTTTTTGTTTTTAGTATTCTCTCTTTGTTTTTAAATTTTGCTATTCTAATTATGATGTGTCTTGGTGTGGGCCTGTTAGGGTTCACCTTGTTTGGGACTCTCTGTACTTCCTGGGCTTGTATGTCTATTTCCTTTGCCAGGTTAGGTAAGTTTTCAGTCATTATTTCTTTAAATGTGTTTTCAATTCCTTGTTCCCTCTGTTCTTTTTGTTGTACTCCTATGATACAAATGTTGTTATACTCGATGTTGTTTTTCAGGTGCCATAAACTATCTTCTTCTTCTTTTTTGAAATTCTATTTTCTTTTTGTTCTTCCAATTGGGTGTGTTCTCCTACCTTGTCTTCTCAATCTCTGATTTGATACGATGCTTCATCTGATCTTCTGTTGATTCCTTCCAGTGTAGTCTTCATTTCAGTTATTGTATTCTTTATGTCTGACTGGTTCTTTTTTTATGGTTTCTATGTCCTTTTTTTAATGCTTGCTAATCTTTGTTGAAATTCTCACTAAGTTCCTTAAGCATTCTTATAAACAGTGTTTTAAACTCTGTCTCTGGTAGGTTGGTTGCCTCCATTTCATTTAGTTCTATTTCTGGAGATTTCGGCTGTTCTTTTATTTGGGACATGCTTCTTTATTTTCTCATTCTGGCTGCCTTTCTGTGTTTGCTTCTTTGTAGTCAGTAGCTCTCCTGTGTCACCCAGTCTTTGTTGGGTGGCCTTACGTAGTGTATATCCTATGTGGTCTAGTGGTGCAATCTCCCTGATCCCCTGTGCATGTGTTCCAAGAGTTTCTCTTGTGTGTGTTGTGCATATTCTCCTGTTGTAGTTGAGCCTTGATTGCTTTTGGTGCATCAGTGGATGGGATTGACTCCTGGAATGACTGACTGTGAGGATTGGCTATGCCCACAGTGTATCAGCTGCTATGTGGGGGCTGACCCCTCAGAGAGAAATTTAGCCCTGTGGGCTCTTGTGCCTGTTGAGACCACCCTTTGGGTGTGATGCTTGTGGGGCTAAACAGGTAGTGCTCTATGTGATCTGAAGCTGTCCTCTGGGTGTGTTGTTTCTGGCATCTCTTGGGAGGGGCTTTTTTGCAGGTCAATTTCAGCCTTGCCTGTGACCGTTCTAGGGGGACCTGGTAGGAACCTCAAAGCAATATGTAGTTGGCTGCTGCCTGTGCTAGACCTGGGGGCCGTGGGGTCTGGCCTCACTGTGAACCGAGGCCAGCTGCCACCAGTACTGGGCCTGGGATAGCTTAGCAAAAGGGCCAGGATGCCAACTGCTGGCTGCTCATAACACTCAGCCATCAAAAGAGCCTCCTTAGTTGTGCAGGGTGGGCTGGTTGGCCAAGTGTTGAGAGTACCTCTAGCAATGTAGCACTAGGTGGGTGGAGGGGGGTCTCAGGGAATCAGAAGGCATAGCTGGTGGTAGTTTTTACAAACTTAATGCAGATTGAATTCTTGTGCTAGTTCCTGGCTTGTGACCACTTTGCAAGATGCCCTGAGAACACTGCAGCTAGCCACAACTCACCCCGGGCTCACAGATCCCCAAGAGCTGCCCAAGAATGGGTGTGGTGCAAACTGTGGCTCACTGACCACCATCAAAAGATCTCTGGGCGGCCACGAGCCTTCTGCTGCTGTAAAAGGCTTTTGAAGCTTGTGGGATGGGGCCAGCCATCCAGCTATAAGCGATGCAGCATTAGCTGTACGGGGCAGGAAACCAGGGCATCACCAAGGTGGTGCACATATCAATGTGTTCTCAGATGTGGCTCTTTGGCGGAGGGTTTAACATAGACAAGATGGCACCCCCCCTCAGACCCCCCCGCCATAGGCTAGTTTCACATAGCGTTAATCACAGCTGTCCCTCCAGCCCCTGCCCCGGGGACTTTAGTTTTTAGTTTTTTTTTTGTTGCTTTTTTTAGTTTTTCCCAGTATGTCTCTGGTGCCTCTCCCATCACCGCCCCCCAACTTGAGGCCAAGTTGAGTGTTTATAAATGAGTAAGTCTGTGTGTAGATCCTTGAAAAGGTCATCTGGGTTTCTAGTAACCTTCCATCTCACCAGAATGGACAGAGTCCTCACGGATTTTCACTGCCAGATATAGTGAGAACTCATCTTCCTGGCCTAGGACCCCTGGGCTGGGGAGCCTGGTGTGGGTCTGGGACCCCTCCCTCTTCAGGGGGCACCTCTGCCACCAAAGTTCAACCACAGCCACTACCTGTGGGTTCGAGATCAGCTTGGTTCGAGTCTCCACCCCTCCTACCTGTCTTGATGTGGCCTATTCTTTATAGCCTTAGTTATATAGGTTCTGTTCAGCTAAGCTTCAGATGATTCTTGAGGTTGATTGTTTTATAATTTAATTGTAATTTTAGTGTGCTCCCAGGAGGCAGTAGGCCTCCTAATCTGCCGTCTTTGCCAGTTCTCCAAACGTTTATTTCTTAAGTCTGGAAGTCTGAGATCAGGGTGCCAGCACGTTCAGGTTCTTAGTAGGGGCCTTATTCCTGGTTTATAGACATCTGCTTTCTTGCTGTATCACATGGTGGGGGGCAAAGGGGGGGGAGAGAGAGAGAGAGAGAGAGAGAGAGAGAGAGAGAGAGAGAGAGAGAGAGAGAATGAACTAGATCTGTCTCTCTCTGGTCCTTTTATCCCCTTATAACAGGTGTGTCCAAACTGCAGCCCATGAGCCAACTGCGGCACGCAATTAGTTTTTAATTGTCCCGCAGCAAATTCCAAAAATATATTTAGTTTACTTAAATAAACCAGGTGAGGCAATACGTACTTCACCTCGAGTGAGTGGCCTGGCTATTTGTACATTTTACCGCACATGGCCCTTGGTGAAAAATGTTGAAAAAAGTTTGGACACCCCTGCCTTATAGGGTCACCAGTTCCCATCGTGGGGTCTCCACCCTCATGACCTCATGTTGGAGGCTCTATCCTCATGAACATTCAAATGCAACTACATCCCAAAGGTCCTACCTCCAAATTCCATTATATTTGGGATATGAATTTTAGGGAGACACAAGCACTCAGTCCATAGCAGTAGCATTATAACAACTGTGGTGAAAAAATCATAAACTCTTCTTCAAAAGTAGTCTCATGTGATCAGTGTAGTTGAAAAACTACTGACCTATATGATGTCATGTCAACCCAACAGTTGCTTAGAAAATAGTTACAGTAGAGTAAATAGAACATGTTGGCTAGTTGATTTTGAACCTTTTAACATGTTTAGATAATGTTCAGACTGACATACCAATTTATTTCATCTAATTCTGTAAATATTGGGTGTTTCTCTTTTTTGAAGCCTACACTTGTGACTAAGACCTATGCAGGGTCACAGTTGAGCAGGAGGCCACATATAATCTTGTGATGCTTTCTGAATCCACATAAAATGTATAGTTCTAACTCAAAAATGTGTATGTCACTTACATGTAGTTACTTTTAATTAAATGTTAATTTAATTTTATTATTACAAAAATCTGCATATACCACCTTTCAAAAGTATAGAATCATTTAAGCAGAATGTGGATTTTGCCCTTCTTTGCAGCCTAATTTAATATGATATATATTCAAGTTATAGTCAAATGTATTTCATATTCTACATAATTTTGATGGAAATACTAGATCTAGAATTTTTCTGATATTGTATTCTACTTACCTTAGAAGTAAGTATACAACCCCCTTATGAGATAAACTCTATGAATATACATTAAGTATCTCTCTGGGGCCTCCTTTTTTATTTTATTGCTTTGTAATACAATATGAAGTGATCCTATTTTTCAACAAGCTGGTTTGCATTAAACATCATGCTCACTCACTCCCCTGGGTACTGTTAAATATAGTGTTATGACAGCTGGGCTAATGGTTGAAAATCAAAATCTAAAGTTGCACTGTCTTTGTATTCATGCATGCATGTGATAGTGTATATGGGTCTATCCCTGGGCCCAGGAATTTCTTTGCTGTGACTGATTTGGAAGAATATCTTATTAGCCTAGGAAGATCAGGCAAATTATTCCTCTGTGAGCAACGAGCAAAGAGTGAAAAGCAACACGTAGGAAAAACTTGGAACAAGAAAATATCGATCTAATGAAGTGAGTAATAGTTTTCACATGAATAAGTAATTGCAGCATCTACTTGCCACTGTTTGATTGCAGGATCTGAGGTAAAATATTACAGCGGTAGGATTTTCATTGTTTTTTATTTCGTTTTCATAATGTGATAGTCTCCAAAATATTGTACAGAGTGACCTAACATTATCAATCAAATAAAATTGTCAAAGAATAGCCATTTCCTTCTCTTCCTTTAACTTGTTAGAATCTGGCCATTCTGTGGCCTAATTGGAAAGTTTCTCTCTGAAAATGATACGCATCTGGAAACCATATAACTTTGATGGCTTAATAAACAAGTCCATGGATTGCTCTACAGACCTCTCTGTTCTGGGATCCTCACTCCTCACATGTAGGCTCTCCTAATTCTAAATTGTTTTTACAGTTAAATACCATGCTATTCTATAGCTTTGATCATATTACTTCTGAAAATCCTTCTTCTGAAAAATTCTTACTCATTTTTTAAGTCTTACTCCATTTTTATCTTCCCTAAGAATCCTTTACTGAACTCCAGACTGGTTGTAGATACCTGTTTTTCTTGTTGTTGTTATTATTTTTCTTTTTCCTTTACATTTCACTTCTATTACTAAAATGATATATTATGGGATGTCCACTTTCTTCACTAGGCTTTTTTGCTCAGAACCAAGAGCAGTTTCTTATTCATATTTAGATATTCAAGAAATGTTTGTTGAACTGAATGTGATTTTGGGGGGACAAAGATGAAATTCCTGACAAGTCACCTAAATAAGAAAGCATGTTCTATTTTATTGATAATTATACTTGAGATTATAGAAGCCTTCAAGATCCAAGACAACACAAGATATTTCAGTAAAGTTATCTTTCATTTTTCTTCTAGAATATAAACAATAATTTAACTTAAACACGAGCTGAAATAAATATCAATCTCATTTTTAGATAACAAATTATAGAGTTCTCCATATTAGACTTGTAGATAAAAAAACAACAACAACACAACAAAAAAAAACCACTAGCCTGTCATTTTGGTATTTGCTGAGTTTGAGCTTATTTATAAGTGATCTGATTGCTCAGTTATTTATTAGCTATATACAATTGGCAAGTGCATCTCCTTAAACTAGAATTGTGGATAGTAATGCTAGGTGACGTCAGCTACCTGGCGAAATTTCAAAACTAATGAGAAGTTAATTCTACATGTGGAAATGCTGACCCATAAATAAACCATGTCCTTGTGCTTTGGACACTGATTTTTCTAAGGTTTCCTTATTGCCTTGTTTCATCATAAAAACAAACTGAATAAGTATAAATTTCAGTTTTTTAGAGAACTGGAGGATATTCCAAATGATATAGTCCTAGTTTAATTATTTAAAAGCTAGAAGAAAAAATATGGTAGTTCAAACTAAAAATAGAACATAAATATAATAAATGATACTTTTGTACTTTTATGGTTATAAGGAGAAGATAGTGGATTATCTAATATGCGGCATGCCCTTTAGAGATGTTATCACATTTAATTGTTATTAAATGATATTATTGTTATCTACCTTTTTAATATGAAGACTAGAGGTGTCAGGAACTTATATAACTTAATCACAATTACACAGCTTTTAAATGTTAAAAATGAAATTTTTAACATGCCAAAGCACCTAATGCCAAAGCACCTTTAATTACCAAATGGCATCCTTTCTAGATGAGAAGAAACCCAAATGACATTCATGACATTAAATTTGACACATTCCTTAGGGATAGATACCAATATAAATGCATTGTTCAGCCTTTGCACCTTTTTACTTTTTAACATTAAAAGTCATGTCCTTTCTTGCTCAACAAATAGCTGCATGAAGGAAATTCCATTGAGAAACTAACTAGAAGGAAATGAGATTAATGCGATTTAAACTGGTTTTAAGGGTGGGTGAGGGTGGTGGAGAGGGATTTTGTCTCCAGGGGACATTTGACAGTGTTTGGAAACAAGATTGACTCTTAGAGTGTGTGTGAGAGGAGGAGGACAGGAAAGGGGATTGGAGGAATGGGACGTACTAGTGGCATCTAGTGGGTATATTCTAAGGACATTGCTGAACATCCTGTAATGCACAGAATACGCCACGACAAGGAACAGTTATCCAACACAAAATGTCAATAGTGTTGAGGCTTTAAACTGGGTCAAAGCCTTTGTGTGGAACCTACACAATACTGGAATCCTTTTCCAGAAACAAATTCTCACTCGTTTTGATTTGAATTTCCATTGGGTTAAAATCTCAGTTACTACCAGTGACGCTGCCTTCTAGCATACTGATTGTCTTCTAGAAGAGACATCTTAATTTTTAAAGACCTTCATTCTAGTGATTGGATTTTAAATCAAGTGCAAGTTAAAGAAATGTTATTTTACATGTTAAAATTGAACATGGTTTATTTCTTACTGCAGAAGTTTCTTCCTCATTCGCTATCTGACAAAAACACTTATTGTTTCTCATAAGATTTCCTGATTCTTGAGAAATAAAGGGACGCTTGAGTGCTTCCTTTGAATTAGCAGATTTGTGAGAGTGTATGCAGGACAAGTAATGAACTTAGAAAGTAATTTAAATCTAAAAAGAACACTATTAGTGAAGTTTATGTCGAAGGAAAATGGTTTGGAAGATATTATTCTTTAGAAAAAAAGTAGTTTTATCCTGTTTGAAAAGTAGACACAGATATATAAAATTTACCTTTGCCTTCCAAATATGTGTAATTCCTATTATTGATATATATTGAATTTAACATTTATTTAGCACCTAGTTTTTACAGAGCCAATGGATACATATTTCTCAACATCTTCAAATGGCAAAATATTGAGCAGCAAATAGAATAGTTTGTCAATGTTTATATAAATCTGTAGAGACACAACTCTTTAAGATGTGATTGTATCAATATAAATATTTTTTAAAAAGGTTTCTGTCACACGTTTACCTCATTTGCTATTCCTAAAATATGAAAATAAAAATCTCTTGTTGATATATGGATGTTGATGTCATAACATGATAATTTAGACAGTTCTGCTTTTTTAGTAGGAACCTATCAACTCAGTTGCGGCTTCTGCTAGTTGTGGGGCCCTTGGACTTTTAGCCCATCTCTTGTCTGATAGAAACTTCTCTTTCTCTGCCATCACTAGCATCCCTCCAAACACACACACACACACACACACACACACACACACACTGGCATATTGATTAAAATTTTTGCTTTCTGTCCAGTGTCACAATCCTTTTTAAGGAAAGGGAACACAAAGAGGCTGTCTGCCTTCATGGTCTTTGGGGTAGGGAGAAAATACAGGAAGAAGATGATAAGTTTATATCTGAAAGAATTATCCTGCCATAGGTAATATATTTACTGTTATGGTAGAATTGCTCAAATTTTACATAATTTCCCTCCCACTGACAGGATAAGGTCAATCCCGATTCCATTTAGTTATTGTGTAATACCCCCCAAATTGGTAGGAAAGCCATTGTGTATGTATTTCAAAAAGCGATGAGGATGCCTGATCATGGCACTGTACACCAGAAGCTAAACATTAATGAATGCCAACTATAATTTTATATATATAATGTGATGGCTCGGTGCGAGGTCGGAGGGATAGTGGATGGGGGAGGGGGGTTCACAGTGTGAGGGATATAAATGATGAGCGTCTAAGTATTACCTTGTCTTGTACACCTGAAACTAATAAATTAAAATTAAAAAAAAAAAAGCGATGAGGAGACAATGCCAAGCTGTGAGGGAACTAACCCAGTAGACTTTAAGGTTGGCATTTTAGGCTCTCTAAAATAGCCTCGCAGATGTTAATTTATACAGGACTGATGAAGCCATCAGGAAATCTTAAAAAAATAAAAAAAATCAAGGTTATCACTTAAAGTTGGTGATCTCTGAAGACCTGCCAAATGCCTGAGGAAGAGTTCTGGGAGAATCTGTCCTAAGCTTAGACCCAGGGAGGATGTGTTGCTCACCATTCCATTTTAGGCGGTAAGCTGGCTGGAGGAAATACTATCATTTAGAGACAATGGCTCCAAGAGAAAATCCTCCAGGAAATCATAAACATCCAACTAGCTAGATCATTGCTGGGCACAGAATACCAGGAGTCATCATTTCTATTAATTTCTTGTTATGCTTCTTGACATAGCATTATTTTTTCTGCTTACTTTACTCCATCGGGACTAAATAACCAACCTGCTTTTCAGTTTGCTGTGATGTTGCCAAAATGTGTATGAGTGTCATGAGATGAGAGCACTTAGGATGGGATATAAAGTAAGACATAATTCAGAGTTCTAGAGCACTAAATTACTGAGCACTGCAGTATGGGTACATGTATCAAAAGTAAGTGACCAACTTGGGGTAAGTCAAGCCGATCTGGCTGTCAGATCTGATGGGCCCTCAAGCACAGGTCCCAAATGTGAACAAGTAAGCTGGGCAAAAACCTACTCACCAAGGTAAGATGAGGACTGAAGAAAGATGGGTTGGCTACAGAACCTAGATAGTCTTGGAATGGATTCTTTAGGGCATATTTCCTGAGTCTCAATTCTAGAAGCTGTCAATACTAAGATATTAAAGTAAGCAAGGAGAGTATTCAAAGGATCCTTGGCACTCTGGATACAGGCAGGTGGGAAAACTTCTACCAAAAGCTTTGACAATTTTAGTATAGGATTCAACTTAAAGAAGAAACCTGGTAGGTGGCAGGCAGACTCTCACTCACCTGAGAGGAGCTATTGGATGGATTGGAGAAGGAAGTGAGCTCTCAGAAGGATGGAGCTGCTCAGGCATAGGATCAGAAAAACACAACATGGTGCGTGGGAGTGCTGCCACTTAAGTGATACAGGCCATGTGGGTCCCCAGCTTCCATGGTCCAGCTGGCCATGAAGAAGCCCGGGCCTATGCTTTTTGCCAGTTGTCAAGGCTGAGCACCTCATACCTGGGTGTGGAAATCTAACTACATTCCAGGCTCCAGCTGCCATCAGAAATACAGGGCCAGTTGTGTGGATGTGGAGGCTTTCAAGAGATGTTAGCCTTTCTTGGGAATTGGGCATGGTATGATCCAAAAGGTGAATTAATGTGAAGTGCTAAGTAAGATAGAGCCTAGAGGTGGGTGACTCTGGGTGACAAATGCCCCAAGGGGGAAGACTGTGATTACAACACAAGGCACTTTTTTATGTGAGTTGATGGGTATATGTTTCTGTTTTGGATTCATCTGCATTGATCTATGGTAATGATCAAATGAAGCCTGTGACTGTGCATGGGGCAATTCCCTGGAGCATGTCCTCTTTTGTGAATGTATTGTTCTTCTTCAAAGAGCCTTTTATGACTCTTCCACATCGCATCGATTGCTCCTTTAAAAAAAAATCCTGTAATGCAGCTGGGAAAATGGAATCCAGCATTTAAACAGCCCTTGCTTAATAGTTTCTAATTGTTTCAAATATGTAACTCTTCTTTCTTTTCTTTCTTTTTTTTTTTTTTTTAGAACATTGGTAGGGAGTGCTGTCCTGTTGCTTTAGTTTTCCTTATGAGACCTAACACTGCTAGTCTAAACATGTGATCAAAGCATCCTTGTTTTTTCTTTTTTTTGTCAATCGATTATCTGTCAATCGATTAACTCTTCACTTTGCCTTGAAATACTTATTAAGTGTGTGACATTTTACTCTGAAAACAGTAGTTTAGAAATCCATGGACTTAAAGTTCTAAACCTAAAACTGTGTAAGCCTATGTATGACTTAACAAATGATGATTATTAGTTTATCTGTAAAATTAAAATGTGGTAAAGTGTTAGTTCTCAAAACTGTTCTTATATGTTGAAGGGGAGCAGAATATGCCATGCCAAAATAATGCCACTTTAGCATATTATTTTGAATTAAAGTTACTTTAGAAATAGCCCCTGTAAGAAGGACATTCTGACCTTTCTCTGTCCCCCTGAAAGCAGGAAATAAATCTCCCGTGTGAAGGTATCCTCTCTGTACCTAGGGGTGGGGTGGGGGGGAACCATCCTAATTGCCAGAAATAGGGAATTTAAGGCCGAGAAGGCTGTAAAAACAAACTTTATTAATTATTCATTAATTTGTTACCCCAAGCCCTTTTGTTTTGTCAAATCTTCACAAATAATTGTTCTTTTGTCTAAAACGTACAAAAGCTACCTGCTTCGGTCCCTTCTTTGAGTCTCATATCTTTGAGGTTCCTGCACATACAAAATTAAATTTGTTTTTCTCCTGTTAATCTTCTCTTATGTTAATATAATTATTAGACCAGCCAAAGACCCAAAGGGGGATAAGAGAAAAGTGTTCTGTCCTTACACATGGAAGGTAACTTATTTAGGTACTTAGACTGAAATGAGAGGAAACTAGATTTTGCCACTGGTCCCAATCTGGGTAATTCCATTTGCTATAATCTGCACAGCAGTTTGATTACATGAAAAATATATTGTGAATCAAAACAAAAGGATTTTTCTAAATAGTATTACCAATATATGGTATTTATTTTGAAGAGTTTATGTATGTTCACATTTACTTTTCCAGAAAAACCAATGAAAGAGTGAGCTATGTGGCAGTCCTGTGCAGGATGAACAAGAATAGCAGCATAGTCTTCTAAGGTCTATTAATTTAATACTTCACAGTATTTCACTATCAGTATCTTTAGGACTATAAGCTAATTAGAACTGTCTGGGGAGTGTTATTGTAGAGCTAATGAATGTCTGACCCTGTAATTCATGGAATTATTTTTCTAATAGTGACTTCAAATTTATTTGAATGACAGTTATTAAATGGAATAATCTTAGGATTATAGAAATCATTATATTACATTTTAAAATAAGTATTCATTGACTATGAGGCATAAAAATGTTTTATTTTTCTTATTTTTAAAATGGAATAATAAAGGAAAAACTGACCTAAGCCACTTTCTCCTTTTTGAGTTGTTTCATGATTAAAAAAAAAACACAACAAAAAAAAATCTAAACCCTATAACTTCCCTGTTCACCCTTTCATTGCCCTCTTTTTTCTTCAGATGTAGTTATATGAGACACAAAGGAATGCTTTCATTCTTTGCCTAAGTTTTGGATTCACTAACTTCATGGAAAAAAATTGAAGCTTGAGCTTTGATATGGTCATTTCATATTGCCTGAGATTTTGAGGAATGCTCTCTTTGTGTAGCCAATGTTGTAGTTGTTGATGATGATATTTTGGTATGTAAAATTAAATGCTCTTTTGAATATTTTTCATCAAGAATAACATGTTTTTATGTTTTTATATTTTTTCATCTCAAGTTAATAATGAGATAGCTTTTGCAGTTTTTATATATGGATTAGAAAAGTATGATTATCTTACATTTTCTTCTTTAGTATTTGTATATATTTTCTCTATTTCCACAATTCACATACATGTACATCTGAATGTAATATACCCATATATTGCATTAATATTAAGAAAAATAAAATTTATTTTAAGAGTCTTTAAAGTAAAGGGAAGAAAATATAGGAGATCCAGGGATAAATACAGTGCTTATGCTCATGATCAATCTGAGAAATTAGTTTTATTCTAAATTAGATTATTTCTTATTTCTGCTCAATTTTATAATTATTGCACAACATTAATCTGCAATAACCAAAGGTTGCCATAGCATTTTTCCTGTGTAAGAGGGTGTCATACTGGTCCTGATCTATGAGACACGCAGCTAGTGTGTGGTGATAAGTGACATTTCCTCCTCAAAATCCCCTTAGATACATTGATTAGCATGGAGAGTGACACAGCACTGGCAATGGAGGAGACATGACTTTTGTCCCCAGCTGAAGTTTGGATATGTACAAACATATTCAATGAATTGTGGTTGTGCGATACTGTGGAAAATTAAGGTTGCAGACCATCAAGGAAACATTCTCTGTAAAGAATGATGTCTGACCTAGTGAGTAGAATGGTATAGCTGTGTGTAGCCACAGGTGCAAAATCCCAGACAGGTATAAGCGTGTAAGCAAGGAGGGAAAACAAACACACAAACAAACAAACAAACAAACAAAAACAACCCTATGCTTTCTGTATATGGGATCAAGCAAACCTGCCTAGTCATAGCACAGTGCCTGGTCTAATCAGTGGAGATCTACACTTTGGCGGGTCTCGGGGCTCAAACACAGCCACTTGGGCCAGTGAGGGAGTCCTGGTTTAGTTAATTGGTGTTTTTACATTACAGTAATGAAAGACCAGCAGGGACAAGGGCCTGTGTTTCATTGGTTCTCTGGCATTGTGGCTAGCAGAGAATGATCAGCAAGACTAGTCAGGACTGTAGTCAGGACTAGTCAGGACTAGTTTGGACTATAGTCTGTCCAAAGTATTTGCAGAGAAAGACACATATGAGAAACTTGAATCTCTGATCTCTGGAGAGGCATGGGGACTTCTGTATTACAAGGTATACTGATGTTTACTACAAAAAGGGGTATCAGGTACTCACAGTTAAACCTCTCCAGTATTAAAATTAACAACCAAATAGTTAATTTAAGCATAATCAGTCACATCAAGAGTTATTTAACGTACACATGCACAGCATTTGTCAGTATTACAAGGGAGAATTCATAAGGACAGAAACTATAATTGTGCTACTCCCTTTACAATCACATATAAGTCATAAAAATAGCAAACACTATAGAACACTCTAGATTTTTTATCTCACTTTATGATCTCCACAACCCATGAGGAAGGTATTTTTTCAATCTATATTTTATAAATAAGGAAAGTAAGGCAGAGGGAAGTTAGGTAACTTGCCCAAGATCCCACAGTTAGAAAATGGTAGAAAAGGGCTTTGAACCCAGGTAGTGTGTAATTAACCATCACACTTAGCTCCTTACTGGGAGACATATGTGAACAGGAACATGTATGAATATCAAATGGAATATCCCTTTGAGCTGTAGTAACAAATATACTTTACTCCTTGGATATGTTAGAGTGATTTCATTAAATCAAGATTCCATCTGAATTTCACTGGTATATATTTCTGGTGCAGAATTACAATGACACAAGTTAACATGGTTGAATAGTTGGTGGTTTCAGTTAGTAGAGGATTGATCATATGACAACCTGAAATGAGTGGAAGAGTTGACAATTTTGTTTAAAAAAATATCTTTCTTCTTTAATTGTTTATGGTTTTCTGTTGTTGTAGTTGTTGGGGGAAATTCCTAAATTTATTATAGTGGTATGCTTTAATTAAAGACTAAATGAGACCCTTATACTTTGTATCTAAAATATACTGAGATACATTTACTTAATGGTATAAATACAGCAATTGATAAATGCTTTGAGTATGTCCTACATTAAAATTGTTACTTTGATAAAAATTTATACGGTTGATTTTGTTAGCCTAAGAAAGTCAGACTGATTTAAACTTGGCAAATGAATCTAAAAAAAAAATGTTGATTATTCTATTTAGGTGAAGCTCGAGGAATGTCTCTGGTTATACTTTATGACTGTCCTTCACTCTTTCCACCTCAACATTTTAATGAATAATAGGATGAGGATACTGGGGACCGAGTGATTGTATTTATATACCATCCATACATTCACTTATGGACTAATTTATATTTCTGAGTACTTCTTATATGTGAGACACCATTTTAGGCCATCGAATATAGCAGTGAACACAATGCAAAAATGTTATGACCTATACCTAAAGTTTTATATTAAAATGTAGAACAAGAGCTACAAAAAAAAAAAAAGAAAGAAAAAGAAAAGAAAAGGAAAAAGAATAATTAAACTCTGTCATATATTAGTGAAAAGGGCAAAAAAAGGAGGTGAGATAGAAAGGGCTGAGGGTTTACAATTTTTTGTATAGTTTTTAGGTAAGGCCTTAAAGAGTAGGTGACATGTGACAAAGACTATAGGTCAGGGTATATAGTATTCCCATATATAGTGGAAGAGGAGAGGGAGCAGAAGAACCGTGTTTCCCTGAAAATAAGACCTACCTGGACCATCAGTTTTAATGCATCTTTTGGAGCAAAAATTAATGTAAGACCCAGTCTTATTTTAATATAAAACTGGGTCTTTAATATAATTGAGAATGGAATGGAATGGAATGGAATGGAATGGAATGGAATGGAATGGAATGGAATGGAATGGAATGGAAAGGAAATACCAGGCCTTACATTAATTTTGGCTCCAGATTACTCATTAGAGCAGATGGTCGGGGAAACACAGTAGCCGTGAAACAGACATTTCTATCAGCAAAACACGCGATGACTTGTAAGCTCGATGGTTTTCTAATTATTGAACGTCAGTTACATGTCACCGTAGCGGTTCATGTTTAAAGATCGAGCTAAAGGAAAATCATAAAAATCCAGTTATTATTTAACCTTATTAGTTACTGCTTAATTATTACTTCTTATGAATAAAATAGAAAAATACTAACTTTTTTCTATAAAAACACTAAGTAGGACTTAAAAACAGATTCCCATCTGGAAGTATTTGGAACTATTTACCCATGAGAAGATGAGAGCTCTATTTCATGTCTTCTAGTGATTATGTGTAACATGCCTCCTTGGTTTGAACTATTTACCTTTCTAATTCTTTACCTTTTTATTATGATATGGGGTGGCGGGGGGGGGGGGGGGAAGGGGTGAGTCAGTTGCTTTTTTTTTCCAATACGGAATTAGAAGTGAATTTCATTTAGGTTGAAGTAGAAAAAACATTTCATAGAAAAATTCTCCCGGTAGCTGCAGTGGAAAAACTAATATTAATGTATTTGCATAACATAGTGGGGCTTATGATTCAGCAGTACTGATAACATATCTAAGCAAAAGTCAAAGCAATTCCTCCCAGATGAGCTCTCTGAGGCATTTGGTAGCATCTCTGTCAACACTTGGGATTGCCCAGGAAACAAGCTGCCGCATCCAATGGACAACTTCATCCTATGTGTTATATCAGCAGTAAGACAGAGAGTTGACCTGACCATCTGCCCATGTATTACTCTATTCTGATTTTAGTAGCAGCGATATAATTCTATGTTGGCATCATCCCTCCTTCAACTTTATGTTGCCTTGCCATATAAAGCTGCCATTACAGCATGTGCTCCGTCCTAAATCTCATTGGCTCTCTCTATCTAATCCTTAAAACTATCAGGAGGAGTGACCATACCTTAGGATGTCTTCTAACCAGCTTAGGGAATGCGGTGCTCTTTTTCTTCGAGGTACAGCCCTATACACAGTTGCAGATTTTTTTTTTTTTCAACTGAGGTCTTTGTGGGGTCAGAGTATTTTCTTTCCTTCTTATTTTCTAGAGGTTTAAACTAAACCCTGGGGATAGGGCAGGATGAAATCATAGGAACAGATTGCTGTGACAGGGCAGAAGTTACAGGCGTCTTTTCTTTCAGGTCTTTTCTTATATAACCAGTGCTCTCATTTATTGATGTCTAATTTTAACTTTAAAAAGATGCGTTATAGCTAAAATAATGGACACATTGCAATAACATGAAGTAAATAAAGAAGTCATGAGAAATGGAAACAAGGCAAGGAAGGTAAAATGAAACTAACGGTAAATTTAGTAAGTTGAAAAGTGTGCTCAACAATGTAAGGTAGAAGATTGCAGTTTTAACTTTGAAATTTCTAGATTCTATGGGAAAGAGAAAACAAATTATTTACAAGATTTGAAATAGTCATGCTATTCATGCTAACTAATTCCTTATGAGGACAAAAAGGAAAAAAAAAGACGATTTCTGGTACTACAACTATAGTTGTATTGTTCTCATAGGGAACACTGTGACGAGGTTAATATCCTCAATAAAATCTCTCCAGTGAATGCAGTGAAAATGAGTGTAGGCATTTTTCTTTTTATCTACATTTAATGTGAGCCTGTGGGTGACAGAAACATGGAACTTTATAGTAAAAAGCAATTGTGTGAGGATCTGTAAAGAGTGATCTCTAAGGACAAAGGGCTATTTTTTATTTTTGTTCCCAAAATAAAAAATTGGAATATCTAGAGCAGAAGTTGACAAACTTGTCCTATACAGGCCAGAGTAAATATTTTTGGTCTTGCAGATCATGTGATGTCTGTCACAACCATTCAACTCTGCTGTGGTGGGATAAAGCAGCCAATGATCAGCTGTCAACAAATGGGAGTAGCTGTGTATCAACAAAGCTTGATTTACAGAATCACCCAGTGAGCCAGATTTGGTTTAAGAAGCAGTTTCCCAACTCCTGATTTAGAGAAATAAGGACTTCATTCACTTCAGAGTTTCCTTTCTGTAATTCCTCAGAACAAAATTTTAATAAGCATTAGAAAGCAAGGATTAGAAATTCAAATATGTCTTTCATGTTGAGGACCTGTGGCAAAAATTCTATTGTCACGTAAGGTAATATATAACACAATTCCCCAACCAGAAGCTGACAGACATCTTCATCTAGAAAGTAAATCATTTAATGAGAGCTACCTTACCTCTGAATAAAGGAGATGGAACCGGCTCAAGCAATCAGTGTCAACATCCTCCCCCATTCCCAGATGCCACATCCTAAGAACAAATGTGTGCTCATATGTGGGACACGGACAGTGTACTAATAAATAAAGTGCACCCAGGGATGGCCAGGTATGGGTCTTTGCTCTTCCACCTGCCAGATCTGTGAACTTGAGCAAGTGACCTCACCTATATGTAACTTAATCTCCTTATCAGGAAATGGCATAATAATTTCTTTCTCACAAGGTTGCTATGAGACAAAAGTATTAGCCATTAGCTAAATGATACATATGCATTAAAAGATAATAGTTTGGACCCTGAACTCTAATGCCAGATGTCCCAAATTGTTGGCCAGGGGACATGCAACATGTAGACGTGTTTAATTGGCCCTGCAAAACATGGGCTATATAAAAGCCTCTGTGATGCAAATATGAAAAAAAATGGTGACTGTACGTGAAAATATAGATTTTTGTGGAAAAGAAAAAGAAGTAGAAGATCTGACTAGCTAGAGCTGCAGTACTAATAGAAGCAATCAGTTGTCTATGTTAGCAGGGCATGTTGCCTCTGGTTTGCACACGTCCTCTCCCTGAGGCTCAGGCCAGGCTCTGCTGCCATTCATAACTCAGCCCCGCCGCTTGCCCTTTGCACTGCCCAGAAGAAACGGAAATCCTTCTCCGTACCATGTCTATATCTTTTCTATACCTGACCCTCTTCATATTTATATTACCTGCGTGGTTCTCATTAGAACTCCAGGGAGTAGTGTCTTAGAGAGTATGTAAATTAAGAAATTAATAGGAATTCTGTGATAAAAGAACTTTACAGTTAAATATGCTTAGGGCAGCTGAAAGAAGCAAAAACAAAACAAAACAAAACAAAATAAAACAGAAATCTTACTCACGGGTCTCTCCTTATCCTATAGTATATTAATGTGTAATCCAGCTTCCAAGATAAGCGTGTACTCTACAGGTTTCTCGACTTTAACAGCAACAACAAAAAGTTGTAAACAATCATCCTTTATTGAGTTTTAATGCTCCATGCAGTTGTTGCCACTTAGACTTGGCCATATTCTTTCCATAGAACATGATTTGGGAAACACTGCCTGTACCATTCCCAAAATCCCCACAGACATTGTAATTTTAAGACAAACATTCTAAAATAGTATCCATTGATACTATATCAGATAATTCACTAATTACCTGATGATTGAATCTATTTTATAACATTGCTGAATAATAATAGTGTCAAGGGTAACATAGCTAAGATTAATTGAATACTTACAGGCAGTGGGCAAATACTTTGCTGGGTTACCTCATTTAATCCTCAGAAAAATCCAGTAAAGTGGTTTGTTTTATCCTTGTCCAAGAAGGGATGAAAATGAGGCACAGATAGGCTAAATAACTTGAAAATTGCACAGCTGCTCAGTAAAGCAACAAGTTCCTTAGCCCTCACTTTTGCTGCTGGATTCCACTGTGTTGGGTAAATGCAGTTACTGTTGGAAGATATCTGCCCCAAATTACATATAATTTAATGTGATTTTAGACCACGTTTCTTTCACTTAGTAATTGTGTATAAATTGTCTATTGAGAATAACTCTAGGTTTTAATTATAAAACTTTAATAGAAATAGAAAAGTATATGTTATTTTTTTTTATCTATTTATTTTTATTTTCCTTTTCCTATTAGCCAGACATATATCTGGCTAATTCAGTAGATAAACTGAATTGCAGTAAAATTTAAAAAGAAGAGGTCATGAAACATCATTACTCTATAGTTTCAAAATGTTGTATGATCTGATGAGATTGTTTCAAAAGACACTGATACCCATGGACCTATTAAGGTACAGATTTCATATATCAGTCCCTGAAGGTACTGATAAATCCCAAACTGCTCCCTATTTTGAAGCAATAAAGGCCAGGAAAGATCAATAAAAGCTACACATAATTTAATGTTCCTGAAATTTTTTCTGTAAGGTGGTAGAAATTTAACAGTGCTTAATGAAGAAATAGATATATCTCAATTCCCTTTTTCCCCTGCCATCACTATCCACCTTTCCCTGGAGTCTTGTGTGTAGTTTTGCGGCAGGCGGTGGAAAAAATGTGATAAGAGTACTGGGAAGATTCTCACTGGTGTCCAACAATAGTCAATAAGTTAGAAGACATTTGTTATTTAGTAGACTGATGGGGAACATATACACAAAATAATTATAATAAAATAGTATCACCCATTATTGATTATCAGTTCTAAGTGTATAGATAAATACACCAACATAAATATATATATATATATATATATATATATATATATATATATACACATGCTACATTTCATTGCTACCAATATGATATTAATTGTAATATATACCATTGATACAATTAAAGCCTTTAACAGAGAAGATAAACATTGTATCTAACATGCCAGTTTTTGTAAGATACATTCATGTTTCAGAACTATAAGAATTTAAATATGTTTTATGATGGTGTCTGGCTGAGATGGAATTGATGGATTCTTGACTAATCAGACATAGGGGTTGATGGAATGAGAGAAAATGAGTTGAGGTTGATTCCATGTGGCTGGGTGAAGAGCAGGGATTGGTGGATCCAGGAAGTAATTTAAGGATGTAGCATTCTGTGAAGTTTACTTAAGAAATTCTTAATAGGTATCAAGTTCAAAACCTTGTTGAATTAGTTGGGGTTGCCTTTAAACGGGTCACCCTCTAATCATGCCTTATTTGTCCCTCTGGTGTATTTACAGGTACTGAAGATGGATGGGCATCATTAGGTATCTCATATTATATTGTCCCACAAATATCTTAACCGTGAGTTTTTCAGAGTAATATTTTCCATTCATGTCTACAGGGTGTTATCTATTTCAAAAATTGATGATCATGCCTAAATGTTCATGTTTCACTGATATTATTCCATTAAATCAAAACGTGATTTTCTTCCAGGAAAAAAAATGTTTTCTTTTCTTTAAAAACATGTATTTGTGAGTTTGTTTCTGAAAATGATTCATGATAACTGAAGACAATTTGGAAAATGATGGTATTAAAAAGAGACGTAAAGTCACCTATAATTGCACATCTGCCTAGAACTACTTAATGTGAAATGTTTCTAGTCTTTTTTCTCTACAATTATTTTTCACATAAATTTGAGATTGTGTGGTGTGTGTGTGTGTATATATATATATATACATATATATAGTTTTAATTATTTCCCATTAAAATGGACACCGTGAACATGTCATTTATGTTAAAAACATGATGTTTCATCTGAATAGATAAGAAAGCACGTATTCAGTAGTTTGAACCAAAAAAATAATTGGTTATTTCACACAACTTAGATTTATGTCCACCCATGTTGTTAGACCGACATCAGAGAGGTAAGTTTTATAACTTACAGCTTTAAGGAAAATATATTGCTATATAGAACTCAGGAAGAGGAAAGAGGACCTAATTATTATCTCTCTAACCTTCCACTGTATTTAACATTGCAATACCAGGAGCTCAGGTGGCTCCAGATATTTGCAAATTTGAACAAATTAAATTGACAATAACACTTCAAAATTCTATAGCATTTCTGAAAACACTAGTGATTCCCTATCGTTTCAAATTATTTTCAGAAATCTCCTCAAATTTAGGACTTCTGGACTATCTCTGGTCTTTAAAGATAAGTAAAACTATTCCAAATTGATAAAATACTTCAAGTCATACATCTGTGCCTTTGATTGAAGAAGTTTTCATAGCATCATAATTTATTATTTTCATCCCTAAAATATCTGATATCCACATTGATGTTTTAAAAAAGAAAATAAAAGAATTGCATAAAACGTTTAGAAATGAATTTAATTAAAGTGATTTATAGTACTTATCACTGGGCCCATGATTTTAAACTCCATTTTGATATCAGGCAACTTAATTCAAAATAAGCTTCCTTTTTTTTTTTTTTTAGCTTGACCACTTAGCGTGACACCTAGTATAAATGTAAACTGTTGTCCACTGGCTGGCCAGGGTGACTTGAAATCACTGCCTTCAACCACTGGATTAGTATGTTAAAATTAATATGCTATTAATATGTTAAAATGTGCTGTTGGGCAAATAGTAGGTACATGACTGACTACCTCCTGGAAAGCTGCTGTGACAGACTCCAAAAATGATGTGAACTGTAGAGCATAGGAAGGTTAAAACAGGGAGGGCTCTTTAAAAAAGTACCCGGAAAAGAACTAGAGAGAGACTTAAAATGGATCCAGAAATAAATTCCGGTATGTAAAGATTGATTTGCGTTTTTCCTAGAGAAACTATTTTTGTTAAATACTCTTTTCTTGTGATTTTCCAATTTCATATCAGAAATTTCATGCCCTAGACATGTTACAGAAATCAAAAGATTTTTACATGAATGTGTATTTGTTACACATCTATAACAAACATGTAAGACTTATTTCAGAGATTATGTATCAATCATCAAGCAGTTGATGAGAAAAACTATCTAGGATTTATGTCTGAGAGTGGATGCTGACATACTAAAGGAAATCTCTTTTCATTTTAGTTGTGATAACGACGTTGGGGTCCTAGTTAGGCCATACAAGTAAATAAAGGCTGTCTTCTTGGATTGTCCAGGGACTGGGCTCTTCAGCCTGTTGTGTCTTTTCCTGTATACTTGTATAGTTGATGAATCAAAAAGACTCAAACTGCAAGGAGATGCCATTGCATTTTAAGACAAAATTGATTGCCTGATCAATGTTAAGAGATGTTGAGAGAGAGAAATCTGAGACTTGACTGTGGTTAATTGGATTGTCTAGTTCTCAAGATGCATGATACTGATTCATCAATATCACTGGCCGCTTAGAATGAACTGTCACGGCCCCCCTCATGCCTTGCTTTACTGCCTTTCACATTTGGAGGATGCAGCAATGGTGCTGCCTACCTGCTCGACTTGAAAATGTTCATGATTTATTGATTAAAAAAAATACTGGAATCTATTAATCTCATTTGTATTTATTTCTAATTGCAAGAAGGATGAATTTAATTAAAATATCACACTGAAAAAGGTGTTTATTTTTGTTTATAGTTGGGAAGGAAAAGATTTTATTAGCATCTCCATTTGTCTATCAGCTTCATTGTCTTTTCTTTCCAGTAGTTACCTCAATAAATCACTAATTTTTAATGTCATTTGTAAAGATTATGTATTATTTCATTTCCAGTTACAAGACAGAATTAATGGGAAATTGTTAATGAAAACTTGAATCATATAAAGTATCAAGAATTTCAAAATGACAAATCGATTATTTATGAATAATAGGTCTGTACTTTAGTATAGCTACATTTTTTTTTCTTTTTACAAAATGTCATCATTCAGCCTGAATCTTTGCATGGTGGAAGAGGAGATAAATTTTAACCAAGATAAAAATGTGAGTTTTGAAAGATTCCTTCTATTCAGTTCTGCGTATAGGCTCATTTCTCACCTTGTGATCCATAACAGAAAATAGAATTGAAATAATTTTTAGCTTGATGTCTGTCTTTGTGTCAGTTTTTTTTTCTTCTTCTCCAAGGCCCTAATGCATCACTGCATGATTTAGGAAATATAGTTCTTCCAAGTCAAGACATGCTGGTGATATTTGCTTTGGAAGTATTGTGGAAGTGGAGGTGGAAGGGTCTGAGACTTTTTTGTTGTAATTTTCTGCAGTTTGCTCTTATTTTCGGTGTCACTATCACCTTTTCCTCTCAGTGCTTCCATCATAAACAGAGCTAATATCATTGAGTTCACTCTTGTGCTATTCAAATAACAGATGATGGGGATCTCATATTTATTCCATTGTGTTACTAAAACGTTCTTTTTCATTTAGAGTTATCTTTGAGACTGGGATTCTGTACTTATTTCTGTATCACCTATAGTCATTCCATCTTTTATCTGTAACAGTGTTCTACCTGCTATATGGTCAATTCTAAATATTTTTTAAACATCAGTGGGTGTATAAGATATAGAAAAAGGTCCTTTCCTTAAAGTGACATATTATGTGCAAAAGCATATTTAATTATTTTCTGTGTGTGTGCGTACGTGTGCATACCTGTGTCCAAGTATACACCGTGTGCATAGATTATTTCATTTCGCCTGCACAATAACATTTCAGACAATGGCCCCTTTTCTGTGGCTCTTTATTCTCTTCTATAAATCTCAAATTACTCTTTAATATGTGTTTATGAGTTATGAATTTTTATTCCCTCCATATTTCAAGAAGGAAAACACAGTTAAGTCAGGGTAAGTAATGGGAAGGTGAGGAGAACTATAGGCTGATAAAAATTAAATAGGGAACAAATGATTCCCATTCAGAGCCATTCTTTTAAAACTAGCCAGTTATTATGAATTAAAAAACAGCATTATTAAACCATTCTTTTAATTAAATTTTGTAATAGAGCTTTTCACCATTCTACTTTCTAAATCACATGTTATCTGTAGTAGGTTTCAGCAGGCATTAATGGTTTGAGAGAACATTTTAGTTCAAGAAACTTTTATGGCAAGGTAGGAGTCTTTTATGCTTTTAAGTGTTAGATATAGTTTTTACCACAAACACAAAAGACAATTATTAGTAAAAGTTTACATCTTCCTCCTCTTCTGGGAACATTCTTTCCTTTTCCTACTCTCCTCTGACAGCACTGCATTCTCAGAAGCATTCATGTGTGGTGGCTCTCCTCTCTGGCCCCTGTCACACTGCTGGGCATCAAGTGGGGGTTGGTATACTCCTCACCCTTCTCACCATTGCCTCTTCTGGACAGTTCTCTCTCCCTCCTTCACAAATCACACAGCTGTAATTTGTGAATACTAAACCACTATCATACTAAACCACCCATTATACTTCGTTTTTCACCACCCATGGTCACACAATCCCACACAGACCATGCAGAGTTCAGCTCTTGGCGTACTGTCACTCTCTTGCACACCACTCTTGTCCTAATTATTGATGATTTCAACATTTATGTAGATGATCTACCAAATCATCGAACTTCACAGGTAGGCTCCTTTGACCCCCTCTCCTACAATAATTTGTCCTTATCCTAATTCAGGCCTTACTGCATGATCGTATGCTGCAACCACTCCAGATTCTCAATTCCAAACTGTCTAATTTCCAGCCACAATTCTGGTTAATTTCAAGCCACAGTACTGGCTTTTCATCTTGCTCTCTCCACTATTCCGTCTCCAGAATGCTCCAGTCACACCAGGAATCTGACCCTGCCAACTTTTGACTTCTTTTATCTTTCTCTGTCCTGACTTTGTGGTGAAGATGCTTTAGTTTCCTAAACCTTTCCAATTCCTACTTATTCAAAAGACTTTTTTTTTTTCTGGATTTTTTCAAACCTCAATCATCTCTCCCTCCATCTACCTTCTCACCTAGCTAACTTGGTTCTTGCCTCACTGAGAAAATTGAGTCTATCACAAACTTCCACAAGTTTCCTTCATCACATTTAAACATCTGTCTGTAATTGAAGTTTATCTACTATTCATGACTTGTCCATGAACTCATGGAAGGCCACTCCCTCTAAATATCAACTAGAACCTACCTTGCCTAATCAAGGGTACTGCTCTAGCAATTAATTATTTCCCAGTCCTCTATTACAATAGACAGAAACAATACAATGTGACACTATTTGTAAAAAGTCAAGAGCAGTTTACCTGCTATCATGGATGATATAAGATACATGTTTTTAAGTTAGAGGAATATGTATTTACATAGAGAGATGAGAATATAGTTTATGTAAATAAATTCTTCATTATGTGTTATAGACATATTTTCTAGCATTGCCGATGTGAGAGTTATTCAGAAATGGCTTCAAGAAGCTAAGACTTGAGTTGAATATTTATGATGAGGTTTGGATGTATGCAGAGAGAATTAAAACAGCCATTCCGGGCAGGAGACACAGCTTGAGCAGAGGTGTGAATGAACATGATGTAATAAGGACTCAGAAAGCCCACTAAAATAGAGCCTTCATGAAACAGCTCAGAAAAAGAGTGAGAGGAATGGAATCTCGGATCCTATTTAATGGTGGCCTTGAACTCTAGGATGAATTAAATATGAGATAATAGTAGAATGTCCATGTGGAAATATCTACTAATGATTTTTATGATTTTGGAGCTGAGATTGGCTAATAGGACGCACCTAGATTTGTGTCTCCTTTGGTTTTCTATTTAATATCTTCCAAACTGAGTTCATGTATCATATCTCAGGATTCAGGAAAAAGACACATTGGTGGCATTGAGGCAGGTGGTTTGGTTAATAGTGGAAAGAAGCCTGAGCATATCGAAGTTTTATTCATTAAGTGAGATGCATGAGGGACAGATCTGGGTAGCAGAAGTGGCTTTCCCAGTGAACAGTCTCAGAGTTCAAGTTCAGATTACATTTCAGCCTTCCAGGGCTTCAGAGACCCAGGAGGAAACAGCAGGCCCCTTGAGAAGAGAGTAAGCCTTTTAACTGTGGAGGTTGGTGGTTGCTATTTCATGTGATGACAGCACAGAAACCTGAGTCATTTATCAACTAACAAACCTGGTTCTTTACCGTACCTTTTGTGACCCTATCATGAGCAAAAAAATCTTACCACCTAGAGCACGGCTGTCCATTAGAACTTTCTCTGATACTGATAATGTTCCATGATATATGTGGGTATTGAGCACTTGAAATGTAGTTAACATTTTAATTTATTTAAATCTAAATTGTCACATGTAGCAATTGGTTACTGAATACGTTAAGGCAACTATAGAACTAAACTCTAGCTAACATTTAATGAGCATGTATCATGCACCCAGCCTAATCTTAGAACTTTACATATACTAACTCATTTAATCCCTGTAAGAATCATAAGGGGTTGGTGTTACTATTTTCCCCACTACAGACAGGAGAGAGCTGTGGCAGGGAGAGGTTTAGCCTAGAGAAGAAATGGAAAAGTTGTGATTTAACCTTAGGTAGTGTATTCACAGAGCTTAAACAACTGTGGCTTTTCTTCCTTAAACCCTAAATTAATCTTGTTTTTTCTTCCTTTCTTTCTCTCATTTATTCACTTACTTGTATACGTTATTATCATCTCTCTTTATCCATATATGTTAGTCAGTCCTCTTGAGGCTTTATATTCTTCTCCCTTATCACTGCCTCGAAATAGCATAGGCTTACTTAATGTATGAATCTCTGAATAGTTTCGTGACTGTTAGACCACTCCTCCAGAGCAGTGCTTCTGAAGCTACATTGAGCGCCAGAATCGTCTGGAATACAGGTGTTTGTTTCTGATACAGAAAGTTTGGGGTGGGGCCTGAGAATTTGCATTTCTGACAAGTATCCGGTGACGCTGATACTGGGTTTTGGTCTAGTGGCCACATTTGGAGACCCGCTACCCTAAACCACATTGCAAGTGTGTTGCCATGATAATTGACTTTAAAATAGAATTGGTAATACTTCTCAAATTATTTCAGAAGAATACACAATCTTTCATTATTTTTGTCTTACATGTTGTACAAATAAAATATGTATTATCTCCTTGCCAAGAGGTAACAATCAATGAAAAATAATTTTAAAAAAAGGGAAAGAAGAAAGGAAGAAATGAGGGGAGGAGGAAAATTGGAAGAAGAAAGGGAAGGCAGCAAGAAAAGTAAAAAAAGAAAAAAGAAAATTGATTCATATAACTGAAAGACCAGATATAGATCACATCAAACCTTCTAAGAGTCATATAAGGGTTGCCATCTGGGACCCACCAGGACAAATCTGACCACAAAGCTATTATGATCACAATAATATTTGAAAAAAAATCAAATTTAAATGATTATGTCTTTATTTTATTCAATGGAATATGTCTTCATTTTACCACAGACCCCAGCTAGCCATTTTGCTTTACTGGTATTGCTTTGCAAATTTATATCATCTTCCTGCTGGTTAAAACATTTTGTTTGCTACCTCAGAGTTAGGACAACAAAAAACGGCAGAGACTTGATCACTCTCCATATCTTGGTTTTTCCTTACTCAAAGTAGTTTTATTTTCACATAGGTTGTCTTAATACAGAGGTGATGATGACCCTTGTCAGCTTCAGGCTTGCATGAATTTTAGTCCCTGCAATTTTAGTAAAAGAGTATCACTTTTTCCCAACAGACTTAACAAAGGTCCATGATTAATTTTGATTGGCCCTGCTTTAGTCACATACTCACTTCTAACTAGGATGGCTGGCCTGGGAGAAAGGAGGAGACGCTAGAGGGAGAGTGTGGGGAAGCTGGCTATTCAAAGTAGAATTATGGTACTGTTACCCATGCAACAGGAATAAGACTCTGGAAAAACAAACACATCATGTGTCCACTCCACAGGACATGAACCAAAACCATGTTTTGAACTGTAGTTTTGATGTTATTCTTTTCACCTGAAATGCAGTGACCAAATACTTACCTCATAAGTATGAGATATATCGTTAATGGTATACCTCGAAAGCTTCATTCATAAAAACTGTTATAACCCCTGAATGAAATTAATATTTCTTACTCCTTTAGCTACTGGGACATTCTATTCAAATATCTCTTCATATGTACGAGATAGAAAAAATAACTACATATTTGCTGTCTTTCTCCTACTATTTTTCTAGGAATTTATAAATAGGAACAGTTTTCAATGCATTACTACATGGTATAAATATGATAAGTGAAATAAATTCTTAATTTTTCATTCAGTTTTTGTAGAATGTTATCTAGTGTGTAAATCTAGCACTTAAGATTAATCTTCTTGCCTATTTTCACTTTCTTTGAATTATTATTTGAGGGCAATAATCACATATACTTTAGAATATTTTTAAAAACCAAGAGATTGTGATTGCATTTATATAAAAATGTATAAAATATTATCTAGAGAACACCATCAGTTTAATTTGTGTTCCTGGTAATGGTGGGTAGACTGCTATAAATGATCTTATCTGGGACATACAATCAGGCGATTCCCAAACCCTTAAATCAAGCTGTTTATTCAGTTAGCTCGAGGGACACCTGCATGCCAGCACTTACCAGTGTCCTATCTTGGCCTGATATCTGTCCAGGTTTTATTACTATTTGTTTCAGACCATCAATACTGACAAAGGTACTCCCAAAACTATATTAGTTATTATTTTTCATGATTTCTAGAATATCTTAATCTTTTGAACCAGGATTCCATTAGCTTTACCCTCCACAAGAAACCCTTATCTGAGCTATATTTAAAAGTACGTCCTTCACCAAATTATAAGTTGGTAAAAGGATGAGCCAAATAAGATTAAGTATTTCTTACCTAAATGCTAGTTTATATTACTCAGTATCCTTTGTGTGAATATCCACAGGATAAATCACTTTTACAAATTAATAGGACTAGAAAAAATGCACTCTGATTAAATTGGTATAGATCTTTAATTGGAAAAATATTCCCATTACAGTTGATAAAAAGTTCAATATTAAATTTAATGCAATGATAAAATTACTGAATTACTCTGAGATTTATGTGTAAAAATCTTCTCCTTTAAGATTTTCTTAATCAACCATTTAAAGGTCTTATTATATTTTTTTTTCTGACAATTACCTTGAAATTTTCATCTCATTCTTTCTTTAATAGACAAGAATGAAGGAGAAGTTTGTAAAACAACAGTGCTTGGGAGAAGCAGGGTATTTCCATTTCCTTTGCTTCCCTCCCTCTTGGAAAATACAAAATGAAGCCCCGAGTCAAGTTTATTAAAATAATTTTTTATAGCCAAAACATGTAGCTTAATTTTAAGATGTGTATTTCATAAGATGACATCATTTTAGAAGTTAAGATCTTATACATTTCCATTTTATTCACTAGAAAACAGAATCTGGGAGAATATTGTCTGTGTACTGCAGTCAACACTCTTAGTTGATATCACAAGTAAAATTCATTGAAATAAGACATAGAAACGTGGAAAAGAAACTGGTAATACTGAAATTCTTTAAACTGAAAATAGTTATAATAGGATATTAGAATGATGAAACACAGAAAAGCATCACATGTTACTATTAGACATCAATCTTTACCCTTGAGGTCTTCCTTTTGCATAATCTAAAGTGTTGCTATGGTTTCAAGTATAACATCTATTTTGGCATCAAGAATAATGCAAAATACACAATATGTGGGTTGTAAAGTTAACGGGAGTTCTCTGAATGACTGAAAAGCATGAATTCACAATACACATCATATTTATCCACCATTTGAAAAGTTGTTGGTAGTTCTCTTGGTGTGAGACACTTGACTCTCCATTATCAGATGCAGGTAAAAATATTAAAAAGACATGATCTATGCAGTGGGTTTTATGAGCTCAGTTACTGAGCTTTTGCCTTTCTTTTCAAGAATGATGCAAAGAGTGTATCTCTTTTTTTACTGCACCAGTTTCTACCTTGAGTGGTTAATGGAAAGAACATTTAGGAATGACTGCCATCTTTTTAAGTGACTAGCAGTCACAATGTCCTTCGGCCAGGACATTCTCTGGACATTGATTAACTGGTCTCTAAAATGAGGCATTTGAACCAGGTGACTATTAAATTCCTATCTAACAAGGATGTTTATTTCTGTATTATATTTTTATTGCCCAAATAATGCACATTCAGTGTACATTTTTTAATTACAAAAAAACGGTAAGGGGGATCAAATATATGGTGATGGAAGGAGAACTGACTCTGGGTGGTGAACACACAATGGGATTTATAGATGATGTAATATCGAATTGTACACCTGAAATGTATGTAATTTCATTAACAATTGTCACCCCGATAAATTTAAAAAAATTGTTAAAAGGTAGGAGTACTTCTAGTTCTGTTTATTAGTATAAAATGTTTTGATTCTGTCATCCTTCTAGCTTGACCGCAACTATCAAGCAAGCATTCTTGTAATGAATTCATTTCTACAAACCAAAGACTCTAGTCATTAATAATAGTTTTAGGAGTATGGACACAAGCTATGGCAGTTCAACTTGAGACCCTCAGCTTTTATAATCTTTCCTATAGAGAATAATAATTTTTCAGTTAGGACAAAATTTGCAGTGACCAATACTACATGAGATTGCTGCTAATGTTGCACTGAGTTGACCAAGAAAAGGATCATTGGGAATTAAGCCACTAGGGAAACTATTCCTAGCATTTATCATTCAAAGATATCAGGAGGCGTATACCCTTATTGAATCAGAAATGGGAAAAAAAATCAAGATGTATGACATTAGTTTCCCAGAAACAGTGAAGATTGCCATGCTTGCTTCAGGAAGCTTTACAAAGAAAATAAAATATTTTCTGCTCTAAATTTCTTGGACTGTTCGCTTAAAATGTTTCAGCCAGTCCAGCCCAAGCAAAAGAAACAATCTTCATAAAAGTTTATTTCATTTAAGTAGATTTGAATTTTCCACACTTATAAAAAATTCAAGGATAAAAAAGCCCATAAAATATTAACTATTGGGAAGCTCAGTTTAGCTTGAGTCTGCTTTTCTTCTCTGCAGAGGAAGTCTTATCTTGCCATTTCTTCTGGTTTAAAATTCAGTCAATTTTGGATTAATATGGTCAGTTCATATTCTACTTTCTTATGCATTTTTCCTCTGCCCCCTTCCACCCCCAGAGCTTCTAGGTTCAGGAGACTTTTACTAAACAGTGTAGGTGTGGGGACTAGGTTTCCGATTGAGTCTAGGTTATCTTCTTTCATTTGCTGACTTTTGTTGAGGTGTGACTCATGCTATCAGATCAAGAGTGATTCCCCCTGTTCCTGTATCTGCTGCTGAGGTTCAATCCCCCTGTTCCTGTATCTGCTGCTGAGGCTCAATTCCCACTATGACATTCAATTCTGTGATTCATATGCACCATGTTTTCTTAGACCCAACCTCAATGTCTCTTCAGATAACTTTAGTCTCTCAACCAGTTCACAACTCTCCTGACATTTCAAAATTCTCAGCTTATCTTGCTACAGAACATTGGCTTGTGCACAACATATTGAGACTGTGTTCAGGCCCTATCTAGGCACATTCTTTAGACACTAATTTTTCAACACATAGGTGTCATGTGAGTTGCAAATTCTCTGTAAGACTTGCATTACCTCGCACAGTATCCTGGACTACTCTTCTGCACTGAGATTACCCCAAAACTTATTGAGATATATACTGGAGTTTCAGTAGTCCTTCCCCACTTTCACATCGGGAGCCCTGGGGCACCCACCAGAAATCATCTGTCTTGTAAACATCACTATTCTTTTCCTGCCCACTGGTGAGATTCTTATCTTCTTTCATTGAGAAAAAATTCTGTTAGGTAATCATTAATTCCTTTCCACCAGATATTTTGGATGTGATTACCATATTTTAAGTCTTATGGGACTCAGAAATAAAACAAAAAGAAAACATTTTTTCTCTCAAGTTATGTTCTTATAATTGAAAACCATGGCATTCAAGAATATTTGTTGCTTCTACTAGATAATTTCCCAAGTTTTTTAAAGAGTGGAAGAGCCTAGAGTATGATTATTGTTCTGTTTATCAGCTCTTCCTGAATATAGTGGATTTATTGGCAGAGAATGGGGGAAGGAAAAAAATTAACTGGAAAAAACACACAGTTGGTATCAAAATGTTTTGCTGCTACAGTCAAATTTACATATTCAATAAATGTTTGAAATAATATCTTTGTTTTTTTAATTTTCTTTATTTTCATAAAGAATTTACATTTTATGATTCTTATTTTCAAAAACAGAAACCCAATTTATTATATTGTTCCTAAAGGGAGAAAGGAAATAATTAGGTCATAAATTAGGGAATGCCTATATTCTAATTATAACAAATTTTATCATTTATATAGTGTTCCTTTTTTTTCAATTAACGTTTTTTTTTTTCATTTTCTATGCTTTATCCCAACAATTACATAAAATAGATAAAATATTTTTCTCTTTGATTGTATCCATGAAAAACATTGGAAGGAAAGAGGGAATGAGCCAAGATGAATCAAAAGAAATGGGGAAACAATCCAAATCCAGATCTCTTGATTCCAAAATCCATATATTTAACAATTATTCTGTATCCTAAGAAAATGCCTTAGTCTCTCAATTTTATCACATTACAAATTTACCATGAATCTTAGGAGCAAGACGACATCTTACAACTTTAAAATCTCCCGAAGTCTTAAGCACATAAATAATGCAAATATATGTTTTGCTGGTTGCAGAACACAGTGTTTTTATTATTTATTAAATTTATTGGGGTGGCAGTGGTTAGTAAATTATATGGTGTTCAAGTGTATATTTCTATAATGCATCATCTGTATATTGCATTGTATACGCATGTCTCCTAGATAAATCTCAGAGAATATTGAGCTAAAATACAAGTAAAAAAATACATTACATTTCCATTTCAAAACTGACAAAACTGAGCATATATTATTTAGGAATACATATGTAAGTGAAAAGAAGCCTATTGAAAGGAAATGACTGATTTTAAAATTCAGGTATATGCTCTGGAAAAAAGAAACGTGATTTGGGGAGGGAGTGAGTAGGATTCTAAGGAATTGTCAGTGTTCCATCTGGTCAATTGGATGATGGTTACAATAGTATTAGATTTATTTTTAGCCTTTAAAATGCCAAACATATAATTACATCTGTTCCTTTTAATGACTATTTCACAATAAAATGTACCATCACCATCCAATTACATGTTTACTCGAAATTCCTTTTAAGATTTTGTAGAATGGTCATAGCACTTGTGAGGCTCTTTGGCTATACGTTAAATTGGTATTTCTCAATGTCGGTGCTATTGGTATTTTGAGCTGGGTGTGTTTTTTTTTTTTTTTTTTTTGGTGTGGAAGGCTATCCTGCGCAGAGCAGTATGGTTAGCAGCACCTTTACCCACTAGACATTGGTAGCATTCCAATCCCCAGTCTTGAAAACCAAAAATGTTTTCAGACATTGCCAAATACGTCTTGACGGAAGAGGTAACGGGGCACAAAATTACTCCTGGTTTAGAACCACTGTTTTAAAGTCTTGTCTTTCCTGGTAATACTTGTATTTTCCCTGAGTTAGGTACATTTGTCCTGTGTATTTTCACCTTATTCATTATGTGATTGTTACTTATCAGCACAGGATGGAACATGCTGTGGGGATTTTTAGAAAACGTTCTCTCTAGCCTTTTCCAGCACATTGTGCATTCATTCAGGACACCCTGAAAAGTGTGACATCCAGATTCATCATTATGAGTGTTCAGGTCATCCCCACTAACCTGAGAACAGTCAGCATCAGTGATTGCATTTATGGGTGGCTGCAGTTTCACTTTTGACCTGCGGTGGTAATGGGTCACTTCTGGAGAACAAGCTCCACTGTACAAGAGCAAGCTTGTACAGAAGTGGAAGCAAAAAAATCTACACAGAATAGTCGTAAGTCGAATTTCTCCCTATAACAAAAGAGATAAAAAAGACTAAAATAAATGCTCAGATGAAAGGTTTACTTTTCCAATGAGCTTCTCAAAAGAACCAAGAGAGTTGATTACACAACCTTATATATTTTGAGATCTAATTAGGCAATGTCTAGGGAAAAAAGAAATGGTTTCCTCAAAGAAAAATGCTATCAAAGTGACTTTTTTATTAACTCTGGTAATTTTGAAACATCTTCAGCTGACGCATGTTTGCTGTTGAAGCTTGTTCATTTTGCCTCCACAAGCTAGTTCTTTTAATCCTTCAGTTTAATTGGCCATTACTTGCACTAGTAAAGCTATCAGTAGGAAGATATCTTAAAGTAATGTAATACTTACATTTCAGTTTTGTTTTGTTGTTGTTTTTTTCATATAAAGGGCCATGAATATTTATATATATAAAAAAATTATCCTTCCATCTCAGTAAGAGCACGTAGCCCCATAATACCTACCCTGGACATAGCTATTAATTTCTGCCCTCTGAATAAGGGTCGTTTTGCGTGTATATACTACTTGATTAAAGGCCTTCACTTTTTCATTCCTTTAAGTCCTCTAAACATTCAGGAAACCTCTATTAGGCATTTACTTTTTGCAAGGAATTATAAGATGTAATCTTAGAAAGGTCGCATTTTTGTGATTAATAATTTTTCATTTTAAATAAGTTTTATTGAGATATAATTCACATATCATAAAATTTAGTCTTTTTAATTTATACAATGTAGTGGTTTTAGTATATTCACAGAGTTGTGCAACCATCGCCATAATCTAAGTTTGGAACATTTTTATCACACCTAAAAGAAAGCCCATGTCCATTAGCATTCATTTCCCATTTACCCCTTCCACCCCCTAGCAACCAGTGATCTGTATTTCTGTCTCTACAGATTTGTCTATTCTGGACATTTCATATAAATGTAAAATATAATATTAAGTCTACTGGACTGCTTTTGTTTACCACAATGTTGTTAAGGTTCATGCATGCTATAGCATACCTCAGATTTCACTCCTTGTTATTGTAGGATAATATTCTGTTGTATGAATGTGCCACATTTTGTTTATTCATTCATCAGATGATGGACATTTTAGTTGCTTCCACTTTTGTGGCCATTATGAATAATGCTGCTATGAATATTCACATACATTTCTTTCGGATATATAAATAGGATGGAATTGCTATGGTAACTGTGTGTAATGATTTGAGGAACTGCTGAACTATTTTCCAAAGTAAATACACCATATTTTGGCTATTGTAAATGATGCTGCAATGAACATAGGGACTCATGTATCTTTTTGAATTAGTGTTTTGGATTTCTTTATATAAATACCCAGAAGTGGAATTGCTGCATCATAAGGTAGTTCTATTTTTAATATTTTGAGGAAACTCAATACTGTTTTCCATAGTGATTGCTTCAATTTGCAATCCCACCAACAATGCATGAGGGTTCCCTTTTCTCCACATCCTCACCAGCACTTGTTGTTTGTTGACTGTTAATGATAGCCATTCTGACAGGTGTGAGATATCCCACTGTGGTTTTAATTGGCATTTCCCTGATGATTAGTAACTGAGCATCTTTTCCATATATGTATTGGCCCCTTGTATGTTCTCTTTGAAGAAATGTCTATTCAGGTCCACTGCCCATCTTTTAATTGTTTGGGTTGTTTGGATTTTCCTTTTTTTCTTTTTTTTTTTTTTTTTTTTGGTGTTAAGTTGTATTGGTTCTTTATAAATTTTAGATACTATCCCCTTATTGGATGTGCCATTGGCAAATATCTTCTCCCAATCGGTAAATTACCTTTTCGTTCTGTTGATGATTTCCTTTGCTGGGCAGAAACTTTTAGATTGATGTAGCCCCATTTGTTTATTTAATTTTGTTTATCTTTCCTGAAGATATATATTCTTGAAAAAGCTTACTAAGAGGACTATCTGAGAGTTTATTGCCTATAGGTGGGGGATTGGGTGAAAAAGGTGAAGGGATTAAGAAGTACAAATTGGTAGTTAAAATATAGTCATGGGAATGTAAAGTACAGCATAGGGAATATAGTCAATAATATTGTAATAACTATGTATGGTGCCAGGTGGGTACTACTTACTGGGTGGGTCACTTCATAAATTATATGTCTAACCACTATGCTGTACACCTGTAACTAATGTAAAATGATATTAAATTTCAACTGTAATTGAAAATTAAAAAATAAAAAATTTCAAAGTGACTGCACCATATTATATTCTCAACAACAACACTGAAATCAGGGTTGCTGTTTTGCTAATCGTTGACAATGCTTGTTATTATTATTTTGATTATAGCCATGCTAGTGGGTGAGAATTGTTATCTCGATTTGATTTACAAAATTCATATGTATTCTTTCAATAATAAATGAATCAACTTACCTGATTTTATTTATTTTATTGAGGTAATACACATATTGAATATAAATTAGAGGTTTTGGAGTTGATCAATTTTTATATATGTATATGCCCAAATAACAACTATCCGTATAAAGATTCACAACTTTTTCACGTACCTTCTTCATATTGCTAATGAACATTCAGATAGTTTCCAGTACGGAGCTCTGATGTAGCGATATATGCACTAATATCTGATGGGTATCTATGTAGTATTATAATTGCTAGGCCATAGGAATAAATAAATATGTTTAGCTTTAGTAGAAAATGACAAATAATTTCCCAAAGTACCTTCCCAGTAGCAGTGTATGATATGTCCACTTGCACTACATTCTTGTAAACATTTGATATGGTCTACCCTTTTCATTTTTATCCATTCTAAATGTTGTGTCACATTATCACATATATTGTTAATTTTAATTTTCCTGATGACTAGTGATGTAAGCACTTTTAAATATGCTTATTAGCCATCTGGATATTATCTTAATGAAGTATTTGTTCGAGATTTGCTAATGTTTAAAAATATGGTTACTGTCCACAGATTTATTTATAGGCATTTTTAAATATATAAATATACATACATATATAAATATGTAAATATATTAAATGTACATATTTAAATATATAATATATATACATATATGCATATATGTATATGTGTATATGTTTGTATATGTATATATTTATATATGTGTATATGTGTATATATGTATATGTATATATGTATATATATGTACCCTTTAAGTATATTTCAGATACCGTTATCCTTTTTACATAATTCCTCTTAGATAACAGACATTTTTAATTTCAATGATATCCAAATAATCTTTTTTATGCTGGTTTATCTTTTCAGTTTATTAAATTCTTTACCCAAGGCCATGAAGATAGCTCCCTATAGTTTCTTCTAGAAAATTTATAATTTTATCTTTCACATTATTTTATGATCTATCTCACTCTGTTTGTGTGTGTGTGTGTTTGTGTGTGTTGCAAGTTTGAGATTGTTTCCAAAACAGATACCCAATTAATCTAACACCTGATTGATATTGAAAAGACTCTTTTGTCACTGACTTGCTCTGACACTTTTGTCGTAATTATAGGTGACTGTAAATGTAAAGGTTGTCTTCTAGTCTCTCTAGTCAACTCCATTGATCTAATTGTTAACCCCTGCATCATGATTTAATATAGCTTCACAGTAAGTCATGAAAACTGCTAGTATATGTCATGCAGTTTTGTATCATTCCTTAAGGATTGGGATAAAATTATAGATCCTTTATGTTTTCCCAATCAAATTTAAAATTAGGTATTTAATTTCCACAATAACAAGAACTGCAACTGGTACATTTGTATAATAATAACAACAAAACAACTGGTATTTGGATTGGGACTGAGTTGAATTTGTAGATCAATTAAAAGATAATTAACTTCTTAACAAACTGAGTATTTCAATCCATGAACATATTATATCCCTCTATTTTCAAGTCTTCTTTAATTTTGTTCAATAAACATTTTGTAATTTTCATTTTCGCTGTCTTATACATAACCCATTACACTGGTTCCCCAAGTAGTTGACATTTGTGGTGTCTTTTTTTTTTTTTTTGTACTTTTCCTTAATTTCCCAATAACTTGTTTCTGGAACATAGATACATAGTCTTTATTTTTGTATATTGATCTTGTTTCCAGTGATTCACTGAATTCATTTAATTCTAATTGCTTATAAATTATTTTGCAAATAAAAATATTTTGCTTTTTCCCCCCAAATCCTTGCGCCTTATATTTCTTTTTCTTAACTTATTGCACTGGCTAGAGATGTCAGCAATAATGTTAAACATATATGATATTGTATATCCTCATCATGTTTCCAAAGTCAGGAAAAGTATTTAATATTTCAACATTAAATATGATATTATCTCTGCATGGTTTGTATACATATCCTGTAACATATTGAAGAAGTTTACTTAAATTCCTAGTATTATAAAAGTTTTTAGCATAATTGGGTGTTCAATTTTGTGAGTTTTTTTTTTTTTTTTTCACTTGTAATAACCGTATGACTTTTTCCCCCTTTATTGATGTGGTAAATTATCTTTATTAATTTTCAAATGTTTAACAGATTTTACAGTTGAGGAATAAGGATCTCTTGGTCATAATGTATTATCCATTTTCCAGCTAAGTTCCATGAAATATCAAATATTTACTTGGATAATGAATATTAATACCTCATTTGAATGATGTCACTGATCCTTCATTAAAGAAATGTCTCTCAAATAATGAGAATGCAAACCTTCTCTGTCACTTATTCTGTTTATACCCGTGTTTGCCTACTTTTTCCTGTAAGGAAGTTGTTCCTTGTGCTCATTTTTAAGGTATAAAAGGAATATTAATCACAACTGACAAATATTTTTTAAGTACGCACAGCACCATTGGTATGCATTCTTTGAATTTAACGCCAATTCTAGGACCTGTTTAGAAACCACATTCATAACTGAAATGATTATCTGGCAGATAATAACATACAAATAATAATAATATCTGTCAGATAATAATGTACAAAAATAGAAATATTCTGTTGTAAATTCACAAAAAGTGAATATGTTAATGATCTATAACAGTTTTTTGGTCATAAAGTATTAATTGATTGGAAGAGATTCATACAAAAGATTTTTAATCAGAACTATAAATAATTTATACATAATACCTTGTCACATGGCAGGCAAGGGATTTTTTCAGACATAAAAAAAAGTGGAAACTGCAGGATGAGTTATGAGTTCTGGCATTTCAAAATTGCTGATTGTTCTAGATTAGAAACCATTTTAATTTAAGCCATGAAAATGTGATGTATTTTTGAAAATATGGATTTTGTTTTGTTTTTTATTGTCTCAGCTATCTCAGCATCTAGCAGGGTGTCTAGAAGATTGCTCAAGAAATGTTGAATAAATGACAGAATGAGCAGATTGGTGAAGGAGAAGCTTAGAATTTATAATTGGGGAAATCAGGAAATGGAGATGATGAGAGACTTATTTTAGATCAATTATGAAAGCATATGCATATAATGTATGCTGTCTTTTTTGCTATGTAGTGTCACAGAGCAATTTTGATATGATTTAAGACTTGCATTGAAGGAAAATAAAGAGCAGATTATGCTACTGGCTTCTGAATTTGAGGAACTGACATATGATGATAATAAAGAAGCAGATAATTGATGCATAGTGAGTGGAAGATTACTAAAGCTGATATGTTTAAGTGTACAAAGAAATGGGCATAAAGGAAAAGATAAAGTGTCATGAACTCATTTCATATTCCCCTATGTGCCTTTGGTTTTAAATTGCACCTACTGTCCTTTGATAGGCCCAGTAACAAGAAGAAGCCCAGAAATGCAAATATTGGGAGGACTGTAAAGGGGAGGAAAAGGGATACTAGGCCTTATTTTTGCTAAAGTTTACATAGAATCCTATGTGTAAGTGGAGTGAATGGAGGTTGAGTTGATTTTGAATAGGAGGAAGAGTCTGTTTTTGACACAAAGTACTTTATGAGCTAAGGGTACTTTGTATTTGGGAGAGATATTTGATTTTAGAAATGTAAAGGGAGTGGGGCCAGAGAAGAAGTAGATCACTGAATACTGATAGATGACTAAGGTGTAAGGGAGAGCAATAAAGGGAATGGAGAGCAATAAAGGAAATGGGCTTCCATATTTCTTTTTAATGTATGTAGCTTGTACCAGAGCAGAGGAGGCAGGTTTTAGGGTAGGTATCCATGATCCATGCATACATAAATATTTGTTAAATACCTTCTCTGTACCAGAAACTGTTCAAGGTACCAGGATCTCAGCAATGAGGATCTCAGCAGTGAGGAGGACACACAAGGCCTCTCATTCTAGATGGAAAAGAGAGAAAATAAACCATCCAACACAAATCTATGAGCAAGATAATTCCTAAGAGTGAAAAATGCTGTGACCAAAATTAACAGCGAGATGCCATAGAGACCGGCAGTTAAGGATGACTGTTTTAGCTTGGGTACTCAAGGGAATCTTTTCTGAAGATGTGACCTTTATGATAAAACATGAGTAGTGAACCACATAGTGATCTGGGGGAAGAGTGTGCTAGGAAAAATACATAGCCAGTTCAGGAGCACTGAGTAATGCATTGCTTAAAGACCGAAAGAAATCCAGTGTATCTGGCAAAGCATGGAGTGGAGGAATCATAGCACGGCATGAATTTGCAAGGTAGAGGCTGATCTCCTAGAGGATTGCAAACCAATGGAAAGAGTTGGAATTCTCCCTTAAATCAAAGAGAACATTGTTGGAAGGCTTTAAGCTAGAAAGTGAAAAAAATTCCAGTTACGCTTTTAAAGATTATCTGACTGCCTTATAGAGAATGCAGAAGTGGAGGTAGGGAACTTAGTGAGGATATCACATGAAAAATAATGAGCTAATTAAAGCAGTCATAGAAAACATGTAGATAGTTCTGGGACATATATTAGAGAAACAGCAACCAGAAATTGAATTGTCTGTGGGATAGGGTAGGAGGCATGTCCAATAACAACAAAAACAACAACAAAATACACGTGTGTGTGTGTGTATACCTGAGCCTGGCATGTTTCTTCTTTCACTAAACACAATTGTATTAATCACAATCACTCAATTAACCACTCACTTCTAATCCAAATTCCCCTGTAGGTGTTTCCATATTTGTTTATCCATTAAACTTATAGTATATGTGATGAGGACTTCACATCTTTGCTGAAAGGTATACAGGGTTTCAGTGTAACAGAGGCCTTCAGAATGTTATATTGTAAGTTTGTGCTAATTCCACTGTATGCAAACACTGGTGGATTAACATCCTTCTGTATTACTAATGTATTTCCCTATCCAAAGAAATATTTTCTTGTTTGTGACAGAATGTGCTAAAACTACTCATGGACACTCAAACCCAATTCAACTGATATTTACGGTAGTGGCTTATATTGTGCATTGCGTTTGCTATTTCTCAGAAATACCTACTCTTAGAGAGTTGTACATATTTGATGAGGGAAAATGGTGAAAGAAACCAGGTCAGATCCAATTCAAATAATGAACTCCTCTGTTGGTCTCAGAACAGTGGAATCATCAAAATTGAGAAACTAAGAAACATAGTCTTTGCAGTAGCCTTAGAAATCCAAGAGCAAGAGGCTAGTTTTACCTATCAAATTTTAGTTATTTAGATATGTCCAATACCAAAATATGGCTATGGAAGAAAAACACAAATAAACTGGAACATGCAATACAGGTGACCAGACTCTAAAGCTACAAGTACTAAATAAACCAAGGCCTTGGCGGTGGTGGGTGGGGGGTACGGGGGACGGGGGGATTCTTCATGTTCTCTATCCAGCCAGTGTCTATCCTCTCCCTTTTTTCTCTCTTATTACTTCCTTTTGATGCCATCATGGGAGTTGGGACTTGGCAAGGATGCTTATTCTGACTAAGCAATGAGGCTCATTTGGCAGGAGAAGGGGCAGGCCATAAATGTTAGCTTGCATATCCCATGAGTACCATCAGGAAGAGAGTCTTCCTTCAAAATAATATACCGAGTGGGAAATCTATTCAGCTGGGCTAGGTGATCAGCGAAAAAGGGACAGAACTGTAGGGTAGGAAAAATAGCCCCTTGCTTTATCTACACAGCAGTCTCTTCGCTTTCACATTAAATGCTAACAGTGGCAATCTATTCTCAATGCCACTTGTACGTTCAAGGCAAGACCCAATCATTCCTAAGTGCACTTGTGTATTGCAAGTTATCAAGAGGGTACGAGAATAATTCTACCAGTAAAATATATTCATGTTGTCTTTTGGAACAGCTATATCTGGGAACAAATCTATTTCTTACATGAAATACGTGCATCATTATGTGTTACATACTGTATATATGCAGATATATTAAACTTGGACTCCAAATACATGTCTAATTTATGTACAAGTTAAATGTTCATTTAAAACCAATGTCTTTGCATACATTCCAGTTATTAGAATGACAATATTTGATTAATTAAAACAAAGGGTAACAATTTTATTATGTTTATTCTAAACTACCAAATCTAGAAATGTCAGATTCAGAAGGGTGATTTATATGTCTATGCATGTTTTTATGAATTATGATTGGTTTTATAGATTGTTTTGGAATATCTTAAATCCCAAATTTATAATCATATTACAATGAGGTTTCAGTTTTATGTACAAAGTATCTGCTTTTCCATAGGAGTTTGCCATGATAAAATAGAAATTCCTTGTTTTGAATTTCAAGATCTAGTTATTCTCTGGTAAAAGTTACTCAGTAAGGACTTTCTTAGATACACAATTACTGTGTATTGATTATTAATTTAACTATTTGTATTTGAAATTTTAACTTATACTAAATGAGATCATCTTTGAATGGACTGTTAAAAGTTGACCTTATATTATTAAGTTACAAATTATCACAAATTAATAGAAAATGAAATGGAAAGTAAGCCGAATTTATCTTTTAAAATTTCTCCAGTGTGTTTTACTGATGATACTCATGCCTTTGGAAATAGTAATGACACCAGTATTTCCCCTTTATATATTTGAACCTAGAGTTTATAATAATTAAGATGTTAAGAGTAACTATGCACAGGATGTGTTATAGGAACAACAACTCTCAGAACATATCTCTGTGTCTTATATTTTTTAATTCTTTAAGATGTATTAGGTAATCCAAGTTTGTTGGGACAGCCTTAGAAAATAAAAATTATATTTTATTTTTCTTTTCTTTTTGAGGGAGGTCAGAGAGAGCTGACATTAAATCCCAATTGTACCTTTACTTAATTTCAAGCAGGCCAGATAATTCTTTAAGCATCAATGTCCTTGGTGAAATAGTGATATTAGTATACTCGTACACCTCAGAGGGATGTGGGGATGAGTTGAGATGATATATGTTAGCACTGACACACATATTAAGCGTTCTACAGGAATAAGGACAATTAGAGTGGGATGATGAAGGATTACCCTCTTCTATCTGATTTATCGTATACTTATAATCTATTTTTTTCTGGATCTTTCTATTTTTGTGACATCAAGTAGATAGCCTTTGAATAAGATAATATTAAGCTTGAATGGATTTTTTTTATTTTATCCTATGAAAGAGAAAAATTGGTACAGATATGGTCTGACATAGATGAATTGAACTATGCATGTGTACAGCAGAGAAAGGAGTAGAAATTTTGGACACCAACTGCAAATAGTCTCACTTTTCCATAGCTGCTCAGGTATTCCCGTTCCAGAGTATTTATGATACCTAGAAATTTAGGCTTCATTTCATAGGAGCGGAGGTGATGAGCTTTGATCACAAACTCTAAATTGCCATGGGCCAGACAGGTTACATAAAGAGAAGGAATACTAGTGAAAAAAACCATAGCAAATGCAGGCCAAACGGTAAGGGCCAGACATTGTACGACCTGTCAGTTTACAACCCTGGGTGTCGCATTTAGGGATGTTAGTGATATGGTGCCTTATTAAGAATCCCTTATGTTTAAATAGTTAATACGGTAATACTTCTCAGACATGGAATCTTTTAGGCAAAGTTCTAATGCATATGGATTTACTATTTAAATATGAATATTCTTAATCTAGTAGAAATACATTTTGCCATCCCAATCAGTGTTGCAGTTGCACACTGTCTAACTTGCAGTATTCTGGTCTTCTGATTCTACCCTTGTTACAAAGTTGCTTTCTAAAATGTTGATAATGTTTATATACCAAGCACAATATGCTGCCTTTGATCTTTGCACTGTTAGTATTAATGATGCATCAACACTGTTTGGTGCTTCGAAATCACATACACCTTGGTACAAAATACACGTGAATCTATATGAATTAGAGTTAGAAATGTGACTGCTACATATGTGTAAAAAAATAATAAGAAGGTGATTCTTTTTTTTCCCTTCCCTTCAGGGAAGAACTATACTGTAGTTTGAAAACAAACAAATATACAAAAGAGTTCCTGGTAAATATGCTTGAAGTATAAGGAACAGTGCTACTTGATATTTGTTGTATGAATCTAAAATGTGTTCATAAGAAATGTATTAAACAGTTCAGGTCAGTTTTGCAAAAGGTCAACAAGAATGTCTCATTGATATTTTTTTTATTTACTATATTTTTGTTGTAGATATTTAAAAAATGCAAGACTTTTTACAATTATACTCCTAATCGGGGATCCTCCAAAATTTTCCTATATGATTATGTTTCTAAATAGCAAAATATTCTGACATGAATTTTTCATATTTATAATCTGTGTAAATAATCAGCTATTTCATTGGCTTACAAAAGTCTTTCATATCCACATTCTCAATAAATCTTTAAAAGAGTGTTCTAAATCTCATGTGTTGTATAATTTTTCTATTATATCTAGTGAAATCTCTTTGAGAACCCATTGTGTTGAATAGAATTAGTGATGTTGAAGGTAATTGAAAGAGCAGAAACAGATAATTAAAGGAATGAAAAGCGGAACCTGTGAGTGAAGATTAAAGTGAAATAGTGTCATTTAGTTTGGAAAGAAGAAAAATGATCTTCACTCATAGACAGCTTAAATATTGAAGAGAAAGAACAGTTACTCTCCATTTATACAAATGATGGATTAAGGTAAAATGAAATGGAAATTGAAGGAAGGCAAATGGAATGAGCCGACTATTGTAAACAACCTTGAACTCATTTAGAATGAACTGAATCTTTAGTCCTACTTCCTTGACTCAATCACCATTGGGTGTTTTTTTGCATTTTTTTTATTCCTTTCAATATGCACAAGTAATATATGTAGAAAGTTTTGTAAATCATAAAGGAGTTTTGTGACAATTCCTCAGTAGAGAATCGTAAAAAAGATTTTAACAGATATTTTGCGCATTTATTTTAGTACTTGAAATGACCTTTTCGTGTGTATCAAGTGTCATGGAAATTACAAACCCTAGAAGAAAACAGCATGTACCATGGTTCCCCAACTGTCCGTTGCGATATGCTGTGAGACTATAGGAAATTCACAGGGGCACCATGAGAATTTTAAAAATTTTCAAGGAAAATAGTGATGCTCGATGTTCGTTAGACACCACACAATCTACCACCTCCACGTAGTTCACAGATTTAACATTAGAGCACAGTAATTCCTTTTGCTGATGTCATAGTTTTGAGAAGGTACTTTTTTAGTTATTCCTGTGATAAATTTCAAGAACCCTGGGGGGGATCTGGGTGTAATAGGTTGTAAGGGTGATGATGTCAAAAAGTTGCACAGCTCCCAACCAGCACACATATACTATTAGTGAGAAACTATGGTTACTGAAAACAAAGTAAAATGTGTTTTTGTTTTTTTGTTTTCTATGATTTATGTGCATTTTTTTTCAAATGGCTACTAAGTGTTAGGCCATAATTATTTGTAATGTTAATTTGTTCGAACTTAACTACTTATTAAATTAAACTGTTTAGATTTTTTTTTTACTTTATTTGTGAAATGCTGTGAAAAAATTATAAATCACAAAGGGCACTGTGAAACCAGAAAATTGAGAATCTCTATTCATTTTTAAATTTGTTTTTAGAATAATATCCATCTCATATTCTTCATAATATGCCAACATGGATAGAAGTGTGGGTTGAGCTTAATCATTGTAAATTTGTGACAGTACGTTAGAGTTAATTAAGGCTGTGACATAATTTCTCCTTTAAATGACTTCCATAGTCAGAAGGTGCTCTTTCCAGTCCATTGTGTGGGGTTTTGGAGATATTTCTTATTAATTATCATTAATGTCTTGCAAAAACTAGGTCCTTTATTAAAGACAAGAATTGAAGACCAAGAATTTCATACGTGAGAAAGAATAGTGATAGCCTATGACCTATGTCCATGTTTTTTTATCTTTGTTGTGTTAGCAAAAAAGCATTTATTTAGACCTTATAAAAATTTTTAGACACATTGAAATTTAAAAATGTATTTTTAGATATATTGAGAAGCTATTTTTAGTAATAGTTCTTTCAAATTACAAATGGAACATCCCTTGAGGAAAAATTAGAATCACTAATCATAGGCTTAATAAAATGTTACTAATAGGCAGAAATATTCAACCCTGAATTAAAATCTTCAGTAGTGAGAAAATAAGAAAGGATGAAATTCTGAAGTTTATTCAATTTCCTCTTTTGCTGCATCTTCCCAGTATGCAGGGTTGTTTGAAAATGCTGTTAATAAAATGTAGCCTCTAACTCTTGAAGTCAGTTCCTGTGTTTTGACTTCAGTGATGCATTACAGATGCGTTTATTTTTATTTAATTAGCTTGCCTCTTTAATTTAGGTCCTGAAACACTGCACTGTAATGTTTATCAAACATGTGACCATAGAGATATATCCCTAACCATTTCTTTCTCTTTTGAGAATCCCAATTCTGTATGGTGCTCACAGAAAAATCAAGTGTGTATGCTGCCTCAGCGCCAAGTTATTTGTCATTACATTAGAATCAGAGGTGAAGAGTTTGAAGCAAAAAGTAATTACTATCTGTCCTGCCTTGTAATATTTTTTGCAAATTGAACATTTAAAATTTTTAATAATAATGCATAAGATCATATTACGTTTTTGTCAGTTTGAGTTGTTACTGCCTTATATGCTGGTTATAACTCTCTGTAAAACCTGATATGGTAACGGGGGAACTAGTGACCTGAAATAGGCAGCTGACCAGTACAGATGCTGTCAGAGTAATGATCCTTTAAATTCTCAAAATCGTTTCACATTTGTGTGTGTTATGACTGTAGTAGAATTATTTTAACTCTCATTGATCTTAGCTTAAATCATGGTCTAGAACTATATAACGTGTCGGAGGAATACTGTTATATGTATACTGAATTTTAAAGATAACTTTTTTGGCTATACCTGGAATATTAAAAAGTTAAATTTACAACTATCTAGGAGTTACAGATAATTTCCTCTTACATAATGAAACAAATAATAAATAAGGCATATAGCAGGAGTTAAAGTCTATTATGTTTGTTTTCATTCTTTTTTTAAAATTTGGTTGCAAACGAGGTAATATATATATCTATCATACATCATTCTTCGAATAATATGAATTTCATAGATACTGGTTTTGTTAACCAATTAGAGTTATATGTATTTATGCATTGTGAAATTAGCCCTGATACCAATACTTTATCTTGAAAGGAGAATCAAGCAGAATTAGTATAATGAGTAGTAACAATCTCTAGTAAATTTTGTCTATTGTATTAAAAATAATTTCCTTAGTAGCTATGGGGGCATAAAAAATAGCTTTACTTCCATCTTCTAAAATCTTCTGCCTGGGCTAATAATCCAATTAACAAGAGACAGATTAACCAGAAAATGTCCAAAATTTATTATGGATGTACATGCAGGGGGCCATAAGAATAAGACCCAAGAAAGCATTGGGCAATTGAGGTTTATATGAGTTTGTCATTCTGGACCTAAGGGATGGTAGCAGAGCGTGGGGTGGGGTGGGGTGGGGGAGGGGGTTGTGGACTAGGACTTCAAACCGTAGGAAGGCAATTCACATGGAGAAGAAAAAGCAAACGTTTGCTAAATAAATGTTTGCTGGGCCATCTTTATGAATAGAGTGCAGAAAGGATTTTGAACAAATGATCCTTGCCAAGTTCTGTAGTCACACAGCAGCCTAGCCGACTGTCCACCCCCCACCCCCCACTGTGTCTTTCCCTGAGGAAAGAAAAGTCTGTGAGACTGTGCCTTTTTAGGACTTTGCTTATCTCTATGTTTTACACCTTATGTCTCTCTGTTTGGTCACCAAAAGATGGTTTTCAGCCAATAAAGTGTAAGATTCCCCACAGGGGGAACAACTCAAGCCAGGCGGAACCACGTGGGGACCCCCAATGAGCTGCCTTAGAAGATCCAAAAAGGAGCCTTGCCTCCCCTTCCCCCTGCCTGGGAAAAGCCATTGCTGACTCTGGCTTTCCTCTCTCACCTGATTGTGAGAGAAGTCATGAGGGCAATGAATATCAGTTCGCTCCATTTATCTCAACGGAACTGTTACAATACGAGAGACTCGTCCCTGAGAGGGTACATACCATAATTAAGACATCATGGGACTTTGTGCTTCGGTTGTTGTCAGGCAAAGGGTGATTGGAATAAACATTTTCCTGCTATGATGTATGAGTCTCACAGACCGTGTAAGAAACAGTGTTACTTTCTTGTATTTGTATACTTATTAATACAAACCTCCAGTCAGCTTTATTCTGGGCTCCAGTCTTTCAGAACTGTGAGACCCCTGGCCTTCTGAGATTTAACTGCATTAAGTGTCTGTTTCTTTCTTTCTTAAAAACTTAACCCAAAGCCGCCCCTTCTGGCACCCTCACTGCCCGTGTTGCGCTGGGCACGACATCTGGCGCCCAATGTGGGGCTCGAGAAGGGAAGGACGACTAAGAGTCGTAAGGTTCTGCAGATACAGCTGAAGGGCTCCAAGCATCCTCTGCGGCAACTCCCCGGGGTAAGGAGGTAGTTTTTGGACTTGGAGAATTTAACCAGAGTAACGAAGAAATTTAAAAGAAACTATTAACACTTTCGTGTGAAAGAGTGTGAGTGTGTGAGTGAATGCTTATGACTCTACGGTCTTTCAGACCACGGAGTTTGCTTGGGCTCGTCACTGTGGTTCTGTAACCATGACATATGGCATACCGGTGATTTGGCATCTCGCCAACCAGGGTCGAGGGTTGTACGACCACACCTCTAGCCACGATGGGTTCTGAGGTCCTGAGAGGGGCACGGCCAGCCGAACATCAGAGTGGAATTGGAGTGAAAGTCTTTCTCTTTCCTTTCCTGCTTAATTACTAACATGGGTAATGCAGAAATTTAGGTACGGACCTTATATCTGCCTTCTTAAGCAGCTTTTTAAGAAGGGAAAGCACAAAACCTCAGAAAAAAAGATTAGAGGAACTCCTTAAAGTAATTGAGACTCATTGTTCCTGGTTTCCAAACCTTGGAACACTTGATATAGATAAGTGGGAAGAAGTAGGACAAAGTCTCTGTGAAGTACATTCCAATGGAGTGTCTTTCCCCAGTTCAATCTAGGAAACATTCCAGCTAATCCGCTCAATTTTGGAACCACTCCAGACTCAGAGGAGGAGAGAGAAAAAGATGACAAAGATCAGTTTAAAAAGACAAAAGAGGGTCGGGATGATGACGAGGGGTCCGAGACGGCGTTCACTATCATTCCTAAAAATCTGTATCTAGATCTGGAGGAATGTTTTGAGGACGATTGCCCCCCTCCTCCGTCTCATTGGCCACCTCCCCCACTTTCCTGTTTAAAATAAATGCGGAGGCTTTCCAAACCAGCTAGGCAAAACAATAATCCCTTTCTCAGTAAAAGTATCCCTCAAACAACTAAGAAGGTTATACGCTCTTCATTATCAGCTATAGAGCGTGGCATACATCAAGCTAAACTCGAGGGAGACATAATGCACTCAATTTTCCAGTGATCTTTAGACAGGCTGAAGCCCCTAATGCAGACCATCCTGAAGGGGTCCATGAGATGATTTATTAACCTTTCCCTTTTAAATTGCTCAAAGAATTAAAGCAAGCAGTTTGGGACTACTTCTCCATACATTGTTGGCCTCCTTAAAGGTATTGCCCATGCAATCGGATGATTTCCGCAGATTGGAATGCTTTGGCAAAAACTTGTCTAATTCCTTCTCAGTACCTCCAATTTAAAACTTGGTGGATTGATGGTACAGAAACATAGGAGAGACAAAATCAGGCGCGTAATGTAGATATTTCTGCTGACCAGCTATTAGGGAAGAGACTTTGGACTGAGACTCGTGATCAGCTAGATACAAAAAAATTGGCTGTCAGACAATTAAAACAAAGTTCATCTCTGTGTATAACACACTAGTTTACATTAAACAATAGTACTACTCTGTGATTATATATTCCTTCCTGGAGCAGGTCCTGTCCTCCAAATTTATTTTAGGTAGTTATAGGGAAGGTTAAAGGTTTTTCCTGAGCCTTTTGTTCCTTAATAACCAGCTTAAAATCAGTATCTTAAAAGGCATATATTGAGATGGCAAACTCTGCTTCACTTTACAGCCATCTCATTTAAGGGTGGAAGGGTGGAAGGGCTTCCTAGAAGAAGGAAACCGTCAAATTAGTTTCTAAGTTCAGGCTTCTTTCTTTTTCTCTCGTGGAATCTCCCTCCTGTAAATCCTCACCTGACTCTTTTTGCACATCTTATTCACATCCCCGCCCAAATATGACCTTCCCTTGTCATTTAATAGTTTCTTCTCCCCTCTTTACAATGCATCACTTTACACTGCTTTATTTGTCCTTCATAGCACTATTTGGAATTATTTAAATGTTATTTTGTTTACTTTTCTATTGTGTGGCTCTTTCTAATCTCCATGGCGACAAGAACTGTCTTGTTCAGTACACCTAGAATAGTGCCTGGCGTACAGTAGGTATTCTAGAAATATTTACTGAATGAATGATTGAAAGAGAATGCTCTTACATTAGTTTTTTTTTTCTTTTTTTTTTTTTCTGTTTTGTGTTTTGGTCTTGAGAGCTAATTCAGTTGTCAGAAAGCCACTTTGATTTTTTTCCTTGGGTTCTGCTCTTTAGCATATCATTCCAATTTAAATTTTTACTTACTAGAGATTTCATCTCTTCATTTTGGTCATAGTAATTTGAAGTGAAATGGCAAGATTTGACATGATACAATATATGTGGTAGAGAATTTATTTCTGTAGTTAATTGAGGTCTTTCCTGGAATATTTTTTCCTTATGTGATGGATATTTCAGACAATTAGAAAACTAAGATATTTTCCATAGTACTACTAATAAAACAATGTTAAGTTTTCCTAAGGTAAGACCAATTTTATTAGAGAAATTGAACAGTTTTTTATCTTATAGAACACGGATTTTAATATGTATCCAATATTTTAGATTTTGAATTCATTACATAATCTGTACTAGGTTTTTAAGACCTGTTTTTATGGACTCCATTACTGAATTTTGAAATAAATTGAATGTATCAAAATCTGTATTTTCTTGAGTAAAATGGAATGGAATAGGATAAGATAGGGCAGAATCAAAGAGAACAGTGGAATACAGTAAATAGAATAGAATATCCTACTTGAAATTTAAACTGTATTTCTTCTTATAGGTAGAAGTCAAAAAAGTTCAAAAACGTATAAGAATCTGTATAAGCTTCTAGGATCATTGCTTAGTTTCCTTTTGTTGCATTAAATTTGCCTTGAATTCAGTCCAAGTTTTTACTTTGAGATTTGAAATATATATGTGCACAGCAGTCTGTTTTCACTTATTTGCTAGAGTTCAAGCCAATTATAAATGTCATCTTTATTTGAACATTCAAAAGTCAGTTTCTGTTACTAAACACGTAGCATGGTAATAATTCAAATACACCCAAAGTTGGCTGAACCCTGATTCCTTATGTTATACCACATGCACAGGATTGCTTATTCTAAATACACTTTTGGAATCACATGAGTATATTCTCAAACTTTTTCATTTTGAGTTTGTAACTTAAGTAGAATGTGATTGAGACTTACCCTAACATCTCTTCTAAAACTCTCAGTTTAAATTGATTCCAATCTAGCCCCAAATAATGACATATTTCCTATTAACTAATTGTATGATAAAAATACATATACAATTATATTAGGAATCATCCTTGTTTTTATAAAGGCATGACTGGCTTTTAAATATAAATTAGAAGTGATTTGGTTAATTGTTAACATTCCTTAACATCAACTTTTTTCTTTGTATTTATTTTAACATATATTAACATAACATACTTAAGATTTAATTAATATGCATTTGGCATGCAATATGTATTAACATACATAACATACATTACATATACTATTTTTAATATATGACTGGGTGTTTTACTGGAAATGCTATTGTCTTCCACTCTCTAGCATCCTTAGCTAATATTCTAATTGCAGTTATAAAATGAGATAACCTATCTCTATCTCAAAAACTTCTGCTCACAAAGATTAAATGTCACGAAAATTGAGCCTTAAAGAAGCAACAACAAAAAAGTTGTGCTTACAAAATAAAAACTCGATTCTTAACAAAATATTCACAGACCCTTTGGAGAAATTTCAAATAGAAAGGTGCAGAAAGGCAAAAAAAAAAAGGGGTGGGGGGATGTATCTTGGTAACGCTACTACAAATCAAATTATTTCTGAAATGATATTTAAAGTTGAATTTCAGTAATTTCTGATTTGTATGATAGCCATAGCAAGTATTATTTTATCTTGCTTTCTCTGAAAGTATGAGGAAAGTGAGATTATTTGACTATGTCTTTCCTTATGACATTATTATTATTATTACTATTATTAGTTTAGTATTATTAGTTAGGTTAATGCAATAGAGCAAGACATATTAGCTTCATATCTATTGGATGATTCCCATTCCTCAGTTCCTTAAATGTCACCTGAGAATGATTTTCTTGATAATCAATTATTGGTTTCTAAGGTGATAGCTATTCTTTTGAAAATAAGGGATTAAGACTGTCAGGCTGAAGGTTTGATTCTGTTATATTTATTGTGGCATGACAGAGATTTTATCTGGCCATTTTAAGGCAAGAAGGGATATGTTGAAGTATTTATTTCTTATTTCTACATTCTAATATTATTGCAGTCTACTCTGTATTAAACAGGGAAACTGAGCATGAGTGTTTACAAGATTTAAGGAAATATTTGATATGTGCGAAATGACATCTATACTAAATAAATAAAGGCAGCATGCTTAGAAAATCTTCCATTAAAAAACTCCCACAAAAAAGGAGTAATTAGAGTTATCAACTCATGAAAAGTTACAGAATCTTAACTTTTGAAGGAAACTCAGAGGTTGTCCATCCCAACTTCACACTAAAAGCAGATGTAGCTCAAAGGATGAGTCACTATTTTAAATAAAACTTTATCCAGTGCCTCCTTAAATCCAAGACACATTTCTAGATTCAAGGAAAACAATGTAAAAAAGATACATTTGTACCTTGCAGTAGTATATCAGTCAGGACAAGCTAACTGCTATGAAAGGCAACCCCATAATTTCAATTATTTAACACAATCAATATTTCTTGTTACACTGGAGTGGGCATGATACTCTGCTCTGCAGAGTTGTTCTGAGATCCAGCATCCTTTTCCTGTCCACAGTATCCTTATTCCTGTAAATCCTGCCCATTCAAGTAGGGGAAAGAAAAAGAGAATGAGGGGAGGGCTGCGTTAGGAGATATTTATGGGCCAGTTAGTACCACTTCTGCTCACATTTGATTATTGTCATATGATCATACCAACTAACAGGGTAAGCAGAGAAATGTAAGGAAGCTTAGTGCCCAGGAGGGAGGAAAAATGAGTTTGGTGACTAAATAGTCTCTCCTGCAAGGCTTTTGCAGATTATTAGTATCACTGAAACATTATCCCTCTAGCTGCTTTCTGACCACTTACATGTCACTGCTTAAGTAAGAGTGAAAAGCCAAGTATGTGTGAATTTGCAATTAAATCTGTGGATTTCAATAAGAATCCAATTAGTAGAATGATTTTTCTCTTTGTGAGTATGTGTATCTGACTTATAAAAATAAGGCCATTTTCAGGTGAAGCAATAAATAGGAAATTGTGTGTGTGTGCGCGATTGTAACTTAGGTTATTAAAATGTGGGTGCTGAATGGTATTAACGCGACTGATTTTTTTTTTGCACTTTGGATTCTATTAAGAAGCAGTTATTGTATAGTTGTCATCTAATAGACAACTGTGAAGTGCTTGATAAACCTGTAGTTCACCCTGGGTGATAGGTAGACACTTACACATAATAGATGACACATTTGTAAAGAGGCATTACCATTTGTAGAAAAAAATATGCTTCATGCAAAACAATGTTACAATAGCCAGAGTCAATATCAAGACAGTCCAGATAATATTTAAAAAACAAGGATTTCCTTGTTTGCTTAATTCATCTGGTGTAACTGAAATAGTTGAACTCCTCAAATATATTCAAAAATTAAAACAAGTGCTTAAAATATATGACAGAAGCTCCACATTTTATATACTGCTTTACCTAAAGAGAAAATGAGAATTGCATACATGTGAGATCGGATCAGTTCACACATTTCAATGACCCCCCCGCCCCCACTTAGTAGATACATGTATTTTTATATATCATTACCTTTATACAATGGGAAGTTAATAATAGAAGCATCCCTCCAATCTCCCTGTTTTCCTTCTGTTTATAGAATGAACTCCAAACTCCAGTTTGTCATTCCAGATTTTCTTCAATATGACCTCACTGGGTTTTCAACATTATTTTCCTGCCACCAAGTACATGAAAGTTATTATTCTACGAAAACTGCTCTCCCCAGTATATGGATCTTCTCTCTCTCTCTCTCTCTCTCTCTCTCTCCCTCCCTCCCTCCCTCCCCCGATCACATGTGTAGGTTTATGTTATTATACTCTGCTTTTTCAAATTTCTTTTTAGTATTAAGCTAAATACTTCATGCCCCTCTCTCACGCAAAATTCCATAGTTTACAGTTTGGGTTTGAGGAGTAGCCAGTCATTAACAACTGGATCAACTAGTTTTTGGTGTATTTTTGGGATTCTTTGGGATTTCTGTTATAGGAGCATGCCTTCTTAAACAAACAAACAAACAAACAAACAAACAAACAAACAAACACAGAGAGAGAGTTTTAACTCTTCCTTCCTAATTTGGATTTTTGTTTTTCAATTTCTTTTTCTTGCTTTGTTATTTTGGCTACACCTTCTACTACTATGTTGAATGCAGTGGTGAGAACAGAATTTCTTTTCTTGTGTTTGATCTTAGGGGAAAACAGGTAATGCTTCTAAATAGTGTTGTCAGCTGCAGTGTTTTACTTTTCTTGTTATAGATTTAGTAAAAATAAATAAATAATGGCAGCTTTATCGAAGACAGGAGAAACGTGAAGATTTCAGCTTTATCGAAGACAGGATAAACGTTAATACATAATTTGAAAACAAAATTATACGTATGTCACTATGATATGAGAGAGGAAACATAATATTGCATTATAATTTCACTATAATTTGATTATTAGCTCACTAATATTTTGAATATTTTTTATGTTTCCTGTATATATCCTTTGGTCAATTTCTCATTCATGCATTTGGCTATTTTTCATTTTCATGTTTGTCTTTTTTCATTAATATAAAATTTTTAATATTAAGACTATTACCTTTTGTCTATATTATATCTTATAAAGTGTTTTCTATAGTGGTTGATGTTTTAAAAACATTTTTCCATATAGTTTTTAAACTGTCACATAAAATGTATTGTTTGTTTTATTATTTTGGATTCACACCCTGCTTTAAAAGTTTTATCTTGGTAAAATAAAAAGTAAGAAATATCAGGTTGCTCTCCAAAATATTTTTGGAAATTTTACAAACCCATGAAATACCAATAAAAAGTAATTTTAGACTAATTACAAGTCATAAATTGGCAGTAACACGTTACAAAAAAATTCTGAACAATTTTGGTCATCATTGGAGGTAAGTAAATTTAAGAAGAATAGATAGAAATAATGCAACTTTTGTCTTAAATATAAGTCTTGGACATTTCTTTATGAGGGAGAAGCAGTAACAGTTGAATATGAACTAGACAATTGTGAGTTTAGAGAATGGCAGCTCCTGACTCATTGTGATTTCATTAAAAATGATACTTCCAAAATAATCCTGCCATGATTCTGAAAATGACTACTATTAGCATCCTTCTTTGTGGCTCCGATATTGATTTTCAGAGACAATGTCCTGAGAAAATGGGATATATAATAAAAGCTAATCCTTGTTTAGAAATCATTCCATACCAGATATGATTTTAAGTGTTTTTCATACATTAGCTTTTGAATTGTCACATCATCCTTATGAAGCAAACATTATTTAATAGCCCCATGTTATAGATGAGGAAACAGGCATAGTTTGGTTGAGTCATATTCTCAAGATCACAGAGCTAGTCTGTTAGAAAGCCAATGTTCACACCTGAGCACTCTGGCTCAAGACTTTATGCTCTCCATATGACTGGCTAATTTGAATTGGAAGATTAATTCAGGAAGTGTTTTGAGCACAATGTGCTAAAAAAGAACAGGTCTAATTCTGCCTAGAATACAGAGTAAATTCAGATTTTCAAAGATGACATAAAACCAAGACTCTTAAATAACCTGCACCAAGTGTAGTACTGTGTTTGGTGAGGGAATCTGCATTTGTTTCAGATATCGGTCATTGACCTAACATAATTGGTATACCATACAGGTACTACAGCATAATTAAAATTAGCAAAGACCATAATAGTGTTGACTTGCATATAAAAATAAAATAAAATATCCTGGGTCAGGAATTCAAAACCAAGATGAGTAATTAAAGTACTAAGCTGCCAGGCTATGTATAAGTTTTATGTGAAACTATGATGAGGTCTAAGCACAAAAAGACCAGTGGATTTCAGACTTGGCTATATTGGAAGGTGGATGGGAAAAGTTCATTAATACAGTCTATGCAGACCTTGCCTTGTTTAAAACTGAACATTTTGCTCATTTATCCCATGAGCAAGCTGTGAAGGATTTTGAATGAAAAAGAAATGAACTCAAATACCGTGACTTTAAGTTAGCTAATGTCTTCAAGTGTTATACCACCTGTCTTATGTTGAATCAGATATCATAACCACATGAAAAAACAATTGACAGAAATATGAAACTATGCAATTTTAATTTGATAATTAAAGTTTAAATCAAGAACTAGAGAAGTTACAAGAATTCTGTTGAGGGGAAAGGGAGGGGAACAAGGAAATAGAAAGTCAGTGAATCAACAACTGAGGAACCACAGGGAGTGTAGTATGGTACTCAAGGCATATTACTCATTTTGCCTATTACCCACAGGTAGGCCTTGGATGGTGAGTCTTTTATTCAGTATTATTCTGAATTTTATTCAGTATTTTATTCAGTATTATTCTGTATTACTATATGAGGGTGATTATTACTGTGACTGTTATATTGGTTTATTTTCCTGTGAAGCAATGTGCAAACATCAAAGATGTATTCTATTAGAATCAAAGTACTCCTCAATGGGAAACCTTCTTAAATAATAGATGGTACTTGAAGATGTTGGTTGTCATTTTAAATAATTAATTCTATCTAATTTTGGCGGTAACTGAATTTTTACTACTCTGTGAGAACTTGACACGCTACTTGATTTAGAGGAGCAAGAATTTTAAATATTGCACAGTGCCTATTCTGAATAAATTTCCCACAAATTCTGAATAAATTTCCTACTGCTTTGTATGACACTTTTTTTCAGGTGGATTTTTCTTCTTTATAGATAAATAGATACATGTAGTAGGTAGATAAGTAGGTAGGTAGGTAAATAGATTGATTTATATATCGACTAATCTAAGTAAAATATAAATATCCAATTTAGCTTTATAATAATGAATCACTATATAATTTCAAGTATTTAAAAAAAACCATTCTACTTCATTATGAATTAAGACAAATAACCAAAATTGCTACTGTACTGTACCACAGAAAGGGACTTGATCTTTTTCAACTGTGTATTACTTGAAGTTACCAGTAACATTGTTTTGAACATAACAAGTCTTCTATAAATATTTGTTGAATTGGATTTAAATTATTTTTCTGTTATTATTCAAGTTAATTTTATGAAATTAAGTTTACTTCTATATTGTATTTGGAAAATTTCAGTGCCAGGTCGATTTGTTTCATGAGAAGCCAATAAATTACCCCCAGTTTTGCTCCCTGTAAGAGCAGAGAGGAGACTTGTCTATATACACATTTTAGTATTTTGGACTTGAAAATAATAGTCTTGCTTGAGAAAATAATTCTAATGGCAGATGGTTATTATATTTTATTTAACAAACATTTATAATGGGCATCTATTCCAGGCACTGTTCTAAGCACTTTGAAAAATTTAGGGAAAATGCAAATCAGGCAAATACGCATAGGAAAGCATTTAGTTTATGAGAAGTCTGAAAATATGCTCTATTATTTTAGTGTTCACAAAATATATCTATTAGTAGATTCCATGTTTATTACAACTACGAAGTCTAGACATAACTGGAATCAAAAGGTTATATATGTGAAAGAAATATTCTTTGCAAAATGAGGAATTAAACATTATTATTTTATTTTAGCACCAGCCCACTTATTCATGACCTTTATCTGTCTTTGAAAAATGTAAATTGAGACTTATGACTGTCTACCCTCTGGGAATTGTCAAAGTGGAAAACTACTGAGTAGCTTTTCACATTGTAGTTAAAGAATCAGAGATCCTGTTTTTGCAGGTCTTGGCATAAAATAGGCTGAATAGGTATGTAATAACATAAGAAGAAAATACACATCAGAACTTGCAATCATAAGCAAATTGTGAATTTAGGAGTAAAGGAGTGCATATACCACCATGATCTTATTTAAATACACTCAGACAAGTATACATTTTTTATGCTTATTACTGATTTAGTGCCAGTATATTTTGCTTATTCTATACTTCTGTTTTTACTAATAAAAGTATAGCAACATACTGTCATGGATTATGTTAACAAGTTTCAAAAATGTAAGAGTCAATTGAGTATAGTTGCTGCATTGAGCTTATTACATTTGAATACTTAAACCTTTAATATAAATTTCTTGCATTGCAGAATTAACTGTTATAGTCTACAAAACAGTCTGATGATTTTCCCAAGATAGAAATATATATTTAGTAAATGTTGAATAATCATGAATTTTCATGTTAACGTTTATTAAAATTTCCCCTAAAGTTTCTTTTCTTAAACATTGTCTGTTTTTCCTATGAAACCGTGAATTATTGATGTAGCATCTTTGATGGTTTTCAGGAGTTCATGTATACCCGTCCTAAGTAACTGAGATGCTGGTTTTCATCTAGGAAATATTATGTCCTACAACTTTTTTCACATAACCATAAAATACCAGAATGTGATACATTATTTCATTTGCAGATTCATCTATTTCATTAGAAAACCCTGTTATTTTATTGAGATTGAGATTTTACACTGTTACCTTCAGTACAGAAAATGTTTTTTTTAAAAAAATGCATGTTTGATTGTCATTTAAAACTGCAGAAATAGTGATGAATATACACATCTGCCACCATACAGATTGATAATGACTTTATTTGTACTTTGGCCTAATGTGTATCCTGTCAGATCATCAAAACAAGAAAAAAGAAGCTCTTATCAGACAGTAAGAAATGGCCAGATGCTCACAGAATGATGAAAAGTCATTGTCTCTTGGGAGACAATGTTCAAATTATGCAAAGAAGACACTATTTTATTATAGATTTTAAAATGAATCTAACTTATGAAACTGAACTGCTACGGCAGGGATATGCCAAGTATCCCGGTCTCAGAATGTTGGCTTGTCTTCAGCTTCTGTGTTCTTCCTCTCCTCTTTACAGTCTTTCAACAAACTAGTTGCTCTCTTTATCTTGGAACCTGAAAGATCTCGAAGGCTCTCAAACTGTTCCATAACCATTTCCCTACATTTCATATTCTATGCAGGTTTACAAATATCTTTAATAAGTTCATGATTTCTAGACACTTCATTATGTTTTAGTCTCTCCAACTCCTAGCATCGTTTCATTTTTTGTCATCCTGGGTCATATGATCAGCCAGCTAGCTCTATCCTCACCAGTACTGGACCACCCCTTTGATCCCTTTATCTTCCAGGCCTAGCTAGTATCCTGGTAGAGAACTCTGAGTGTCCTCCACTGTCCATACTCTCCCTCCTAGAGAGAACTTGCTCTCCTAGAATGCTGAGAGAAAAAAAATCAGACTATACTAATGGATTTACCATAAAATCACTTATTTTCATAATTGATTCATTTAATTTTGGGGTGGAGAAACAAGTTATACAGGTTTATGCTTTTAACAGTCAAGCCTAAAGAGATGTTCTTTTAATTCTGGGGAAAATATCTAAGCTCAAACAAAGCATTTTTGTTTAGCACTAAAATTAAAGGGATTGGACAAATCTAAAGTAAATCCTAAATATAAATTATATTTCTTCAACAACTGTTAACTGTGGATTTTAATGGACAGAGCAGTACACTGGGGACAAGGGAATTAATTAGTAGAAATTTGCATTAATTATTATACAGTGTACATCTATTCCTATCATTTGTTGGAAGAACAAATAAAAGCATTCTCTTCGTATTAAAGTTTATGTCATACTAATTCCCGTATCTTGAAATACATCATTTACTCTGTTTATGTTCATTAACTTCCAATACTACAATTTAAATGTACAATGTATTTATATGTTTGGGCTATTCTAGGGCCCTTGGACTTTGAAAATGAAATTCATGGCAAAATGTTACTGTATTTAATATCTTCAACTTGAATTGAACTCTTCCACATTATGGAACTCTGAAATATATCATTGCCCTACAATAGTTTTGTGCAAGTAAAGTATTCATTTCATTAGTACTGTATCTAAAACAAAACATTTTCAATTTTCACATAATGCAGTTTAAAATGATGAGTGCTGGTTCTTTGGGGAATTCTTCAAATGTAGAAGTCACAGAAGTACTATGTGTCAGCTACAAAGCCCTAGGGATCATAACAGGAAAAAAAAATCTCCCATTGAACCATAAAAATAAAGGCTGATACAAAGAATATCCTTTATGCTCAAAGAAAGATGAACTTTATACAATGAAATATATATATATATATATATATATATATATATATATATATATATATATAGGCATCTAGTGTCTGTTTCATTTTTTTCTACACTAATTGCTGCTATAAGAAATCTGAAAAGGCTGATCTGTGTGATTATTTCAATGAGCACATTCATTAAGAAGTTTTTTCCATAAATTCAGAAATGTCGCAGTGCTTCTTCCTTTACATATTTCAAAAATAAGTCACTTGGTCTATGTAAATATACTTGTTATTTATATACACTATGTGAAAGCTCTTAATGATAGTGCAAAGTTACCCAGCTTCTTCTTCATATGGTTAAACATAGTTGTTTATTGAGGCTCCTCTTATTTGGAATTAAGTTTTGCGAATTCCTTGTGTGACGGTATTAGATATTTTACAGACATAATACCAACATCAAATAATTTAGAGGAAAAGTATAAAAATACAAATGGCAAACATTTCCCTTTAAAATTCTTTGTTGAAAGACAAATAAAACGTATTTAAAGCATTAGATTGTTACCTAAAATAGGTACAGTAGAAGCTCAGGATATGAAGTTTGGAAATGTCTATCTCCATAATGAATGTGAGGGTGTGTCAGGGGAGATGGCGGTGGATGGTGAGGGAACAGCAAGGCAGCATTTGAGAGACCTGACACTTGACATGTGGAAAAGGGTGGGGAGGAATAAAATAATATTTCACGTATGTAGATTGCATGTCTGTTGTTAAATATATACAGAACCAAAGACAAATAACGTAAACTTGTTAAGGTTTATGACAGTCCTTGTCAATCAAATTAAGCATTTGAAAAACACACCTATCTTTAAGAAATCTAACTATCAGATATGAATGTATGTATTTACTACCCGATAGTATTACTTAATTGATGTTACTATTCTAAAAAGGATTTATTTGGTGCTAAATTTATATGCTTCCTGTGGACAATTCACGTACCTATTTTTAATTAGGTAGATCAAAGGTGCAAGGAGACTTTACAATAAGAAATATTTGACTCTCTGGAGAAACAATATGAAAAATGTAAGCATTAGAGCCACTGAGTCAGTGACTATGCATTTCTGAACTGTTCTGTTAAATACTATTGAGGCTGATTTTTATAATCCTTCCAGAGTATGATAAGAAAGGAAGGAAAGAAGGAAGTCAGGAAGGAAAGGAGGGAGGGAGGGAGGGAGGAAGGGAGGGAGGGAGGGAGGCAGGGAAGGGAGGGAGAAAACATTTTGGCTGACAACAGAAGTACTTTATGAAAAATTTGTTAATTGTTATTATTGTTACTTAAACTGTACTCTACATTTACTGATGATATAATCTTTCTCAGAGCTGTTTGTGGGATTTATTTCTTCTATACCTTTGCGTGTAGCTTTATTGGGATATATTATGGACGATTAGAAAAGCCTTAAGAATTGTTTTCTTTCACCTATTATAATGTTGCCTTGTTTGTTAGAGCCCTTCTTTAGTCTCCTTAATGTAGCCTTAGCTTTACTTGGTAGCCTCATATAAATGGATTAGAGATGCCTTCATGCCCTGACTTGGTATTTCATTTGATTTTATAGGTGCTAGTCATTTGTGGATGATTCAGAGAAACCAACATGGTCTGCAAATGTGTTATTTTTATTCTGGATTCTCAAATATTGTGCTGTTTTTAACTTATGGATAAGCAAAACCATCATGTGCTTCATTAAGCATTTACTCTGCTATGTAGTTATTTTGTTACAACTGGCACAGTCCAAATGGATAGACAGGGTAGGTTATGATGAGACCAAAAATTATATTTCTAGGAAAGTGAGAAAACATGAAAATAATGACCAAGAGTAATCATACTTTTGTGAGAAACAAACAAAATAATGTCAAAAAATAAGTGCAATCTACAGGCTTTTTCTTATAACTCAGATATAAAAGCAGAAACTATGATGTTGTGAATCTTCAAATATAATCATTGTACCACTTGAATTAGAATGATCAATGGCATTTGCTTAAAAACAGAATTTGTGGGTGCTGCTACAGGCATACTGAATCCGAATTTCTGTAGGCCAAACCATCTTTCTCCTCTTGACCCTCACAAGAATTTTCACTAAGTCATTTTGATTTTTGCTCTGTCAAGGAATAGCCACATATTCTATATTTCTTTTGTTACTTCTTTTTGTTAACCAAGTTATTATTCACTAAGAATGATACCATTTGATGTAAAACATGTTTAAGATGAAATAACATATTCTTACCTGTCCCTGTGTCTGGAACCAAGGGATAGTCTTGGCTTTCCTTGTCACTTCACTGTAGATTCAATAACCATATCCTTTTACCCCACTTCAAATAACATACAGATATTGTATAACCATTGCAGAAAATAAAAATACCCCATAATTCTAGGGCTAAGAGCTGAAAACATGTTAAAACTCATTGATTCTACACTTTGCTTGAATTTTAGTCTGATAACCTTGTATTTGGACTCAACCAGAGAAGCAAAACCAGGAGGATACATATATTCAAAGATGTATTGCAAAGAATTGGCTTACCTGATTATAGGGGCTAGCTAGGTAAGTTAGAATCTACAGGGCATGCTGTTGAAGGGGCAGACTAGAAATTTCAGGCACAGGCTGAAACTTCTATCCACAACAGAAATTTATTTTCTTGGGGAATCTTCCAGCTTTGCCTTTCAATTGATTGAATCAGGCTAACTCAGATTATCTAAACTAATCTCCCCACATAAAGTCAACTGCTTATAGACTTTAGTTATATCTCTGCAATACCTTCGTGGCAACACCTCGATTAGTGTTTGATTGAGTAGCTGGGGACTGTAGCTTAACCAAGTTAATACATTAAACAGACCATCACAAGAACACGTACATTTTTATGTGTTCAACATAGCGTTTTCTGTATTGTTGTTTGTAATAAATTATTTCCTAAATAGAAGTTTTAATGCATTTGAGATACCTGCTTAAGTTTATGCTTTTTATGGAATCTCTACCTACAGAGAATACTATAAGCCTATGTTATGCTGGTAAGCCTATCGGTCAATAGTTCGATAGAATTTATAGCTGTGTTTCCAGTCTTTTAATGGCTCTCTCAAAGTCATCACAATCCATAGTTAAATGACATGTTCAATATAATTAAATATTTAACAGTTATAGAAAATCTCTTAAGCTTTGTCTTGATCCCTTCCATAACAGCTTGATTAGGGGAAACATAGCTACTTACAAAGAACACTAGACAATTTTTTTTATATATATATAAAATATTATGGGGTGGCCGGTTAGCTCAGTTGATTAGATTGTGGTGCTGATAGCACCAAGGTTGCCAGTTCAATTCCCGCATGGGCCACTGTGAGCTGCGCCCTCCTTAAAAATAAATAAATTAAACAAACAAATAAATAAATAAATAAATAAATAAATAAATAAATAAATAAATAAATAAAAACGTTATTCCTGAAGTATTTATAATAATTTGGAGAACCATTTTAACTAAACATCAAATTTCTTAGTATATCATGACAACCACATCATCATTTTTGTTGTCAAATGAAAACATATACCCTGAGGAATTCTTTTACATTAAGGTGCTTACACGAAGGAGAAAGCAAAACAAAACAAAAACCTCATGCTATCAGATATCACCCAAATAACAAACATGAGATCGCTGAGAAGAATATAATAGATCACTAATCTATATAACGTAATTTTGGTGTGAAAAATAGGAATGGTTTATGAAGGGTTTGTGCTTTGAACCAGCTGTGTCCTTGAAAAATTTAAATAACTAGAAACCCATAGAAATGGAATTCCATATTGGACTGAGATTTGTTTTGCTTGTTAATATTGCAAAAACAATTACTAACTGTGCAAATGTGGTTATCCATGTTTAAAAATAATACAAAGCACTTAATATAGAACTATCCTGGGACAAATTAATAATGGCTAAGTGCCAGAAACAAGCATGTCTTTCCTCTTTTGTGGTAATTACTGCCCTTTTGAATGTTGCACACGGAGAGAGGAAAGCTTTTCATCATTGTTCTCCCAACTTAGACATAATAAAACAGAATGTCGGGGACACAATGAGCCTTCACATTAGAGACGCTTGGTACTTTGATGCCTATATTATCTTTTGGAGATTATTCCTTTTACTAAAAACAATGTGGATTGGAGGACAGTTTTCTTAAAAGAGGTCATTACGCAAGATGTATTAACTATTGTGTCCTTGTTCCAAAACTCCCCTGCACACAGACACATAAAAGTGTGTTTCTTGGTGGAAATAGTAAATAATTGAGACCTTGGCCTGTGGACCCACTGCTGTTCCTCTGGTGGTCTTCAAGGGGACCATCTCCAGTCCCTACTGTAATGTGGCATTAGCAGACCCACCTATTCGTTCTAAGCTGCTTAATTGTTAGATTGCGGGGTTATCCTAAGGCTCAAATGAGATGAGATTTGTAAAGCAATCTGTGAATTTTAAGGCACAACACAAATGTTAATAATTAGATTAGATGATTTTAACCATTCAGATGAAAAGTGAGTCATCCAGTCTTGTATGTAGATGTCTGGCATCATGTAGACAAACCAATTTAATGATTAGCTGAATTTCTCATTTGTCTTTGAAAACTTGACATCACATAACAGTTCAAACATGTTGAAACATTTATTTTTTCCAATAGTAACTAGCCTGGCAGGTTGTTTTGTGAAGACATTTGTTGGAAGAATAAATTATTTTTACAGTAGCTTTATAATTGACATTCTTAAATTTCATCTTGCATTAAATATCTTTAGTATGGTGATTTTTTTGTAGCTGCAAATTGTTAATAAGCATATACCCAGATTGTTAACGAGCATATACAGTGGTAAGTGATTCAGTGTAAAATTCAACCAGAAAATATCTATGTTCTCTGATGACAGAGTGCCAGACAAAAATAATAAATAAAAAAAATCGTATGTCAGATTAAGAAATTAAGAGTTCATTTCTGACATCTCCTACCCTGCCAACTCCACTCCACTGTTTATTAGTATGTGGTGAATTTTTAAAATTCATTTTTAATAGACTTTATTTTTTAAAGCAGTTTTAAGTTCACAGCAGGACTGAGCTGAAACTAGAGAGAGATCCCATTTACCCTCTTTCACCTCCACACAAACAGCCTCTCCCACGGTCAGCATCCCACACCAGAGTGGTACATTTTTGTTACAATTGGTAAGCCAACAACACTGACACATAGTCATCACCTGAAGTCTTCACTTTACAGTTAGGTTTACTTTTGTTGTTGTATATTGTCTGAGATTGAATAAATGTATGCTAACATTTATCCACCATCTTAGTATGATACAGAATAGTTTACACCACCCTGAAAAATTTACCTATTCATTCCTTCCTCCCTCCACACCCCTGACAACCACTGATCTTTTTAGTGTCTCCATAGTTTTGCCTTTTGCAGAATGTCATATAGTTGGAGTGATACTAGGCTTTTGAAATCATGTACCATTTGAATTATGTACTAGTTTCACTTAGTACTATGCAGTTAAGATTCTTCCTTGTCTTTTCATTGCTTGACAGCTGATTTCTTTTTCCGTATTGAATAATGTTCCATTGCCTGTTTCAACCACAGCTTATCTGGTTCACTTATCTCTCTTGCTTCCAAGTTTTGGCAATTACACATGAAGCTACTATAAACATCCATGTGCAGATTTTTGTGTGAATATAAGTTTTAAATGACTTTTTGATTAATACCTAAGAGTGTGCTTGCTGGATCGTGTAGTAACGGTATGTTTAATTTTATAAGAAACTGCCAAACAGTCTTGCAATGTGGCCATACCATTTTTTCTTTCCCACCATCAATGAAGGAAAATTCTTTTTCCGCATCAGCTTTTGAGGTTTTCAGTGATCTGGATTTTGGCCATTTTAGTAGGTATACCGTGTTATCTCTTTGTTGTTTTAATTTGCATTCCTCAATGACAGATGATGTGGAACATCTTTTCTATGCCTATTTGTTTGCCATCTATATGTCTTTTTTTTTTTTTTTTCGGTGAGGTGTCTGTTTAAATCTTAGTCTATTTTTTAAATTGGATTCTTTTTTTCTTATTACTGAGTTTTAAGAGTTACTTTTATAGTTTGGATAACAATTTTGTTTGTTTGTTTGTTTTTGTCTTTTAATTCTCTTGACGTTGTCTTTCACAGAGCAGATTTTTTTTTAATATTATCAATTCTTTCTTTTATGGATCATGCCTTTGGTGTTATAGCTAAAAGTCATCACCAAATACAAAGTCATATAAATTTTCTCCAGTGTTATTCTAGGAGCTTTGTAGTTTGGCATTAACATTTAAGTCTGCGACTTATTTGGAGTTAATTTTTGTGAAAGGGTAAGGTCTCTGTCTAGATTCCTTTTTTAACCCCATATGGATGTGTAGTTGTTCTAGTACCATTTGTTGAAAAGATAATTTTCTCCATTTTATTGCGTTTGCTCCTTTTTCAAAGATCAGTTGACTATATTTATGTGGTCCTAACTCTGGGCTCTCTATTTTGTTCCATTGATCTATTTGTCTGTTCTTTCACCAATGCCACACCGTCTTGGTTACTATACCTTTAGAGTAAGTCTTGATGTTGCATAGTGTCAGTCCTCCAACTTTGCTCTTCTTCAACATCGTGTGGGCTAGTGTGGGTCTTTTGCCTCTCTGTACGCTATTATCTGAATGTGCGTGATCCCCACAAACCTATGTGCTTAAAACTAACCTCCAAGGTGATGGTGTTAGGTGGGACCTTTGAAAGGTGATTAAATCATGAGAGTGGAATCCTCATAAAAGAGGCTAGATATCTCTCTTGCCCCTTCCCACCATGTGAAGATAAGTGCAGTGTGCAACGACAAGAGGGTCCTCACCTGACCATGACTACTCTGACCTTGGACTACCAGTCTCCAGAACTGTGAGAGAAACATTGATGTTGTTTGTATGCCACCGAATTTATGACATTTTGTTATATCAGCTCAAACGACCTGAGACACCGTATAAACATTAGGATAATTTTGTTGATATTCACAAAATAACTTGCTGGGATTTTGACTAGGATTGCATTGAATTCATAGATCAAGTCGGGAAGAACAGAAATCTTGATAATATTGAGTCTTCTTATCTATGAACATGGATCCATTTCTTTAGTTCTTTGATTTCTTTCATCAGTTTTGTAGTTTTTCTCACATACATATTGTAGTTGTGTCAATTTTTAAAGTATGTATGAAGATTTCCAGAAATATTGTATCTAAGTTTATGCAAAAGACTTAAAAGGTTATTTAACTTTCTATATAGTTAGAGTTATATAAATAAGTTATTTCACAAATTCTGGAGCAATATGTAATGTTATACCGTTCCTTGAGCAATCTGGTAAATGTATAAAATGAGCTTTGTAATCTCTTTCTGTGTGTGTATGTGTATGTGTGTGTGTGTGTGTGTGTGTGTGTGTTGTACGTATGTGTCTATGTATGATTACATTGTATCATAGTTATTTGATGTTTTTCACATAGATTATTACACTTAGTCTAATTAACAGTTTATTTCTTTTATGGTGTTTTTTGTATGTGTTCTTTCTAAAAAAATCTTTGCCTGTCTCAAGGACTCAAATATTCTGTTTAGGTCTCTAATGTATTTCTTTCATATGTGGAATATTTATGGTTAGAGGTTGAAGTTCTTCTTCCCTTCCCCCACTGAATTACCCTGAGAATTTTACTAAAAATCAGCCAACTGTATATGTGTAGTCTTACTTATTTTTATACATTGGTCTTGTATTTATCCTTGTGCCAGTGCTATTCACTAGCATTACTAACATGATTAGTAAGTCTCAAAGTCAGAAAAGATGACTACTCTAATTTTTTTTTTTTCCTTTTTCAAAATTGGCTTGCCTATTTAAGGTCCTTTTGATTTTAATATGAATTTTAGAATCTGCGGGTTGATTTACAGAAAAAGCTGGTAGGGATTATAATTGGAATTGCGTAAGTCTTCCAGTCCATGAGCATGGCATAAATCTTAAATTATTTAGATCCTTTAAAATTTCTGTCAGCGATGTTTTGTAGTTTTCTAAGTCCAGGTTTGCACATCTTTTGCTAGATTTATTAAAAGTCTTTGGGTATCATTATTATACATTGTATTTTTTATTAATTTAATTTTAAGTGTTTATATTGTTATTTTACAAAAAATAAATTGTTTTTCACATGTTAGCTTTGTATTCTGCAATCTTGTAAACTTACTTATTAATTAAAGTTATCTTTTTAATACTTAGTCTCTTTTACAGAGATGGTCAAAAATAGAGTTTTGAGTCTTGCTTTCCAGTATTTATGCTTTTACCCTCTGACCTTACTACTCTGGCTAGAACTTCCAGTACAATATTGCATAGAACATTTTGAGAGCAGTCATCCTTGTGTTAATCCCGTGCAGTCCGTCTCTGACCATTAATATATAGAGATTCAGTCATTCACATTAAATATAAGGTTAGCCCTTGGTTTTTCAGATGGCTTTTATAAAATTGAAGAATTTCACATTTATTTATTCCTAGTTTGCTGATATATATATATATATATATATATATATACATATATATATATATACATATATATATATACATATACATATGGTTTTGTATGTATTATTCATGGTTTTGAATTTTGTCAAATGTCTTTTTTCCTCATCTATCAATATGATGATATTATTTTTCTCCTTAATTTGGCTATCTTGGTAAATTGCACTGTGGTGGGTTTTTTTTGTTTGTTTGTTTTTGTGTTTGTTTTTTCTTGTTTTGAGTGTTGAGCCAACTTTGTAGTAATAGGATAAGCCATCATTGGACATGATGCATCATTCTTTTTGAATACTGCAGAATTCTAATTGGCAATATTTTGTTGAGAAAATGTGCGTCTATTTTCATAATGGTATTGATCTCTAGCTCTCTTTTCCTGTAAGGTCTTAACAGATTATGATGTCAAGGTCAATCTGCACATCCCCACCTCTGTTTTCTGAAAGAGTTTGTGTAAGAATGATGTTGTTTTTTTCTTAAACATTCTATAGAATTCACTAGAGAAACAATCCCCTTCATGAGTCTTCTTTGTGTGAAGGTTTCTAATTACAAATTAAATGTATGTGATATATAGAGCTAATGAGTTTTTCTAATGCTTCTTAATTTGGTTAATTTGCATTATTTTCCCAGGTAATCTTCCATTATATCAAAGTTATTATATTTAATGGTTTCAAGTTATAATATCCTTTTGATATCTGTAAGATCTGAGGTGGATTCCCTCCTTTCTTCTGATGTTGGTAATTTTTGTTTACACTCTTTTCTTAATTAGTCTTGCTAGGCAGTTATCAAGTTTATTAAATTTTCAAAGGGTTGATATTTGCTATATTAATGTTCTCTATTTGTCTGTTTTCTATTCCATTTAGTTCTACTCTTAATTATTTTTTTCTGTCCTCTACTTTGGGCTACTTTGCTCTACTTTTACTTTCTTCTTGTAGTATACACTTAGGTTGTTGCTGTAAAATTTTTCTGCTTTTCTAGTTCAGGCATTTAAAGCTTTTCTCCCCATAAACACTACTTGCACAGCCAAATGTTGATATATTGCATTTTTATTATAATTCCATTAGAAATATATTTTAAAAGTTTTCATTGTAATTACTTTCTTGATGCATGGATTATTTAACATATGCGATTTACAAATTATATCATGGTTTTCTAGATATTTTGTTAATGAGTTCTAATTATATTTTTTTTGATCAAAGAACATACTCTATAAGATATCAGTCTTTTTAAATTGATTGGGAATTATTTGATGGCCAAGCATGTGGTCTGTTTTGATAAATATTTTCTTTGTGCTTGAAAAGAACTGAAAAAAAGTTATGATACAAATTGTTGTTGCATGTAATGGTCTATAAAATTTAATTAGATCAAAATGATCCATATTGTTGTTTAGATGTTGTATATCCTACAGATTTTTTGTTATGTGCTCTATCAATTACTGAGGGAGAATTTTTAATATGTCCAACTATAATTGTAATTTTGCCTATTTCTCTCATTATTTCTACCAGTTTTTGGTTAATGCATTGTGAAGCTCTATTATCAAGCATACACACATTTAGTATCATATGTCTTCTTGATTAATTGCCAGTTTTTAAAATAATTCCTTATTCTTCCATAATACTTAAATATTAAGGTAGTCATACCTTTTCTTATGCTTACTATTTTTTATACTGTACCTTTTTTTCTTTGTATTTTCCTTCCAACTTATCTGTTGCTTTATATTTCATATACATTTATTGACAGCATTCAGTTTTATTTTCTTTTTCATCTAATCTGGCAATAGTTGCCTTTTAATTAGAGTGTTGCTACATTTACATTTAGTTGATATGTTTAGATTTAAATCTACCATCTTACTATTTGCTTTTCATGCATCCCCTCCAGGATTTTCTTTTCATTCTGTTGCTCCTTTCCTACCTTATTTTGGGTTAATCAATATGTATTTATATTTGATTTTATGTTCTCTATGTTCTAGGTCAAAATGATTTAAGTTCTATAACACATCATGTTATCTTACGTCTTTTTATTTCTGCATGCATTATTGCTAGATCAATTTACGGGATACAACTCATAGGGCTTCCATTTTACTATGTATAATAGAAGGGAAAGAGAGGAGTTAAGAGTTACTTTCAAATTTTTAGTAAGCTCTGATTCCATTTACTGGAATAGGGCACACTGGAGGATGAGAAGCAAGGATTTGGGGAATTAATTTTGTACATATATAGTTTGAGATGCCTGTAAAATATCAAAAAGTATATGTCCAAGGCTGTGGAAATTAGAAGTGAAAGTTTCATGTTATTTATGTTATAATATTAATTTTTATGTGTAAAAATATAAAAAAGATGTAACAAATTTTATTCATATTCCATTATCAAATGTTAAATATTTGTAAAATTAATTTATAATTAATGTTAAATAGTAATAAGTACTTGCTATATTTATTATATTCTTTTGGATAGCCTTTTAAACTTCATTTAAAAACATGTTTAAAGGTTAATGAGTCTCTACAAATTGCATGCCTTAGTTCTATAATGACCATGAACAAATCAGTTCTATTTTAATTTTGTCCAATTTTGTAAAATCTTATTAAAACTACATCAACTACCATAGAATGCATCCATTCTAAAGATTGCTTTGTCCAGTTTAAACATAACTAATTTTAAGAAAGTAATCCAAGTTGTTAACTCAATGAAGTGGATACAAGTTTGAATGTATTTACAATAAGAAGGTCAGTGTTACCCCTTCTATTTTGTATGTTGCCCTAAAGTTACAGCAAATATTCATACAAATACTTGCTCAGCATTTGATTAAAGAGTTCCACATGCAAATATATATTATCTATTACATATAATATATATATAATGTATATATATATACACATATATATATATATATATATATATAGAGAGAGAGAGAGAGAGAGAGAGAGAGAGAGAAAGGAATCCTGAAGACGTCTCATTTACATATGAGTAAACTCAGTCTCAAATAGTTGAGTGATTTTTTCCAAAGTCACTGATTGGGTGAGATTTAGGCCGAGCAAGGTCTTCTCACTTTGCCACTTCTATTTTATTTTTATTTTCATAACAGTTTCCCAGTGGAAAGGTTAATTTTTTCAAGGTCTCAAAAAGCTGTGATAGATCTATGAGCTATTGAGTTGTGGAAGGTAATTTTTTTTCCTTCCATAAATAATTTTAAACTGCTGTGTGTATGAGTGTGTATGAGTGTGTGTGTGTGTGTGTGTGTGTGTGTGTGTGTCTGTGTGTGTTATATTCATCTCCCTTTTCCTTCACTCTCAGCCTCACTTCTTGCTACTATCTAAATGCTGCCTCTGGGACCTACTCTGCTTTCCTCTCTTCTAATTTTCTTGAGAAATATCAATATTAACCCAATTTTCTCCATTATATTTTTTCTTTAAATTGGTATAATATTTTTTTTCAGTTCTTAATGAAGAAGTGTATATATCTATCACTAAAAATGATTATGGATTTCAGAAAAGCTGCTACTTTCTAACATACTGGTGATTAAACTTCATTCACTGATTTGGTAATCCAATCTTGTTATATTCAAACATTTTTGAAATACTAGCTCCTTCTCATTTATCAATGACTGTTCAAGACAAGCGAAAGGTTATCTTGAACAAATCAATAGTTATCCAAGTAAGTATAACTTGAAATACAACATTGAGTGTCTTTTATTTTAGCAAAATGTTAAATCATAAATAACACAACAGAAACAATTAGCATACATTGAATGCTTTCTAGGTGGTATTTACTCTATTTATGCATCATAACAGCTCTATAAACAAGAAAAGTACTATTATCCATTTTATGGATGTGGAAATTGATGCTTGAAGAGATTTTAAAAAATGCCAGTGTAACTCATATAGTAAATGATACAGTTGTCATTTAAACAAATTTGGCTTTATTTTTCAACCCAAGCTTGAGCCTTCAACTCCAATGTTCTCCTGCCTATTAATCCTGAAATAGGTTTCAACTTGTGTCTTTACGTACCCAACCTTTGCCATCTTGAACAGGCACACTTTTATTATTTGCTTTGCACAAACTTGGGTTTCCAGTCAGGAATTCCCGCCTGTTCTCAGGAATTTGTTTTTGCTTTCTTGTTTCCGAATTCCAAGATATAAATTGTTTTCAGTTCTCCACGATGAATCATTTCCACAAAGTGAAGGCTGATACAACAAACCACCTGGGTTCAAGGGGCCTATTTTCCTGATTTCCCAACCAACTTTTCTCGGGATTCGAGAACAGAAAAGCAAAAAATATTACCAAGAATGGATGGGAATTCCCACTGGGAAACCTAGCGATAAATAGGGAAAATGTCTAAGAGATACATTGTGAGTAGTACATTTATTTCCCATTATGGGTATTATTGGGTTCAAGGAGCCGGATTTTCCCAAATTTCTGACCAACTTTTCTTGGGATTCAGGAATAGAAAAGCGAAAAAAATTCCTGGGAACGGGCAGGAATTCCTGCCTGGAGTCCCTAGCACAAACATCTCACACATTCAATTTTGCATTAAGTTTTATTATGTGTTTTTATTGTCCAACATCACAAAGCATTCAGTCACACATTTTGATCTTAATTATTTTTACAAACTTCATTGAACTCTCTATTAGTATTGATGATCAAACAGGGATGTAAAATATAATATATTTTGTTATGGTGATTTTGTGTGAATTTTAGAAAAGCTTTTTTTATTCATAAGTTTCAACTCTTACAATAAGTAACTGGGCTAAAATTTGTGGATTTTCCTTAGTTAAACCTGAACTTATTGCCACAAAATGCAGGCATAATCAAGAAAAATATTCAAGAATTTCTGATTTAAGTGAGTAAAAGTATTAAGAAAAGTGTTATCTGTAACATAAGGGAAAAACAGATATTGATTATGTAATAGCATGCTTATTGGTTTCTTAGTGTTCTTTAAACTTTCTCTAGCAATGTGTTTAACATGTAGAAAATATTGGACAATTCTTGTCTTTTCACAACTCGCATTCAATTCTCAACTTTTGTTTTAAAGCATTGTATTTGTTTTTGATAAGAGCTTTTTGTGCAAAATTCATAAATATTGGTATATTTCCTTTCCATTTTCCTTCCTTCTTTCTTTTTCCCTTACTTGTATTGTCTCTGTATCTCTCCCTTCCCTCCTTTTATAGTTTTGTGTGTGTCACTTTCTTTATACACATTCTTAAAGTCAAATTCATTAAGATTATTTTCACATTGTAAAATTCACCCTATAGGGTGTGTGCTATTCTATATATTTTGACAATGCATACAGTCATGTAAATACCACCACAGTCAAGATAAAAATGTATATTACCATCACCCTAAAAAAGTTCCTTCATGCCCCTTTGTAATCAGTACCTTCCCCTTTACCACCCCAGACAACCACTGATCAGTTTTCTGTTCCAAAAGATTTGCCTTTTTCAGAATGAAACATGTAGCCTTCTATGTCTGGCTTTCTTTAACTTAATATAATGCTTTTGAGCTATACCATGTTGCTCCATTTATCAATACTTCCTTGTTATCACCGATGGCATTCCATTGCATGGCTGTAGAAACATCAATAGTGACCGATGCGTACAGTATTTCCAGCTGAGAATGGGCAGGTTTCAACATCTGCCAGACCACTATTGTGGGAGATTGTGTCACTCTGGTCAGGAGTTGACTGAGTTTGGGTTTAGACATTGCTATGTTTCCTGGTAATACAAGTTTGAAATCCCTCTGGAAACGGGCTACATTTACCTTGTGCTTAAGGTGATATCTGGGACAATGAAGTGTTTTTCTCAGTACTAATTCTCCACGTTCAGATTGCTAGCATCTGTAGGTCTGTGCTACCAAGGGTGGGAAGAGGGTGAATCTGTTAACATTCTTCTCTTCTCCAGCAGTAGAGTGCTGTTTCTTGGTACTTCATGATAGATCCATGTTGGGGAAACAGGGCTCTTGTTCTGGCCCACCACAGTTTTAGGAAAGCCTTGCATCCTGGGCTCTGGGTGGGGATTTCTTAGTCCCTGCTACTCATTCACCTGGAATTCCAACTCTCTTTGCCTTTTATCTATTGTTGTCCTTGACCTGAATGGGAGTTTCTATTTAACTCCAGTGATAGAAGATCTAGGCTTGTGTATAGGATCTTAGATCCAAGATGGTTTCCTGCTCTTCACATAAACCCAATTTAATTTTGTTTTGTTTCTACCCTTTTTTCAGCTACAGTGCATCTTTGCTGTCTGTCCCCTATGTCTTAAGGCTCTTGGCTCTTCATGAGAGAAGGTTTCAGAGAATTGCAAGACATTTCACACCTTCTCCAGACTGCCTACCTCACCTAAGATTTCTCTATTCAGTCTCCTGTCCTGCCCTGTCTTTCCACTTGGCACTTGGTGAACACTACTGGAGAGAGCATGCAAATGAGTTTTATAATCTGCTTTTGAATTACACATATATTCTAAACTACATTCTTTTATAAAAATGAAATCAGATACCCCCCAAGTTGCATCATCGACATGCTCTTTTTAGACTTATTTTCCAAAGACTGCTAATACATTTTTAGCTAGATGACAGTATTATACTTTACACCAATAGCAGCCATGGCAATGTTTCTTTTAAAATCTGGCTGACTATAATAATTGTGAACTGACAAAAAAAAAAAAAGGAATAAGAAATAAAGAAAAGAAAAGAGAAATACATTCCATTAGTAATGAGTTTCCTTCCAAATGGCATGGTATGGTGTGATCTTTTAAAGAATTATGAAAGGTAAATGTAAGATCTGGCTTTTTTCCCATGTCCTTGCTCCCTGCAGTAGATTTCATGTCTAGAATGCACATTAAGTTTTCTGCTTCAAGGATGGCCTATGCTCAGGACCTGCATGCATTCTCACTTCTAAATCATGTGATGCTTCCTTTCCTTGTTTGATATCGTCAAAGTGAAAAGTGTCATTGCCCTGGAAACATGAAAATATAGTCAATCGCAAAGGCTGTCCTGAAAAACCTACAGAAATGTCTGGTCTTATCAGAGTAAAACATAACTGAAAGGGAAAAAGTATTAATATGCATTTCTACTAAAGAATCTGATTTTCTTAATTGTGTAAAGATCACATTTTATAAAAATTTGTAATATGGAATGCTATTTTAGCATTTTGAATGAGATAACTAGAAAATAAATGAGCTAAAAATTAACTTAGCACTTGGAATATAGTAAATAAATAGTTGTTTTTTTGTCTGTTTCTTTTTAGATTTAATTACTGAAACATTATTTTAGCATAGTGCTCGAAAATATATCTCATAATGCCAGTGACAATTCCACCTAAGCTTGGATAAACAAAACAAATATGTCTTCAAAGAGAAAAATATTCTCAAATACTGATATTTTAAAGTGTATAAATATTATTGTTTAGTATTCTGAAGTCCTTTTAAGTGTGTGTTGTTGTTTTTTTAATTGATGTAAGGATGGACAATAGTAACATTAGTTAAAAAAAAAAATACAGAAAAGACCCTGTTCAAAAATAACCAAAATTTAAATGTCACATTGTTTCATATAAACTCTGTCAAGTTTTGATTATCCACATCCAGATGACAGACAATAAGATAAAGTGAGTTAGAAAGTAATTTTTCAATGAACACTCACTGCCTCCCTATTAATTCTCACTTGCCCAAGGCAGCCTATAGCTTAGGAGAAAGCTTCTGAAACCATACCTACAGTCATTTCCTTAAACTCAAGAATATTTGTAAGAGGATAAATATTTAAACTTTTCATCACACTTCATCAGTTTTAGGGGAAATCCTATCCAGGTATGGAGTAAAGAATAGGGAAGATACTGCTCTAGAAAGGATTCCAGCTCTGTTTTATTCAGTGCCAGCTCTTCACAGTGAAGCTTCCCTGTTTCAAGTTCTGTGAGTTCATTATCATCAGGTACTTTTCTTCAAACATAACTCTCAACATGGTTTCCTAAAACAAGTATATATGGTATTTCTCTGCTTGTCCTTTAAACCATGCTATATTTATGTCACCAACCAATTATTGACTATCTTAGATAAATTTCGCATATACATTTCTTTTCCAAGGATTAAGAATTAGAACAGCACGATGAATTGCACCTCTTCTTTTCTCAATGAATCTCCTCCAATTACTTCAGTGCACTGTACTTTGAAGTTCATAATCATTACCTTCTTTTTTATTCTAACTTTCAAAAGTGAGGACCTTATTATTTCCACACAACTTGTGCAAATATTCCACTTTGCAGTATGTGCTGCATATAAATGTGCGGTTTGTATAGCAGGGGGTAAAATGGGCAGCCTCTTTGCCATCTGTGTGCTAATTAACCAGTGTTGAACACAGTCTTGTCATAGGAAAAAGTCATCTTCATTTCTACAGGGTGCAAATTGTGTTGCCAAGAAGATCACAAGGACAGGGTCAAAGTTGGCTGTCAGCGATGGTTCTTGGATTAGTTTATGCTTTGAAAAGTTGTAGAAATGTTCAAATAAAACACAGACTAAACTGTACTTCCATATCTAATTTGTACACATATACATTATAGTTGTAAGCATAAAACAAAATATAAAAGAACCAGCCTTTAAATATACGAGGAATATTTGTTACTGGATCTTTTTCTATACTCTAAGGATCTTATGTACTCTATCTTATGTACTCTAAGACTTTCACACTTGGGGGAAAGCTTAAATTATTACATTAAATGTACATGGAAATATAATTAAAGTAAGCCTGACTTAACGGTTCTTTCGATTTTCAGCACTGGAAAATATATGAACCAAATGCTCTATCAAATAGAGTTTGCCTTTAAAAAAACAAGGTATTTGTCATTTTAAATACAGTGACTCATGAGTTAACTTTTTGGTGAGATAAAGAAAAAAATTTAAAGACTTTAAGACATATATTAGTGTTAAAAATAACGTCAGTGCCAATGATTCAAACTAGTAGGAATCCCAGCAGAAGGTTAAGGGAAATTAGTTACCTATTTTTGTTAACTATAATTTAAAAATCTGGTAATGTTTGATAATGGATTGTTAGCAAACATGAATGTATGCACATCTCTAACTTGTGCCCTACTCTTCCAATATTGCTAAACAATTAAAAATGAAATATCAATGTATTTTGCACATTTTGTCAACATAGTCTCATAATTAAAATCTTATAAAAGTTGGAGGGGTAATACCTTTATCTTGTGGACATATATAGAGGCACAATATTATTTCTCACATTCTTTCAAGCATATGTTACCAAGATGTGGATAATAAAAGAATAATCATCTAATGGAAGCTAAGTGGTCTGCCTATATTCTTAACTGATTTCTTTTCACCAAAATGTTCTCAATTTGGAACTAATATTAGATTACCTAATTCTTTATCCAAGTAAGATGAGAATTACTTCAAACAGAATAACATAGTTATTTCTGTTACCAATTTTCCTTTTGGGGAAACAATTTTCCATTTGAGCTTTTAAAAACAAATTTTATATTTGGTTGTATTTTGTCAACAAATGTGGTTAGCTATACTTTTCAGAATACCTGTAGAAAATATTCAAGGGTATTTTTACCCATTGGAAGAGTAGCAGTGTTATGACTGAAGAAGCACTGAAAAATATATATTCTTAAAAATTATGAACTTTTAACTTGTAATTATTTTTGACTTAAGGAGTTCTGGAATGTCCCTAAGAAGTGAAAATGTGTTATTTACAAAGATTATACATTAATCCTTTAAGCCAATTGCACCCATCAATACGTACTTTATTCTATAAGAGTCACTTGTGATGTCATCTATTCAGTGAAGCTTTCCTTCTTCCCAAGACAGCTATGTTATGCCCTCCATGTTTCCAAAGCAACTGGACTACAGTCCTTAGAGAGCAAGGAGCAGATCCAATTCGTTTTTGTATGCACTGGACCTAATAGAAAGACCAGCATCTTAAGTATGTACAACTTGTTGAATGAGTGAATAAAGGAACATGTTTAAACTGTTTAAATTGTCATTCTAACATAGAATAAATCTTTATGAAAATTGAATTTAAGGCAAGCATTGGGTGGAAAGTCTTGTCCTGAAGGAAATATGTCTAGATTTTGGATTTCAACAGGCCTAGATTAAAGTCCTGGTTCCTTTATTTATTGGCTGTGAAAATTTAAACAAGTAATTTAATACCTCTGAATCTTAGTTTTGTCATTCTAGGAATGGCACTAAACATGGTACCTTGCAAAAAAATTGTAAGAGTTGGATGCCTTGTTCCTAAAATGCCTGACAATGCCTTCTTGCACACAATAGATGATCAACAAATGATAGCTCTATTTTAATGAATGAGAAATATTTCCAGACCTAGTAAGAATCACAAGAGTTTCAGGAGAAACTTATGAGGGGGTGACATATAATATTCTTGTAGGCTTTATGTCGATGTTTTGTTTCTTTTTAACTTGAAGACATAGAAATAATAGTGCACAGTGATTTTAACACTTACAAGAGGCATAAAATAATAATACTGCTGGGTAATCTCTAATTTAAAGCACCATTTTAGGCATGTGGTATATTTGTTGGTTCAAGTTTTAAGTCAGCTTTATCATGTATTATAGCTCTGTCATGTAATGTGTCATGTCTGTTCAAATGTTAAAAACAGAATATGAAAGTAGAATTTTAGGTTTGATTAAATTTCACTTCCAGCTCCACTTGTCTGTTTGGTACCTTAAGAATTATTAAAATATTTCCCTGGCAGAATATGAATATTTATATTATCATGAGAACTGTATAGATTGCTAATCTGGTTTGTTAAGGGGGTCACATGGTTTGGGAGCATTATTTATTATTCTGGCCCTTCTCTCCATGAGATTACCAGTGATAGCCAATGTCTAATTTCACAATAAAGAAGAGCTGAAGAGGGAAAAGTCATGCATTGCCTTAGTAGGCTCCTGTTATTGAGAGAGCCATGTTAAAACTGTTTTTATACTATTTCATGGCAGTACTGAAAAGACCATCATAGGCTCCAAAATGTCCCCCTGTAGTTGTGTTCTTTAGGGACTAACTCTCAAGTGAGTTATTTTTATCATGATTCTAATTTTCTTATTTTTACTTCAGAGAATTTTAAGGCAAATTCTGCCCATCTCAGCCCTGATAGATAAATAGAAATAACTATGCACAGATAGAATGAACATTCGAGTGTAAGGGTGATACGGAGGGAGGAATGGTTTGATTCCAATGATATATCTGGAAATTTCCTATTACAGAGAATATCCAAATTATGCCTGCTAACAGCCAAACATGTCGTGAGATTTAGAGAGAGGATACAGTGTGAAATCTTGGCAAATTATAACCACTCACAACATTACGCATTCTTTTTTTTTGAAGTACCAGTTTAGTAGGTTTGAGCACCATGAAAAATTAGATATTCAAGAAGTAATAAACTGAGCCCGTTTTTAAGACAGTAATAAGAACATTTAATAGATGTGTAAAACTGCTAAATGATTTTGCAGACGGATTGCCTTACTTCTGAGTCAATCATAAACTCATAAGCAAGCATTCAGCAGGAGATCAATACTACTTTGTGGTGTGCCTACTATTATAGCATCTACTCCAATACAAAGATAAATTCAATACAAACCATGTATTTAACTTCTTGGCCCGCCATCCTTGTCCTGCTGTTCTGATTGCACCTAAACTACAGATTTCAACAATCTTGTGTCTCGTTAAAGAAAAAGCAGTTGCTGATGCATGCATTATCTATATTTATCTCAAGACCAATGAGAGGATACGATTGAAACACAAGTTCTAAAGTAAGAAATATTCTCCATGTTGTAAAAGTTTGTTATAGTAAATCATCGAAAATTAGTGTAGGGATAATTGGGGAAAAAGACCCAAATAAAAATAACTTCATATTTATACCTGATATGTTGGAGAAATCATTTTATTATAGAAGGAAATAAATCACAAACATAAACAAATAGCCAATTCATTTAAATTTTTCCCAAAGGATATATTGAAAATACACCAGGCCAGATACCCTGCTAGATGAAGGTTATCATGAAGATGAATACGATACGAACAGTACTATGAAGGTCATAGTTCATCTAGGTATGTTCAGTGATATGCTTTCACGGGAATTTTTTAAATTGTAGCTGGTTTTTTAAATGTTGGAAAGCAATTACAGGATACTCTGGGTTATTCTGAGCTGCCCTGGGTGCTAAGAAACAAGATCCCTTAATTGGCATCTCATTGGCAATGTCTTACATAATTCTTATGCAATGCTTTGACAATTCTGTCTCATCCTTATGTGTGTTGCTCATGCATTTCAGAATCTTTATTCTGCTTGGACCAAAAGCCACTCACTTCATGTTTAGCTTTCCAAAAGGTATCTAACGGTTTGATTTTTTTCCACTAATTCTTCTGTATCTTGTAAGCCAATCATCAAAATTGACTTTCCCTCTCAATTTTAGAGTCTATATATAAACCTACAAACCAAGGAGCTGATATGTTTATTCAAGTTGAGTGGCCACTGGCTTAATTTGTGATGCTTCTGAAGATATTTGTATTTAAAGAAGATTCTTTGTGATGTCACATCTTAACTCAAGTTCATGAATCTCACAGTAGAAAGAGGGAAAGTCATTAGGAAGATATAGGGTTGAAGTCTCTAACCTCTTCAGAACACAGTCCTCTTTAAATATGAATGTATCTGTTTGTTCTACATATTTATGTCATTCAAATACCTTCTCTGATTAACAAAAAAGTGGCTTTACCACCCCATAACTTTCTCTTTGATTTAAGAAGAGACTTAATGTTATCTATAATATACTTTAGTATGCATGTAAAAGCATTCTACAAAGAACACAAATGTTTGCACTGGAACAAAATATGCACTGCTTCTCTAATTCTGATTTTCCTGGGGTAAAGGATCATACTGGTCATAGTCCAGAAACCCTTCTGGAAACACACACACACACACACACACACACACACGACCTTAAAATTCTTCCCCAACTATAATAATTTATAATATATTTCCAAGTGTGTCTAAGCACCTCCAGCACTTCTGTCTCTGAGTGTCAAGAGTGGTCATTAAGTGTCGTTTTTCTGTTGACTGCTCCCTCATCTTTAAGCCCAGGCCCGTGCCCAAGGAGTTAACTGTATACTGTGCCAGTAGTTTCTTTGTATATCTGTTTGTTTCTTTTTTATTTTTCAATACAGTCAACTTTGATCTCACTGTTGTACAGAACAAAATATATAAAATAAAGATTAAGGGTATGTAGTATTCTTGAAGTAGTTTCTTACTTAGGAAACACAGATACTTTTGTAAACCAGAAAGCTTTCCAGTTTGGCATACACTAAGTTTCAGAATAAATAAAATACATTTCCCTCAAATGTAATATAATATATAATATATTTCTCAAAATATAATACACTCTGCTTATGTACAGGTTGTGTTGTAGGCATCTAATATATTTGGGGGGTAAATTAAGCATACTAATTAATTTAAGCAATGCTGTTGAATATTATTTTTACTTTTAGTTTCATTATTGTCCTCTTTTTATCTGAACTTAACTCATCACCTCTCTATCAAAAATAAATCATTTACATGGATTTATATCCCCTTCATATTTCTCTTCCAGGTCATATTGCTACTTCTGCTCCCAATTCATATTTTTTTATAATTTCATGACTTTTTAAAAGTGGTTTTTCTAACATACCTTTTTAAAGAGGATCTTAAGGAGGTAACTATAAATGGTAGTAAATAGAAATGATCCATAAAAGTATTAGCCCAGTGACTAAATTTAATTGGCCAGGTTGATTTCTGGCTTCAAACATGGCAGATTGAACTCTGTCTCCATGGCATGGTGATAAAAAGCCCTTTAGGTTCAAAATCTGGGATTCACATATGACATCCTCTCTCCATTAAAAAAAAAAATGCCCATCTAATCTACGACAATGGAAGCAAGAATGTACGATAAGGTAAAGACAGTCTGTTCAATAAGTGCTGTTGGGAAACCTGGACAGACACATGCAAGAAAATGAAGCTGGACCACCTCCTTACACCATATACAAAAATAAATTCAAAATGGCTTAAAGACTTAAATGTAAGATCTGAAACCATAAAATATCTAGAAGAAAATATAGGAAGAAACTTCATGGACATTACCCGGAGTAAGATTTTCACTGATATATCCCCTCGCGCGAGGGAAGTAAGAGAAAAAATAAACATGTGGGATTACATTAAACTAAAAAGCTTTTTCACAGCAAAGGAAACCATCAATAAAACAAAAAGGGATCCTACTGAATGGGAAAAGATATTTGCCAATGATATATCGGATAAGGGATTAATATCACAAATCTATAAAAAACTTACTCAACTCAACTCCAAAAAAACAAACAACCCAATTAAAAAATGGGCAGAGGACTTGAGGAGACATTTTTCTAAAAAGGACATACAGAAGGCAAGAAGACATATAAAGAAATGCTCAACCTCACTAACCATCAGAGAAATGCAAATAAAAACCACAATGAGATACCACCTCACCCCAGTCAAAATGGCTATCATCGATAAATCAACAAACAACAAATGCTGGCGCGGATGTGGAGAAAAGGGAACGCTAGTGCACTGTTGGTGGGACTGCAGATTAGTGCAGCCACTATGGAAAACAGTATGGAGGTATCTCAGGAATCTGCAAATGGAACTACCCTATGATCCAGTAATTCCACTCCTAGGCATCTACCTAGAGAAATCCAAAACTCCAATTCAAAAATCAGTATGCACTCCTATGTTTATTGCAGCACTATACACAATAGCTAAGACATGGAAACAACCGAAATGCCCATCGGTAAATGACTGGATTAAGAAGCTGTGGTACATTTATACAATGGAGTATTACGCGGCCATAAAGAAGAAAGAAATCTTATCATTTGCAACAACATGGATGGATCTAGAGAACATTATGTTAAGTGAAATAAGTCAGAAAGAGAAAGACAAGTACCATATGATCTCACTTATATGCGGAATCTAAAGAAAAGAATATGTGAATGAACTGATCAGAGACAGTTTTGAGGACAGAAAGAAAAAAACGAGAGTTGTTAGATGGGTGGGGGCGGGGGGGCGTTGGGGATAAGGGGAAAGGTGAAGGGATTAGGAAGCAGCTGGTAACCACAAGATGGCCTCAGGGTTTTCTGAAAATTAATTTGGGGAACGTATTCAATAATGTTGTAAAGATTTTGTTGGGTATCCAATGGACATACGTCCTATTTGGGAGACCACCTCAGGGATACTGTGGATGCCTGACCATGGCATTGTACATCAGAAGCTAAACATTAATGAATGCCAACTATAATTTTATATATATAATGTGATGGCTCGGTGTGAGGTCGGAGGGATAATGGATGGGGGTAGGGGGGTTCACAGTGTGAGGGACATAAATAATGAACGTCTAAGTATTACCTTGTCTTGTACACCTGAAACTAATAAAAAAAATTTAGAAACAGCTAAAAAAAATTGTGAATATTACTCAATGGATTGGTCAAATACGTGTGGTCAGGGAGCACATTTCTAATTAAAAGAAACATTAAATTTTACATATAACCTACCTCACACCAGTGCCTCCCCCCAACTGTTCTCTGAATAAATGAATAAGCAAATATCACTTTAAAACAATAAGGTACTTTATTATAGATCTATTAAAGGCAATCTCTTAAGGAGCTTCCATCTCAAGCTCTTCTTAATTTTAAGGATACTTAAACTTTCTTTGTGTAAGGAATCTAAACATGATTTGTTCCTTGGAAACTGGTAGACTTTTGGGAAATAAGTAAAATATCGTTTCTAAACAGTTTCACCCAATTATACTATATGCAGTTACGTACTTCTCAGTGTTGCCACATGATTTATTTATATTTTTACTATAGCCCTCATTTCATTTCTCCATTTATGTTTTTAAGACTGCTTTCCTAGGCAGGGACTCCATTTTTTATGTTTTATTTTTTATGCATTGTACAATGCTTGACACGTGCTCAACAAATATTTTAGGAATGAATTAGTAAATGAATTTAAAACATTGATTTGTTCCTAATTGTATAAGTTACCAAGACAGTGGTGAAAGGACTATTTTACACTAAATAAAAGAGACATATTTTGTTTTGACTTCAGTAAGGTTAATCAATCTTTATTTGTTACCAGAACAACAGTATAAGCAACATAATAAAGAATATGGTGCAAATAATCTGCATATTACTTGTCCAATTTCAGTTGTTAACAATGAAATATTAATTATATTACATATAACGATTGTGTCACATGCATTAGAATTCCACCGTGGTGTTTGCTACAGGGAGACTTACTAGGCCATGAGCATTAGATGTGCCTTGGATGCTTTCTTTGGGGCAGTTTAATTAATTTATGGTTAAATCACCAAAAAAAATCTGTGTAAAGCTTTTGTCTTGATGGCTGTTCCTGTGTTAACTGTGTAGAGGAGCTCAACCTATACACTGTGATAGACTTGATTCAAATTCTCACACTGTTACTAGGCAGCTTGTTGTGTGATCTTGGGCAGCTTGTGTGAACTTTTAAATTAGTGCAGTTCTCTCGTGGCATTTGTAATAACTTGCCTAAACCATTCATTCTAATCACTTTGTCATTATTTGTGGTTTAATTTTTAAGCAGTCTTTTTTTTTTTTAATCTCCCTCATTATTTTTGTTTAAAAAAATCTATGATTCTCTTTTAAATTTCCTTTAAATCGTTCAGCTGAAATCTTTAAATATAGGGAAAAAAGGGAATTCCTTAAAATGTAGTAATGCTGAAGCCTTCATAAACAATAGTCATTTTAGACAATATTTAGTACAATTTGGTCATTCTTGAATCCCATCTCAGTAATATTAGTTAATGGACCACTGGAGAGTTTTGCTTTATGGAATTCTCACCTAGGGGGTGGTCCTCTGGCAGCTCCTGGGAGGACTGCATCATAGTTAGGCGCTGTGCAGGTCCATTCAGTATCAAAGAAACACAGTTGGTACCTGTAACAGCCCATTTGTGTACTTTCATGATCATTGTTTTAGATCTCCACAATTCACAACCAGAAAATCTTGTCTTCTTACATTATTTAAATTCAGAATTCAAATACATACATATATATATATATATATATATATATATATATATATATATACACATTTATATATATATGCATTTAAATGTACTATGAATATTGATTCAAATTTTAACATTAGTTTTTTTTCTGGCAAATTTCTTTTTTATATAAGGAGAGACATTGGACCATGAATTAAAATTTGTCTTTCAGTGTTTAGAGTTATATTTAATTTTCTGATTATTTTACTGAATTTTCATTTGATTTAGTTATTAGAGTCAACATTATGAAATTTAACCTTTAGCTTTTTTTAGAGTAGTAAAGACTTTAGGACAGGCATTTGTGAATCATCAAGGAAAGGAGAGAACAAAAGTCAGCTTACTAATAGCTCTCCTTTTGGCACATTCATGAAGGAAATTGAACTACTCAACATTCAATTCAATAGATAACCTTGCATATTTCTTTGCCTTTATTCAGATACCCTCAAGCAATAGTGCCTTCTACCTGTGGGTCTTTTCCTTCCATCTCCAAATCCCACCTATCTTGTCAAATTCAGATCTTACATCATATCATCCTTAATGAGATGTTGAATGATCTCCCCAGCTGTCAATAATCACTTTGTATGAGTTTCTCATACCACAGTGTCTGTTTCTTAAGACATGTATCACTTTTTACCCTTCATCATAGTAATTTACATACCTCCATCCTTTCTCTATTTTGGATTTTTTGAGGCCAGATTCTGTGTTTCACAAATCTACAAGGTGTGATCAAAAAATACGGTGAATGAGGGCCAATATGGTGACTCAGGCGGTTTGGAGCTCCATGCTCCTAACTCCAAAGGCTGCTGGTTCGATTCCCACATGGGCCAGTGGGCTCTCAACCACAAGGCTGCCAGTTCGATTCTTCGAGTCCTGCAAGGGATGGTGGGCCTCGCCCCCTGCAACTAAAGATTGAACATGGCACATTGAGCTGAGCTGCTGCTGAGCTCCCGGATGGCTCAGTTGGTTGGAGTGTGTCCTCTCAACCACAAGGTTGCCAGTTCGACTCCCACAAGGGATGGTGGGCTGCGCCCCCTGCAACTAGCAATGGCAACTGGAGCTGAGCGAGCCCTCCACAACTAAGATTGAAAGGACAACAACTTGACTTGGAAAAGAGTCCTAGAAGTACACACTGTTCCCCAATAAAGTCCTGTTCCCCTTCCCCAATAAAACTAATATATATAAAGAATACATATATATAAATATATATAAAAAATATATAAAAATAAAAATACATATATAAAGAAAAGGCCACATATAATTCCCTTCTGTTTATATAATTTAAAAAGTTATGGTGACTGTTTAAATAAAAATTTATTACAATGAAAGACACATTTCCATTAACCCCCCTCAAAATACTCCCCGTCACTTCAAACACATTTATCCCATTGTTCTTGCCACTTTTTGAAGCAGTTGTGGAAGTCCTCTTTCATGAGTGTCTTTAGTTGTGCTTTCGTGGCTGCCTTGATGTCCTGAATCATTCTGACTTTGGGGAAGAACCGGAAATCACATGGTGCCAGATCTGGTGAATAAGGTGGATGAGGACACACTGTAATGTTTTTATTTGACAGAAATCACCATATACCAGAATCATGTGTGACATGGAGCATTGTCATGATGGAGAATGATTTACAGCACACTTTAAAACACACCTTCTCTCAACAATAGCTCACACCCAACTAACTGCACCAAACAGGTCGAAACTTGTCATACACTGTTACTAAGTTTCGAAACGCAGCTTTCTGTATTGAAGATCTTTTCTGTTGGATGGCATTAGTTTTTGATCACAACTCTTCATTATAATTAGAGTAAAGATATAAGAATTACAACATTAACACCAACCCACTGGAAGAAAGAGAACAGATAAGAAGTGAAAGCAGAGGAGAGAGGTAAATAATTTTTTTTATAAACATGGAGTTTATAAAAATTGTAACATTGTCAGAGGAAGAAAGCTTTAATGTAAGTGCCTATATTACTATTAAATATTTAACAACTGGCTCTCTAAAAATGTGTACATGTGTATGTGTACTTCATTACTATAATTTATGATAATAATAGAGTATAATAAATAATAAGTAATAAAATTCATAATATCCTTTTTGTAAAATCCACATAGTAATTTGATTCTTACAGAATGCTTTATTGAGTTTTGCAAAATTCTGGTATCTATAGCCAGTCTATTGTCGGTAATGATGAACTGGTCTATTTCTTGGATGGGTGACATTTATTTTTATATTTATGAATGAGTAACATGAAAGATAAACGATACATATATGAGAGCTTACATGTTTGAACTATGATGTGAGCCAGTTCTTTGTTGAATTGGAGAATAGTTTTTAAATATTGGAAAAATATTCCCTCAATTTGTTATACTATTCACAATGTACTGCTGCAGAGATGCTGACATTTTAAGTTTAATCAGCATTATTAACATTTTCTCCATTACATTCTTAAATCCAGACAATCAAGAAAACAATAAAATTAAGCTCTGGTTTGTAGCATTTTCCGATTTCCATGTTATACATACAACTACCTTGGCCAATTTCAAGCTATTGTGTCCTGTCACTGAATAATGTGAATTTAATAAGAGACATAAAATACTTCACCATTATGTAGCATTTTCCACCACACAGATACATAGATATAAATAATAGTAGCAAAATGTCAGTAACATAATTAAGAAATGATAAGGTTATAATGTATATTTATTTGTCATATGTGTATTTATGTTTAAATATAATTTATTTAATAGAAAGTTGTATAATTTGATTTTTAATAACTGCTGTGTCTAGCAATGAACTTGCAAAATCCTAAAAGCTTACAAATCTCATCTCACAAAAGAGAAAAACTTGAACACATTTGATCCTACAGAAAAATGGGCTTGAGGATGGGGAAGAAACAGTCAAATAAATGGTTTGAAAGTATTCTCAAATTCCCCCCACACACATAGACACACACCAGCAGTCAGGCCTGTATCCATCCCCTCAGGAAGAGGCTGTTGTCAATAGAGTCCCATTAGTTTTCTAGTGCTTCACTCTCAAGTATAAAAGTCACCCCAAATCAGGCAGCTTTTAAGAAATGCCTGCTGTAAATGAACGGAAACGAAAATATATAAAACAAACAGAAAACAATCTCACATGTAAGAGAAAGTGAGAGGACTCAGAAAAGAGATACGTGAAATGTTTGCAAGACACAGGAGAATGATGTTCTTGAAAAAGCAATAACCATAAAACATAATCATAGACCATCTTTAATTACTAAGAAAATAGAAAAAAAACACATTTTGGCATTCAAATATATGGCCATTTTTTTAAGAACAATAAACCATTTGAAATATAAACCAAAATATATCTGTAAAAAGTGTAATTAAATCAGTGAAAAAATAGGAGATAAAAGATTTTAATAATTAAAAGATCAGTCAAGGAGAGCTAATATCCAATTTATAGGAATTTTATAACGATGAGACAGAACAAATGACAGTGATATACCTACAAATGATACACAAAAGATTCCAAATTTAAAGATAAGAGTCTCCAATATGAAGAGCTCAATCTCCATGTACCGCATATTATAAATTTTAAAAGTTGTGCACATGGTATATCTTTTTATAACTTCAGAACCACCAAATCTTAAGAATGGCCATGGGGAAAAGCAAAGATAAAAACAAAACAGATGTGATTGGAAATAAGAATGTCATAAAGTTTTTCTATTGAATGCTAAAGGTCAACAAAACAAACATTTTAAATTAAAGAAAATCATTTTCAATACAGAATTTTATACTCGACAGTCATTAAGAGACTATAATAAAGATCACACATATTTCAGGTCTGAAAAATTTTACCTACAAAGTATTCTTTCTTAGGAAGCCACTGGTGGACTCTTTAACAAATCAGGTAAAAAGAGTTGAGATCAAGGAACTAGAGGAGCACTCCCTGTAGGTTGGTTAAATGTAGTCCCCAGATCACACCCAGTCTAGATAGGAGCATTATTGGGAGTAGGGATGTTTAGAGATGTGTGTGAAAGTTTTAAAGAATTAGGAATTGAAAACCAAAAGTAAATAAGCAGTTAACTCCAGGGGAGAGAGGGAAACTTTCCTGGAGGAAATATTAGCACAGTCTGTCTTCATTATGCACTACTTCTGTATTTGCAAATTTGCCTACCACTAAAATGTATTTGGAACCCGAAAATCAATACTCATGGCACATTTTCAGTCATTCACAAATGAGCAGAGGAGCAAATTTGAGTCTCCTGACAAGTACATTCCCAGCTGAGGTCAAATGAGGTGACACTTTGCCTTCTTGTTGTTGCTCTCATACTATATGTTTGTTGTTTTCGCTGTCTATTTAGTGCCATAGTTTTCAAATGCTTATGCTTTTTGTTTGTGATTTCACTGTTTCAAATGGGCTCCAAGTGTATTGCCAGGGTGCAAGAAGGCTGAGCTGTGCCTTACGGAGAAAATGCAGGTGTTAGGTAAGCTTCATTCAAGCATAAGCTGTAGTGTTGTTGGACCTGACCTTAATGTTAACAATTCAACAGTATTGTTAAATAAGGAGCTTTTAGACAGAAACACATAAAATAAGGTTATATATTGATTAATTGATGAGTATGTTGTGATTAGAGGTTTGCAGGAGCCTAACCCTGTATTTCATCTAGGAGCAATGGCTCAGTATTCACTAATTCAGTGCTGGCAGCTACTTTATTCAACATAACTATTGTCAATAACAAGAATTTACTCTATATTACTCCATTTTTCCTGGTAATGAACATTGTTTATTAATAAACATTACATTTATAAATTTAAATATGACCAAAAGTTTTTGTAAAAGTGTACTAGGAACATGGTGCAAGGAGAAGCAAAATAGCAAGTGAATAGACATTGTCTAAAATTAATATCAGGAAATGCTAGTGTAAGCATATGCTTTATAATTATGTAGTTAAATATCAGGAGAAATAATTAAAAACTTGAAAGTGGTGGTTTATGGAAGCAGATTGGGAACTGGGGGAGAGTCAGTTTGGAGAATAATATTTGTAATATAAATTTTGATATTACATGTGTTTTTAAACAATGAATAAATATTCACTTGACAAAAATAAGTTAGTATTTAAAAATTTTAAAAAATGAAAACAATTTGATAATATAATTAAAACCTAAATCATAACTACACATTAAAACACTAGATTTTAAAGTAACAGGTTTGCTTGTTGTTGTTGTTTCTTGTTTGTTAGTTTGTTTGTTTTTTTTACCTGAATAGTATAGATGTAAGAAATGTCCAGACCTGTAGAAAACATATCTGAGTTTATTTGAGCCAAACTGACGAAAATTGCCAGGAAGCAAAATCTGAATGAATGAGAAAATGCTCCAGAGAATGGCAGTTTTAGTTTATTTTGTATGTGAGAATAATAGAAGGAAACTTAAGGAGGGTTACATGAAATCATTAGTGGTAGATTAAGGAGGTGGTAGAAATAAATGGAGGGAAATCTCTGGGGTTGGGTAAAAAGGCAAAATAAAGAACCAGGTACTTCTTTTACATCAGTGGGTACAAGATAGTTAAAAATTAACATTTACAGCATATAGAGTTAGTGTTGGGGTGGGGAAAAGATAACAGTGAGGGGTTCTGTGGTCTCATGCTCTGGTGCAGTGGGTGTGTCCTGAGGGCTCTACAAAAGGAGACTACTCGGACATTTCAAAGGTCTGTTATCTTAGATACAAAAAGATTATGGCAGGCTCACTTAAGGTAAAGATTGCCATTTGTCAAGGAAGCTAAAGACCTAGGACAAGACTACTGGCTTGACCCATTTTTAGTTAGGAATTTTTATGTTCAGACCATCCTATGTGGTTACTTTTGGTCTCTGAGTTTCTAGGCTCCCCTGAGCTTGTCAGATTTAGTACGTGCTCCCTTTCCCAACACTGGGGAAAAAAAATTGGTCAGTTTTTTTTTTTTTTTTGTGACACTAAAAACCATCTATAACATGTTACATGATTTCATTTGGAGATTAAATATTAATAAAAAAATAAATACTTCTAAATTTCTTGTATTTGTTTTCTATGTGTACCCAAAAGTATTTCAACATTTGTAACTGTGAAAGCATGTCTAGTTAGATCATTTTCTCATCTTAGAATTCCAATTAACATTTTCAACTGCATGAATAAATGATTCTACTGAATTTAGTCTTCCACTGTGTCACATATCATAAGGCAATGTTGTATCTTGGCAAAAATTCTGCTGGTAGCTACATATATAAAGCTCAAATTTATACTGAGGTATTCTTGTTGCCAATAATTCCTAAAATATACACAAAACTAAATCATTTGAAGTTCATATAATACCATTAACCCTATTTCTATGGAATAAGAATAGACTAATAGCTTGGTTGAATCTTCGGAAAGCTACATTTTCAGAGGAACAAAAGGAAAAAGAGGAACTCTTCTAGTAAAATATAATTGGCAAAGCAATATAAAAAAAATGGAAAAGGCATTACTGACTTATAGAATGTTCTAAAAATACCTCATTTAATAAGCACATCTTGCTAGTTGACACACAATTATGTTAATTTAGTAAGAGTTGAAGAGTAATTTAAATATGATTAGGGCTTAAAAGATAAATGGCATAAAATGTGGAACTTGTTTTCCTGTTTGTAGAGTATTATTTTTTTATTAAAAAATAATAAAAGAAATATGTAAATGTAAATCCTTACTGTATTTTCAATTTAGTTTGAGTTTACACTTGCATGGAGATAAAGATGATGAAACAAGTGAGTTTCATCATGAATTTATTCTCTAATAAGTGATGCTTTTCAACATCTTCTTTTGCAGGAAAGAATTAAAGATGTTTCTTTATTTTAAATAGAACACTTTTTTCGCGCACATTCCTTTTCTGTGCACTGTCCAGAGTTGCATCTGTAAAACAACAACATAACTGACAACATAAATAAGGAGAAATTTAGTCTACCAATCACTAATAGCCAAACAACAATATAAAAAAAATCACTTTCACTGATACATATTTTCAGTGGGTTTATTGGCTTTTTTAAGTAGTAGATGTGTTTTGACACAATCTGTGATCGATTTTAGTATGTCACAGATCTGTGAACAATTATGTACTCTGATTTTTGTTTGTTTCTTCACGGTACAAGTAGATCAAATGTGACTCCTGGTATTAACTATAAACTGAGTATGCAAATTGATCCTTTCCTAGAACTTTATTTCAGATTTTCAAAATTACGTTACACCAATCTATTAACTCATTCAACACACATTTATTGAATATGCATTGTAATGCAAGAATCTAAAGTATTAACTATATACATGCATACATACATACATACATAAGAGAAAGTGTGTCAGATGGTAATTAGTGCCATGGAGAAAAGTAAAATAGGGAAAAGAGGGGGAATATTTGTGGAATTAGATGTACATTTAAATTGAGAAGGGGACCTTTGGGTAAAGAACTGAAGGAGAGAAGAGAATGAGGCAAGTGATAACCTAGGGGAAACGTATTACAGGCAAATGAAATGGCAAGATCATAGGTCTAAGTTTGGAGGTCCAGTGAGACCACTGAGAACTGGTCACTCTAGCATTGAGAGGTTACGTTGATGAGGAGAAGCCTATGAGTTGGGAAGAGACCCAGATGAGTGAGGTGTACAGACAGCCAGAGGCAGACAATGTTTCAAGGCAAAAACTCACTATATGACTTGCTGCTAAATCATGTAAAATATGGACTGAGAATTGATCATTTAACCATGTACAATGGTTACAGGGGACAAGAGTATGTTTTAATCGCATGGTGGGCATGAAAGTCCGACTGATGATACTTTTAAGAGAACCGGAAGAAAGAACTTGGAGAAAGTGGATATAGACTACATTGAGATATTTGCTCTATAGAGAAAGAGAATAATGAAGTAGTAACTAGAGAGGGAGTTGAAACAAGAGTGAGCTTTTTTTCTTGGTGTTGTTGTTGTTCCCGTTTTGGGGAGAAATAAGGGCATATTGGTATGCTAATAAGAAAGATCCGGTAAAGAGGAAAACAATTGATGATATGGGAGAAAGGGGAAGAGTTGCTAAAGCAAAGTCTCAGAATAAGTGAAATGGAATAGAATCCATTTCTATTTTCTATCAGGTGGATATCCTTTCCCCACCTTTTCTGCACTCTTGGCTTTTGTCCTTTTATTTACTTAAGACATTACTATTATAAAGGTATGTGCAAAAATTTCATTAAATATTTTTTCTGTGATTTAATTCTATGTAGGACTTGAAAGGGACTTAAAATTGTTTTTTATTTGGACCAATTTGAGGGTTCTGTACAGAAAATACAGTTAACTTCAGTTACTTTTTAAATTTCTTTTTGCAACTTGCGTGGACAAATGGAATTCAATGTTGTGTTATTGTTTGTGTGTCCCATTTAGGCATTCTTCCCTACTGAGATTTAGTTAGAACATTTGCTTTCATTGAATCATCTGCTGACTTAGGTTAGTTACCGCTTATCATTAGATGACAAAGACAATGAAATGAGATCTATAGAGTAATACAGAATAAGAGTATTTACTGCTTGTGTCCATTTATGTCTGAAAAAGAATGCAGAGGAAAAAATGTTTAAATTGAGATGGTACTGATGTAAGATCTGCCAGCAGTTTCTGGGTATGTGCCGGGATTGTGTCTCGTGAGACCGAAGAATGGAAACACAGACCCAGGAGAGGCAAAGAGTTGTAAAGGAAAATAGTTTATTAAAAGCAGGAGAAGAGGTTGCAGCTCCCAAGCAAGAGGGGGTTCCCAAAACTGGGAAGCCCAATGACTGAAGCAAGTTCTTACTTTTATACCTTCCCCTGCCTGCTTGGGGAAGGGGGCTGGAACCTTCTAATGGAATTCATCTATTAGGTTTGTCCTGTTTGCCCATGCTGAAGGGGTTAACGAAATAACCTATTTCTATCTCTCAGATCTGCTCCTTTGTTGGGCCACAAAGGGTTTGAGATAATTTGTTAACCTCCAGGCGTATTCTTGTATCTTTGTCCTGGAGTGAAGGAGATATTCCAGAATCTGGAGTTTTAGGATATGGCTGCTTTTTTGTTTATTCAACCAGGGAACGCCCTGTCTACCTAGCAACATTACTAACTAACCTGTCTCAGTACATGGGGAGGATATAGTTTTGTTCGTCTTATTTGGGTATAAAACTACAATTTTAGGAGTATGGGGTTTGGGAGTTTGCTTTTTATTGATACTCCAATCTGTCATAGTAAAGAATAAGACACTGTTGAAGAGCTAAGGGCTAGCACTTCTTTGTGCTTGTATGTGTATATAAATGCAGGCATACATGTCTACATGTATTCATACATGTATTACATATATCCTCATACATATGTACATACACATGCACATATTTGTATCTATATTTTGAGTAAGGTACTCCTGATTATTGTTTTCAGTTGAACTAATTAACTATGATCCTTTGATAACTTTCTGTTCCATACATGAAATAGGTAATATACCAAACATCTCTATTATACCAAAGCTTAGTCATACCTCAAATGAATTATTTGACCCTAAGTTACTGTCGGAATGATTTTGCTAACATATATGAGAGACAAGTCATTTAAAATCTATTGATTAATGAAGGCTGCTATTGTGTCTTTTTGAAACATTAGCTAATATAGACTAAGACAATAAAATTCTCTCTCTGAGAATTACATGTTTTCTCATTTTTGTGTTTTTTTCTAAATGCTAGTAAGCAATCTATAACTCCTAGAAATAGACTAGATACATCTGCTTGGGAAATATTGTTCTGGAAAAAAGATACGCCATTGCAATTCTGATTGATGACCAGTATAACAAACAGTTTTTCAGATGTCTCCCTTTCAGCTCTGAGTAAACATACCTAGAAAATGATTTTTAATTCCTTCTCTGTACAAAGGTTTTATGAATCCTGACCTTCTCACATTACATGAAAATTGTTTCCCTAAGACATGGATCACTGACATTAATAGAAGTGGTATCTTTTCCACCTTTGTGAAATCTCTGTAAGCCTTGAAACTTTTCTGGATATTCAGGTTTGAATAACTCCTTTTTAGTGTTTGTGACTGTTGGGTATAGTATTTTAGGATGTTGCCATTCAGTGGACAGGAATAAAGGTTTACTTTGGAATACAAATTATTTTTCTTATTATACTCAGTCAAATACTATAGTTAAGTATTACAGTGGGCCCTGAGGTAACTAAGAAAACAAAAACTTATCCTCCATAGTAACATGCATATCCTATAGCTACAGCTATCTAATAATTGATTTGATTCATTCATTTATTCTTTCATTATATATATTTTTATTGGGCATTCAATATGAGTTGTTTTATGTTAAAAGATATCTGTTCATAAAAAATAGGATGAAATATAAGATATTCAACTAAAATATTTCCAACTGTTTGTTTTGATCCATTTTCTCTTAATTAAAATTTGTAACTTTGAAAACTTAATTTACTTCTAGGGAGCCAGACTTCTCCAAGAAACAATTGATAAATTTACCTTAATGGTACTTAAAATTTTAAGGATAGTATAAAATGGCAACACAATTTTAATACCATATCTTTATATGTTTTTCTTTCCTAGCTGATAACATATCCATATTAAGGTTTCATATTAAGCTATTCTTTATAATTATCAGAAATCATGAGAACTTTTCTGTCCTACTTAACTATTACTTCCTGTCTCCATTTCTAATAAAATAATCTATTTTAAACTTTATTTTTTGTCTCTCTAAGATATCCCTGCCATTCACAGAAAGCTGGAATTGTTAATGTCAGCTGTCTTAAGGATCAGAAAGTGAATTACTCCTTTGTAAAACTTGAAATTTGGAATCTTTATGGCATCACGAAGCATATGCTATTATAAAGGATCATAGTAATGTTTTGAAATAAAATTGAACGTGGAAAATAGGCATACAGATATGTAACATTTAAGATTATTGTATTGTTTATTTTCAAATATGTATCATATTCCTATACCATATTTCCCCCAAAATAAGACCGGGTCTTGTTAAGGTTTGCTCCAAAAGACATGTTGGGCTTATGTTCAGGGGATGTCATCCTGAAAAATCATGCTAGGGTTTATTTTCCAGTTAGGTCTTATTTTTGGGGAAACACAGTAAAAATATAAGCATCTACTAGTTTGTAGAGGTTGTTTTTCCATTTTGGTCAAAGAGTTTCTTGTCCAGATGTGCAAATACCTCTGAGACACAGGAAGCTTTGTCACACCACCCAGAAAATCCTTATCAAAACAAAGCTCTGTTCTCTGGTGGTACAAAGTATATGGTGTGATGATGATTGTTCTGTTTTGTGGTTTGTACACTGTTCATTCTAGCAGAGGCCATTTATTAAGGAAACAGATGGGGAAACATCAGTTATATTTTGTACCTTCAGTTTACTATAAAATGTTGGGAGACTAGGACAGCAGAAAGAAAATAATTGCAGGCATCAAAGAATAAGCCAGATATAATAGAAGAGAATGGGTATTCTCAGTTCCAGTAGAAGCAGATTTTAGTTTTACTACTAAAAGCTTTGGGATAACTTTTAATTTATATATATTTTTCCCTAGGTAAGGTATTAGTTTACTGGATATTTTGTGAGGTTTTTAACAATTATTTTTATATGAGTTTGACAGTTGACAGTCTTCCAGAGCTGACTGTTGCATATATAGGTAGGTTGTAACAGAACCCAAATATCTTTAAGTAGTAAATCAGTGGAATTTGGCATCCTTTATAATCACAATCATTTTTGTTCTTGTTCATAACAGTTTATATAATATACACATTCCCAAGAAGTATAATTTCTCTAAATGTTTCTTTTCTCAATATGTTTTCCAATTTTACATGGTTGAACATTCCTTCTCTCAGATTTTCAAGACCTGTATCTTCCTTGGAAGAGTTCTACAGTTGAATCATTAATAGTAGATAATGTGTCACTACTGTTGTCACAGGCACAGTTTTTCTCCAATGAATAGATTTAATTCTTTGCCGTACTGTTATGACCCGCTAAATGTTTTCTCTTCTTCCTCTCCCTCCTTTCCATCTTCATATTCTATTCTATTTGGTTATTTTTTTACTTGATGATTTCCTGCATCTCCTTATGTGACAACTAGTTGTATTAGAGTCTAGACTTTGGTAAGGCAAAGGGCCAGTCTTTTTACTTTGTTTGACCACTAGAATATGTGGTGTCTGCTTTTAACAAATAAGAATTGCTTTCAGTAATGCTAATAAATCTGCCAGGTAAATTTTAGGAGGTATTTGGGGAGGTATTCCAATTTTATTTATTGTGTTTTACTTATGATGAATTTAGCACTTACACACAAGAGTCTTTTTGTAAGAAGCACTTTACAGATATCTTTGAGTTCTCCCAATGACCCTGTAAGAAATAGAAATAGAGTATTTATAACCTCCATTTCACAGGTGAAGCTGCTGAAACCACACTTTTTTTTTTTTTTTTTTTTTTTTTTTGAAAAAATACGTTTCGCTCTTTGAGAGAAATGTCTCTTCGGGTTTGGAAAATTCACCATTGCTACTCTCCCGAAGGCTAAAAAACTAAGTCTAATGTTACAGTGGCCTGAAATCAAACCTCCATATTGAGTGTATTTATGGCACTTAAAGGGACTTGATCACACATGTCTATTCAGATCCTTTTTATGCTGGTTATTGACTGACATTCTCTGAATGTTTGATCCTGTGTCACTGAGGCTTTTTCTATGAGATGGTTGCTGTGTTTGATTTAAAAGAAAGTAGAGTTATAACTTTGTTGTTTTGTAAAACCATTCTAATATTGAAGCTGGAATTTACATTTATATGCATTTCCCTAAGGATTTCAGTGCCTGTGTGTTTCTGTAAGCTTTGTGACTATTTTATCTTTTAATCTGTTTTTTATTGTAAAGCATTTAGAATATTTGCAGATCTGAACACCCTTAAATTAAAGGAGTGATATTAATATTAATGTTATAATTTTAGACTTAAAGAGTATTGTTACCTCTCATAAATAGTCATAAACCCCCAATATTCCAAAGATGTCACAAATTTTATTTGTGTCTGCTTTTTGTTAATGACTCATGTTTATGGTAGATTCCTTTTCCCATGCACCTTTCCCAGTCCATCCATGTAGTGAGAAACTCAAGCTGAGTTATGACTTCTTAGATGATGGAAGGTAATGCCGTAGAGTTGAAGGAAGGTTGGACTTCTGGGCCAACATGAAATACACAAGTAATCCTGTGGTGGTGGGAGACAAATAAAGTATGTAATGTATGAGACTAAACATAGTAGTAACCAATTATCTTGCTCCCACTTGCTTCAGTCTGCACTCTAGTCCTTTATAAGCCTGCTATCTATTCAACAATGTTATTGAGTATGAGCTCCTACATTCTAGAAAGCAAGTCTCCTACCCACTTACCTGTGTGTTTACTATACCTCTATTGCCAGCCCTTGCTTTACTAAAATTATCTTTAACATGCAACAAAGTAGTTCTAACAGTAAAATAATATTTTATAACCATTCAACAATGCAAAGTAATAGACAATAGAAAAATATGCATAGCGTCTTTTGTCTAATATCATTCATTTTACTATGGGCAGCTTTGTATCACAAAAAACATCAGAAAGACATTCTAATAAGCAGACCCTTATATTCCAAGTTGAAAGATCATATCATAAACAAAGCAGAATTGAAGGGGTGTTTCTCAAGTCATGATGGGTACAAAGTTAGGAAAATATACGTAGTGATAAGGAGGTGTCCAAATCATTTATAATATTTTCTACACTAGCCTGGCTGAGATGAGAGTATTTAAAACTAGGAATCTTCTGACAGGCAGAGAAGATGGAAGAAAAGTAACAAAAGATAACAGAAAAGGGGGAATGCAGAATGACACAAGTTAATAACTCATTAATAAAGATGAATTTATATGACTGTGGCTAGCAGCTGTTCAGTATCAAGTAAGTCCGAACGAACTGAAGAACTGAAGCTTCACTTTACCTAGGCTTCATAGTATAGGGACTGCCTGTAGGACAATTTTTAGTCCAGGCCTTGATTCTAAATATGTCCTGAAGAAGCTATCTCATAATGTATAACATCATACAATTTATATGATATTCACATTATATTATATTCACATTATTTCCAAGTATGCTGAAAGATACATACATATAAATAAGCGTATGTCTGGAAAGGATATTCAAAAATACATACAGAAAAGATACAAAATATATTTCTTAATTAGGTCCTATTTTCTCTGTCTTCCCTCTTTTAACCTCCATAACTAGCTACAATATTTTTTATATCAAAACTCCTCAACTCCATTTTTGTAGGCAAACATGACTTAGACAAGAGCTCCAAAACTTCTTTAAATTTGTCAACCTTCACATATTTTCTTTCCATTCTTGCCTAATATCTGAGCTTAGTATTAGGCATGTCGACCATGGGAGCTTCCAACTCCCCAGACTCTTCCACGCAGGTTAAGAACCCAACTCTTTCTTTGAGTATGACTGACTAGACCTCGGTGGGCAAATAGCTCAAGGGTGTTTCATCCATAGGTTTCTCAGTGAACTATACAATGGCCTAGTCTGAAAAGATTTGTTGAATTAACTAGAAAATACCAAGGGAATGAAAAGGTTATTAGTGGGGACTGAGGTTGAAAGGAAATATATAAAGAAGAGCCATAATAGACCATAAACCATGAAAAATCATGACAAGCCTAAGTGCTAAGGAAGACAGAACTACAAATAAGCAGAATATTTGAGGTAAAGAAAAAAATGCATAAATTCAGTGGAAAGAATAAGCCCATTGGGAACGAAAAATGAGCAGATCCTTAGAGAGAAGCTGAGGCACAATACAAAATAAGAGAAGAGACACTGATCCCTAATTCAAGTCTATGTTTATCTTTATATGGATATCAAAGTCGAAACACACCCAAGTTTGTATTTTTCCTTTTTCCTGATTAAATCTATCTATTTTTCTCTGAAATTTGGTTACGTAAAATGTTCTCCAGTTATTACTGTTTAAAATAGCATGAATGACATAATTTTTAAGGAAAAATAATCCTATTTTAGGAGACTAGAACTACTATCTTCCAGTATGTGCTGTTGATCATAGTGCTTTTCTCAGTCTACTTATTGTACAAATTAAGAAGCCATATAGACCCCACCCCACCAGCCTTGTAACTAATTTGTGACAGTTCATGCTATTTGGTAGAAATGGAGAGATTACAGTCTTTCTATATTGATACTTTAGAGAAGGAAAGCACAACAAATAGACTGGGCAGTAGCTCTAAATAAGAAAGGGAAGAAGTCTGAATTGCTGGGGGTCTTTGGGAGCCCATCTGGGCCTGAGAAAGCTATCTGCTCTTAACATTTGAAAGATTTATGAACTCCCATAGTTTCAGCACATGTGTTCACGTATCAAAATTTGTATTACGCAATGCTCATTAGACTGTAATATCGGTCCTATAAGTGATCCTCTCTGAGCTAATCTTAGAGGACAATGTGGCTTCTTAAAAGAAAACAGAAGATATTCCCTCTATACCTAAATTTTAATTTTGAGAATTTTACACAAACCACCCGTATGTCCCATCATGACATTTTCTGCACTAGGATTAAAGTACAGTTGGCTGGATCCATTGCCTCCTTGATAAGAAGATGGGTTTTGCTCTCTCCCACCTGTGTATACAGGTTTCCCCACTCTGCTGTTCTGTTCCCTACAGTGAGCCCTGAGGGTGACTGTGATGTGACCTATGAAAAATGAGTGAAATCCTGCCTATGACCCATCTTCCCATTGCAAGGCTTTGGACATGAGCTAGGAATATGCTTGTGTCCTTTTCTTTGTTACTCTTTCCTGAGAATTCACACTTATATATAAGGAAATGTAGTGAAAATGGGTTCAAACAAGACAACTTTACTGTCTTCACATTTTAAGATATACTTTGACACCATACAGATTTTATTCTCCATGCCCCAGGACATTTGTAATTTATGACCTTGTTATCTTTATGTTATGTCTAACCTACATAACGAGAAAAAGTATAAGAATCTCTGAAAATTCTGAAATAACCTACATGAGATCTTCTGAAACCTACCTATTTATATGCTACATTATGCTTTCTCGCTGTACTAGATGAGTGTCCCCAAATTTCCAGATAGCATCACCGTTTGCTTTTAAATTATTAATCAACACAAGCCTTGCTTTGAATGGTCAGTTCTTAGTGCCATTTATGTTTTCCTCTCATCCTTAAGCTTTGTAGGTCATTGTCTTCTGAGAAGATATCCTGGAATTTAGATCATGTCTGTATGCGTCCCTAAACTTCATCAAACTTCATCAGGACAGCCTAACTCTCCCACTTTCTCTAACTCTTCCTCTTGTCTGTTTCACATCTCTCAGGAGTCTTTTCACACTAACTTTTCAACATCAGATTTGTCTAACCATTTCTGTCTCTAAAGCATCATTGAATCTGAACATGACACTCCAATGATATAGTTACTGAAATCATAATTCTTCTTCCCTGTATGCAAATCTTTCCTAAAATTCTATTTCATTCACAGTCCTTTTTTAGTCAAATAATAATTTATTTTAACACATGAACTTCTTTAATCATCAATGTGGATTCACCACAATGCTGGTTGTACCCTTAAAATCATCAATATTCCTTTAATTACCAGGAGGTCTGGCAGGTAATAATAATAAAGAATAATTCTAACCAACTAGAGAGCTCAATTAGTGGTACATCATCAAGTCCAAAATTCTACTGTGCATATCACATATTTCTTATGAAGGTAAATACTATACCTCTTTCCTCACTTCCTGTTTAATCAAATGCCCATCATGACTCTAGTCTTGCAAGCACTACACAGTACAGATGCAATGCATGTTTCTGTACGTACTGGTAAAATGTTAACCATTCGCATATTTCTTGTTCAATTTAGTTAAACATTTTTCTTCACCCTCCATCAACATTGTCTGCCTAAGGAAATATGCTTATATAGGTTCTGGCTTTGTAAGCTTTACTACTTGTGCATTTAGCTCAGTGGCCACTACAAATTCTGAGTCATATTCTAAAACTAACAAAAAAGTTATAAACATTTTATATCTTGTTGAATACATTAAGAATGTTGGATCACCAAGTTTTCATTATAAGTGCAGTTTATATTTTTACACTTATTGTAAGCTTTAAGTATCATTAACTTCAAGAATAGTAGTTCCCCAGTAGTGCCAATCTTCCCATCATGCAACTTAATAGAGTTCTAATACTGGCTACCACTCAGATGGTGACAGGTGACAAAGAAAGCACACAATGGAATTTTCCATCTGTTCTCTACTTTCTATCCAAGGCTTAAAGGGCAGAGTGTATTTTCTTACTTTCTTTGAATGCTTTTTTCCATCTAAACAGCCTTTTTTTAAAAAATGCACTTTAGCTTACAGGAGGCTCACGAATCTTGAAGGGCAAAACCACGTGCATATCTCGCCTTGTCTTTTTTGAGGAAGCACACTGGTTGATTCTTTATGAACATCAAGAATTCTGGCTTTGGCTTTTACACTTATTCTGTGGAACAAACCTTACCTCCTAACAGCTTTACAAAAATCAGAATGTATGAAGCCATAAAGAGTAACATATATGAAGATCAGTACATTTCATACTTGTCGAATGGTTAGATGCATTAAAGACACCCTCACTTTGGTATTATTAATAGTTTTGCATGGTTTAGATTTTGATGGTACTCCTAATGGAAGCAAGATTATAATGCTAATAAAGAACATAACTTACGATAGAGGGAGGGCGGGCAGATTTAAATTTTGCATGCAAGGGAAAGTATTGTGTATTTTGGATGGAAATTGTGAGTTTTGAATTAAAATTTTAGGTTTTTTTCCTACTTAATTTTTCATGAGTCATTCTTTATATGGCCTGTTCTGTGTGCCACTATAATGCAGTAACAGTTAAGAACCCTAGAAAAGGCAGAAAATATGTAGTTATGTAAGGAAATTACCCTCCTTTCCCTGAGTATTTGAGAAGTATTTGTGGATGGCAAGTAGTAGACTATATTTTAAAATGTTTAATTGTAAGTGAACTGTTATCTGAGTGAACTGTGTTAAATCTAGTAATTCTATTGTTCTTCACAATTATTAAATACGTGATACACACAAAGCAATGTCTATGTGCCATACAATGTGCAAAGTTAAATATGTCTTTGTCTTGGAAGTGTTCGCAGAGTTTCTATAATGGGGGAGTGAATAAGGAAATCATACAAATAAAGCGGGGAACATAAACTGGAGTTGAAGTATGTCCAAGAGGTTACCAAACCTAGATGCTTACAATGATAATCTGGGGAGCATAGTAACAATATAGAAGTCTTGGTTTAGTCAAAGGCGATTCTAATTCTAAAACTTGGGGTTTGATGGGGTTAGTTAAAAGGTGACAGAAATGATGCCAAAACAGATATCCACATAAACGGTTTTGAGAGCTCCTGAATGCTAAGTTGAGAAATGAAAAACCTGTGCTTGATTTGGTAAGCAATGGGGAAACACTCAAGGCTTTTGAAAAGATAAATGATATATTCACAGAAAAATGCTTTTAGAAGATGCCTCTGGTATAAGGAAAGATAAGTTGTGGCACTGAAAATACAATGGAAAAGAGGGACATGTGAAATAAATACGTATTGGACAAGTTGAATTCTTAGTGCTTGGCAAGAAGTGTGGGACTAAGAAAAATTGGGGTACTGTTGACAACAGTAGCTAATGGAAAAATAGAAGTGTTGGAATGGACAGTGGAATAACAGACATTGGTAGTCAGTTGGTTATGTGGTATGACCTAAAACATAAAACTGATTTTTCATGTGTTGAATTTATGGTTGTAAAAATTCTGTCTGGACAGAGGTGTCTATTAGGTACTTGTGATCATAGCTCTGACATGCAAAAGAGAGAAAGATTTGGACGATCTATGTAAGTAGTATAGTTTAAAACACAGAAACATAATCTTTGAGAGAGACTACAGGAAAATAAAAAATTCTACTTAAGAACTTTGACACTATCTACACTGTGAAAGAGGAGTGAGTAATCCATGAAGAAAGACATATTAATCTAGTAAAACCAGCAGGGAAATCACATGGTGGAGGTAAATCATGGAATTTAAGAAACTGGCTATAACTGGCCATGTGAAACACTGCAGAACAATTGAGGAAGGTGAGACTTAGAAAAATTCAGACCTGCTGTGCTGGAAATTGGTGAGAAGTAGAGGAAGGACATCTTTCTTATGATAGCCTGGTACAAAACATATTGCAGTTGGTTAAGGAATGGATGGTTAGTTAGCAAGTGGAGGCACGGGTGTAAAAAGTGTTTATGTTTTGTTTTACTTTGTTGTGGAAGGCAGCAGTAAGACAAAAAATTAATAAAATGCTAGGGAGAGAAAACATAACTGAAAGAACTACCCAAGAAGGTTAGGGGTGTGTGCGTGCGTGTGTGTGTGTGTGTGTGTGTGTGTGTGTGTGTGTGTGTGTAAGGACAGCTTTCCAATGGAATAGAGTATTGGCAAGTTAGGAGGCATACTTCTAGAAACATACTTCACAGAAACAACAGTGACTAAGGAAAGGAAATAAAAATATTAGGAAAGTGTGGCTAAAATTCATTAAACATTATGGGACTTGACTGATAATATAGCAGTGTCCCAAATATATGGGGCAACAAGGGGATTCTTAGGTAACACTGATATTTTGATCGTGATAACTAACAGAAAGATGATGTTGTTATAAGGATGAGAACAGCAGAGGGGTTATACTGAGGAGAAAGATGATGATGATTGACTTGGGGTGGGGTTTTAGGTGTCATGAAGGCTTTTGTAAGGTATGTCCAGCTGGCAATTAAAATCAACATGCTTATTTAGCAGTCATTTGCAAAGAGTTGAGAGTTGAAGTTTGTGGAATAAGATAAAACAAAATAAATGACAGAGTAGGGAAAAAAAGAGACAGGGATGAAAAGTTCAGTAACACCTCATTATTTTCTGACATCCGAGGGGTAAATGGATGAAGGATAGGCAGTGAAGAAACTAGAAAGGGGGAGGAATAGCAAAAAGGAAAAATCCTGGAGATATATGAGACAACTGAGATAAGAGAGATTTCAAGGAAACGAGTTTTTAATTCTAACACACATAGCTGAAACATTAGGAATACAGGAAATTTTAAAAATATATAACCTCATGGTTTTGTTTTATTTTTTTCCACATCATTGGGTATCTTCATGAAAGTTATTTTAGTTAAGTAGGAAAAACAAGAAATGATACTAAAATAGGTAAAAAGATAAGTGTCAGGCAAATAACGTGTATGGAAGCCAATAAGTACAGACTATTTTTTTGAAATTTTTATTTTGGAAAAATAGAGGGTAACATTAAAGAGAAGTAAAAATAGAGGGTAACATTAAAGAGAAGTATGAAATATTATTTATTTATACTATGAAAATAAATTTTAGAATATACAGAAGAATCTCTAAAGCCTTACTACTGCAGTGACATCTTCCATCACTATTAAATGTTACATTTCCTTATATGTGTCATGTACATGTTTTACCTTTATTATGGTATTGTTTTTTAAAAGATGTCATTAAATAGATTTTACCAAGGTAGGTATCTTACAATGAGAAATTTACAATACTTTCTCCCATGGAAATCCTTGCTTGAGTATAGGAAACATGAAAAGGAAAAACTGAGAGGGGAAAATGGAAGTTAAAAGTGAGGAAAAGGAAAAGGTTCTCAGAAGAGATTTGATGAGAGAGGTACAAAGACAGAAGTGGGAGAAGTAGGCTTTCTGATGATTGGGGCATCATCAATCAAAGGAGGTAAAGAGAAGATGGAGAGGCAGGTGGTGAAATGAGAAGTATAAGGAATTTGACTGCCAGGATATTGGGAACATCATCCATATGGATCTTGAAATCACCAAAATTATTGGCACCACGGCCTTCCAAAAATGTTGCTATTGTTTTATTTTAATAATTGTTTGTGTGTGAAGAACTATGTGAATCCTCCCAACTCTCAGCATTTATTGATTTGGCTGTTCCTACAATAACCCTGCTGCAGAAGAACAGAATCCTAGATTACTGGATAAGGTTGAAGCTTTCAGTAATTTTAGCTTGGCTGATTGCTTTTCTTGTCAATAGTAGATTTTGTCCACAGTGTAACCAAGTTATATACAAGGAATTTTACCATCACATACCAAATTTTGGCTTCAAAGTATTAGTCATTTCTCAAAATAGTATTGAGTTTTTTGTGCCATCAACATATCTTGCTATTCATAATGATGATAATAAGAAAATAGTTTTAGATGTCATAAACATATCGATCACCTCCAAAAGGTCCCTCTCATCCTCTTTACTTATTATTTGTATGTGAGATAGGATTATGTAATAGAAAATCTACCCTCTTAAAAAACTTCCAAATATTTAATACAGTGTTGTTAACCATAGGCTTTTTTTTGCAGTACAGTAGATCTCTAGGAATTACTCATCTTATATTACTGAAATGTTTTACCTTTGGCTAATACTTTCCCATTTTCTCCCACACACCCCCTACTCCCTGCCCCAGTCCCTAGTAACCACCTTTCATTCTTGTCTCTGGTTCTGTGAGTTTGACTATTTTAGATTCCTAAAATAAGTGGTGTCATGTAGTATTGGTCCTTTGATGCCTTATTTCACTTAGTATCGTGTCCTCCAGCCTCATCCATTTTATTGCAAATGGGGAGATTTTCTTCTTTTTTGTAGTGGTGAGTAATATTCCCTTGTATTCATATACCACATTTTATCCAGCATCCACTGATAGACATTTAATTGCTTTCATGTTTTGGCTATTGTGAATAATCCTGCAATGAACATAGTAGTGCAGATTTCTCTTTCACATCCTGATTTCTATTACTTTAGGTATATATGTAGCTGCAAGTATTGCATACAGATCAACAGAATAAACTACAGAGCCCAGAAATAAATTCATGCATTGATGGTCAACTACAAGGGTCCCAAGAACACACAATGGGGAAAGGATAGTCCCTCCAATAAATGGTATTGGGAAAACTGTATAACCACATTTCAAAAGAATGAAATTGGAAATTTATCTTTCACCATACACAAAAATCAACTCAAAATTGATTGAAGATTTAAATGTAAGACCTGAAAGTGTAAAACTCCTGGAAGAAGACACAGGGAGAGACCTCTTTGACGTTAGTCTTGGCAGTGGTTTTTTGAATATAAAACGAAAAGGCGACAAAGCAAAAATAGACAAGTGGAACTGTATCAAATTAAAAACCTTCTGCACATCAACAACATATAAAAAGCAACCTCTGGAATGGGAGAAAATACTTGCAAATCATAGATCTGTAAAGGGTTAATATCCAAAGTGTATAAGAAATTCCTACAACCCAATAGCCAAGAAAAGAAAATAACCTAATTTGAAATAGGCAAAAGAACTAAATAGACATTTCTCCAAAGAAGACATACAAATGACCAGCTAGTATATGAAACTGTGGTCAACGCCACTAATTATCAGTTAAATGCAAATCAAAACAATGAGATATCATCTCACACCTGTTAGGATAGCTATTATTAAAGAAACAAAAAAAGACTTAAGTTGGCCAGGATGTTGAGAAAAGGGAACACTTGTGCACTCTTGATGGGAATATTAATTGGTATGGCCACTATGGAAAATAGTATGGAGGTTCCTCAAAAATATTAAAATATAGCTGCTCAGTATTTTTTAATCCACAGCTCAATCACTCTATATCCACTTCTGCTGTATATTGGCTCCATCCTCAAAGTGCATTTATTTAGCGTTCTACTACTTTATTGCATTAATTAGATGGAGATAAGCTAGCACATTTTTAGTTCAGAAACATGTCTCATGCTATTTCTCAAGTGTTTGCTCTTGGTCAATTCTAGTAATAGTTTCTTACAGCCTTTTTTTCATCTAAGTGTTTTTCTCTTAGTTTTTAAACCTAGTGGTATTTTGAGAGACATTTAATCCATGTGGTTTATTACTTTAGCTCTTACACATCCCATTTTATCACTTCAGTGTATTATAAAAAGTATTTGGTCCAAAAGATAGTAAGCAGCTTAGTGAGTATTTAAAGAATCTTACTCTGGGAGAAATAAACTTTGGCAATTTATGCCAATTCCATAATTTCAGCATTTTGACTTAATTTAGCACAGAATTTAGAATCCACAGGAGTGGTATTTATATATTTTTAGTTTCATTAGCTTCAGATCTTGCAGCTTAGTTACTGCAAATTTCAAGGCTATTTTATTTGCTAAGTATAAAGAGATCCTTATTATTCTCCAACTTAAATTCGTGTTTGTCCCCAGTTGCTAGATTAACCAGAGTGAAATATCTTTGGTGCTCCAGCAATTGATATTAAGAAAAAATAAAATTAACTTCCTCTGAAATCTAAAGCTTTACCAAAGTGTAATGCAATATCGTTCCAGGAACTGAAACCACATGTCTACAATTTAATGGTTGGACTTTCAACTCAGATAGCTCTGAGTTTGAATCCAGTCTTTGTTATTACTAGTTTTGTGATCATTAACATGCTTTGTATCCTTTCTGCCCCTCCGTAACAAGGTGTTACTGGCCATATTAAGGACCATATTAAGAGTACGAACCTTATAAATTTGTTTGAGGTGAATATGAGATAATACATTCACTTAAAGCAGAGCCCCAGAACTATAGTGCCTAAGGAATGTTAACTACTGATGGAATTTATATAAGCTACATAAATAATACCTGATAAATGATTCCCAAGTGATAATTGGGAGAAGTCTCAGATTATGAAATAATATTTTCTCCACTGTACTCTGCATTCAACATTCCTCCTCAAAACAGTTTTTGGGATTTGGTTCGGTTTTCTTTGATAGCTCAAAACTGCCATTTCCTCTACTTTAGCCATAGCTTCAGTTTTCATTGCAGTTCATTGAAGCTGATAAAATAGTGTTCCAATAGTTTGGGGTTTCCTATTTATAGTGTGTTCCTACTACAGCTCTTTCTTCACGATGCCACTAAGAAGATCATCGTGCACATGTTAGTGCACATGTTTAATAAGCCACATTCTTGTACAAAAGCCATTGATGCCTCACCATTTTCTGTTGAATATAACATATATGTTTACCACATCATTCAGTATCACTAAACCAGAATTATGTCAGTATCTTCTACATTCCCACTCCTGCTATTTCTCAAGGGCCAGTGACACCAGATCCCCAGGCATTTCTCCAAAACCGGATTACTTTTTCACACTTCTGAGACTATGCCCAGCCTATCTACACGACACAGAATTCACTCATCAATGTCTTGTTTTACAACCTCATTGACCCAATAGCTTTGTTACCTGCTTTTGGGGGTAGTAATCTAAATAAGTCAGTGTGTCTTCGACAGTTCTTCCATAAAGGAATATTTGAGGAGCAGTGCATTGGCTCTGGTTTTAGGAGGCAGGACCTTTCTTCCTGATATCGCTACCCATTAGCAGTTGCATTTTTGGGAAAATGTCTCGATTTCAGCAGTAGTTTTCTCAATTGTAATAGAGATACCAACTGTTTCCTCTCACCTCACAAGGTTATTCTGAGGATCAGGTGCTATATTCACTTTCTATTGCTTCTGCAACAAATTACCACAAACCTAATGGCTTAACACAACACAAATTTATCTTATAGTCCTGTAGGTCAGAAGTTCAACTTGGCTAAAGTCAAGGTGTTGGCAGGGCTGCGTTTCTTTTTTCTTGAGTATTAAGGGAAAAATCCATTTCTTTGTCTTTTTCAGCTTCTGAAGGCCTCTCTGAGATCTTTGTATGTAGTCCCTACATTTCAGAACCAGCAAGAATGGATTGTTGTGTCGTTTTCATGTTGCTATCTCTCTCTGACCACAGCTGGGAAAGGTTTTCTACTTTTAAGGACTCATGTGATTAGATTGAGCCCACCCAGAATCCATAATATTCTCCCCATCTTGAGGTCCTTACCTTTAAAGATATGTGTATGTGCAAAGTTTGTCTGGCGATGTAAGGCAGAATATTCAGAGGTTCCAAGGACTAGAATATGGACATCTGTGGAAGCCATTATTATAGCTACCATGGATGTAAAATGATGTATCTACATGAGCAATTATTAGTGGCATAGTAAAGGGCCAAAACGTGCTTAAGAGGAACATTTGTTCACCCCTAGAAACGTTTCCTGTTTCTTACTATACGCCATGGTCCTTTTTTTATGAGGAATATGAAATTTCAGATATTTTTTGTGTGTTTGCATGTTTTTGCTAAAACATTAACAATTTTTTTTCTCTGACCATAACCCAAAAGTTAGTAACAATAAATGATAATGCAGTTAAAGGCTATTTAGTTCTTTTTCCCCTACATTTTCTATTCAACCCCATAAACTATATAGTTTAGTTCCTTTAATACAAAATAATTTAAGCAAGCAGATGCTCAGATAGATATAAAACTGATATATTTCTTATGTGAAAGTGCTTCAAGGTTGGTCGTATTCATGTAAAAGGCAGTTTCTCCTGAAGATGTAGGAGCTGCATAAAGGATGGTTGCTCTTTGTGTCGGAGCAGCAAGAATGAGCTGTTTCTACTATGTTTGGAATCTAAAATGTACACTTGTGTAATGTACCTATTATCCCCCTTCCCTTTGTGGATTAAATTATGTATTAATGGAAACTAACATTAATATGTTTTCTATGCCTTCAGTAGACTGAATTTTTTCAGTTCTCCTTTGATATAATGTGGGCATTCGTATATTATGAATTTACCATATCATTAATTTAATTGAATTAAGTAGGAAAACTCTTCTAAGATAAAGTAGTGTAAGGTATTATAATTGAAAAAGAAAGAAAAGAAAAAAAGAAAAAAAAGAAATAATCAATGCACAGAAAACTTTAATAAAAATTGACTCTTATGATACCACTCTTTCTAAAAGTGTAGCCTTTGTTTTATTAGAGTGATGAAAAATTTCCTGTGAATGTGTGTAAGAGAGAAAAACAAAGAAACTTGCTTTATAATGCATTTTAATTCAGTGACTATTGCGTTAACAAAATCCTAATAATATCGCTTTTCTTACAATTTTGGTGCTCAAATGACAGGTTAGGGCTCAGGTACTATGTTCCCATTAATCTTCTCTTGGCCTTACTTTGTTCATCTTTAAAATGGAGTGATCAGAAAACAATGGTTTTTGAATTGCTTTCCATTTAGATGTGATGTCTGGGTACTTGGGCAGAGTACTCCCACTCTAACCAACTGAGCCATCTGGCCACCCCAGGAACAATTCTTGTACATGAATGTTGTCTGCTGTTAAGTGGTTAATTAGTACATGTATTTTTTTTATTAAATCAGTCTTGTTTTTCCTCTTTATCTCATAAGTACTTTGCTCATATAGTTCTAATTCAAAAATGCATTAAATAATTATACTTATTACTCATTAAGGACCAAGGATTATTTAAAAGCTTTTTTAAAGACATGTTTTGTGCTTCAAAAACCATCACAAATTCTTTAGTCTCTGTTGTACTTTTACAATTAACCAAATATAAGCTACTTTATAAAAATAATTTTACACATGTAAATGTAATTTACCCCTAGTAGATTGATGGGTAAAACCATATTTTGGATATCCTCGTATAATGCCATTGAGCATCTAATAAGCACATCCTAAGTCCTGATTGACAATGCAAAGCTTAGCCATACAAGGCATGTATCTTGTCACATGATCTAAATTCTGGACATAGATTGATGAACTGAGTCTGTTTATAAATATCAGTGTGCTAACACTGGATGAGAAAAGGGAAAAATTATAGGAAACTTCCTCCTGTGCTCGACATTATATAACCTCAGAACATAATTATCCCTGTACAGCATGATATTCTATATGCAGATGTTGGAAAAGAGTGTGAGAATAACGGGCAAATAGATTAAATGCTCTGAGGACAAGATGAGGTACAACCTCGGGTTCTAAATTTCAGTAAATTTACTGAAGGGGGAACTGTTTGCCCCAGTTCTTAAGGCAAGGTGTTGTGAAATATGTCAAGTGAGGACCCACTGATACACAATTAGTTAGTTTTTGTGCAGCTAGTATGTGGCTCCAATACGTCTATTAAAGAATTAGTCTAGTCTGAGAAAAGTGTGTTTTACACTGAATGATAGTGCCGGGTTACGCAGTTTCCTGCCCTTTCCTCTTTGAAAGCATATCAGATGCTGCAAAACAGAGATCATTACAATCAAATGATATTCTTGATACTCAGGATAGAAGAGACTGCTGGTGACTCAAGACTCATTTTAAGGAGAGGAGTGGCAGTTTAGTCATATGAATCCCACTGCAGAGAATCATTAATGCAAATGTTTTATGAATGGCCGTTCACGTTCCAGGTTCTCTCACTAAGAAGATAGAAGGAGGCTTCTTTTACACTAGTGTGATGGATTAGATATCCTGAACAAGTCTTCTCATTGAAACAATAAGATGCTAGATACAAATATTTCTAAAAATCTGGTCAAATGCACTACTAGGAACACACACACACACACACACACACACACACACACATATTCACACACACACACCAAAGGATCCAAGAATCCTGAAATAAAATGGGACTTGGAACTTTGGGCTTTGAGTGAACACCAAGATTTCTTTCATCTTAAAGGTTTATGCTGAATTCTCATAACCTGGAGTTTCTACTTTAAAGGCTGTCTGAGACATAGGGGGAGTTAAACACCTAGAGCTGCCCAAGTGCAGGGATCTAATATGTGATCTCAGCAAAAAGCTGGAAACCCCAAAGATTGCCTGCTTGGGTAAGGGTGAAAGGACCAAGACCTGTCATGTGGAAGGGGATCACAAAGAAACTTTCCTGTCTCAGCCTTGATGTAGGATAAGGGAAGCAGGTCCACTTTCAGAAACATAACCATCAGTTTTGTGTAGCTGAGAATTTATAATCACACAAAGCTTTACGTCACTTTTTAAATCCAAATAACATTACCAGTTTGAAAGGGAGGAGGGTGAATTTCAGGAACTAATTTGATTTAAGGTCGTACTTGGTTTGTTATTCCCCCAGGCAACAAGAATAAGTACTATAATTTCTTTTGTAGTGGTTCAGCTTTACCCAGCAAGTTACTTAGTTTCTCTGTGCTTCAGTATCCTTATATCTAAATTAGGGGTAATAATAGCCAATTCATGAGGTGGTTATGATGATTACATGAATTCATATTTGTAAAGCCCTGAGAACAATGCCTGGCACAGAGCAACAATTATACAGGGTTAGTTAAAAAAAAATATGAAAATAAATCTTCCTTCTTGTGGCTGTTTATACATTTACTTCTCAGAATATGTAGGATAACGAAGATAGGGGAAATACCAACAGGTGTTTGATTGTTTTTGCTTTGAATTTATAATCATTTTGGGAAGAAGTGTGTTTGGCAGTTCATGAACATGGTCTATCCCTGTATTTATTTAGATTGGTCATTTCTCTCAGTCACATTTATGGATTTCAGTGTGGAGGTTTTGCACTTTTTTTTTTCATTAAAGGAATTTCTAATTATTTGGCAGACACATTGCTATTGTGAATATATCTTTTATCAAAATGTCATCTTTAAATGTTTGTTGTTTCTGAACATACGTACCATTTGCTTTTGTATACAGCAAAGTTGCTACCCTCATATTCTAATTCTAGTAATTATGTATAGATGATTTTTTTTTATTTCCTGAATAGGAAATCATGTGTTCTGAAAATAGTGATAACGTGTTTTTCTCCAAATAAAGGACTGAAAAATTAAATAAGATAGGGAAGGAGTTATATTTTTAGATCATTCTTTGCAGAATAAAGATTCAATATCAGCACATCTAGGGTAGTTTATTAGGTTGGAGGCTGCTTTAACTCTTCCTTAATTCAATAGTACTCGACTTCTCATGGCAAGAGGTATGTGTATGATTGTGTGTGTTCAAATCATTCCTTTTATTTACTCTGAAAATCAGAAGCGAGCCTTCTTTACTTCCTAATAGCATTTATTATAAAATTAAAATGAAGAATCGTAGATGTTATTTGAAAGAATGCAATAGCATACCTGGTTTTTCCTAATATGTTAACTCACTCTGTGACTCTGAAAGTATGCTTTTCTGTATCATCTTTTCTTTAATATTTGTTTTTCATGTGCAGCTGTTATTTTATTAAGTGCTCTACTCCTGCAGTTGAAGTAATTTTCCCAATCTAACAAATTCTCACTCTTGTTTTTTTATAGCTGATGTTTGAGGGCATCCCTATGAGACAAACATCTGCCAAATATTGTACTTTGTTTTATAAAGAGACTGCTTTTAGGAAATGGTGAATTGCTTTTTTCTTATTTTTTTTTAAGGAACTGGAGAGTGTAATGGTGCTGTATATATTGATTTGTACTTCTCCCTTTTATTCTGTGGTAGGTTTATTTGTTTCATTGTAAAAGCCAAAATAATGGGAGTTTTCAAAAAACGAGAGGCTCTGACAAATATAGGTATGGTGCGATGCCAGATAATGATTTTAAATATGAAAACATCCTACATGAAGGACTTGGAAGACTTGTGACATTGTCTCATCATTAAAAGGATGCTACAACTTGATGTAATTTCCCGAGAAGAACTGTACCACCATTCTTAAACGTAAATATTGATATTAGACAGATTAAAAGTAGATAGTGAAATGGTTTCACCAAAAAAGCATTATAAGCACTAGCACAACCTAACATATGCCTCATTGCTTCATGAACATCTAATTATTACTCTAATGTAGTTACCTCTATTTATAGTCAGCTTTTTATTGTGCTTAATAGGCTTTCTCGTTAAGTCTCGCGACTGCTTTAGTCCTCAAACAGAATGGAATTCTCCTAAAATTGAGGCCAGGTGATGAATTAGGCCCCTTGGCTCTGATAGTGAACTAGTAGAGTCCGATTGTCTAACTAGCTGTTCCTGTTCAATTGCATCATTGTGTTTCCCTCCAGGGTGATAATTGCTCAGACTACACTGTGGCTTATTTTTTTTTTTTTTAATAATGCCTATAACAGTGTTTTTCCAAGGGAAGGAACTGCATATTTTAGTGCTGTGATAAAATGCAAGAAGCCATGCAACTGTAATATGGTTGGCCCCCATCTTATGTACAGCTATGAACATTTGTATTTATTACAGCCATTTCAGAATTGTATATTTGGGAAATGGTGAAATGTTTATGTGCTCATATACCAGGATTTGTGATTTTTTTCATATTCTGCTAAGAATAAAGAACACTTGTCTAATTTCAAACATTTGTTTGCAGTGTCAACCTAGGAGGGAAAGGCAAAGTGGTTGTCAACTGCCTCATTCTGTAAAGAAAATCGGCATGTTAATTAATGGTGATATTTTGAACAAGGTGCAGCTGCTGGATAACCATGTGATCCTTCCATCTCACAGAGGGTGCCGCCTTTTCATGCAGCCAGTCATGGAGCAATAGAAAGAAAGCTTCCATTTTGTAAATTTGTTACAAACAGAAAATAAGAGAAAGGGAAGCTCACCTGTGAGTAATAAATGAGAGAAAACCCATTCTAGTCAGTGATGAGAATGACCTGAGTTCTTTGTGTTGCTCATTGATACCCAAACAAACCACATGGAGCTCTATTTGCTCAAACCATAACTGAAACCATCCCCTTGGCCATAGTCAGTTATAAGATGCTTGTATGAAAATACGCTCTTACTTGTTCTTTGGTTTAGAAATACCACAGTCTCTCTGATCTGTTTTCCCTTTATGTACCCAAGTCATAAAGGAAAAACAGATCAGAGACTGTGGTATGTGGAGCTGGTGTCTCCTGGGTATTGTTTCCTTGCTCAGTCTGCTGCTCTTCAAAATCTTTAGTAGTTGGGAAGAAGCAGTATCACCTTTATTTGCACGCTTGTCTCAGTTAACAAATGGATATGGAATAAAAAGTTCATTTTCTATATCTCATTAAATCACCTTTTACAAGGCTAATTACCCCTTGGAGTGTTGGCACGCTATTCTCAACCAGTCATTTGGCAAAAAGAAATCTTTAATCCTTGGGCTCCACGATCATCATCTAGGCACAATACTTTGAAGGTAAAAATACGTTGCTGCATTAAAAATCCAAAAGGTCTTCAGCCAAAGATACAGGTCACAGATTTGTCTTAGGAAAACTGCACTGGTTTCTGATGAAGGGTGATTTTCTCTCACATAATTCTGTGAAAAACGAGATAGTGCAAAGAGCCCTTCCATGTCTATGTATAATTCATGGCCTTGTTAAAAATGAGAGGCAATCTGATCAATCTTAAATGTAACCACCCACCTTTGCCATTTCAAAGTCCATAGAAAGGTAACCCAGGAACTAGATGGAAACTGGCGATCATTAATACTTCTATGTAACTTCAGTGCCACTGCCAAAAAAAGAGAAAAAGGAAAAGAAAAAACACACAATCCTAAATCTAACAGCCCCATACCACAAACATTTTTCCCCAATAGAATGACTATTAAGTGTGTATAGTTTTGAAATTCAGAAAATATTGGTCTTATGCAATTTACTTAAAATATCTGTGCCTCAGTTTCTTCATCCATGCAACAATAACTAACATCTTAGAATTCTTGAGGAGGTAAGATACTTCAAGTTAATATTATATTAGTAAGTAGAATTTATGTGTGGCTGTGTCAAGAGGATATATGTCATCTTCACATTTTTATCCATAGTGTCTTTCTTCCTGGAATAAACAGAATCTCAATTAGCATTCTATTCTCGATAAAAAGATGATCATTTCTTGGCTTTTTGGCGAAGATCAAATGTAAAAAGTTACATGAGAAACAATGCACAGCAACATACAAAAGCAACACAATCATTTAGAAGTGACAGATAAATAAAATCTTGTGCCTGAGATTGCCAGTGTCTTTCTCGTAGGCTATGTCACTTAATGGATTTCTAGAGGATCAGTTTCTACATCTTTCATCAGCGTGGTCATCCAACATCGTCAAGATGACCAATGAAATTTTAGCTATTTTTTTTTTCGCCTCCATTATGCTATGGTCAACTAACCAAAGAGTAAAACACTTTCTGTGAATCTCTATCCTCAAGCCTTGGTTGCTCTTGCATGCTTTTAGAAAATGCTCCATTGACAGTAGCCCCTAATTGAGGAAGCCAAGTTCCAGGTCTGTGGTTTCAGATTTGCCTCAGGGATCAGGCTGCCCCAGCTTCTTACATCTCTTATAGGCTCAGAGTATGGAATTTGTCCTGCATATCACCTAGAACTAATTTATTCACCCAGTACTTTCAGAATTTTCCCTTGAAGTATACCATATTTAATTAGAATCTTCATGATTATAAGCTTAGAAATTATTAGTGTAAATAAAACCTTTAAAATTGTCCTTAACCACTTATGGAAGTCCATTCAAAATACAACATGACAAAATGTGATTTACATAGACCTAGAAAGTTCTACCCTTATTTTCCAGATATGAGAAAAAAAAAGAATAATTTGAAATAGTGCCTGCTTTAAAATACAGGCAATACTTTAGCCCTCATTACGTGCAAGCACTCCTCTCTGTACACCTACCATATGCTAACTCATTTTATTCATAAACTGCCATATGAAATGAAGTTGGTGCTACTGTCATACTCTTTTTTTAAAAAATAATTGTTTTATTCTGTAATTACAGTTGATATACAATAGTATATTAGTTTCAGGTGTATAACAGTGATTAGACATTTGTATAACTTATGAAGTGCTCACCCCAATAAATCTAGTACCCATCTGATACCATATATAGTTATTACAATATTACTGACTATATTCCTTATGCTATACCCTTCATCCCCATGACTATTTTGTAACTACCAATTTGCACTTCTTAATCCCTTCACCTTTTTCACCCTGCCCCTAGACCCTCTCCCATCTTTTACCCCAACAAATCTAGTATCCCTCTGACACCATATATATTTATTACAATATTATTGATTATGTTCTTTATGCTATACCCAACATCCCCATAACTACTATATATATATATATATATATATATATATATATATATATATATATATATATAAAAAATTATAGTTGGAAACTCCGTGGCCATCTTGTGGTTACCGACTGTTTTCTAATCCCCTCACCTTATCCCCACACCCCGCCCATCTAACAACCCTCAGTTTTTCCTCTTTGTCTCCAAAACTGTTTCTGATTAGTTCATTCACTTATTCTCTTCTTTAGATCCGCATATAAGTGAGATCATATGGTACTTGTCTTTCTCTGTCTGACTTATTTCACTTAACATAATGTTCTCTAGGTCCATCCATGTTGTTGCAAATGGTAAGATTTCTTTCTTCTTTATGGCTGTGTAATACTCCATTGTATAAATGTACCACAGTTTCTTAATCCAGTCATCTACCGATGGGCATTTTGGTTGTTTCTATGTCTTAGCTATTGTGTATAGTGCTGCAATAAACATAGGAGTGCATAAAGATTTTTGAATTGGAGTTTTGGATTTCTCCGGATAGATACCTAGGAGTGGAATTACTGGATCATAGGGTAGTTCCATTTTCAGATTCCGGAGATACCTCCATACTGTTTTCCATAGTGGCTGCACCAATGTGCAATCCCACCAACAGTGCACAAGCGTTCCCTTTTCTCCACATCCGTGCCAGCACTTGTTGTTTGTTGATTTATTGATGATAGCCATTTTGACTGGGGTGAGGTGGTATCTCATTGTGGTTTTCATTTGCATTTCTCTGATGGTTAGTGAGGTTGAACTTTTCTTCATATGTCTGTTTGCCATCTGTATGTCCTTTTTAGAAAAATGTCTCTTCAAGTCCTCTGCCCATTTTTTAATTGGGTTGTTTTGTTTTTTTTTGGAGTTGAGTTGAGTGAGTTTTTTAGAGATTTGTGATATTAACCCCTTATCAGATATATCATTGGCAAATATCTTTTCCCATTCAGTAGGATCCCTTTTTGTTTTATGGATGGTTTTCTTTGCTGTGAAAAACTTTTTAGTTTGATGTAATCCCACATGTTTATTTTTTCTCTTACTTCCCTAGCTCGAGGGGCTATATCAGTAAAAATCCTACTCCAGGTAATGTCTGTGAAGTTTCTTGTGATACTCTTTTTAAAAATTAAAAAAAAAAATGAAGTATAGACAGAGGAATCAAATTGGTCAGAGTCACACAGTTGCTAAACAGCAAAGGTAAGATTGGAATTCAGGAAACATAGCCTTCCTTGTACAACTGTGTACATTTGTGTGATTTGATTGTTTTATTATGCCCTATTTCAAAAGGAAATGAACAATCAGAACTTACATCATGGAGGAAATTTTTATTCATTTATTTCTTTTCATTATTTGTTGCAAACTTTAGATTAAGGGGGAAAAATCCAACAATTAAAGTAATGGTTTTTCAAAAAGCTTTATTTTCTTACCTTATCGTTTCAGTATAGCTATGAAACTATGAAAAGCAAAAAAAAAAAAGTAACTCAAAACGATATGATATTTAATAGTATAAAATTGGCGAGACTTGAAACTGTATGATGCAGAGTTTAAGAACATTGGAACCAATCAGACCTTCAGTCAAGTTACTTAATCTCTCTGGGCACCAATTTTTTTAACCGTAAACCAGGGAAAATTATAGTTTCTCCTACATAGAATTGTTTCAAAAAGAAAATAAAATAGTGCACATATAGCAGATATGACTCTCAAATGGGCAGGGGATACATTCTTCACTTTCTGCCAAAAATGACCCTGAATTTCTGTGTTAAACTTTCATTCTTCTCTACTGGTGGAAAATTTAACCTTAGTCATTTGGGGACTCCATGCATTCTGGTCAACTTTGTAGTATAAATTATGTAGTGCCACGGCACTGTGAGAGCACTGGAAGTTTCTCTAATGACACAGCATAAGATTAAAAAAATTGAAAAACTTACATTTTCTCAGTGATGCACAAGGTACCTTGGAAGCCCAAATTAAATACCCCCCATGCCTGAGGTGGGATGTTCTCTCTGGACACCTTTGTCTACTTCCCTTCCATAATTCCTCAAGCTCATACACAAAAATAAAGTCTTGTGGGTTCATTCTGTGAATAACCCTTCTATCAAAGTTTAAGATAGATAAGATTAATGATTAGTAGTCTTTATTCCCTTTGGTATGGTTTTGTTGAAGATAGTGAACCAGTTTTGGTAATTACTACACAACTAGTTAAAATTAGAATAATATGTATAAACCACTATAGTAGCAAGCAAGTGCCCTTCCTAATTTTTAACACTTATTATGTTAAAAATATTATCATTATTGTGATTTGTTCAGTCCTTCAGCAATTTACATGGAGCACCTTCAATATGCCAAGCACTGTACTGGGCACTGAGTATATGTTAGTAAACCAAAGGGCAAGCTCACAGCCCTCATGGAGCTCACATTCTAGTGTGGAAGACAGGAAGCAAATACAATAAGAAAGTAACATACATAATATGTTAGTGATACATTTTAAGGAGAAATAATAAAGCAAAAGTAGGAGGTTTGGAATACGTGGTAGTGGTGCAATTGTAAATTTAGATAAGGTGATAGAAAGATCTTAATGAGGAGATTCACTTTGAATAAATAATTGAAGGAAATAAGGGATGAGCCACACTGATATCTGGAGAAAGAGTTTCCAAGGCAGCGGAGACAGAACCTGTGAAAGCACTGAGGCAGGAGCATGCCTGCTGTATTTAAGAATCAGCAAGGAGACAGTGAGCCTGTAGTGGAGTGACCTGAGGGGTAGTTATATATGATTAGGTCAAAGAGGTGAGAATCGGGTGGTGAGGCACACAATGGAGAGTTCAGGGCGTTACATTTATTCGGAGATGGAGAGCCTTTGGAGAATTCTGAGCAGAGGGATGACATGATCTAAGGATATTTTAAGAGAATACTGCTGGCTTTTGTCTTGAAAATAGACTGCAAGGGAACAAGGGCATGTAGAAGTTCTCTAATTTATGAGCTATTATAGGGAAAAATTTAATGTAGTCAAGACCCATTGAATTCTAATTCTATAAATCCTCCTTTTACTTTACTGCCATCTAGAATTACGAAGTGAAATTCTAACTTTTCCATTTGTAATTATATCCACTCACCACTCAGAGATTGTGCTGAGGATGACACACGTGTGCTTTAGTTCTTGGTACGGACAGCAATACCCTAGGAACCAGAGAGGAATGCTTTCAAGAAATCCACGTTTTAGAAGCCATAATAGAACATGTAAACATGTGGACTTCCAGAACATTGACTGAGAAGGAATAGATAAAGGCTTGCCTGCAGTGCTGTGGTTGTATAGATCTCTCACAAAAAGGCTCAAAACAAAACTGTCATCCGCAAATACTTCAGATATGAGAAAAAAAGCAAGGAAGTCTGTGGCCCAATAGGGCCTTGTTTTAGTTCGGTTTTTGGTTGTTTGTTTGTTTGTTTTCTCTATTCTCTCTCTTTTCTCTCTCTTTTTTTATTATGAGGGGAAACGAAGCATTGTTGACAGCATTAATTGATGAGTTTGCCAGTTTTGTAAATTTTCAAACGAATAGCCATTTTCTATTTTGGATTATCACTCAATGAACACTTCAAGCAGTCTAGTTATAACTGCTGTACGCCTTTGGATCTCTCAGACAGTGATGAAACTAAGTTACAATCTAGCTGACTGTCATAGTTATCAAGATGGGGGTAGATGCAGCTGCTAAACAGAAAGAATGCTACTCCGTTAGTAATCGAGGTTTAAATGGCAATTTGGGAGGATACTGCCTTCCTCTTCATGCTCTCTCCTTCTCTCCTCAGGCAGGGCTAATTGTCTGTATTCTGTGCTCACCTAATGCCCCATGTATAACCATGTTAGTAGAATGTATCAACGTTAACTAGAAATGTGCGTGTGTCACTCCAACTCCTCTTCAAGGGCAGGGTCATGTGTGGTTCTTACTTGTTCATCCTTAATGGCTGCCTGACAGCCATTAGTGTCCCATAAATGTTTGTTGAATTAGTCTGTTGAACTGGCTGTTAATATGGCACTTAACTGATTTTCATATGGAAAGCAAGTGGGACATTGAATAAACGCTTTTCAGGGCCAAATATTTGCCCAACATTAGGCACTTATCACCCAAGTCTGCATCAAACTTCGTTCTCATCCTAGAGGAGCTCACAGTCGAGTAAAGGAGAGAGACCTGCAAATTCATAATTGTGACATAATAGGATGTGACTGGAACAAGTTTAATCCCAGAGATACTGGTAGGCAGCCCAGAAGCAGCTACTCCACTCTCTCTCTCGAAACTGACAGGATTCACTGAAATTTGATCAGAAACTTGAAAAGTCGATATCGTTTGTCTGGTAAATAGTTGGAAGTTCATTCTAGGAAGTGTGCATCACATCTAGAAAGCTATAGAAGTGTGCGAGAAAATGTGTTGTCGATTTGTTTTATACATTTCTTTTTTTTCCATTTTTATATTAAATTTCTTGGGGTGACAGTGGTTAGTAACATTATATAGGTTTCAAGTATACAATTCTATAATACATCATATATATATCAAAATGTGTTGTCAATTTTAAGATGAAGTTGAAGATGTGTTTGCGAGCTTACTGGGTGAGTGGAATGAAATCTTCAACCAGAAGCAAAAGGTATTTTCAGATGTGAGAAGGAATTTGAATGTATGGATTTAGTGAAAACACTTTGAAAGTTATAAAGAAATAGTGAGTTAGGATTATATTTTAAAATGGTAATTTTGGTGACATATAATGGGTGGATTAGGAAAGGAAAAGACTGAAGACTGAGCATCCAGTTAAATTAATAACAAGCTAGTGTGGGGTATCACGCAGTACAGTGTTTTGGCTGGAAATGTGGATCCTGGACACAGCCTGTCTGGATTTGACTTCTGGTCTCCATGACCTTGTGCAAGTTACTTAACTACTCGGTGCTTCAGTTTCTTCATATATAAAACGGGCATCATAATGAAACATACAAATAGGTATTGTAAGTATTAAGTTAAGCACATAGAATGCATGATATATAGTAATCACTTAATAAGTGTTTATCATTAATATCTCATTCAAACAGCATAAAAACCCTATGAGAGAAATGCAGTTTTTATAGCCAATTTTATAAGTATGAATTACTAAGGCTTCTAGCATTTAAGAAACTTTGATGGTTAATCACTGTTTTTATACACTTGCATAATAAATACACAAACAACAGGTCATATGACAATGGGTGAATAAGGGTTTACTATCTATTAATACATATTAATGGATTTTTAATTTGCTAGATTTATTAAAATCATACCATCATGTAGCTCCCATTTTCTTTAGTTTTGCTATGAATGTATTAGAAGATTGGGACAGAACTGAAGCAACCAAATGGCATATATAGAAAATAACATTTGACACTATAAAGCTGCAAAGTATAGGCTATAAAATATAGCATTTTTTCACTGGCCTTGCTCTGCAGAGATAACCCTCATCTGCCTGCTCCATACCTATATTTCACCTGTCAATTGAAGAGGCACTCTGTAGACTCTTAGTGTCACAATATGGTCATGTTCATACATTTTACCAAGTTGCATTTCTTGTCAAGAAGAAAATAAAATTCATCATGTAGTTAATTCCTAGCCTTCTGTCAAACTAACTGCCCAGATAAGGTCAGCATTACAACTGGTTTATAAATCATATCATCTATCCTGAAATGTCTGTGTTTTTTGTTCGTTTATAATAACAGGTGACATCACCATCTGCCAGCTTAACAAATGCTGTACGTCCCCCATGGTTCTTTAAGATGTGTAGCTGTTTGTCATACTCCTTCTCAGATGTGGACAATATCACTTGGTCAATAATGAAATTCAAATTTGAGAAGCATCTGCCAGGGACCCAATCTGGGAGATCTCTTACTCAATTCAAGCTCTAAAACATTACGTGGCAGTGTGTAGAACAATATAACATAGTGGAAAAATAAACATTAAACTTTTAATATTGATTAAAGATTAACTGTTTTCTTTATACATTTCCAAATCTTAGTTTAATTTGTGAGGATAATCATGTTAATTTTCTAATTAAAAGTAAGTGTAATATAGAAAAAAAATCTGTAGTTAGATGTTCTAACCAGTCAGTTACTCCTGATGAAATTGCTCTATAAAATAGATATAAAACCTCCTATATCACTAAATATCAATTACACTGTGGAATGTGAAAACGGACATTACTCAGTGACCTTAGAATGAGATTGAATCTCCAATGAGAACAGACACTGAATAGCAGGTTGAAATGCCTCATCATTTTTATACCTTTTGTATATTGGTAAATTCTTTTTTCTTTTATTGTTTTTTCAGCTTCATTGAGATATGATTGACAAACAAAAAATATTATATATGTTTAAAGTGAACAACGTGATATTTTGGTATCAGTATGCCTTGTATAATGATGATCACAATGAAACAAATTAACAAATCCATTGCCTCACACAGTTGCCATTTCACCTCACAGAGTAACCATTTGTTAAATTCTTGAAGAGGTCCAGCACTAAAGTCTAGTTTTCAGTTTTCTGTTGATATTTTAAAATGTATGTCTTCTATAGTGTTGGCTAATACTTAATATCAGTTATCAATAATCTTTGGACTTTCTGTGCAGCTATATAAAGTGACTAAAACACAATTCTAACCCTTAATATGTTTAGAGTCTAGACACAAATCATGTCATAATTTATACCTTATAATTTGCATGATCTGTTTGCTGATAGAAGTCACTGTATAAATGTCACAATTTTTAAATTAAATTTATTGGGGTGACATTGGTAGTAGAATTATGTGGATTTCAAGTGTACAATTCTATGATACATCATCTATATATTGCATTGTGTGTTCACCACCCAAGTCAATTCTCCTTCCATTATTATATCATCTTCTACCACCTCAATCCCTTGCCCTCTGGTGACTATTAAACTGTTGTCTGTGTCTCTGAGGTTTTTTTGGTTGGTTTGTTTGTCTTGTTCGTTTGTTACTTTCATGTTTATATCCCACATAATAGTGAAATTATATGGTTCTCGACTTTTGTTTCTGTCTGACATATTTTGCTTAGCATGTGTAACATAGGAGTTTGACTCCTGGCAGCTCCTTGGATTCAGTGAGGTCGAAAAAAGACAATGGAGCCATGGGTAAAGGGTTCATACCACAGTTATGTTCTTGAGGCGCTGGTCAAGACACAGGAAGTAGCATCTGTGCTCACTGGAGCAGCCACTACAGTTATATAGCATACAGAACAAAAATGGCTTACAGCCAGCTGGTTACGTAAGGGAGGAGGAGGGGCTCCAGGTGGTCTGCGCATGCATGGGCTACAAGCTGAGCCAGTATTTTCCCACAGGAGGTCCAGAGCCTAGCTCTACTGCTCTCCAGGCTCTTTCCCAACACTATGGTAATCTCAAGATCCATCCATGCTGTTGCAAATAGCAGCATTTCCTCTTTTCTTATGGCTGAGTAGTAAGTGTACATATGTACCACATCTTTATCCAATCATCTATCGAAGGACACTTTGGTTATTTCCGTATTTTGGCCACCATGAATAATGCTGCAAGGAACGTAGGGGTATATAAATTATCTTTAAGGATAAATGTTTTCAGATGTTTGGGTAGATACCCAGAAGAAGGATTGCTGGGTCGTGTGGTAATTCCATTCTTAATGTTTTGAGGAATCTCCATACTGTTTTTAATAGTGGCTGTACCAGTTTACATTCCCACCATCAGTGTATGAGTGTCCTTTTCCCCCACAGCCTCTCCAATACTTTTTATCACTTGTCTTGTTGATAAAAGTCATTCTAACAGGTGTGAGATGGTATCTCATTGTGGTTTTGATTTATATTTCCCTAATAGCTAGTAAAATTAAGCATTTCTTTTTCATATATTTGTTGGATGTTTGTGTGTCTTCTTGGGGGAAGTGTATGTTCAGGTCCTCTGCCCATTTTAAATTAGATTGTTTGTGCTATTTTTTCTTGTTGAGATATGTGAGTTTTTATATATTTCAGATATTAGCTTCTTATCGGAAGTATTCTTTGCAAATTTCTTCTCCCATTTGGTTGGTTGCCTCATTTTGTTGATGGTTTCTTTCGCTGTACAGAAGCTTTTTTAGTTTGATATAGTCTCATTCATTTATTTTTGCTTTAACTTCCCTTGGCTTTAAGGTCAAATTCATAAAATCCTCTCTGAACCCAAGGTCCATAAGTTTAGTACCTGTGCTTTTTTCTATACAATTTATTGTTTTAGGTCTTATGTTTAGGTCTTTGATTCATTTTAAGTAAATTTTGGCATGTGGTGACAGGTAGCAGTTTATTTTCATTCTTTTGCCTGTGAATTTCCAATACTCCCAGTGTCACTTGAAGAGGCTCTCTTTTCCCCCTTGTATGTTTTTGGCTCCTTTGTCAAAAATTATCTGCCCATATATATGTGGATTTATTTCTGGGTTCTCAATTCTATTCCATTGGTCTGTGTTTCTATTTTTCTGCCAATATCATGCTGGTTTAATTATTGTCACTTTGTACCATAAATTGAAGTCAGGGAGTGTGGTACCTCCAGCTTTGTTCTTTTTTCTCAGGATTGCTTTATTCAGGGTATTTTCTGATTTCATACAAAACTGATGATTTTTTTGTTCCATTTCTTTTAAAAATGCCTTTGGGATTTTGATGGGAATGAATTAGATCTGTATATTGCTTTGAGTGATATGGCCATTTTAACTATGTTGATTCTTCCAATCCATGAAAATGGAATATCTTTCCATTCTTCTGTGTCTTTTTCAGTTTATTTAATAATGCCTTATCGTTTTTAGTTTATAGGTCCTTCACATTTTTTGTTAAGTTACTTCCTAGGTATTTTATTATTTTTGTAGCAGTTGCAAAATGAATTATGTTTTTTTTCCATTTCTTTTTTCTGAAATTTCACTATTGTATAGAAATGCAATGGATTTTTGTACATTAGTTTTCTCTCCTGCAACTATACTGTATTTGTGTATTGTTTCTGATAGTTTTTTTAGTTGAGTCTTTAGGGTTTTCTATGTAAAGAATCATGTCATCTGCCAAAAGTGACAATTTGGCTTCTTCGTTTTCAATTTGAATGGATTTTCTTTCTTTCTTTTGCCTGATTGCTCTATCTAGGACTTCCAATACTATGTTGAATAACAGTGGTAAAGGGGGCATCTTTGTTTTGTTCCCAATCTTATAGCAAAAGCTTTCAGTTTTTCACCATTAATTATGATATTAGCTGAGGGTTTGTCATATATGGCCTATTTAATATCGCAGTTTTGTACAGACTGGTCCATATCCAACATATGTGGACATAAAATCTGCATGTACATTATATACATAGATATAAATATAGACATATATAGACATGTAGATTATATAAATAGAGGGTGCCAAAAAATGTATACACATTTTAGTAAAGGAAAATAGTATCAAAATTATAATAATATATACCAGTAACAAAAGATGAATACAAGTTACACTTGACTTCTACAATTACAAGAGGTGCTCAAAGTGGTTACCATCAGCCTCCAGACAGTTCTGATTACAATGAACTACTTCTTGAGCAACAGTGACCAAAGCGTCCACTTGTATACATTTCTTTGTCAATACACGAGCACACACACACACACACACACACACACACACACACACACACACACACAAGGTCTGATAATGAAGTTCGTGATGATGTTGATTATTCATAATGAATAATCATTATGAATTTGTACCTATTGGACAAATAACCAAGTTTACTATTTGGAAGTGCAGAAAAGGCTGTGTGAAAAAGTTATTTGACCTGAACTTTTCTCCAACAATTCATGGCTCTTGCATAACAACAATGCGCCAGCTCATACAGCACTGTCTGTGAGGAAGTTTTTAGCCAGGAAACAAGAGCTGTATTGAGACACGCTCCATATTCATCTGATCTGTCCCCCAATGACTTATTTCTTTACCTGAAGGGAAAGGAAATATTGAAAGGAAGACATTTGGATGACATTCAGGACATAAAAGATAATAGGACGACTGCTCTGACAGCCATTCCAGGAAAAGAGTTCCAAAATTCTTTGAAGGGTGCAGTAGGCAAGGGCATCAGTGCATAACTTCCCAAGGGGAGTACTTCAAAGGTGACCATAGTGATATTCAGCAATGAGGGATGTAACACTTTTTGTAGGATGAGTTTGTGAACTTAATTGTCTGACCTCGTATACAGAATTCATAGAAACCTATGGTGTTTGGTTCCTTTCTAGTACCTTCACTCAAATATGCTAAAAATTAATAGAAATAGCTTATATAATTTTAATTGTTAGTTAAACCTTAAATTATATCCATGTTTTAGGTTCAAGTTTGTGAATTATCAAGATATAACTTAATGTATGATTATTTTCCAAAATACATAAAAAACAAACAAAAAAAAAACCTTTGGGACATTTCATAATTTTAAAAGTATCATAGTATTAAATATATTAGAATATAAATGTAGTATTTTCTTATAGTTTATTTTCAGTACTATTGAATACACAATTAATTACAATGAGTTTAAAACAGGATATCTAGCACATATTATTATTGTAAAATATACCCAATTTTAAAGTATAATGCAGACTTACAACTTTCAGAACAGATACACTGAAGCAACCTAAAATTGCCAACTAATTTTGAAATAAGATAACAAAAAGGAGTTCAGGCAATTCTCTTTTCCTTTTATCAAAAGGCCCATGATTATTTTCTTCCAGGAAAACCATCATTGGAAGTAATTAGTAGATCATGCTTTACTGACCAGGCTGATTTCTAATTCCCACCATGATGCTGCTTGATTCTCTGCATTAACAGGACCATAATTACATACAAGGGTTTGAACTTGGCTGGGAACAACAAGGTACTCAAACCCTCTTGGGACAACTTGGAATGGAACGTGGCAGGAGAGTGCATAACCCTGGTAATGTCAAGCCAGGAAAAGCTGCCTGACTGACTAATTGTGGACTTGGCGGAGCTCAGCTGGAGCCTAGGGATTGGGGTCTGAGACTGACATTGTTTCCTCCAAAGTGAAATGTGAAATGTGATTACTGGGGAAGTAAAGGAAGACAGTCAGAGAGGAATAAAGAAGCAAACAATAGCAAGAACAAACCCTGAGATTAAAAAGGCAAAACAGGAAACACCATTATTTTAAGATTTGGTTACAATCTTTATTTTGTTGACTTGATTGTTCACATGTGAAGCAAAATATAGTTTGCGTGATTTGATGTACTATGTTTTTCAAATCTGTCATAATTTGTGACCCATTATATAATACTCATAATAGTACTTTATTATAAATAGACAATTTAAAGATTTTTATTGACAAATAATTCCTTAAATTTTCTCTAACATTTTTGAATGATTGTTAGGTAAAACTCTATGTATTTGGCCAGGTTGTAACTGGCTTCTCTCTGTATTTATCTAAGACGTGTTCTCTATATGTCTATATCTATATCCACACCTGTATCACTCTATATACGTACACACACACACACACACACACACACACACACACACACACTTTTTTTTTATTTTTTATTTACCGTAATGTTTTCTTTAACTCTATTAAATTAGATGGATAGTTTTAGACTGTTTTTCCATGGTTTAAAATGTATAACAAATTCAATTCAGTATTTTGCCAGGGATATTTTACTACTTTTAACCTCTCTATATACATGTAATTGGTTTGAAACAGAGACAGAAGACATCTTCAAGGTATCAAAGCCTTTTATGCAGACCCAAGTTACTTAAACATCGTTTAGCATAGTGAGAGGATATGGCATAAGGGAAAGAGTATAAGCTTCAGTCTTCCTATGTAGGTTTAAAACCTACTTCCGCTATTTACTGTACTTAAGCAAGTTATTTCATCTTCAAATTAATCAGTTACTCATCCATCAAGTGGGGATTATAATAGCTACCTTGCATGTTTGGGCAAGTAAATGAGATACCAACTAATAATATCTGATAGAGGATGTGTGTGCATATACATATGTATTTGTATGCATTTATGTGTACACACATATACAATTCTTGGTCTTAATTACCATATCTTTAAGATACAAGGGAAAAGACAACTTAATCACCCTTTTCAAGCCTTTCTTTCTCTTTTATGACTAGCAAACCTGAAGAATTAAGAAATTTCTACCTTATAGTAGGGGAATTACCTAAAGATAGTATGGACATTTGAGCATTCTTTGAAACTTCTACCTCTAGGAAAAGAAGATGTTACACCTCAGGAAGCCTTGCCAACAAAACAAGTCTTAATGATATATTTTGAAAATGTCAAAATTATTGTCAGAACTTTGAAAAACAATATAGCTCTAGCACCTGATTCTTAATTCCCACTGAGATTGTCACGCACAGAACAAATGGAAGTAGAGTCCTGATTAACTATGTATCTATGGATCCAAGAAAAAGAATTGGTAACTTTCAGAAAGTTAAAACCATTTGCATGAAGGAAGTCAAGCAGGCTGTAACCACTCTTCTGGCTTTTATTTTTTCTAAGGTATCAGAATTTAGCTTTCCTAAACAATATCATGAGTTAGGATGTATGGAACCATGAGAATGCTTTAGATTGTGGTGTAATGTAGTGGATATGTTATTTATTGGATACACAAAATCACAAGAAATATGTCGGGTACCAAAATAATTATCTAATACAACCCTGTCTTTTGACATTGGATCAGTTAATCCAAAACTTTTTTAAGGCAGTGAATTATAAAAGTGATACATATATACCTGATAAGTCTTATTTTATGTGAAATTTTAAAGATTCTTCTGTTGATGTAGGACTAAGGACTCGTCTTTGTACATCGATTCACTGGCTAGAATTTGACATTTTCTTTTTTGCATTTAAAAAAAAAATCCATAATTTATTGTCTATGGATTTTTGTGAATTGGTTTCTTTACAATGGGATAAGAACTTAAAGACTTGTAAAATCATTTGGGGTAAGATTTGAAAGATTTTTTTGAGTTTTTTATCGTTGTTTTTCCAACTATTCTTTAGAAACACATTTTTATGCCTTTATGTGCTTTTCAATATGCTAAACTGTTTTTTAAGTGTTATTTTTTCACTCATAAGTTAATTGTGTATGTAATAATGAAATCATGTAAGGATCTATGTTATGAGTGAAAATGCAAAAACCAGGTATTATTTTGTGTATACAACAAGCACTGCATAAACATAAAAATTGAGTGATGGAACATGATAGTTCAGTGCTTTAGACAGCTCATAAGTAAATTAGACCACCTAAAGACAGTTAGCATTCAAAATTTCTCCCAGATAGTAGCATAACTTCAGAGATACTGTGTAGTGAATCTCCCATTGCCAATGGAGTGTGACTTTATGTCATTGGGAGACAGAAAACAAAAAGTGTTGCCACAATGTGGTACCACGTGGAGGGTTACATAAAGTGGGAAAAAATCCATTACTGAAAAAAAAAGTGATATTTTGTGTGGTTTCATCAACTTATTATTGAACCCACTGAAAAGTAATGGTATAATGAGTTAATGAAACTAAAAAGAAAAAATTCTTTAAACAAAGTATAACAAAATATGTATATGAGGTCTGACACGTTTACGAACTTGTTGCTAACCTTTCTTTGATATCAGAGGGATTATTCATTATGAATTTGTACCAACTGCAGTTAATCAAGTTTACTATTTGGAAGTGCTGAAAAGGTTGTGTGAAAAAGTTAGACGAAAACGACCTGAACTTTTCGCCAACAATTCTTGGCTCTTGCATCACGACAATGCACCAGCTCACACGGCACTGTCTGGGAGGGGATTTTTAGCCAGTAAACAAATAACTGTATTGGAACACCCTCCCTACTCACCTGATCTGGCCCCCAGTGACTTCTTTCTTTACCCAAAGATAAAGGAAATATTGAAAGAAAGACATTTTGATGACATTCAGGGCATCAAGAGTAATACGACAACAGCTCTGATGGCCATTCTAGAAAAAGAGTTCCAAAATTGGTTTGAAGAGTGGACTAGGTGCTGGCATTGGTGCATAGCTTCCCAAAGGGAGTGCTTCGAAGGTGACCATAGTGATATTCAGCAATGAGGTATGTAGCACTTTTTCTAGGAGGAGTTCTCAAACTTAATTGTCCGACCTTGTATACATTTGTATCTATAACAACATCTGTATAATATATATATATACACACATATATTCATATATGTATGTATTATATATGTATATATGTTTTTCATATCACCTGGGAGGTGATATGATAGTGGTACAAAGCTTGGACTCTAGACAAATCATCTTCTCCAATTAACAGCCATATAACCTGGAGCAATTAATCTCTCTCTCTCTCTCTCTCTCTCTCTCTCTCTCTCTCTCTCTCTCTCTCTCTCTCTCTCTGCTTCAATTTTTTTCATCTTTAAAATGAGGTAATAATATTTCCTACCTCATTAAATAAGCTCATATCTGTAAAATGCTTGGAATAGTGCTATGAATTGTAATAGTACTATATAAGATATGTGTGCAAGCAGACAGAGAAACCATGTATATGATTTAGAAGAACTTGTAATGCTTTGACTTCTCAGGCTTAAGGTATGAAATGCATTTCATAGCTTGACAGAATTTATCGTTTGAGCCTGCACCAGTTATATATGCTACATTAATGGAGTCTCTGGTAGAACTCATAAAGCTGATAGAGAACATCATCTCTTTCTACATTTACCCATGAACAGCCACAGACACCTTTTGTCAAAAGGAAAATAAGTATTATGATTGCCCTTTTTCAGAACAGCATCTCCATATCTGTGTTAAATTCAATAATATGGTTAGTTTAAAAGGGGCACAGACGACATAGTATTTACCGTGCCAAAAATAGTATACCTCGAGGTCAAATTCTAAAATGTTTCTGTAGCCCTCAGAAAATGGTATTCTGTTGTATTTGTAGCCCTCTGAAATGGTATTCTCTTGTATTCCTACCTGCAATTTCTGATATAACCGACTGCCACAGTGACTGCCTGGACACGGTAGTGATCTTGATAACATTTCTACTTTCATTTCAGCCCTTGATTGGCCTTTAGCAGTCAGAGTATGTGAGGCTGTCATTCCATCTCCCATCCTTATAAAATTGAATTTTATGAAAGAGACGTAACCTACTGTTTGAGAGGTTTGATTGACACATTCTATATGGCTACCTTGCTTTAGTCAAAGAAACAGTGCCCTGAAATTTTACTGGTGCCTTCATTAAAGTAGGGCTCGGAGAGTAGATGGGAGAGAAAGAAGACAGGGAAGATACCAGAGCGCAAGACACTGACATCCACTTCTGTTCCCTGCGAGAGTATGCGCACTTTCAACTCCAATTCTGCTAAATATACAGTGTTTGCTACACGGCCTCAAATGGGGAGAAGGCAGGAGTATTGGAGTAGCATTTTATCTCATTTTGAATTCACAAAATAAATATGCACACAAAGATACACAAGTATTTATTAAGACTGAAACTGAAAGCGACCTAGACATTGCTTCTCTGATAATGATATGTGAGTCATGTTTTTGGACTCTTATCAGCTTTTCAGGGGGGAAAAAAAGTATATCTGCATTTTTACCTAGTTGACAAATTTCAAATTCTCCAGATGGCAGCTTTAATATGTTTAATATGACTGTGCTGTTAAAAAATAGCAATTGAGTTATCTCTAGAGAAAGTCATTTGCTATGAGAAAGCAATACCATATGATACATGCCAATAAGAACATTGCAAGCTATTTTTGTTATTTGGCTTTAACTGAGCTCTCGATGAATAAAAAGTCGTTACTGAATGAATAAATGAGGCTGATGATGAACTCACCAACTTATTCTACCCAATTCCTAAAGTCCCTACTTAAATATAGTCAACGTATCCCTCATCTATTTTTCCATGTATTGGTAATATTAGTCACATCATGATGTTTTGTTTCTATATATTTGGTACTTAAATAGTAGGAGATTTGGAAATGGATCAGAATCAGATATATAGATTTCAAGTATGGATGTCATTTGAACAGCTGCACCTGGGCCCTCTTGAGAATTTTGAGAATTTATGCCCTAAGAACGATTTCAGATATTAGCAAATCTCATAGTATAAAACTAAATCTGCCAGATAACATGAAAATTGTGTGATTCCTATAATCACCTGTTCCCAGCCCCACATACTCACTAGTGCCTCCGGCAGGGCTTTGCATTGCCCAATATTTAACAGGACAGGATCAGTGCTTGTAGAATCCATGATTTAAAAGTCTGTGGTCACAGTTTTATGAATGTTAGACATTTCTTCCTATGTTATAAATATTTAACCTACTTAGGTGTAATTTGGTCTTGAATCAACTAAGGCTTTATTGTGGAGATGCTGGAAATTCAAGGTCAAAGGGTACATTCAAGTTCCCAACTTGTGCCTGTCATGTGCACTGAGTGAGCTATGAAAGAGCAGCTGTCATTTTGATGTGTTATGATTTCTTCTGGGAAGTTTGATTTCCACTGAGAAAAATCATAGAATCTGTGGAAAAATCAAAACAATGACCCATCTACCAAGAGGACTTAGCCTGTGATCTTTTTAGCTCATTTCATATAAGTACAGGGAGATTTTAAACTTAGTGAATGCATTTGACTGCTAAGATAGGAAACCATGGCACAACTCCTGATAAATGTAACTTTGTTGTAAATTTGTAGTATTATTAGTTTATGAACTGTGTTGATGTTATAAATTTTCAGTTTATTTTATTTTCAAAAAGGATCTGTCCTAACTGTTCACCTGACTATAGGGTGAAATGCCCAATTGTAGTAATAATACTGATTATTTTATGGGGTTATCATGATTATTATGTGAGTTTGCAAGCCATAGAGCTATATTTAAAAATAGTAATTAGTATATCTTTTTTATCTTTTATCTTGTACTGAAAACAAGGAACCTCTTATGTTTACTTTCTTATCGAATTAGGAAAGTATTTGGTAATAAAGCCTAACTGATGTCCTTAAAAATTAGGAAGAAGCATCATAAGGTCTTACTAGTAATTAGTTTTAAATGGTTTATGGTCATAAACATGGACATTGAAATGAGAATGACTACAGTTTTATCCCAGCTCTACAGTCATGATCTTGATCACCACATCAATTTCCTTATCTGTACAATTAAGGTAATGGTAGGTAATGGTAAATAATCCTTGTAGAATGCATGATTTAAAAGTAAGCATTAATTTAACGTTTTAAAGTGTTTAAGACAGTGACTGGGATAGAATAAGTATTCAATCTACTTTTAATAATCATTACATCAGAGTTGAGACTCACTGTCTATTCAGAGGGTAGAGACCTGTGTTATCATAAAGAGATATTAAGTTAATTTATTTTTAAAATCCCTACCACTAAAAATCAAATAACATTGTGTTAAAAACACACACATACACACAAACATAAAACTTGGCATATGAACACACATATATCAATCATATGACTTAGCAGTTCAGTTCAACAATAGTTAAGCAATATTTTTATTTGTGCTCTATTAACTTATTATGCTACTTTTTGGAAGACTATTTTCTATTTTTTAAACCTAGTATAATATGCTAGTCATCAACTTGTCTTTTGATAGCATGAGTGTTAGCTATGAAATGATTATAAATTGCTGTTCAGAATGAACAGCTGTGAGAAATAATAAATGATTCTAGTATCACAACAGCTAGAGTATTAGCTGGCATGTTTAGAATTGTATATAAGTGGCATTATTACACAAAACAGTAAGAACATTCCTAAAATATACTGTTTGACTCTTATGTGGGTCAATTAAGTAACCCTATTAATTGAACCTCAGAAATATGTGACCAACTGTATATTCCAAAAAAGGTCTGTGAAGAAATACCATGTACTTGTTTTCAGTAAAGCAGCTTGTATGAAAATGTACTTCTGTGAGAAATGTAAATACTTGATTTTGTTTAGTTCCTTTGAGCTTATGCAAAATCTTCCCCAGTATTTTTCTTGAAAATCTTGACTATGCTTAACTATACAGAGACAGAGTTTTTAAAATAAATGTTGATTTTTATCCCATTTGAAAGGTGGGGAGAGAGAAGGGAAAACACACAGGGAATGATGATGTTCAAAACCTGATCTTTTGCCATAGTACTATGATAGATTAGATACATGAGGTATTGAATCAGGCAGCAAAATATTCATTAAGAAACACCCCCTCCGAATAATTGAAGTTACCCATGTCTGCTGTGTTATAATTCACGTTTGTGAACAATAGAATAAAAAGTGTTTGATTACTCGAACCAAAATAATCTGACAAGAGTATCTATCTAGAATGGTATTTGTACTAAAATGCTAGTGTCTGAACTTGTAATGCATTGTTGAAATATGAATTAATAATACCAACGATTTTAGGATGCAACCTAGACATTTAAATAAATATTCTACGTACATTATTACTTTAATATTTATGGAAATATTAGGAGCTGTGTAGTATGATATGTTGATTTCTATTATAATCAGAACCATTAGGGCTAGATTTTATTTTGATGATGTTTTTGTTTGTTGTTGTGGTTTATTTCTTTTTATTGTTTTTAAAGAAAAGCAATTATGTGGGAAAAGACAGAAAATCATTGGTTCAGTTGAATCAGGATTGTTATTTGTGGCCCATTTTTACCCCAAATCTTACCACTTTATTTGTTCCTTTTAGTGAACAAACACATGTACCACATATACACGAACACACACATGTGTACACACACACACACACACACACACACACACGAATAACTCCAGTTACACAAGAGAAACTAAAACTCTTCAAGTAAAGCTGTGCTTGGCTTTGTCCATACCTAACATATACAGTCATTGCAGACCCTCCTGTAAGTTTATTCTCTTCATTTCATGTGTAAATCAGGTTTCTTTGTAAGATAAAAAAAACAATGTGTTTCTAGTATATCTCCTGCATATAGTGTTTAAAAGCTGGCATATATGTTTTCACTTATTTTGTCCACTATGAACACAGAGAATCTTAACGGGGGAACGTCATCAATCATATCAATACATATCACAGTTTTGTGATATTGCATTATTTTAGGTAATATCATAAAGACCTGAGCACCTCAGCAATACTATTGTAAAGACTCAACATACCACTAGTCCTTACAGATTTTCTGGGGATCGGTTAAAAATCAGAGAAACCAACATGCTGCATCCTTTTTGATTGTGGAGCAGGCAGGTCCAGAGTATGCTCAAGATTATACTTTAGCGTAGGAGACTGCAAGGGAGGGTAGGTAACCTGCATGTGGGTAAGATGCAGTGAGGTGGGATCCAGCAAAGGGACAGACTGAACAGACATAGAACAGGCAGTTTTGCCAAAGTGAAGAGACAACAAAGAAACAGAAAATGCTGCACCGGGGAATCGGGTTCAGGAGAAACCTGTGGCCAAGGTGAGGTCTCAGGGCTGGAACATCTTGCTGAAGGAGCAGAGTCCTGTGTGGGTCAAGGAGACAGTACCAAAACCGCTTTCTTACCTCCTTCCATGTGAAGTTATTGCTGGGGCATAAAACAAAGAGTGGATACAACAGGGAACAATAAACTGACCACACTTGAATGTAGGAAATAAAGGTCAGCAGCAATTTCTATGAACAAAAATTTGACAAATAAATGGCCATACCACGAGTCTGCTTAGAAATTTATCTAAACTTTCATGGTTCTTACAGGTGAAATAATTTCAGACTCATTCTGGGAACTATGATGCCCATTTCCATGTTCATCAGGTCTTTCCCTAGTATTGCCTATGTTTTATGCTGTAACAAAGCTAATTTTACTTGTTAGGTAAATAATCTCCTGCAAACAACTAAAATGCAAATCATTTCTTTATGACTTCCTGAAATTCCACAATTTAGATTTTATTAACTTTTGACAAGCTTTATCATTTCCCTGAAGGCTGTTTGGACATTTGATCTTTGAAGCGGAACACTCTGGTTGCCTAACATCTGAATCTCAGTCTATCTTGTATCTTTACTCATATCTTTACATTCTTTACGTATCTTTACATTTACGTATCTTTACATTCAAAGACTTGAATGTTGTTGAGACAGTCTGAAAGCTCGGGTTCCTGAAGGAACATGGAGACATTGAAAATGGGGAGGGTACAGGAGGAAAGCAAGGATGCCCATAGATAAGTTCAATTTATAATTTTGCACAAAAATCTTAATTTGGTTCCTAGCCTTTAATAACTTTATTCATTTTTTTTTCTATCAAGCATCATGTTCCTCCATGATAGAATGAAAGGACTATTTTTTTCTCTCTCAAAGGCCATGCATAAGTTTATTTTGTATTATTTGTGATAACTCACAACTTAAATTTTAAGATTATAAGAAAATTACAATAAATTTAGGAGGAAATTTATTAAGAAACCTTAATTATTATTAGCAAAATGCAGTGTCTTATGGAAACCAATTCCAGATCCCACCAGTTGATTAAAAACTAGCTGTGTTAATACGATTTGGCTTTAAAAAACAACATTTTGACATGTTTATGTAGATGTAATTTCCTTGTTAATAAGGTTAAATGGCAATAGCTACCTATGAAACACTAAGGAATCCCATTTGCTGTGCAAACATTTAAAGCAAACTTGTTTCAGACTGAATACTCTCCATTAAGATGTCAAATTTAGTTTAACAAATGATTAACTTAATTAGGCCCAGTTTTCTGAGGTATAAATTTAGGTGTGTGGCATGAGTCGCTTTCAGTTTGAAAAGTCAGTACATTTATTTATCTCGAAGACATTTCATTGGAGTTTTTTTATGAAATATGTTGTCATGTAAAGTAAGATAAACTTAACAGTACTTAACAGAAAGGCTTTTGAAAGCTATTTTAGTTTAGGCATACGCTGCTAGATGAACAATAACTATTAGAATTCACATTTACTATAATGTAAAAGAAAAGTGTAATTTTCATGTTTTACCAGTGCATACGTATATATCAAAGAAGAATTAAAAATAGTTGTTATAATATTTAGGATTTTGCTACCAAAATTTGACCCAGCATTTCCACTTTGTGGGATTTAGCCTGTGGTTATATCAAATACTTACACAAGGCTTTTAATGCACTGATGTGTGTTATAGCCAAAAAATTGGAAACAAATTAAATATCTGTTAAAAACAGAATGTTTAAATAAGGGTATAACGAGATAGATCTATAAATGCAAGATGTGCTAATGTAAGGTAACCTCCACGGCACTAAGAAGGTCAGTTCTATTTCTGTAAAAAAGAAATGATGTGAAAATAATTTACATATACATGTATATGCCTATATGCTGATATCTACATACAATATTGTTTTGAAAAGCTGTACACGGGTTCACAGTGCTTCCCCAAACTGAAACAGGTTGCTTTCGGGGAAAGAGAATAGGACTGACTGGATGGTCGCTCTAAAATTTATTAAGTATTTAGATAAATGTTGTGACTTCTTTATGTCTGAAGGCTGGTGCAATCTTTATAACAGCGCCAGAGAAAGAGGTAATTATAGGTCAGTTTATCGATACAAAACTGTCAAATAAAACTTTATTTAATCCAGACTGAAACTGTGATAAAAATAATACTTCAAGTAGAGATTTTTCCCAGGAAGAAAATGATAATTGAACATGACAAAAACTAACAATATAATCAATCACATTAATGTTCTAAAATAAGAGAATAAAGTGATTATCTCAATAGATACAGAATTACTACTGGATAAAGATTAGTGCCTATTTATATTAAAATAATAAAATCCTCATAAATGACAGTAATGGAAGGGGACAAAATTCTTTGTGGAAAGCAACAAGTTATGCATTTATAATAGGTTTCTGTGCAGAAGCCAAACACAAAAAACTAAAATTTATAGAGCAGAATAGACTAGCATGAAAGAGACATATTCCACAAGACTTTTTGTATGAAAACTACACACACACACACACTACAGCAGTATACATTTTACAAGGCCATATGCATATATTTGTATGTCAGGTGATTGAAAGGTCATAAAGTCTATATGTTACAGAGGGTCCAGTGGGAGAAAGGGGAATAACACTGTGGACAACTACTGAAAGAGGCAAGTAAGAAAATGAAATGAACAAAATGAAACATGTAATAAAAGGAGGTTTGTCTTGACCAATGATCATATAATGTCATGATCTGACAAGTGTAATCAGGAGATTCTCTATACTATTTCTAAATAAGTAAGATGAAAAGTAGCATATATCCTGTAACAGCATAGGTCTGCAGCATAAACCATAAAAGCGTTTTATCTGGGGACTAGGTATGTCTGGAGTCCAAGAAGTAGGGACAGAGTACAGGGGCCATGCACAGAGGCCAACAGTCCTGCTCTACCACTTACCACTTCTTAGACCTCACGGGAACCACTTAGCTACACCATCACTTAGATTTCTTAATCTGAAAGTAAGACAGTAACATTTATCTCCCTGGGCTTTGTGCAGAATCAATGAGATAATACCTGACTTGGGAATAGGAGAAATGCCCAGCACATAGTAAATGTTTTAACAAATATTCATTCTCTTTTCTCCAACCCCACAACCCCCAGTAATTTCACACTTGATGCATGTCCTGTTGAAAGGGATTCTCAGGAAAGACTGTAACTATTTCTATAAATTGTCACTCCCGTGATACTCACTGAATGTTTTAGAAAATCTTCCCTTTTTCAGTCCTATCTCTAAATTGCAGAACCCATGATAATGCTACTTCTGATGGCTAACAGGGCCAATCCCAAAGAGGGGGGAAAGCAGAAATATTATAAGTAAAGAATTGTACGTTGATTTATTCAGTCTGTAAACCTTGTAAGTAGTGTTTGATGGAAATATTAGTTCTGTCATAAACAAGGCTGATAAATGCTGACATAACTTCATTTTACCTTGCAGTCATAGAAAATATATTCACACACACAGACACCCACTCACACGCACAAGGTGCCAAAAAATGTACACACATTTTAAGAAAGGAAAACCTGTATTAAAATTGTGATACTCAATACATACCGATAACAAAAGATGAATGTAAGTCACGTTTGACTTCTGCAATTACAAGAGGTGCTCAAAGTGGTTGACATCAGCGTGATTTTAATACAGGTTTTTTTTTTTCCTTTCTTAAAATGTGTATATACTTTTTTTGGCACTCTGTGTGTGTTTGTGCGTGTGTGTGTATGTGTGTGTGTATAATATAATAATTAACAACAGTACTGCTATTTTCTTCATAATTGGAACATTTGCTGAGAGATTATCCAAGGTTTGACTGGTGTCCTTCATCCTCTGTACTTTTGTCCCTGCTGTGTCCTCACAGTCACGATGCCAAAAATTTATAGTTTAGATTCTCCTTGCTGCTGTTTTACATTCCTATTTACTGTTTGCTCATAGGATAAGAGTAAGGAAGATCTATGTTAGAGCTTTTGAGCTTTTATATAGATAATTAGCAAAGGTGCTCTGAGAATAACCACCTATTTCATGATGCCATTGATGAATTCCTGCAAGGTACATGTGATACTGCCTAACATCACAAGTGAGTCTCCTTTAGATGATGTGTTCACTGCCTGGTAACAGTGGAAGGCATGTTTCACCAGAAGGCAGTTCAAGGTTTATGAGGCTGGGGCTATGTGCAAGTTCTATGACAGTCTGTTTATTAATCAATCAGAATATTTCATTCCACTGTTGGGACTCTGTTGGGAATTGTGGATATAGATTATACAGGGTAGAGCAGACCTAGATTATCTTGCTGCTTTTAATCACTGCTGTGGCTAAGTGAAAATGAAGATTTGACTAGGCAGGACTGTTACTGTTACAGCTGTTGCATGGCATCCAGCGTGCCTTAGGAAATGGAGGTGTTATGCAAACAGTTGTCATGAGATTATTTTCCTTTTCAATGCCTGATGGGAAAATGAGCTGCTCAGCTAAAGAAGTGCAGTGGGAATAATGATCATTCAAGAAGTCTGCAAAATGAGCTGCAGGTATTTAATTTAAAAGCACTCTGTTCCAAGAGTCAGCATATCCTTCTGACAAGAAATACCTTTAAAACATAGTGATGTTAGTAACTTAGGGGGTTTTAAAATAGTTTTCATTTAAAACCTGGCTAACAACAACAACAAAAAAGTTGAATCTTAGCTTGGAAAATCAGGTCCTTTCACAGTGTTTTATTCTGAACAGGTAGTTGATTATCATTCCACCTGAGGGCAAGCAGGAAAAAGAAAGCTGGCTTTACCTCACACCACCTCCCTTTACCTTTTGCTTTGTTAGATCTGAAGAGAGATTTGCCAGATATAAGGTTTCACTTTTGAACATAAAATGGTACTTCTGGACTATGGACCAATCTTAGTTTTCTTTTGATTCGTTTTGTTTTTCTTCTCTCACTGATTAGACTTTTACATACGTCTTCATTGTAAAACTGTAAGCACAGATGCGTGTAGGAGAATTTGAAATGACTTAAGTTCCTTGCTTTTAGTAGAAAGGAACTTTATTTGTATTTTGTTTCCTTTGGAATGGAATTCTAATTCCATTAAATTGAATTCCATTATATTTCCTTTTTAATTTCCTTTTAGCGCCCTTCTTTTACCTTGTTACTATAGGTGAGTCGTATGACAAAAAGTCATGTTTGATTTATAACCCAATGCTATTAGGGTTAGAAGGGCCCTAGATATTAGTTGAAGTCCTGCAATTTATCCATGAGGTAAATTGCAGGACTTCAGAGAAGAGAAGTAACTTACCTAGGGCACTATAGCTACTTAGTGACTGATCTACGTCAAGAATACAGGTCTCTTGACTTACTGAATAGTTTGTTGTTGTTGTTGTTGCTGTTGTTTTGTTTTGTTTTTGTTTTTCCCCCCTCTATTTCAAAACCCTTTCTTCTGTTCCCTTGTATAATGACATTTGAGCAGATCCTAACAACAGACCCTTCATGTGGACTGCCTGAACTTTCTGTGGATGAGTTCAAGTGTTTGACAATGACTGTGACAATAAAATTTATCCTGTGACTGCACAGATGACACCCTGTGACTGCTGCTTGATGCCTCCACAGAATCATCCCTGAACGGACTGTAGTGTCTATGACTCCACAACTTCCATAGTCTTCATTTGAAATATACCTGAAAATGTCATTCTCACTGTCAAAAACAAATGCCAGACATGGAAACACAGTTACAATTGCCAATTATAGCGTCAATGATTTTTTTTTTCCTCATTAGTGTACTCAACTATATATCCTGTTTTGCTATTCTAGGTTTGTGTGCTGGAGAGGCAAATATTTGACTTCCTTGGATATCAGTGGGCACCTATCCTGGCAAATTTTGTACATATTATTATCGTCATTCTTGGTTTATTTGGAACTATTCAATATAGACCTCGTTACATAAAAGGAGTAAGTACCCTGCCTGCCTTTGTAAAATGTTATTGAAATAGAGAAATATATGAAAATGACAAATATTTTGAAAAATGTTATGTATACCCTTTCCTTATAGTACTGTGTGTATTTTTTCATAGTTTCAAATTACGTCTACAGTAACTAAAAATGTCAAGTTTAAAGCACTTGACAGTGAATGTAATCCAGTTGTATTTTCATAAATTGTACTTTCAGCAAATATTATTTTGTAATTAAAAACAAAACTATCCTCCTGTATTTCCAAATATAAAGTCATAGCCTCTAATTTAATAGATTTAATGGGAATTTCTCCTATTTTAAATAATCATAGTTTTAAATTTAATAAAAATAGTTTAAACTATTTATAAACTAAATTTATAGTTTCAGCCTGAAAATAGTAATATATATTAGGGTTAATATTTGACATACTGGAAAGCCAGAAGAGTCTAGTGGCTATGCTCTCCGTGATTTCCTGTTTGACTCAGAGGAAGTATTTTGCATTCCCACTCAAGTTAAACTTACTTAACATTAAAGTGAAATCCAACTGTGTTGCTGTTGCTATGGGAACCATAACTTAGGATTTTTTTTTTTTTACTTTTGTATGTGCCTCAGATCTCAGCTATAGCTCTTCATTAGTGTAGTTTTGTTAGTTTCATCATTTTTTCTATTTCTTCTATTTTTGACAAAGGAAAAGTCTATAGGCATTTATTTAAAATTATAAAGCGAGTTTGTGGTAAAGGCATACACAGAAGATAGGCAGGTAATGCCCTGTCTTATTCAACACAAACCAGCAGGTGGTTTTGGGTTTCAAGAAAGCCTCCCTTACACAAAAGACACTCTCCTATGACCTGTTCTCTTTGTCATCTGGAACCCAGATAAAAGTCATGGGTTTAGAGACAGGCTGTATGATTGACAGCAGCTTTGACCCAGGGATCCACTGTCTGGTTAAGGATGAGTGAAAAGCTCATAGTCTTCTCCTCTAGATACACACTCAGAAATGAGTGCACGTCATTTCTAAGGGTATTTAGCCATGCATATTTTGTAAAAAGTAGAATATTTTTCAATGCACAAGATATGATAGCTTGGTTTATTTTCTTTATAAATTGTAATTTGGTCCAATATAAGGAAGACAGTACAAAATTTGGAAGTGAATCTTCTGAAGTCATAATACCAAGGCTGATATCTTACATCTGCCAAATTCTGTGACTTTAGACAGCATAACTGCACTGATCCTTAGTTTTCCTACTTTTAAAATGAAAGCAATAGTTACATTAACTCATGTGCTTTAATTGATACATTATAAGCCATTATATTAAAGATTCCTTTCATATTCCTTTCATTAGAATTTGAGGCTACTCCATGATTTTATTCTAATAAATAATACTCTCTGTTCATTATACCTATATGTTATCTTCATTTCTGATTAATTTCTTGGGATAAAAATTTAGATGTGGATCACAATGTTTTAAAGTTTAAAAACTCAGAGGTTTGTTTTGAGAAATAAGTGAAAAATACTCTGTAAAATATCCTTAGCACAATGCTTAGTGTTTAAGAAATATTCAATAAATGTTACTTATAATGTTTTCCTCCTTATTGTTATTATTATTATTTGAAAATAATACTCAATTAGTCTATACAATTGTTAGTCAATTGTATAGACTAACAATAGGATGGCAGGCAGTTTAAAATAAAGTAAGGTGTTCCAAGCCATTGGTTGAACTATTTCTGTCTCTTTTATTCCAAGCAGCTATAATGCTTAAAAAAAAAGTGTGATTTCTGTGTATCAAATTATAATTCCATCCATTTACTCACAAATCTTTTCAAGGCTGCTCTCTCTCTAGCATGAGGTAAGAGGATTCCATGGGATACCTTTCAGAAATTGTAAAGCCATGTCCAAAAGAATGAAACTAGACTGCTATCTGTCACCATATACCAAAATTAACTCAGAATGGATCAAAGATCTTAACATAAAACCTGAAACAATAAAATGCATAGAAGAAAGCATAGGTACTAAACTTATGGATGTTGGGTTCAGAGAGAATTTTATGAATTTGACCTAAAAGGCAAGGGAAGTAAAAGAAAAAATAAATAAATGGGACTATGTAAAACTAAAAAGCTTCCGCACAAAAGAAGCCATCAAAAAAAAAAAAAAAGGCAACCAACCAAATGGGATAAGATATTGGCAAACAAAACCTCCAATAAGGGGCTAATATTCAAAATATATAAGAAATCATATAACTCAACATAAGAACAAACAATCCCATTCAAAAAATGGACAGACACTTCTCCCAAAATGACATACAAATGGCCAACAGATATATGAAAACATGCTCAACTTCACTAGCTATTAGGGAAATGCAAATCAAAACCACAATAAGATACCACCTCACACCTGTTAGAATGGTTTTTATCAACATGACAAGTAAAAATAAGTGTTGGAGAGACTGTGGAGAAAAAGGAACCCTTATACACTGCTGGTGGGAATGTAAACTGGTACAGCCATTATGGAAAACAGTATGGAGGTTCCTCAAAAAATTAAGAATAGAATTACCATACAACCCAACAATCCCTTTTCTGAGTATCTACCCAAAAAAGTCTGAAAACATTTATCTGTAAAGATATACGCACCCCTATGTTCATTACAGCATTTTTCACAGTTGCCAGACATGGAAATAACCAAAGTATTCTTTGACAGATGATTGGATAAAGTAGTGGTACATATATACAATGGAATATTACTTGGCCATAAAAATATGAAATACTGCCATTTGTGACAACACGGATGGATCTTGAGATTATCATGCTGTGTAAAATAAGTCAGACAGAAAAAAGCTAAGAACCACATGACTTATTCATATGTAGGATATAAAACTGAAAGCAACAAACAAACCAGGAAAAACAAAACTCATAGACAAAGATAACAGTTTAGTGGTTACTAGAGGGTAAAGGGGAAAAGGGAGGTGGTAGAAGAGGAAAACGGGGTCAAATATATGGTGATGGAAGAACTGACTCTGGTTATTGAAAACACAATGAAATATACAGATGTTGTATTATAGAAACTTGAAACCTATATCATTTTACTAACCACAGTCACCCCATAAATTTAATAAAAATTTATAAAGAACTTGTGTATAGCTGAGAAAGTTACTGAACTCTTCCTGAAGTCTTAAGAATGTGTCTTCAGCGTTGTGTCTTTGATTTGATGTTGGCTTGCAGACAGCATTCTGAATTTGATCTCTTCCTTGAGACTGTCTTACTTGGAAAATCTTTTGACAGCTGCAGCTACATACTGTAAATGTGAAACTTTTATTTTCCAAATCAGCAAGTCTTGAGTTGGAAATATATCCTCTAATTGTGCTTGTAAAATAAATAGTTCTTTCTTTTTTTATTATTTTATTAAACTTATTGGGATGACATTGGTTATTAAAATTTTATAGGTTTCAAGTGTATAATTCTATAATATGTTATCTGTATATTGCATTGTGTGTTCACCACCAAAACCAAGTCTTCTTATGTCATGATGTGTTTGATTCCCTTTACTCTTTACATACCTCCCACCCTGCCCTTTCCCTCTGGTAACCACCATACTGATGTCTGTGTCTATGAGTTTTTGTTGGTTTGTTTGTTTTGTTTGTTCATTTATTGCTTTAAATTTTATATCCCACATATGAGTGAAATCATATGGCTCTTCATTTTCTTCCATCTAACTTATTTCACTTAACGTGTTTTCTCAAATGGCGATATATCGTATTTTCTTATGGCCAAGTAGTATTCCATTGTACATACCCTGATTTCCCGAAAATAAGACCTAGCGGGACCATCAGCTCTAATGCGTCTTTTGGAGCAAAAAGTAATGTAAGACCCAGTATTATATTATATTATATTATACCTGGTATTATATTATGTTCTGTTCTGTTCTGTTATATTATATAAGACCTGGTCTTATATTATAGTAAAATGAGACTGTGTTTTATATTAATTTTTGCTCCAAAAGATGCATTAGAGCTGATGGTCTGGGTAGGTCTTATTTTCGGGGAAACACAGTTTGTACCACATATTTTTTACCCAATCATCTATCAAAGGATACTTTGGTTGTTTCCCTGTCTTGGCCACTGGAAGTTATACTGCAATGAACACAGGGGTACATACTCATATGAAGGTTTCTGTTTTCTCTACAACCTCTGCAACACTTGTTATTACTTGTCTTGTTGATAACAGCCATTGAAACAGGTGTGAGGTGTCTCATTGTGGTTTTAATTTATGTTTCCCTAATGGCCAGTGAAGTTGTGCTTGTTTTCACACATCTTTTGGACATTTATATGCCATTTTGGGAGAAGGATCTTTTAGGTCCTCTGCTTATTTTTTAATTGGATTGTTCTGCTTTTGTTGCTATTGTTGTTTTTTAGTCTCATCTTTCTCTTACAATATCATATTTTACATGATTAAAAGGGGAAATATAGCACTGTCAGTTGTTTACTTGGAAATCCCTATTGGCCTCCACCTGCTATCTTGTCTCAAAATTAATGCTGTGTATTTTTGATTTATATTACAGGGTCACTCAATGTTTAGTGCCAATTTCCGTCCTACTTACCTATATTGGTGTAATTTCTATATGACAAAGCATTTCTGTATAATCAAATGCATCTAGTAATCTAGTGTGTGTGATGCTATGTTGAAGGTAAAAGTAGATTTAGGAAAATGGATAATTTGCCATAAAAATGGAATTAAGATTATTCAGTTTGCCTCAATATGACAAAAATATTACAATGAAAAGAAATTTGAATGGAATCATAGATGACATAGATTCTTGTCAGTGAAGGATCTGGGTTATCAGAAAAATACATAATTGGAGACAAGATGTAACTAAAATAATGTATTACTGGTGTTGAGAAATTTCCACAGGCTCTCTGTGCACTTGGAGACTTAGATATTAACAGTAAAATTTATTTTTTTAAATGTGGACCTTTATGATTTCTATATTTGTCACTTTACATTTTTGCATTTTTAATTAATTCAGTTTAAAAATAGAGATAAGCAAACACTTTGATAATTTCACCACTGAAAATTATTAAAGGTTTTCCTATTTCCTTCATTAATGAAAATGAAACATCTGATTATGTTACATATTCAAAAATGTCTTAAATTATTTACTTAACACTATATGAACACCTTTGAAATCTATATGGCTATTGCATAGTTCATATAGCCTCTTACACTATTGGTATATGTTATGTTACATAACAATATATAATATATGTATATATTATGGTATGGTATGTATTATATATATGTTATTTCTATGTCTCTATGATAAATTATTCTCTGTAATCCCCGTAAAATTACTCTCATCTTTATTTGTGATTTAATTCCTTAGGAGGAATTTCCTAGATGTAATTTAATAATATGACCAGTTTTAAGTCTCTTAGCATATAATTGACAATTACCTATTCCAAATTATTTTACTGAATTATCCTCCCACCAATGTACAGCAGAATCTATTTCATTGCACTCTTGTTAACCCTGAATATTATCTGTTATCATTTTTGTTCATCTGATAGGAGAAAAAATGTCATTTTTTAAAATTGCATTTTTTATGGTTACTGAGTTGAATTTTTTCATATGTCCCTTATCCATTTTTATTTCCTTTTTGAGGGATTTTCTTTTTGTATTCATTGTTCCATGTATTCCCCTGGAGTCTTAGTATTTATTGTAACAATTTTTTACATATGGATCACATAGTAAAGATATTTACTCTTTAAATATTATAAATTTTCATTTTGATGTTTATTATTTTTTTCTTATTAAAATTAACCCCCTTTCTCTTTGTAAAATATTTTATTGCTTTAAAAATTGTACGACTAAAATATCATTTGAAAAGTATAATAATAAGGCTTCATTATCTTTAGGTCTAAATTTGCTAAAACAAAAAGACAGATTCTCTGAAATAGAGTCTGAGGAAAAAGTCTCCCCTTCCGCATTTAATATTTGCATAGAATTTCATTTATTGATGGGACATTTTATTATATTTAATTGAATAAAAAGCCCCCAAAAAGCTTTTGGCTATCCTCTGAAACACAGCATAGTAGCAACGAATGAAATTTAGAGTATCGGTATGTTTTCTTTACTAATCCTCTCTTTCATAAAAGTAAAGAAGAAAAATTTAAAAATTTAAAACAGTTAATTTGAACAAGAACTCATTAGTGCCTTTTGAGAGCCTCTGGCTTTCAAGGAATATAACTTGTAGTAAGAAAATGAAATAGATGTCTTCAATTCCAAGCAAAGGAAACAGAAAGCCAGAATTCATAGAAAACATCTCTATTGTGTAATTCTAGACCACATCAGTCAGAAAAAAAAAAAGGAAAAAACAGCAGAAGAAGAAGAAAAAGAAAAGAAAATCCCAGTTAACTCTAGTAGAATAAGAATAATTCATAAATAAATACATGCAATGGCTCCCATGAAAATATTACCTTATGTCATAAATGGAATTGTCCAATGCATATTCATTTGGGCTAAAGGGAAGCAGATTGTGATTCAGGATATCCAGTGTTTATCAGTTAATGACAAGAAAATGTTATTGAGTTGCACTGCTTTAAATTTTCTAAAATTATCTGAGGGGTGTGTAAATTTCTAACTGCTAAAGGTACAGCACTTTTCTTGGTGATATTGTCAAAGGCATGTTACCATAACTCTCAAAAACATTTATTTCTTCCTTTTTTTTCCTTCCTCCCTCCTTCGCTCACTCCCTCGCTCCCTCCCTCACTTCCTTTCTTCCTTCCTTCCCTTCTCCCTCTCTTTCTTTTGCTTTTTTCTATTTAATTAATAGAAATTTAATTAATTTAAATTTAATTTAATTTCTATTTAATTAATAGAAATAATTAACTTATTTTAAAAGAAAAGAATAACTTATAGAGCTTAGACCCACTGGCTTGATCAAAGAAACTCAGTTCCCTAACTAGAAACAAATTCAAAATAGTTAAAAATTAATTTACTCAAATTTCATAAAAACAGAGAGTACAGCATACCAAAATCAGAGTAATATTTATAAGAATCATATTTCTTTTTTTCTTACTATTTTTATTATTCTCCACAAGTGTGCCTAGATACCTTTTTTTTACAAACCCTATAAACCCTGCGTTAACTTCACAAAACTTTTGTCCAAAGGTATACGACTAGGAAATAACAGAGTGAGGATGTACACCCAGGTCCTTCTAAATGCCAAACCCAAGCTGAAATACTGTACTGTACTACCTCTTAGGAGCACAGTTCAGAGGCCACAATCTAGCTGAAAAATGAAAACAGGTTTTGTTAAATTGTTGGCAAATTTAAAATCTATTATGGCATTTGCAATTTAGAGAGCATTTAGATTTTAAAGTTTGGTTCACCACAATTGAAGGATTATGTTTTTAGCTCTGTATTTACTGAGGAAATGACCTCATGTCTCAAAAATTAAGAACAGAAAACCTTTAATGATATCCAACAATTTTATTGTTGGGGAAAACCAGTATCACAGGTTATCCTTAGTTTCCTAACTGGTAAATTAGTGGGTTAGAATGGTATTATTTTTTCTTATAGAAATCAATATTTTGATGATGATAATCCATATATATGCATATATGCATATGTGTATATAATGTGATTTATATGTAATGTGTTCTGATTATATATTAAGGACAACATACCTCTTTCCACATTTGTTTTTGGTAAAGAGCTTCAAATAATTGATGGGATACTTTGTTTATATACAACATAATTAAAAAATACCCATATTGTATACTAATAATATCTACATATGTATATTATCATATCTTATGCAGAGTCTTTCCATGATACCAGTTTAGAGTACAATAACTAATCCTAAAATCAGATGAATGGAAAAGATTTGGATGATTTCCTGTTTTGTTACTGAAAATTCAAGAGATTAAAATAATGTAGTTAAAGCTAATTTGGTGAAGCAGGGCTGTGATGATTAGAAAAAGGAGCCAATATTCATAAATTTCCATTCCTTGTGTTTTAAGAGTAATAAACTGTTAGGCTTATGTCATTATACCCCTACTTATTCTTCCAAAATAATTAAGAAAAGAACTGAATACTCCTTTTAGTTTACATATTGAAGTTTTAAATGATAATTTCTGATTATTTTTGAGTACTAACTTTTGGTTCCTCAATTTAGGTGACATTGTTTGTTTTAACACACACACACAAACACACACACAATCTTTTAAGGTATTACATGTGCTTGTCAATAAGTTTTGATTTGTAAATTGACACATATCATTCTCCCCATTGAGGGAGGCCTCAGAATAGAAAGACAACAATGAGACAGTTTCCAATAAGGAATTACCTGTCTTTACTTCCTTAATTGCGCTTTTCCTTGAGCCAACATGATAAAGATAAGGATCCCCACTTCCATACTGGGTAAGGTTTGGATGCTGTGTGGTGACAAGCACAAGCAGACAAAGCTAACACCCATTTTCTAAAAGACGTTTGATATGGCATTTTGAAAAATGTATACATACCTCATAGGGTCTGTAAAAGCAAATCATCACATACTCAATATGAGTTAAAAAAAAAAAAGTGCCTTCCCTAAATTTCTGGAATTTACTATTTACTGATGGCTGGCCATGATTTGGATTTTCAGATCTCATGGACAATATACCCAATAGTAGTAAACGAGGAGCACTTCCTAAATCCTACTTCCAGGTCATATGCTTCTTTCACTCTAATAATGTTACCTCCTTAAATATCTGTGCACTCATAGCATTCATTTTAAGGAAGTTGTTTATCTGTGTTCAAGCAGTTGTTTTGTTTCCTTTATTTGATTTTTTCTAGCAGAAAAAATATCCAGTAGAAAACTTATTGCAGCTAAAACATTACAAATGTGCACTTTCTGCCTTTAGGACAGAAAATCAATGTAGATTAGAGATGAAGAAACTTGAAACAGTAATAAATTAACAATGCTTCTAATGACTTAGAGTAATCGTGAAAATTAGTCTTTTCCCACAAGCCTGTGAAGAAAAAAAAAGGTTACAAGTTTTATGGATTTAGCCTATAGTCCTAAAATAAATGTGATAATGCAACATGGTGAATGCAATTTATTTTCAAAAGTATATTTTCTCTTGGGGAAATCTGGGCTATTTATTATACAATAAGATATTTTGTGCTCACATTCTGATATTAGACTGTGATTAAAGATTTAGAAAATGTGATAAATATAAGTAACTATATTCTGACAGTCAAAATTCATATTTGTAAATCCTCTAATAAATTTTTGAAAAGTTTTGGGGAAATGTGGTATGTGCATGTATTAGTTTCTTCCCTAAAAAAAAAAATCAAATTAATTCATGTATATATTTTTAAATCAAACAGTTAAATTTGGCATGTAATAAAATGAAAGTCCTTTTCCTTATCCCTCTCCAGCTGGTCCTAATTTCTTTACTGTTCTTCTGGGGTACATATGTGTACATTTCAGAGGTCTGTAAAAGCAAAATTATTATTATTTTTTTTTTTAGCAAAATTATTTTAGACCAATTTTTGAATCATACTTGGTTTATATACCCCTCCTCCCCCTCTTTTGGATTTCCTGGTTGTCTTTCTTTTATTCTTATAAGAGAGAACACTGAATTTTTTTTTTAAGCAGTATTCTGAATATATTTCCATGTCTTACTCATTCTGTGTGTTAACTATTCTAAACTTATTTTGGAAACCTACTGCTTTCCTGTTTGAATTTAGAACATTTTCTTTACATGTGACCATGATTTTATCTCCAGCTTTTTGTTGTAATGGTAGCTATTATTCCCTGGAGATTTATTTCTCTTCTAGTAGTCTGTGTAGTTGCTCCTATCAAAATTGATTGTGCTCTCTGCCTATTAGACATCTGTCTGCCCTGCTCTGCTCTCCTGAGTTAGATTCATGCTTGCTTAGATACTAGGAATTTTCTTTCCGATAGTCTTCACACAACTTCCAGAAAAAGAGTTTGTGAAATAAACTTTTTCAGTTTATTCTACCTTTACACTTGAGAAATAGTTTTTCTAAATACAGAATTACTTTTTCTTAGAGCACTGAAGTAATTGTTCCAGTTGCATTCTGGGAAGCAGTGTTAATGATGGGAAGTCTAGTATGAATCAGTTCATCATTCATTCATTTTTTTAAAAAGTTCTTGAGATACTCATACTTGTTTTACCATTTCAAATTGTGGTGTCTATGTGTAGACCTAATTTAAAATTATGTAGATACTTCTAATTTGAAAATGAATGCCTTCATCTCTGGACTTTGTTATCATTTTGAGGATTCTTTATGCTTTTGAACATTTATTTGCCTTTATTATCCCCCAGGTAATTTAACAGTTATTATGTATTGTAGCTGTGTGTTTCTTTGTTTACTTAATTACTTAAAAATCTTTTATTTTTCTCCAAAGACTTAAATGTTTGGCTGAATCCAAAAGTGATAAACGGAATATTCCTGTTTTCCAGCCCATTTTTATACTTCTTTGTTCACGTTTCTTCCTTAAATCTCTAGACTATACAGAATTCTGCCTAGCAGTTCAGGTTCCCTTGTGTATGTTGCCTCTCTACATGTATTATAGATGGCCAGTTATTCCACTCTGCTTATTAATCAGCAATTATATGGCTGCTCTTACTTTTTCAGCAATTGACTGCAGTATCTGTGCTGTTAATGTTTTGCTGCTACATAATAGCGATAGGACTGTACGAGTAGCATGCTCAGTTTGTTTTCTGAATCAAAAGTGGAACAATAATTATTGAAGTGTATTAAACATATTTTAGAGTCATTTTTTTTCAATGAGATCTGAACAGATGACATTATTATACAAAGTTGTGGAAATCCAATGACCGTTAGGATCTCTCCACCCTTTTAAAAGCCATTAATTGATTACCTGTCATATGGTAAGCACTATGGTATGCACAAGGTATACCATGATATCAGAGCTTTCAAATATTTACATTTTAACAGGGGGCAGATGATATGTATGTAGTTAAATGCAATACTTTTCAAAATGATCAGGAGAGAAGAATGTATAGGATATAACAAGGGCCAGAATATAGGTTGGGCTGGTCAACCCAGGGGCTGTGAAAGTTCAGGAGATGCTTCATAGAGGAAATGACACATGATCTAAGACTTAGGGAATGAGTGGTATATCACTGGGAAGACAGGAAGAGGGGAGAATTCTAGGCAGAGCTAAAAACAGAAGAAAAAGCTTGGAAGTATTTAACATTATTATTGTATTTTTATTAATTTTACTAGATTATATAGCTGCTATACTATAAGCAGCTTGAAAGTAAGGTCGAAAGTAAGGGTAAATATGTAGACAGGGACCAGACTATGAAGAAAACACTGCCAATGCCAAATTGTTTTCATATGATGTTATTCTTTAGATAATTAAAGGATTTTATATATAAGGAACGATCCCAAGCTGCTACAACATGGGGGAAAGCAAAATGAAAAGAAAAATATTTGTAGATAGTTTTGAGAGAAGACTGGGTTAATGGTACAGCCATTCAATAAGGCAGGGATGAAAACAAGAGCAATATTGGGGAAAAGTTTAAGAATTCAGTTTTGAACTAATATGTAGAAGTTCTTTATATATGTATACACTTTCTTTGATACTTTATAATGCATTCAATTATTTTTATTGTGCTGACAATTATTCTGCCTTTACACTTGAATAATAGCAACTGATAGAATGTAGCTGTCAGTTACGAACCTGGAAAAGACTAAAGAAAGATAAGGGCATTTGGGTACAGAAAAGAAATTGAGAAAGATCTAAAAACCAAGCCAAAACATTAAAACCCTGATAACCAGAGATAAATGCATTGTTCTCGGTTTTAAAAATACATGTCCAATTATTTTGTGTCCACACATACTTTTTTTAAAAACACTAGTATATTATACATGCTATTTTGCTGCCTGTTTTTTACTTACTATGAACATTTATTTAATTTTATATTGCCAGATAACTCTGAATATGTTAAATCAATTTACCATCTATAAAATGTCCAAATCTTTGCTCATTTTTGAAGTGTTTATCTTTTCCCGTTAATTTGCATTTATAAATATTAACCTGTTTTGATATTATATAGAAATTAACCTATCATCCTTCAATATGTATTGAAAAATTCTAAAAATCTCTCTATGTTATGTGTTTTTATTTTGTTTACTTTGGCCAAAATAATTTTTATTTTAATTTTTATCTAATAAAATATTTATAGTGTCTGAGTTTTCTGCATACATTTAATCCCCTACATTTTCTTCTAAGATATTTATTGTTTACTTTTTTATAGTAAAATTTTAACTCATCTGGAATATTCTTTAATATTTAATAGTGTACCAACACTATTTTCTGCCATATGGATAATCATTTGTGCCACCATTTATTTTCCCAAATAATTGAAATATCTTGTTTATATTAAATTACCATATATTCTGTATTTTTGTCAGTTATCTGTTCTATTCCACTGATTCATTTGTATCTTATGTCAGTACCTAGCTGATGTTACAATGGGTTTATAGTATTTTCTGATAGTAAAACAAATCTGCTCAATATTTTACTTGCTCATAACTTTCCTTGGCTATTCTTCAGCATTATTCTTTAATGTTATTTTAATGTTATTATATTCCATTCAAAACAACAAAATCTATTAGGATTATAATTGAAACTGCATTTTTAAATTAATTGGACTAAAGTGATACTTTATGAGGTTTAGGCTCCCTATCCAAGAACTTAGTATGTCATTTCATTCTAATCTCTTATTTTCAATTTGATCTTCAATAAGACTTTGTAGACTTTATCAGATAGATTTTGTACTTATTAAATTAATTCCTATGTATTCTGTTGGTTTTATAATAACCATGAATAGAAAATTTTCTCCTTTCTAAATGGTTATTATTAAAATGAAGAAAATATGTCGTTTTGGCATATTTATCATGTTGGAATTCTCTTATAAAGTTTTTCTAGCATCCCTTTGTTTTTTATTGGTGCTATCTTTACACAAAAACTTTATAATTTATATCTAATTTTAATAGTATTTATTTTGTATTCTTATTGTATTCAAAAACTCCAAGAAAGTGTTAAACATAAATGGCAATAACAAAGATATCAGTTAAATTCCTGAATTTAAATGTAAAGATTTTAGTATTTTTATTTATTGTGTAATTGCTATTGGTATTCAGTAAATAGTCTTTACCATATTTTAGTAGTTTCCTTCACTTATCAGGAATGACTATGTATTTTATTAAATGTTTTTGATCCTATATTAGCATGATAATATGATTTTTTTTAAAATTTTGGATGTATTCTATTTGTTGATAAATGTTCTGGTATTAACCAACCTTCCTTTACTAAACTGTACCTTATTTGTTCGTAATATATTGTTTTGCTTCAATTACTATATTCTACTTCTAATATTTTCATTTTCATTTTACATCATTTTTCAAAACTGAGATTCATTTGTAGCTTTTTAGTTGTAATGTTTTACAAATTATGCAAGCTTCCTAAAGTAATTTGGGAAGATTTCTTTCTGTGATCTAACATAGTTCAAATAGGAACAGAGCTATTAATGTTTCTTAGTACTTATCTTCGAAATCAGCTAGTCTAATACTGTCATGAATGGTACCTATTTAATCATCTTTCCAGTCCATTCTACAGTAAAGCTCTTTTCAAATTTTCCATTTTTGCATTATTTTGTTAATATCAGTTTTGACTGAGTATCTATTTTCTGGAACTTTTGTTTTATGTTTCTGCTATAGAATATTATTTGATTTCTTTTTTTTTTAATATTTCTTCTTTATTCCTGATTTGGTCACTTTTCTCCTTCCTTGCTTTTTCTTCTCATTCCATGTATTATTATCTCTGCCCTCCTCCCTCATTCTTCAGTAATAGGAAGAGGCAGCATCTTGACATAGCATGGACATCACCTACAGGATATTTCCTAATTTTTATGGTAATGGATGTAGCAAAACGATGATGTTGATTTATGACTTCTTGGTTTGGATTTTCTTAGCATAGTCTTTGTGTCAAATAACAATTATAAACAATCATTAGATAGAAAAAAAAAGGTTTTGACTGAGCAAAGGATTTCAACTTCAAGTTATTGTATTCTGAAATTCATTAACAATTTTCATTTTACAAATCCAGCCAAATTAACACTAAATGAAGAATGTTCTTTGGGAGTAGTAATTACTGCAAACCAGTTTAAAATAATATTCTCCATACTATTTGTTTTAAAATAAATCTTCCTTTGAAACAATATCACAAAATACTTTGAATTTGACCTGTCAGATGACTTGTTAACAGTTTTTGTTGCAGGATGCCTTTTGATTGCCCAGCTGTCTCATTAATGGAATACCTGTTATTTTCCTGGTCATCTCTGTGTTTATTTGCAGACATTTTTTCAGTAGTTTTCGGAAATGTTGACTTATCTGGGAATTCTGCACAAGAACATGCTATCTAAACTTCAGTTAAACCTCTGTCTGCCTAAACTTGTCATTTTCTGGAACACGATGAAATCAATTTTCTTAATTTTCTCTCTTTTACCCCTCCCCTTTTTTAGAGGTTCCACTTATGTTTAAGGAATTTTGTAAAAAAAAAAAAAAATATTTTACTGCATGTATTGAACTTATTTAGTCCAGAATTTATTTTTATTGGGGCGTCTAGAATTCATTTTTATTGGCTTGCCTAATAAATAAATTGCCAAAAGATGGATCAACAAGAGGAAAAAAAAGTTTAATGTCATGTGTACTAGAGCTCATAGAAATATGAGACTTAAAGAACTAACTAAAGCAGGTAGTTTCTCAACAACAAGAAAAATACATTTGTGAAGAATTGACAAGACAAAAAGTTCAGGTTTAGGGAAATAATTAGTAACAGGGTTTGTTTATACAGCCTTTTTGGCCTTGAATCCCTCAGTCTGGTGATAAGAATGTCTCTTTAACTTGTGGTGTAAAGTGTCCTTCTTGGCACTGCCTGTTTCTTAGGTATTGTTAATTCACAATAATCAGTATGCTAAAGGGGCACGTTTTGGTGCAGCCTGCCCTGAGCCTCATCAATTTATAAATGTCGTGCCTATAAAGAAAATTATATTTTTCCACATGATCAAATTTCAAGTGAATCAGTCACAATTTCCTGGGGTGAGAACTTGAAAACGTAACTAAATGATTAGCCAAAGAACTGTTGTAAACTCCATGTATTGTTTTGGTTTTATATTCAAAATGCAGTTTAAGAATTTCTTAAGGCATTTTCTTCAGTGTATTTCCATGTGGCAAGAATTGTTTCCTGCAATTGAGCCGTTTTGTTGTACTATCTGAACATTTTCAATTTCTATTAAAGTTGAAGTGATGCAAGGTCTATTAAAACATAAAAGATTTAAGTGTAGATTGTTTTAACCCTCATATACTACTTACCCCTTACACTTCTATTCTGAGAATAACCGTTTCTTCTTTTATTGCTCATCTTCATTTATATAACACTAATATATTTGATTTCACAATCTATTTTTAGGGCTCCTGTAGCCTCTTGTTAATAATTGGAAAGTTATAGGATTTTGATAATTATACCCTTACTTGGAGAAGAATAATTTATAAAAGTACATCTTCCAAGTTTTTTTATAAAGGTATGTGGGAATATAAGGATCATATTCATTAAATGTATTCAGGAATTTGAGAAATAATTCTATTGATAGTAAGTTCACTACAGATTCCCATATCAGCATATTTATAGAAATGATATCTGGACAAAACAAACTATAATAACTAAAGAGGAAGGTAACGGAAATCGTTATTAGAGGAATCAGGATAGATAGATGAGTGTATCATTATCTATACGATACATTTTTCTTCTTTCATCAAAGGCTGTGCATATTTTCTCAGAAAGTATTTAATGAATGCATTTTCCAAAGTTTTTCTTGATACGAAGTTGTGGAGTAATAAGAGATAGGGTGGCAGCAATTTAAAAAAATCAAATTTGTTTAGGATTGTTGGGATAATTTTGAATTCTTTTGGAAGTAAAAATGATAAATTATGTCATGTAGATTCTTATTTAGTATAATAATGTTTCAATTTTTAGAAAATTTTACATGAAAACAACTTTTAATATTTAGATGATTTTTCACAGTGTAAAGTTTTATTTATATTGGTAACGGGTTAGTAGTTAACAATATAAAAGCATTCAAGCCCTCTACTACTTTTATTTTGTATTTTTAATAATGAACAGTCATGGAAACCCTGAGCTTTCTGTTATTATGCTCAGGTGTTCATCTAGCTAGCTTCTGTTTCATACATATGCGATTGTGATATACACTGAATATGAACTTTAATGTCACAATCCAGGAAATAGCTGAATCAAAATACGTAATTTTGTAAGAGATGGTCTGCCAATTTATCACCATAAAAACACTAAAGCTTTAGTTTTTCCGAATTTTACACCCCTTTCTTCCCTAAAAATACCTCTAAACCTTTTTTTATTCATCATTCTCATTTCCATATTTAGTGGGTCCATTATAACCACAATATCAAATATTAAATTCAGAGTAGTTAATCTCTAGGCAACAATGTTCCTACAGTTTCCAGGGCTACTTGCATTTCCTTTCTTTTTTGACTTTGGAAAGTATAGTTCTGTGTCTTTCTAATTTTTTTTTGGTAAAGAGAGTGGATGTTAAATTTGTAATGTGAAAAGAGAATGCAAATAAATGAAAGAACACAATTTTTTTACATAGGTAAAGTTTTAAGTTTATTTCTGAGGAAGATGATTTAATAGTAATTTTTCTTCTGTCTTTATAGGTTCATGTTGCTTAGAGATTTTTAGTTTTTTTGGTACTTCTAATATCTTCCAATTCTAGCATTATTTTTGGTATTTATTTATGTACATATATATTTATTCATTTGCACCCTTACTCTGTTTCAAAATTAAGTGGACTTTCAAAGTAGAAACCAATCTTTTCCATTAACTTCTCTTTGCATCCTTGTAAGACTGTGTAAACCATGTGTAAACCATGAAAGACTGAGCTTTTTAAAGTCATCGGCTCTTGAGCATACTGCTAACAAATGATTCTGTATACCGTATTTCCCTGAAAATAAGACCTAGCTGGACAATCAACTCTAATACATCTTTTAGAGCAAAAATTAATATAAGACCCGATATGATATGATATGATATGATATGATATGATATGATATGATATGATATGATATGATCTAAGGCCAGGTCTTATATTAATTTTTGCTCCAAAAGACGCATTAGAGCTGATTGTCCAGCTAAGAATTATTTTCGGGGAAACACAGTATGTGTTTTTCTAACATGTTTTTACCTACCCCTAAAATCACTGAACAAAAGTATCATTCCTCAAGTGAAGGATTCAATACTCCTTAAAGCACTAATTTTCAAAGCATCTAGAAATACAAATTATCTGTCAGCCCCACCTGCTGAATAAGTAGCTGGGAATGGGGCCAGTTATGAGCTTCGGAACAAACCTTCTGATAAGACTGATAGGTGAAGAGTGTGGCATCATTTTGTAGAATATCTTACAAGAGGATGTTTTGTTTGTTTGCTTTCTTTTGCAGTGTAATTTGCAGTGTTTTCTTGCAGTGTAATTCAGGAAAATAGATTTTTTTGATCTATAAATTATTCAATAATGTGGTATCTTTAATGCTGGTTATATGCTTTTAGGTGTATTGGCTAAAAACAGGTTTTTGTTTGCTTTTTCATAATTCAGGTAACTGAGTATTTTCTCTGCTTTGCTAATAAGGGGAAAAAAGGAGAGAATTTTGCTGTTGTCATGTGTCAGGGTCCCTTTAGGGTCACAATTTTAGGAATAGTTATACCTAAAAACAGCTAACATGAATTTTGATTATACTATTTAAAAATTCAGTGTCATCACAGAAAAAAACATCAGTACACAACTGCAAATTATATAAAAACTAAGACAGATCTTGATAATTTTAAAGGACCAAAGAGAAGGACCAGCCTTCAGATGAAGCCATTTGTTACCAGCCTATGAGGCTCAAAGTCTTCCTGTGTTTTCACTGGGGATATGCTTTTGCTCCTGATGAATTTAGGATTTCAGTTATAATTTAGCCAACTTTAGTAGATATGGTTACTCTGATTTTGATAATTTGCCTTTTTTAAATTTTACTTATGAGTAGCACACTACGATCTGTGACAGATCCTCCCACTGTAACTCCAGAGTCAGACAATATGTTTTCTGTTTTATGGGGAATGCACATACATCATTGAAGTATTGTGGCTATTATTTTTTTTTCCATGGCGATAAACCAACATTTGTTTCGTTATTTACATGGATGCCTGTTGATATTTTGATTTATTCTTTTGTCACCAAGATTTGTAATTTAAGTCATAGAGTGAATATTCTGAAAAGTAGATAGTTTACTAAGTCACTGTCATATTGAAAGGCAAGTCTCTGCGACTTTGCTCTTCACATTTGGAACAGGGACAATAATTTGTAACTGGCATTTCAGATGAATAATTTATTGAGACATTTTAACACATCAGAAATAATAATGTATGTCAAAGTTTACATCAAAATATTTAGTGTATTTGGTTATGTTCCTAAACTTGACCTAGTTCATGGGGATATAACTAAATAGAAAAAATGAACATCTGTCTTGATTTTCTAGTGCTCTCATTTCTAAAATGTTGGTGATGAATCTGCTAGAGAAACACCTTTATTGATATTATTTTCAATTTGGTTTAAAAGAAATCCCTGTTACTTATTTCCTTGCACTGAAAACAAATCATGTTGAACTAAGTCTTGTTGTTATAACAATGCAGATTGTAGGGTTAAGTCATAATCCTTTGAAATTGCTCATGGGAACTCTGCCACCTGCCAATAAACAGAATTGTCATAGCTTTACATTTACTTAGCTTTAAATTGGAACTTAGATGTCCTTAGATGTCATCAGCTTGGAACAAAATGAAACTAAAGTTCCTTTAATACCCAAATCAAAGACTCCAAGTTCACATCTTCCCAGATTAGAATGAAGTGCAATTTCTCCCACTCCATCACTCCCTTGCATGTTATGCCCCAGCATGCCCAGGGCTTCTTATTCATGTCCTAGAAGTTAGTTCTGATTTTTCACCTTACTAATAAAAGCAGTGTTCAGATATACTTCCCCATGGTTGAAGGATCATACAATACCTACCAAGAATGATGGATGTTCCATAAAATGCCACCGCCTGCTGCAGTACAATGACTGTACACAGACAGTCCAGTTAATTTATCCTCTTTCATTTTTGCTGCTCCCATAGTTACTAGGGGTCAGAGATTAGTATCCCCAATACCTTCTGTCATAATATTACTCCAAGTCTCCATAGACATTAGTCTCTGATGACTGCTTCAGGTTTTGCTGCCAACTCATGGAGTTGAGCCCATGAGCCCCTTCCAGCTCTGTCATGCCATGTCTGTGTTGGACATATTTTGCCTTGCCCCAGTGTTGTTATAAGAATTACCACTTACTCTGTTCCCTTATTTTTCTAGAATGCCTGGTTTGATAGGGTTATAATGTCAGGTACACCTTATTCTTAAACCTAGTACTTCCTTCTGACTTCCTAAGCCCTGGTATTAGACTTGGGTCTCTAGTTCACATTTTTCTTATGTTGATATTCCTCACAGGACACCTCCTTTTCCTCCTGTCATTGAGTATTACTTGGGATTACCCCAGGAATCAGACATGTTCAAACAATGCTGATTTTTAAATGGAAAGGAGATGGGTTGCCAACCCTTTCAATCTCCATCATCACAGGAATTGTTTTAGTCTATGCCAGTGGAAAGATTCTTCCAGATTCCTACAGAAAAGGTATTAAATTATTTGCATGCCAGCCATCAACATGTGAATGCTCATCTTCATCTAACCAAACTAGATCTTGTCACAGTTACACTTCTCTACTGACCTTAAATGAGCTTAAATGAGTGCTTGTCTTATATAAATAAAAGACAGTTGTGAGCAGAACTAATGGAGTGTCTGTACCAGTGGTGCAAACAAAGACCTCCCCTCCATGCAAATAGCAATTTTCATTCTTCATCAGTTTTAATACCTAGCCTCCTGTGGTCAGTGAAGAAATCCAGCAGAACTTATGAACTCTATCTAACCACCTTCCTACTGAACAGAATTTTATTGGTCAGTAATTTTTAATGCCATGATTTTATCCCCGTTGTTATATGGGGCAACATTGAACATTTGCCTGGAAATTGCCAGTTGCCCATCACTTAATGTAATTGTTTTTTAATTGTAAAATTCAGTAATAGGATTCTGGAATCTGAGGATAAGGATATGGTTCTATTATTTCTGAAATGTGTTGAGCTGTTCACTCTTACTCGAGTCAAATAAACTCTAAGCTTTGGTTTCTTCTTCTCACCAGTTATCAGTTGTGAGTGTAGAATGAGAGATAATATGAATTACTGAGCATATACCTGACATAAGTAGGCTCTCAAATGCTCTTCTATTACATTATTTTTTTTTTACTTCTTGTCTATTTCAACATGACCTTTGGCCATGCTTAATGAGACTCAGACAGTAGCAAAGACATACAATCCAGGAGTCAAAAAGTTTCTGAACTAAGAGATAATCAAACTTATTTAAGTCCTTTCCTGAAGAGCGTTTCAATACTCTTCTAACAGAACTTTATTTAAAAATGTTCTTTCTGTATCTCCCTGTTACACATCTATAACAAATTTTGAGTAGCCATAGACCTGCTTTCCTCTACCTCTTTATCTCTTTTCATTTTTAACATTTCCATTATGATTTCCAACTTTCAGGGCTCAGCAGAAAAGCGTCCACTACTTTTTCAAAACCTTGCTCATTGTCATGAGAACCATTACCAGGAATGAAGCATTTTCAATCTGACACTAAAAAGCAAGATAAATAGCATACATGGTTTTAAGCTGTCTCACTAAAGATGTTCCAAAATTCCCATTTCTCACTATTTCCATAATTGACCTGCCAACAGCTCTATTTATTTGGGGGATTGTTTTTATGGGTATTGTCTTTATGCAGGCATAGGTGATAAGGCCACACACATTCACCTAGGATAAACAGAACTATAAATTATATATAATTTAAAATGCAAAATAATAAAGATCTCAAAAAAGCAACTTCTCATTTTTTGTGAACTCAGTAAATAATGAATGAATGGGTAATGTTTGAATGTATCAAAGACCATGCTACAAATGTACCTATTATCAGAAGAGATGCAGAATGCTCTTGTTGAACTGTTTTAGAATAGCACCTCAAACTGTTTCCTATAATGCTGTGGGAAGAGCTGCCACAGGAATTTTGTGACATCCTCAGAGAGTAATGTGGTTTTAGCATGCCCAGGGCTAATGGTGTATTGAGGGTCTCTCCAGAGCAATCATGTGTTAGCTTAGGGATGGGCTTTGTGATCATTAAAGAAATATGAGTAATCTTCCCAGTTGCTAAATTCAATGAATAGGTATCTTAATCCATTTAAATGTTTTTAGATTTACACACAAACAAGCATTGGCACAAGCATTTGGAAAATGCCTACAGAGTCTGATGCCCCTTGGAGAATACAAGTCTATTTTTGTGAAGGGCTTTGATTACATGAATAATAATAATAAAAATAAACATAAGAGACCTCTGATATTGGTCCCTAGAAGACATAAATGAGGAAATTCGGGAAACAAAATTATAATAAATTCAATTTCCAAAATTCCTTTTGGGAATCCGATAGATTTCTATGAGTTGCCTATCACCTTTAATTAGGGTATTGAAATTGATAAAACATAGATTTTTTTATACTGTTATTAGATTCTACAGTATTATTTTTCAATAGATATGCATTTTTTCTTACTTTTTTTTTTTCCAAATCAGATAATTGTGCTGAAAAGAAAAATGACATTTTTAAAAGGGTGAATTACTAAATGGAGCATTTCCAAGGATAATTCATGATTTACATTGTATTTTGACAATAATGAAGACAAGCAAATTTGTTTGAAATAGGAAGGGAAACATTATTTTTATGTCATAAAAATGTGATTGTCATAGATACCGATGTCACTATATTCAAAATTCCATTCCTCTTTTTAAATATTTCCCCAAGTGTACAGTACTGCAAATTTTCTAGTTCTACTTCCCTTTTGTATTATCCCCTATTTTTCCATTCTGAATAAGAACTGAAGTTAATTGTATTAAATTAACTTATTGGTTGAAATGTTTCTAAAAGTTGTCTACTACAATCTATATGAAATGTATAATTTAAGAGTATAACTCAGCAATTAAGAGTGATGTACTATGTTAAATGATGTGTTTCATATTTTGTCACAGTATGTGTGATGTTTTACATTATTTCACTGGAGAGAGAGAATTTGAAACCTATTCTGATGTCACTTTATGCATGATTGTGGTATTTCTCAGATCAGGGAACTTAGCATTGTCTGGATGTTTACCCAGCAGAAATACAGGATAGAATTTACATACTGGCAGGATGATTGGAAGACATGATATTAGTATTTCTTCCAACTGCTGAAGTCTCTGATTCCTAGATTTCTAGACTTTAAGATGGCTTTTTACAAGTATTTAAACTTTTCTTCCATGATAAAGACATTATTTCGTAAGTATTTTAATGAAGATTTATCTGTAAATCATTTCTCATCTCTAATATTGTTTTTTTTATAATTTTTAATATGCTAACATGTCAAAATGGGTGGTGTTCTTTAAAAAGTTATCTTATATATGTTAATAGCCATTTCATTCGAACTAAGAAACACTTTGATTTTTGCATATTAAGTCTCTACTGTTATAATCAGTTGAGAATTCATTAAAATAGTACAAAAAATGATCATCTACCGTAATCCAGGCACATACTCTGATATATGCATTGATATATGCATTTTCTACAATATCTAAAATATAATTTTCAACTTCAAGGGGCTCACAAAACAAATAAGCGTAATATTATGTACTATATCAGAGAAACGTAAGAAGAAGAAACATTTATATCCATCTGATGGAGTTAATGAAGACTTTGAAGGGAAGTTAAAAATTAGGCTGAAACTAGGAGAATTCATAGTATTTTGCCTGGCAGAAAAAAAAAAAAATCTAAGAAGGGGATAATAATATGCAGGGGTAAAAATGCAAGAAAGAGCTTATGTTCACAGGACAAACAGGTTTCCTACCTAAGGCTTGCAAATTAAGGTAGCAATTCTGTGAACTCTCCTTTTTTTCCCTCTCTCCCTCCTTCCCTTCCTTTCTTATTATCATCCCTTCAGTTATATTTGGCCTTCTGTTTTATATTTAGTTGCTCCCAACTGCCCTTGCTCTTCAGAGTACTAGTGGATGATTTCTACCATCACTACACTGAAAACCAACACCAACACCACTACCAACTACAGATTAGTTTACTTGATTTTCACAATCAAAATCCACAAACATTTACTGAGCAGAAGCACTTTTGAAATAGATTATTATATGTTTTCAGGAAGGAGGTCTTTTTAATCTTCTAATATGGTAAATTGTTCCTTATAACTAGAGATAGGCAAGAGATTTAGGTAAGGGACCTTTGAAAAATAAATGTCTGATCTCTGGTTGCTTCCAAGTTTCAAGTTCCACAGACCCAGGAAATACTAGGTACTAGGTAACATTTCAATAGATTTTATATAAACTGTAAATAGGCTCAATAATTTACTTCTATATGAAGATGTATATTAGATCCATATAGGAGAAGCATTGTGAAAATGATGCAACAACCTTTTTACCATCTAAAAAACAAAGTATGGACCTTAACTCCTAATGCATAAACTAGATATTTCAGGAATTTTAATGTAAACAAGTATTTCATTCCAAGCAACTGATGATTAAAGAAAACAAAATCTGCCAGGACTCAACAATTTCATTGGTCAATATAGTAATAATATAGTAACCTGCCTTTAAAATGTATCTGCGGAAGTTTTAGCAAATGAAATAGATACCAAGTTATTCTAATGGCCAGCCATGATGGACACATTTTATTATCATTATTATTATTATTATTATTATTAAACTTCTATCTAAACTATGTCTAACATGTCAGGAGTATGACATAGATCACATTTACTCATATATTTATAATATATTGCTAAGTGAGTTCTGTTTCCACAGTGATGAAACAGATGCCCCTTAATCTTAGGTAACTAGCTCAAAGTTACAGGATTGATAAGTACTGATTATGACCATAATTATCAGAACAAGTCATGTTTTCTCAAGATATTTGTGAAAATGAGAGGCCCATGCCATTATTTAAATGAAGGTTCGTCTAGTGCCATGGGACATGATGGCCTCATGAGAAGATTTTGAGTCCTCTGTTTGAAAGAGGTACACTCAGATCTCAACCCAAGGGCATTTGAGCATTTCCTGATGTATATGAACTTTTGTGGGAAGTACTTTTTATTCTTTCCTTACTCATCTTTGGATATCAATTTATATTTAAAACATGTATGAGTGAATAAATACTACCATATGAGTATAATTACACACATAGTAATATACATGCATATGTGTATATATGTCAAACTTTTGATGCTAAATTTAATTTTAATATTAATTTTATTGTCATTAACTAATTTTATTGTCATTAACTAGAAAATAAAAATCAATAATTCATATTTTGTTTCAAAAGGTCTAACATATGGAGGCTCTCTGTGTGAAAATCATTTTTCTAATATAAATTCAGTATATATATATATATTAGTTAATATGAATACAATGATTTCTCTGATAGCAAATTCTATGGAGGTTAGGAGAAAAAGCAAATGAGTAAGGTCTGCACATGCTTATTTTAAGGCATCCAGCAGATATTTGAGCAATTCACTAATAAAAGTAGGCTGTTAAATGTTCTGGCTAATAAAGGTAAAGAACAAATCATTTCTTGAACAGCCCAGTTGTAGCAGGGTATTTACAGTAATTAATATATGTTTGAATTATTGTTCATCAGCTTATTTCTTATTCCACAAGAAACTATTTTAAGAAACCTCTGGGGAAGAGTGACAGGTGGGTGAATGGGTTTGGATGTTGTTAATGGTTGTTTAACCGTGTGAAGTTTTGATGAGATCAGGTTGAAATATTTATATTTACAGGAGAAGAAACCATTAATCCCTCCTGTACAAATAGTTTACAATCAATAGCCATGTGTATCCTGTGGTAGTCACTGGTGGAAGTGGAAAGCTTTTAATATACATAAAGGTTGACAATTACAATTAAATATCTCACTTTTTATTACCATAATCCATAAGAAAATATCCTCTTAAAGCAATGTAAATTACTATGTCTTGGAATTACTTATTAAAATATGCTACTTTTGTTGTACTTTTAAGAATAAATGCATCCAATAAATTATTCAAAATGAGCCTTTCTCAGACATGTTGTATTCGTGCTTAAAAAATTTAACAAGTTTGTTAGAACTAAATATAGATTTTCCTTCTAAATATAATAATAAATTGCCACACTATGTCATTTAAACATATAAAATGTGAAGCATGGTAGAGAAATGTATTTATAACTCTAAATGAAAACTATGAGTAACTCGCTCACCATAACATTAGTTATATACCATTGTGTTACTTGATAGATGATTGATCAAACCTCATAACCACAATTTTATATGACTAAGAAATGACATATATTTTATCTGCTAAAGATAAGCCAAGTTTACATGAGATCTAAATGTAATAAAAATTAATATTTAGTAAACAGATATAAAAGTTCAAAGCTGAAATATTTCCTGAATAATTAATGATATGAGTTTTTATTTTTCCCTCAAACAGGAAACATTGCAATGAAAAATGAAGGCTTGTTCTACTTTAGAAAGAGATTCAGATCCAATTATTTAATCTTAGCACTCTTCTTGCCTACTTTAACAAAATATATCTACATTCTCTTCTTAAATATTTTCACCCATTTTATGGTCATGGCTGGGCATTAGAGTGATCTGACACCTATTTCATTTGCACATTTAAACTAATTAATGGTTGTGATAGTGTAAAAATGAATTCAGAGCTAAAATCTCCTATAAAGGAATGAGTTTTCCATTCAAATCACAAAGGTTTTAACATATGGTACAGTTGAATCCATTACGCTAACACATCCTTTTATTGGAGAGTTGAATTGAAAGACAATTATGGAATAATAATACCTTTTGACTTAAAAAATGAGATGACAGAAAATGAGAAAAGACACCCTTTGTGTTATATTTTAGCTTTGAAATTTGACTTTTATTTCTAAAAGAGGAAATGTATTAAATCTGGAAGAACCTTAAACTTACTTACATAGTAATTTAATTTATAGTAGGGTAGAAGGACAGGCATTTAGGAGTCCTTAAATTCAAACTGCTAATTTAGATAAATTACTGGAAGCTGAGAAAGGGTTAAGGACTTGCTGAAAGCTGTACAGTTCTTTTAAAAATTTCAAGCCTAGGGTTAGGTCTCTGGTAGATTTTTAATCACAATATGCTATTTGAAGTTATAAGTCACTCCAAGAGCATTTTTTAAATTAAAAATTTGTTTCTACCAATTTATTAATTTGAAATAATAGCATGTCTATCTATGTGATCAAGTTGCCATTTTAATGAGTAATGAAATTGTGACTTCATGCTGTAGACATTCCGTTGATGGGGTTTTAAATAGCCTATACCTGCTGATTTTTTTTATATTTTATTAAGACTTCCATCTGTCATTCTGACAGCTTATTTTTGTATGTTTGTTTAAATAATTCACTTTTACTTGCAGTTCTTCTCTTTATATTTCTTGATTTTTTTCAGTCAAGAACCCTGGACTAAACACCAAAAGTTTAGTTTACAGCTCTGCTATTTAATGACTGCATGACCTCAGGGTCTTTGTTGTTTCAATTATGAATAAAATGAGTTGCACAGTGTGATTCTATAGATTCATTCCAGTAACAATATTCTCTCATTCTTTGGCATTTTTGTGTACCTTTTTAATGACATGCAGCAATCTTGCCTCGATCCATATATCTCACCCCAAAATATTGATCAAAGAATATCCCTTTTTTTTAACTTTCTATCTTTTGTCTCTTCTTTTGCTTTCCTCTCTTCTTGACTTTAGTTTGGTCCCTCTTATCACCTTCATGATCACTCTTAGGATTTAGAATCTCAAACAATAGTAAAAGAAGTCAATCTACTAAGTTAAGCTTATTTGGATACATGTGACAGACTTAAAATACATGTGCCTCATAGAAATTTAAGTTATTTCAGATAAATAGGACTTAGTGGAAAGACATATTCCCACTGTGTTCATTACAGAAACATGGAACTGATTAAAGATTAAATGAGATCAAACCAATAAGCCAAATGAAGAAAAATACACCGAAAGGCACATATGTGTTTCCCTAGGGTTAACATGGGGATAGAAAGTGATTTACATAGCTAAGTTAGCCCTTTCACTGAGGTAGACAATTTTTATTGTGATTTTAATCTTATTATTTGTGCAGCTGTGTTGGAAGTGCCTTGAATTATTATCCTTGCTTATAATGGTATTGTTGACATCTCACTAATGATAAGAATTTTAAATTGCATAAGACAAATATTTTATATTATTTCTGAAATTGTGATTAGAAAGTTAGTATTTGAAATACATTTGATGTTTTAACAAACAGAATATGGGCTATATATTTTCTTTTTTTTAATGTATCTACAACTCACAAAATCACCAAATATCTCCCTGAGTTATAATCTCTTAGGATTGACTACAAATATTGTCTCTTAGAAGACATTGTGAATTTACAATGCAACTGGAACATAGCCATATAATTCTCACTGGATGAGTAGATTCATTGACTGAAAGCTAAACGTAGCTATTCTACCGAATATAACCAAAATCCTCACTGAACTCAGAGGTAATTTTATTGAGCAACCGCCATCTTGACTGCTAGATTTTCTGGGCACACCTATCAATTATTTTGACCAGAAATAATCAGAATCCCAGGCCTAAGTTAGTAATACTAACAAAGAAGTTAGCAATAAAAGGGATGCAGTGTAGTTAGTTAAAACAAACTGACCTGAGATTGAAATGCCTTGGTCCTGGTGCTGGTTACACCACAATGTTTGGAACTAAATTCTTTGAACAAATCACTCATTCATAGTCAAGCAAAAAATTAATTTTGTTTTCTCATTCCTAAAATAAAGTTGCTTGTTAATAATACTTTTAAATTTCCATCCATAAAAGTTCAGACATTTAATTCCCTTCTTCATTGACTTATTAAAAGAGGTCTTAATATATAGAACCAAGAAAAGTGGAAATACTCAAGTGAAAGCAGAGGGAGGTGACAAGAGCTTATTCTACCTTAGTGACCAACTCTCCCTTTCACCACCACCAGTCCATAGCAATAGTATAGCATAGCTCCTCTGCAGAGTCCAAGAATAGTGGGAAGCCCTCATTTTGGACAAGATCCCATACTAACATTCACAGACAGGTAAAAGTATATCTTTTTTTAAAAATATAGAGAAGAAAATAACACAAACTCCCTTTAGAAATCAATTATAATAAGATTAAAGACCCAGCCAAAAGATTTCCCCTCTTATAACCATATTTCTGTCACTTTGTTCTCACATACATCCAATGTAGATATACTTCTGGGCTGCCCTGGGGATGTTTATATAACCACTGCCACCATGGAAAACCATAGATTTATTTTTATATTTATTTTTATATTTAAAAGGATTCATAGTTTAGCCAACTTCCAAAGACCACATCTGTGACATTAACATACATGAAACCAAATTGAAAAGGGAAGCAAGAAGCAAAGAGAAACAAACAAACAAACAAACAAACAAAAACACACAGGCCACAATGGAGTTCATAAAGTTTTCATCATGGCATGTTTTCTTATGGGATTTTCATTTGTATGCTCAATAGAGCCCATGATATATAGACATATACATATATACGTATAGACATATGTGTATATATATGTATCTATATATGTATATACATATACATAGTGATTTCATACTGACTTTTTTTTTAATTAACTTGACATTCAGTATTATTTTATGTTAGTTTCAGGTACACAGCACAGTGTCCAGACGTCTATATAATTCATGAAGTGATCCCCTGATAAGTTCAGCACCCACCTGCCACCACACATAGTTATAATATTATTAAATATATTCCCTATGCTATACTTTATATCCCATGACTATTTTACATCTACAAATTTGTACTTCTTACTCCCTTCACCTTTTCACCCAGCCCCCTAACTCCTCTCATCTGACAGCCATTAGTTTGTTTTCTGTATCTTTAAGTCTGTTTCCATTTTGTTTGTTCATTTATTTTGTTTTTTAGATTCCACATATAAGTGAGAGCATATGGTATTTGTCTTTCTCTGTCTGACTTATTTCATTTAGCATAATACCCTCTGGGGCCACCCATATTGTCATAAATGGTAAGATTTCTTTTTTTAAAATTTTTTTATGGCCAAGTAATACTCTATTGTATAAATGAGTATGTACTACATCTTCTTTATCCAATCTTCCATTGATGATCACTTCAGTTTCTTCCATATCATATCTTGGCTATTGTAAGTAATGCTGCAGTTAACATAGGGATGCATGTATCTTTTCAAATTAGTGTTTCGGATTTCTTCTTAAAAATACCCAGAAGTGGAATTGCTGGGCCATAGGTAGTTTTATTTTTAATTTTTTGAGGAACCTCTATACTATTTTCCATAGTTGCTGCACCCATTTGCAATCCCAACAATGAACAAGGGTTCCTTTTTTTCCACATCCTTGCCAACACTTGTTTGTTGATTTATTGATGATAGCCATTCTGACAGGTGTGAGGTGATATCTCATTGTGGTTTTAATTTACATTTCTCAGTAATGCCCATGCTTAATTGGATCTCTAGCAATTATAAAGTTATGTCATATTCACTAATGTCTGAAGAGACCTGAATGCAGAAAAGAGACCATTGACTGTCTAATGAATCTATTCATTTGCTTTAGTTTCTTGTTTTTAAAAAATGTGTACATATTTTTTTTACTTTCAAATGTATTATTTATTTTAAATGTATGTGTTACAAAATTTGCAAACAATACAAATAAAGCAAAGGTTTAGTCTCCCTTCCCTCCTAAATAATTCTTCTAACCACTGTTGTCCATTTTTAACCTCTAGTTTTAGAGTGAGAGAAAGAGATATAGAAAACATACATAAACATATACTTATAGACTTTTTATTTGCATAAATGGAATGATCATTTACTTATGGATTTCTCTTTTTCACTCAATATTATACTATTGTCAAGCTTATTTGCATGTAAGTATATGAAAATTTTGAAGTAAAAATAAAGACGCGTAGCAGAAAATTCTTTAGTAAACAGAGAATTTGTCCTTCAGTTAGTGTATCTTGTTAAGTACAACAGTGCATGTTTTAATGTAATCAGTCACATCCAATGAAGTTGGCAAACATATCTACCATATTTACGGAAATAAAATGTAACCTACTCCTGAACATCACCCCAGTGGGTGGGCACATAACTAATTTTCCCCAGTCATTGCCTTTGTGCTGTGCCTGATCCCTACTTTCCATTCCATAAAAACACCGCAGGCAGACCTCATAAAGTCCCAGTCTCTTTCAGATATTCATATTCCAGTTCAATCCACTGTAAAACTTCAGTCACTTATCCAACTTATCACTTATCCTTCCCATCAGCCTCCCTCCCTGATTCAGGTACGTGCCCTGAAAAGAGGCGGTGGCTTGCTTTTGTAAGCTATCTTTATGCTTCTGCTCTCTCCCTCCTCTTCTGGGACTCTTTCTTCTCTAGTGTATTGGTGATCAGAGGGGAGATGGGCAAAAGGGGTAAATATCTATTACTTAATTTATTGTGTTAAAGTTCTCCCATGTTGAGTGATTATTTTTTTCCAGTTATCCCCTCTCTCTTGCTGGTGCCCTATGCTGGCTCTTTATGATAGAGTGTGTGTCATTTCCTTGAAGGATTCTTCAGCAGTCTCATTATGGCAAAATCCATCTTCAATGCAGAAAATCTACTCTGGCTCAACCTCTTTTAACCTCTCCCACCCCCGCCCCTAACTTCAAGGCACTGAAGTCCCAGCACCAAATCTGCTACCAAAAGGTCCTGCTGAATGAGTTGCCAGCTTCTCTTTTTTGTGATTATCCCAGATCTCTATAAGGGATTCTCTTAGAGTTCCCAGGGGAGGTGGACATTTGGGAAAGCTATGGCAGGCTCTAACTAGACCACGGTTTGCTATTCAGAACTTCAGTTTCTGCTTAAAACTAAGCTGGATTTGGAGGGCTGTGATGAAGGTTGAGGGTACAGAAGTGGATTGGCTGCCAGGGGTGTAGAAAGCCATTGATTTTCCTTTTTTTAGAATGTGAGGTACTTTCTCCATGTCTTTATTTTCTAGCAGTGTTTGATAATTTAGTCTAGTAGAAAAATCTTCCTCAACATTCATTACATAAACAGAAATTAAAGAAAATCACAGAGATTTGCTTTACCTTTTAACTAGAATAGATTATTAATAGAAAATGAAGAAAACATCCAGGATGTTTTGTTGGGTACTTGGTGTTTTGTGCTCTCTTTAAACTAATTTCCCAAATATTTCTCCTATGAAGTTTTGCAAATGAAAAGATTTAGAAGTTTTCTTCATTTATGGTGTGTGGGGAAACACTATGAGATGCAGAGGCCTTACTGGGAAGTGCTCTGGGAGACCCTCCTGCAGGAAAGAGAGGGAGGCTGGACAGGGCAGAGGGAGAAGCTGCAATGCTGTTGTGAAGGAAGACTCAGCTCAGCCTCCAAGGATTTCTGGAGCAGGCATCGCCCTTCAGAGTTGTTCCAGGCAATGCGAGGGTTGGGCCATTTCTCTCCCCACATCAGCTATCAGGTGACAGCAGAATCCTGTCCTGTAGAAAGGGATGCAGCTGTGGGCAAGGCAATTCCCTGAGGCCAGGGGCAGTGCCCAGTGAGAAACTCAGCTGTGCGTCCTCAATAGCCAGCCTTCACATCACCTGGGGGTAGGCGCTTCCACCTAGAGAGAAAATGGATAAGGACCCCTGTATATCCATTACAGAAAGCATATGAATTCATTGGAGCAAGTTGCTTCTGTTTGAATATACATTAATCAGAATAGTCTATCTCAGGAGTGTCTGGCACATACTATATTTTAATTTATATAAAGAGGACTGGCGTCAGTTTCTCCAAGTGTAAAATGAAAATTCTAATGTGAAATATTTACTGTAATCATCATGTAAATTCTCTATGTACTATATGATTGCTATAGGCTGGAAGTGGTAGTATATGTAATATATTATTTTCAATATATTATTATTAATGAAAATCCTTAGAACTTCTATTTGAGGAAGAGCTGCCTTTATCTTTTAGATGATGAGGCAGATATTTGTATGATTTGTAGCACACCTAGAATCAACCTGTCTGGCATGTTGTGGTCCTGAACTAATCAACAAAGCCATCCCAGTTTCCCAGACACATGACTACAAAGTGACAGGAATTCAGAGATAAAGCTATGGGTGTTTTCCAATAGGATATTACAAAAGGAAAATAAGCAGGTATCATTTATAGAAAGAAATATTTACAATGTCAGAAAAGGTAATGAAAGCACTAAAAATTGATTTTTCTCAGAATAGCAACACAAAATGAAAACCTCATAAAACTAAAGAGACTCTTACAATTTTAGAAGCAACTGACATGTATGAAATTATTCCTGGATCAGAAGTTGCTAACAGCCTAAAATCTTTTTTAGTTTCTACAGAATCAACATATTGAAGGCAGGGACTTCAATTATAAGGACTTAGCACATCAATAGAATTAGCAGAGGATTAATGCCCCAAAGTGTTGAATCTTGATATAAATTATACTGTATTGGTTTTTTTTTTGTTTTCAGAATGCAAGGGAGAAAAGACACTATCCTGCCAGGTGTCCTTGTTTTGCCTTCGAAAATGCACAATTAGAACAATGTCCAGTCCTTTTTTTATTCCAGTGAGAAATGGGAAAATGTGCAGCTATGTTACCATTAATTCTTGTTTGCTTATACCTCTTCATATTCGAAACAGATCTTATTTTCCTGGTAAAATAAAACCAGCTATGAGAAACTCAGAATATTGATGGGGTCAACTTAAAATATTTCTGTTACAAGATGGGTGACTTTCTTTTCCCTAGAACATTGCATCTAGGAGGCTCAGAATCATGAAAAAAAAAATATCAACAGAGTGAATTTTAACAGTATAGTCATTAAATTTCTTATTCATTCTCATAACTGTATGTATGTCTGTGTGAGACAGAAACGAGCATCAACATACAGAAAGAGATGATTCATGGATGAATAGATTCAGAGTAATCAGTGTAAATAAAGCAGACTATGATATAGGAGCATACCATGTGTCATTAGCATATACAATAATTTGCATAGTCACACTTTCTATACTGTCTGCAAAAGTCATATGGTGAGAGAAGTAATTTTATGATATAGTAATGAAAATTATAAAAATAAATGGAAGTGGAAAAAGGGATATTAATTTTATTAAAATTACAAGAGAAATCTAATAAAAAGAAAAGTCAGGAATTTCAGGTAAAACATCCCAGTGCAATGTAATGTTCTGGATAAATTTCTAAACATTAGTAGCAGACGTGCTAGAGGATAAATTAAAGTACAATAAAATGATTAATTCTACTCAAAGTACCTTCAAGAATTTAAAGGCTCAGGCAGGCTGGGAAATCACCATTATGTATTAAGTGTGTTGTGTTGCTTTATTTATTTATTTTTCTGCTGGTGGCCATGAAAGATAAAAAGCCACAGTGCTTCATTAGCAGCAGGGCTCAAACAGAAGTAAATTCAAGGAGATTTCTGCTGGGCTCTAGGAGTGGCAGATTTTAGGAGAGGTGCCTGCAGCTGGAGAAGGCCGAGTACTAGGTTGCATTTCTCCAAAGCTTGTTAGAGTAATGCCCTGTGAACCTTTCTCAAGGTTTAACTCTAATTTTCACATCAACGCATCAAGTACCTCTTGAGATTCAACTTCATCCAAGTCTTTGGAATGAAGCCTTATCCTGAACAAAATCCTATGCAGTGTAAAGAAGAATTTTCTCTTTGTTTTTAAAAAATTTCAGAGAGACCAATTTAGACACTAGGTACTGATTCAGTATTTCTAAATGACTCCTTGCATTTCTACTACTTAAGTGATATTAATAACAGGGCAGGAGAAATGGCTAGTGCTGTACGAAGCAGGCTGTTCTCATTGCTTTGAACCCACGTGATGGTCAGAGATCATATCTATTTGTACTTCCTATGATTTTTACGGGGCTGACTGAGTTAGGTTACAGTAAAAATCATTTTTTATCATCTCATTCGGTACAATTTTAACACAAACTAAAAAAGGAGGGAAAGAAAACATCTGATTAATTTTCTTCAGTTATACACCCTTTAAATAAATTTCTTCATGCTCAGGGAAATACTAGAGCAGACCGGTCTTTCAATTATGTTGATCATCAGACTACTAGGTTATTCACAACTTGTGCAACTTTTATTGAAGAATTCTCTAACATTCTGCTCACGATGAAATTCAGTGTGTTTATAACTCCACCCAAATGACTAATATGTGGACTCATTTCTTATAACACCAGCAAGTAGTACCTTTTACTTTTCCTGTAACTTTCTTAGCTAATGAAGTTTGCTGGTTGGATTTGCTCTGATCATCCTTAAATCCTTCCATGCTGACAGTTTTAATTAAAAGAAAAAAAAAATTCAATCATTTCTCTAATGCCAGAGAAATGCTAAGTACAAATCGTTTCTGTTCAGAATTTCGATACCATCTCCTCTGCTGAAGCCTCATAAAATAGTTTTGTCATTTATAGAGTTTTTCATAGATTGTGTAGTAAATGTGAGCAACACTGGTTTGCTTGTTGTAAACTTATTATATGGCCTAAAGATATTACAAATATAATAATACTGATGGTTTGCTATTATATTCTTATTACAGTTTTAGACTCCCCTGCCAATTTTTAAATTTTGTCAACTTTGCCATGCTTTCCCCCATTAATTCAAATCATCCTTGACCTTGTTTTTTGAGTTTTATGTCTGTTTCTGACATTTACTCTAAATAATCTTTGGAGAGAATGAGGCAAATTGTGGATTTTCATTTTAGCAACGTTTTCCTTATCTGCCAAAAAATTATTATTGATAATTCTTGAGACAAGGATGACCTCTTGATAGACTTTTGGGTGTTTTTTACATTCAGATAATATCTTAGCATTGTTACTCTTCTCTCTGCATCACCTATTTAAAAAAAAAAAATTCCCCTGCACTCTTCACATTTATATTCTTTCTTTACTTCAATTTATCTTTCTTTGACTTACAACTTTTCAACTTAACTGAGAATCTGAATACCCAATAAAAAAGAATATGTATTTCTGGACCAGATAAGGAAATTACGCTGAGACAAAAAATGATAGAATCATAATACTAAATGTAGAAACATAGAGAGTAAGTAGTCCAGTCAGGGGCGTAAGTAGGTTAGCCCTATATGATCAAAACCTGACCCTAAAATATCAAGGCAAATTATTGCCTGTTATTCTCAGATCCCAAGGGAAAGAGATTTTAAAACTCACTCAGTAAATAACTCTGGGGCTTCCATGGAACTAAGAGGCATTTCTGAACATTCTCATTTATTATAATTGTATGTATTTAACACAGAATTGTGCTGTAAGGTGCTTTGCTTGTTTACTTTGAGCAATGGTGGGTTATCCAGGCTATCTGTGGGCTAGGAAGTCTTACTTCAGCCTTTGTGCCCTACTGAATTAGCATATAAAGTTAAAACTGCAGCCTGTCTGCCCAGTTCCAGAAGGAAGTGATAAGCCTCTGTAAACCAAACAACAAAACAGTGGCCTAGAACATTTGTGACACACTGAAAAATATGAAAATAGTACAGAGAAGACAACATATATAAATCAAGCTCTAACTTCAAGCCTTACTTCTCTTTCCAGGTGTAGCCAGTATTTCAGCACGTTACAGTTGGGTATTCAAGTGATGATTCTATACCTATTTTGCCCCCAAAATACAGGGGCATATTTTATCAGCTCACTAACCAGAGAGGTCTAGTTACCTCTTTACTCAGCAACAGAAAATTCTGAAGATTTCAAAGACATGAAGAGATCTCTTTTCATATTTTATTGGTGATAGGGTGATTTTTGTTAGATGATTTATTTAATGTTCCCTGAGAATGTCCATATAATTAACTATGCCATTATCTCTCAATGTTTGCATTACTTAGAAAATTGTTCTGTTCTTTTTGAATTCCAGGTATTTTTCTTTGTTTTCCATAACCTCTAGAAACGGAGGGTGCTAAAATGTTATTATATATGCTGGGCAAATAAATATGTCCATCATTTAAGTATCTTGCCCTTTAATTTCATTGAGTTTGTCCCCTCCGTCTCTTATTATGCGTCGGGGTACAAGGGCAGAACAAATTCATTTTCATTCTGCCCTTTGTTATTTTGAAAACTCAAAGTCAACTCTTACCTTCTATTTTTCTAGATTGATAATTCTATATTTTTCACATTTAATGTTAAGTTTTTAATTAGTAACAACGAGACCATCAGGTAGAGAAATTAGCAGCCATAAATTAAGCTACAGTTTAAAAATGGGCTTTAAAAAAATGTTGAAATGTGACGAGATATAATATGTTACACTTTCACTGTGAGCTTTGTGGAGAATCCATTTGGCTCATGATCGGCTGCCCTTGAATTGAAATCTGGGTTAATTGAGGCAAAGCTGAACTTACTCTTCTGTGACTTGTGTGGAAGGCTTCTGCTCTTTTAATTGCTAAAATTGTCAGTACTGTCGTGACACTTGGATATATTCCCATTTTATTTGAAGTATCAGCTGTTTGTTCTCATATTTAGTTGACTTTTGCCCCATCAAATTTTTAATTTAATTTTTTAACCCAAAAATGGCATTCGTCTCTAATGTCATAAGAAATGCAGTAGAATTCTAGAAAACCAAAGTCCTGCTCAGAGAGGAGATTTTAAAAATGTGTTTCCTCTTTGGAAAGTCTTCAAAATAAAAAGAGATAAAATACATTGGAGTGATGACATTCTGAAACCCTCCAAGAGTTCCCAAGGATAAGATTTCTCCTAAACCGAGACAGTTACTCCCTATATCCCCATCATGTTTTCACATAAAATTCATTCCCTTGCCCATCTCACTCAGTAGACTGAGATCTTTAAAGGCAAACTGCTTATTATTATGAATACTATAGCAGCAGCTCCCAGCCTCATTTATGGGCTCAATAAATATTTGTTCTGAGAATAAATATTTAGCCAGATGGTGAGAATATAGCAAGATGTTTCATCCATGATATTCAATGAGTAATCCGAGGTACAATGACTGCCATATCCATTGTTTGAAATGGTGAACTTGATGGAGCTGTGAAGACTTTTAGAGTGCTTGTGGGTTCTCAAACAGCTAATAGTTTCTTCTATAAACCTTAACTGCTTTCATGCAGAGGATGAAAAATGAGGACATTAACTGCAGCTTTAGCTAGGAAATACGTGATTTGTTGGCTCACTGAATTTTGGGGTGACCTGAGTAAGTCTTTCCTGCCACAGCAAAGCAAAGTTAAGCATTTCCAGTGCCCCCTGAGCAAACTTCCATCACACTAATTTAAATGATCACACAAATCACTAATTACACTAATTATTAAATAATCTGTAATCAGCCATCAATTCCTGCCTCATGTTGACTGTGAGCCAATGAGAGTAGACAGTATATGGGGTTTCATGTCAAAGTTAGTACCTAATACAACTAAATGTTCAATAATTCAATATTTCTTGGGCACTTCATGAAGGAAAAAAATGGTTGGAATAGATATTTTCACTGAGATTATCCAAATCATGTCAATCTTGCCTTTTATCACTTTTCATCTCTCCTTGCACTGCTTACTTTAAGTTTTCCATGAGCTTTTTACTCTTTTACTAAGAAACTTATAAAGCTACCTTGTTGTTCTTATAAACATTTGGATAAATAGTTGTAGTTAAGAGAGTTTTGTTAAAATCATAAAGTATTCCACTTACAAGGTAAGTATTTAATGGAAGGAATCTTTTTAATATGTATAGTGTCTTAAATTTACATAGGGATAAATTTCTGCAAGCTCTCAGTACTTTGGCAGGTGTTATTTATGTTTACAACAAACACCAGTGAAAAGCCAAGATACAGCTCGTCATATTGCCTTTACTCTATAAAAGAACAACCTAAGCTCTGATTCACTCATGGGATTGCAACTCATCACTGAATTGCAGGACTTCTTGTAAATTTTGTGGTGCATCCACTCAGAAGTCGTGAAAATGCTGGCAGGGCGGCTCAGAAAATGCTGAAATGTTACAAGCAAATCAGTTCATCTGCTATTATCCATATGGGCTTAATATTTTACCAACTACTACTTGAAATGGAAATGAACAGAAAATGTGTAGAAATACAATACATTTTGCTTTTAAATGCTCACTTTAATACTTGCTTGTACATTATAGGAATTCTGTAATTTTTAAATGTACAACAATGACAGTCTACAATAATCTAAACTAGCTATATCATGATAAAATAGTTTTCACATTGAGCCACATATTAACAATTTCAACCAAGAGATAAGTACCTTATATATGAACAAAAACATTGCACTAAAAAACTTTATAAATCAGGTTTCGTGGAATACCCATGTATGTCTCTTTGCTTAATAAAGTGAAAATATTTATTTCAAAAAGATTATAAAGCATTACACTTGAGGGTGCTCATTATTTTAATAACTCTAGCTATAATGGATAAGCATCAACAATTTACTGAAACAATAATAAAATAGATTTAGCTTTATATTTTGAATAATTATAGATTTCAGGATGTTGCAAAGATAGCCCAGGGGTCCCTTCCACCCTTCACCTATTTCCTCTAATGTTTATAGCTTACAAAACTATAGTACAATATGAAAAACAAGAAATTGACATTGGCACAGTGTGTGTAATTTAATTCCATTTTACTACATGTGCAGATTTGTGTAACCACCACTGTAATGAAGATGAAGAACTATTGTATCACTATAAAAATCTCCCTAGTGCTACCACTTACGGTCTTACCCACCTGCTTGTCTCCACCATCCCTTAGACCCTAGCAATCACTAACTGGTTCTTCATCTCTAACTGTATCATTTCTAGAATATTGTATAAATGGAATTATACAATGTATCACCTTTTGATATTGACATATTTTTCACTCTGCATAATGCCTTTGAGATCAATCAAAGTTATTGTTCTATCAATAATTTGTTCTTTTATATTGCTAAGCAGGATTCCATGCTATGCACATAGCACGGTTTGTTTAACCATGTGCCCACTGTAAGGCATTTAGGTTGGTTCCAGTTTCAGGCTAAGTTTGCTATAAACAATCATATACAGATTTTTTGTGGACATAGGTCTTATTTCTCTGGGATAAAGACCCAAGAGTGTGATTGTTGTATAATATGTTTTCATTTGCTTGTTTGTGTTTTATAAGAAACTGCCAAACTACTTTCCATAATGGGTGCAATTTCCCATCCCCACTGGCAGTGAATGAGAGAGACAGTTTTTCTACATCCTCACTAGCATTTGGACTGGACATGTTTTTCTTTTGTTGTTGTTTTTTTTGTTTTCAATTTCAGCTATTCTGAAAGGTATATAGTATATAGTGATATCTCATTATTTTTTTATGTGTAGTTCCCTAATGTCTGGTGATGTTGGAAATCTTTTCTGTGTGCTTATTTGCTATCTGTATATATTCTTTGATGAAATATCACTTCATATCTTTTGCCATTTTTTCTCATATTTTTAGTTGTTTTTTTTTTTTTTAAGGTTGGGTTTTGAAGATTGTTTTTTATGTCCTAAATGTGAGTTATTTATCAGATATGTGGTTTGCAAATACTTCCTTTCATTCTGAAGTATGTCTTTTCATTCTTTTGGCAGGATTTTTCACAGAACAAAATGTCTAATTCTAATGAAGTCCCTTTTTTGTGGTTGTTTGTTATATAGATCATGGTTTTGACGTCATCTGAGAACTCTTTGCCAAGATTTTGTTCCCAAAGATTTTTTTCCTACAATATCTTCTAAAAGTTTTTAAAAATGAATTTATGATTCTTTTTGAATTTGTTTTTGTATTAAGTTTAGGTCAAGGTTTATTTTTTGCTATGAATATCCATTTGCTCCCATGTTTGTTGGAACCCCCCCCCCCATTTCAGTGCTTTTGTACCTTTGTCAAAAATCAGTTGGACATGTTTGTGTGGGACTATTTCTGAGTTCATTATTATGATCCATTGATCTATGTGTCTATCTTTATCTTTTTGTCAATACTATATTATCTTGATTACTATAACTATAGTATTGATAGACATTCCTCTCACTTTATATTTTTCCAAGATTGATTTAGCTATTTTAATTACTTTACCTTTTCATATCATTTTTAGATTGTGTCTGTATCTACAGAAAATCTTTCTGGGATTTGGACAGTAATGACTTTAAACTTATATTTCAGTATTGGGATAATTGACATCTTTACTAGATTGAGTCTTCCAATTCATGAACATGGTATGTCTCTCCATTTATTTAGATCATTTTTCTTTTTTTCTTTCATCAGCATTTTGCAGTTTTTACTATAAAAATACTATACATTTTTCTTCTAGATTTATACATGAGTATTTTGGGTTCTTTGAGTGATGATAAATAAGATTGTATTTTTAATTTTTGTGTTTATTGCTAATATATAGAAGTGCAATATGTTGATCTTATAGTCTGTAACCTACCTTAACTTACTTGTTAGTTCTAGAAGAGTTTTTGTAGATTCTTTGTGATTTTTGCAGAGACAATCATGTCATCTACAAATACAGATAATTGTATTCATTCCTTTCCGATCTGTATACCTTTTTTTTTTTTTTATTTACCTTGTATTATTGTGCTGGCTAGAACTCCCAGTATCAAGTTTAATAGAAATGGTGGAAACAAACATTCTTGCCATATCCCCAATCTTAGGGGAAAATCATTCATTTTTTAACTATTAACTGTGATCTTTGTTGTAGGTATTTTTAGATGTTCTTTATCATATTGAGGAAGTTCATCTCTATTCTTATTTTACCAAGGTTTTTTAAATCTTAAATTAACATTGAATTTTCTCAAATGTTTTTCTACATTAATGGAACTATGTGATCATTTTTCTAACCTATTTCTTGACATACTCTATGACCCAGCAATCCTTTCCTAAATATTTACCCAAGAGAAATTGAAACTGTGTTATACAAAAAGTATTATATATGAATATTAATAGAATCTTTATTAATTATAGCCAACAAGGAGGAAAACATGAAATATCCATTAGCAAATGAATGGGTGAACACATTGGGCATTCATAAAATGTAATGCAATAAAAGAGAACAATCTACTGACACATATAAGGCAATAACATTGCTTAATCTCAGAAACAGTATGTGAAGTGAAAGAAGCCAGACTCTGTATACTATATGATTCCACTTGCATTGAGTTCCAGAAAAGAAAGAACTAAGCTATATTGATAAAATCAAAACAGTAGTCACCTTAGGTTGAGGGTGATTATTGGGGTGCTAGCAATGTTCTACATCTTTATTTAGATGCTGCTTACATGGGTTTATACAATAAAAACTAAGATAACTACAGACTTAAAATGCATTCATTTTATATATAAATTATACCTCAGTTTTTGTTTGTTTTTTCTAAAGCCATATGTTTACTGACATATGTCTCCTTTATATTTTAAGTTGATTTTGCTTTTCAATACATAGAATTGATTCTCTTTTATTTCAAGGCATTTTTTATTGACTGAGGGGTTTAAATATTTTTGTTCCATTTTTTGCTTTAATTCTTTGGTGACTCCTCTCTCTCTCTCTCTCTCTCTCTCTCTCTCTCTCTCTCTCTCTCTCTCTCTCTCTCTCTCATATTTTCTTGAATCCCCTGTACCTCTTTCCTTATTTCTATTTTATCCTTTCTACTTTTCTGTACACCATTTATTTACTTCATAGTTTATTTTTCTTGGGCTTTGTACCTTTTAGTTTCATCATCATTTCTCATTATTTTAATTGTTTTCTAAATCTTTCTTAATAATTTTCAGTTTTTCCCATCCTCCCATTGGCTAACCACCTAATTTCTGAGCTTTTCCATATCTAACATTTTTGTTTTTTCAGTGATCTGTTTTTTGTTTTGTTTTTTAATTTATTTTAGCTCATTTTAAAATATTAGAGTTTAATTTTCATCTTTTGTGGCCACATGTTTTGTGATGATTTTTTTAATTTTATTTTCATATTTTCCCCCTCGTTTGAATTATGTAGAATTCCCAGACCCTTTAGGAAGATATTATTGTGGAGAAAGCAGAAGTGGATCAAAATAGCTTTCACGGCATCATCATTCCAGGGGTTCCTCCTCTCCCCTCATCATCTCTACATTATGAATGACTCAATTTATAGCCTTTCTGTGTGGTTATGTCTCTGTCAGAGCTAAGCCTAATTAAGCAGGCTTACCTCCTCAAATCTGTGTTTCAAGGCAGTGCTGTCATCTTTAGATGATACATTCTGCAGTTACAGGATTTTCTGGGATCTGCTGTCTCTAGACCGATTCTCTATAGTATTCCCTCACAGTGTTTTTGCTCTATTCATTTTTATTTCATTTCCAGTAGTGTTCCTTCAGGGTGAGGCTCTATACTTCTAGATATTTCTGAGATCTTGCAGAGTTCCCTGATAAAATATCGAGGCATAGAACAATTTGATTTTTTCAATAAGCAATAAATATACACTTTTAGTGTCAATATATCCCATAGAATATTTTCATTTGCTAAATCAGGTAGACCTATGTAGAGGGCATGTATAACTACAACTGTGTCCATATTCTTCATCTGCTCCCCTCTCCCAACTTAGTGACCTGAGCCACTTAGTTTTTGCACCCACACTTGACTTTCCCACTTTTATTTTCCTTTCCAATAACCTGAAGCCCAGGATTCTGTTAACTGGAAGGTCCTTGCCTTCTAGACATGATCTATTTATGATTTAGAGGCTCTATGACTCGTGGGACTTATCAGGAATTCCTTTTTACTTCCTGTAACTTCAATTGCTCAGCTCTGTTAGTGATTTGACCACATCCTTCCATATTCTGGGATTTCTACATAGTGATTCCTTGTCAACAAGTATAGTTGATCATGCTTTGTTTTTTCTCTCCCTACCTTGGCTGACATGTTTGATTTTTAAAGTTATGGAGAATAAAAAACTTACATGACTATATCGCAAGGGTAAGCTAGAAGCCCCAGAACCAATAGCTTTTAAAATGATATTTTCTTGCTATTTTTCCTGGTGTATAGGAATACAATTGATTTTATATGTTGATCACCCTTTATTGTTGAACTTTTAATTAGTTCTAAGAATTTTCCAGTTCACTTGTGAATAATCATATCATCTATAAATGATGAAAGATGAATTTCTTCCTTCCCAATTTTTGTTTATCCTTTTCATTCTCTTCCGCTGCCTAGGGTATCTAGCATACTCTTGAATAGAAGAGATGAAAGCAAGCACTCTAGTCTTGTGTCTATTCATTCAATTTTATAATGGGAATAATAGTACCTACTTAAAAGGATTGTTTGAGGATAAAATGAGGCAATCGTGAAATTATTTTGGCAATATTTAGTACATATTGAATTGGTAATAAATGATAGCTACTATTATTTTAAATGTCAATAAAATCATCCCATGTTATATTCATAGAAATATAAAGTGGCAGGAATACACTAAAGAGTTATATTATTATTTCCTATACATTATAGGAAATAATAATCAGAATATGAAAGTGGATACCTTCACAAATAACCATATTATTACTTTGGGCTGCTCTGCATTGAGAAAGAGAATACATTTGGAATAAAAACTAAATATATAGGGATTTGTTTAATGAATCATGTTTTTTCCATATCCTTCTCTTCAAAAACAAAAAGGCTAGTCACATTGAAATATTTAATATAATAGCTATTTTTTAAAGCACAGGATATCATCACTACAGTATAGGGAAAGCATAGGATTTTGTTGGTGAGCGTAGGGGATGAAAGAACAGGAGAAGGAAAAACAATCTAAATGGAAAGGAAAACCCAGCTAAAGAAGCCAGAAGTGAATGCAAGGGTATATTATTTAGGACCACTATCTGTGTACTACACTCTGGAGGCAAGCTTTATTGAGATTGTGGTACAGACATTATTATATATTGTTGGACATTTGGACTATATACCTTTTAATATAGTTATAACCTGTGGGATTTAAAAAAAATCTGTAAAGTATTTGTAAAATAATAGTGTTTCAGGTATTGATTCTGGTTTATAAATTTTCATATGTAATTGAACCCGGTTCTTGCTTATTTCTTATGGTGCTATTACTATTTTGTTTATACTTGTGGTATTTCACCAAAGTGATTTATGAAATCTCTTTTTTTATTTTGCTGAAGATATTCATAGGGCTTTCTCTTTGCTATAGTCTTTAGTGATTTTTGCACATAGTCAGTTTCCCTGGGCTACCAACTCTGAGGCAGAGATTTACACACAACCCATTTATTGGAGCAAGTTCTTAAGAACAACAACAGGAATGGGCAGACAAAAACTTGGAACTGCAATATGGTTGCAACTTTGGCACCATTTCGTGTTATGGGGCTCTCTAAAGACATGACGATCTTTCATATATGTCCAAAACTGGACCTATCATAAGGTGTAGGCTGCCTGCAGGAGCAGGACATGTCCTTGAATGAGGCAATTATCTTTGACCAGGGGGCAATTCCTTGAGAGGGACTCAACTGTGAGACATTAACAGGCAACACTGGAAGAATTAGTGCTTAATACTGAAGGGGAAATCTGGGGGGCCCACCGGAGGAAACTCTACAGTCCATGCCTTACACTCCACAGTCCACTTGATTCAGATAATACTGTCATCCCATCTAGAAACAGTTCCTACAGGTTAGTAGCTGGCTTCTTTTCCAAAGTGAACTTACAAGATTAGCAACGGAAACCACAGCCCCACTGTTACAGTTGGTCTTGGATCAAAAATTGATACACATTTTCTCCATCCTTTACTATTCATTCTATCTATATGATCTGGACCCTTAGTTATCTGTCTAGGTGGCTTATACCTACTGGAGCAATCCAGACCCTCAGACTTGAGGGGTCTAAGTCAATTCACTTTGCTTGTAAAGTGTGGCAACTCCTCCGATGCATTGCTATCCAAACTGAGTAGGAAATTAGTAAGAGATGGCCTGCTGTTTCATCTGGATGCCTAATATATTCTGCCCTGGTCCCATGGACTATCCGGGCTTATTACCTCAGCCAGGGGCATGACTCCTTACCTTCATTGTTGGTCTCTTGGCTCAAAAAGTTTAAAGTAACTGGGTGGCAGCATAGCTTAAAATTAGAACTCTTGCTTTATCCCCTAGGAGAAGCATTTCTCTCTGGAACCCAGGACCTCTAGATATACTGAGCCTAAAATGTAGGGACAGGAAGCACAAATTCCCCAAATACATCACTGGGAGTGATGGTTAGCAGAGCTACTCTGGCTTCCACTGCTCCACTCCCGAACCCATGTATTCTGCTTATTAGAGATCCAGCACCATGTAATAGACATTCATACGTGGCATTCACTGCAACCTGGAGGAAGATACTTAGCCTTGCACAGTATCAACTCCAAGTTAGCACTTCATCTGCATATTTCAAAGCCAGATGGGTCTGCCAGACTGATAGCTTCTAGGTGCCATGAGATGGACAGATCCCATAGGCATTTGTTGACCCCCATGCCTTAACAACAAAATGGGCTCTTTGTACTGATGCAGTAGTTTACGGGTTCTTGTGCTGTTGAACCACATCTTCTTTAAGCCCTCAATCAATGGTTCTTCCAAAGCCTATAAGCAGCAAAGGCAATACATACTCAGAATGTTTCAATTTCTGCTCACGTGAATCACTTCCACTTTTAAGGTAAAAGACGTCCAATGTAACCACCTTTTACAGACTGGCTTTTGGTCTTCTCAAAGAGTGGTGCCATGCTGAGAACTTAGTGTTGCTCTGTTGCTGGCAGCTCAGTTGTTCATTTATGGCTATATAAGCCATCCTAATTCACCACCTGTAAAAACGTTACTAGTTTCGAGGATACTGTGTGCCAAGAGTTATCTTTACAACATCTATTCCAATGATGAGGCCCTCATTACCAGCCATCAGGAATTGATCTAAGTCTAAAATCCCCCATAACATCTGTTTTTCCAGCACCAATTCTATTTTTAATGATCATTAGTTGGGTTCCTCTGGTAGTTGACTCTGAGACAGATATCCAAATGCAGGTCATTTATAGGGGACTGTTCTCAGGAACAACATCTGTAACAGAGTGAGGGAAGTAAGACTGGTCAGGAGAAGTTGAACTGCCATACAGCAGCAACAGAAGACTCAGCTGATCCAATGTACAACTCTGAAGCTGGGCTGTGCTTTCATAAATGTCCAGAATTGAGAATAGGGTCTGGGAAATTTGTAGTTCGGTATCAACCAGTCATGAGATGAGGGCTTCTCCTGGAAGTGAGCATAATCATAAGCAAGGCAGCTCACTTTGACTGAGGTTAATTCCTGAAAGGAGACTTAGCTGTGAGCTATCAACAGGCAACACTTCTGGCAGCTGGATAATGATCAGTGCCTCAGTCCTAGAAGGGTACCTAGGCAGTGCCCACAGCATCTGCTACAGTCTGACTTCTAGAATGCTTGATTTGATTTCTATTTCTTTTAAATACATGTTTGTCATCCTATAATTTTGTACAGGAATTAGTTTATAGTGATATATATATATATATATATATATATATATATATATATATATATATATATAATTTATATGTAGGATCTGTTACAAAAATATAATTTCTACATAAATACAGCACTAGTAATGCACCAACAATAAATAGGGCACATGATTTTATAAGTTGTCAGGATGGATTTTCACCATTGTTCACATTCACTTACCTTGTAACACCTCATAGACTTGCATTTGCAAGACATTGTTCTGCTAAGACTTATGTTCTGTAGACAGTGAGCAGGGGAAAACTTGAGGAGCCAACCTGGGCTTCTAATCCAAGACCATGGCCTCATTAGGAGAGTATTTGAAACACCTGGACTAAAATTGTCATAGACTTGCATAGTAATTTGATGAAGATATAATAATTATTTCTAGAGCCAAATATAAAATTTGATTTTTTATACTGATTTGGAGTAAACACAATTTTACTCTTGAATAAGAGAAAGTATTTTTAAGAGGAAGATGATTTTCAAACTTTTTTATCCTTGAATCCTATGTTTAAGCTGAGAATTAATAATTTTAGCCTTAGAGTGATTAAAAAATAGATTGGAACAAAAAATATGTGTAATGAAGCGTAATGATTATTGGTGCTTGCAGATCATTACTTGACTTTTTTTCATCTTTTGGAAAAGTTAATATATAGTAAGCTCTCACTCAAAGATCATTTTTGGGACTGAATATATATTAAAATTTACACATTTTTAAGCATAATTTTAATATATTCTCCAAGGTCCTGTCTATTGACAATAGACATTGTCTATTGACAATTCTCCAAGGTCCTGTCTATTGATCAAATAGTATCAGTCTTGCAAATAATGTGATTACTTGATGGCCATTAGAAGGCCTGATGGATTTGCCCAAGATATATTTCTTAAGAAATAGTGAGTACATCCTTTATAAAAGAGTTCTTGTATAATGATATAAAACATGATTGCCAGTACTAATACTTTTGGTTGATATCACTCTGCAATCATTATTTCCAATAAAAATGATTGACTCTCTCAGTGGCTGACATAAGGAGTGAAACATTCTGTTTATTGCTGTCGCCATTGTTGGACTAGCCCATGGGCACTGCAACTGAGGTTTGTTATGTGAGAAAGGATTACTTCTCCAGTAAAATAACGATAAAATCACCTTGCATTCATCCAGGAATATTAGTTTCAAAAGTAGGTAGCAATACTATTAATAATATTTTCCAGATTATAGAGGTAGATACATTATAGAGTTAGGATTTATACCCAGGTCTCTTAACTTCTAGATATATCTATTAAATAATTAAAATAAATACTACTACTATATTTATAGAAAGTTGTATAGGCAAACTAATGTATTATGTCAAAGTGTCTTAGAATTCAAAAGGAAATACATATGCCAAAAGTCAGCCTGAAAGATTCTATTAAATTCAGTCTACTTAATATACACTGTATTTATAGCACTTGGTCTTATGGGAAATTACTTGACAGGTAAAAATATTTTATAAAAATTTGAAAACCCCCATATTAATGTATTAGTTTCCTATTGTTGCATAACCAATTTACACATACTGAGAGGCTTAAAATAACACCCATTTATTTTCTCATAGTTCTCTATGTCAGGAGTCCAGGTGGGCTTGACTGAGTATTGTACTTAAGGTCTAATGAGACAGAAATCAAGATAGTAAATGTATTGGGCTCTTGCCTAGAGCTCCAGGGAAGGGGATGGGGGATGGATTGTTGACTTCCAGCTCATTCAGGTTGTTGGCAGAACTCAGTTCCGTTTGATTATAGGACTGAGGTCCGCATTTCCTCGCTGTCTGTTGTCCTGGGATTGTGTTTATCTTCATGTGGTTCATATCCCTCTGACTTCCTCTTCTGCCACCAGCCAGAAAAAGTTATCTGCTTTAAAAGACTCATGTGATTAGAGTAGGCCCACCTGGATAATCTTCCTGTTTTATGTCTATGGCATAGCACAATCGTGGAGTGATTGCTCACTATATTCACAGGTTCTAGGGATTAGCATGGGACACATTTAGGGGGCAATCATTCTGCTACCACAATTAAAATAAGAAATAAAATAAAATTAAATGAATTTAAGAAAACTACTAAATTGATCATTAAAAACACTGGTTGATTAATACTTCATTTATGAACCAAAATTTGCCATTAAAACCAAAGGTCTTAATTAATAAAGTAAGCCTATAACTTTATATTTTTGTCCTCAAAATCTATAAATAAAATTAAAAGGACATTTTTATTGGACAATATTATTATTTTTAGAATATCTTTTGTGCAGCCAAAAAGATGCATATTTTAAAACTGTTTTATGCTCTGCATTGGAGCAGGTGCTTATAAGAGATTTTTCCCATTTAAACTGATTGATTAAAAAAAAAAATTGTTCCTACGTTTCATGATGATTTATTTTAGCTCTTTTGTGGTTACGCTTTCTATAGTCAATGCTTCTGACTTATGTAGCATGAATTAAATACAGACATTTAACTAATTAAAAGTCTGGTAATTTTAAGTTTTCCTGTCTAACATTGAAGTGATAACATATTGATTTGAATATATGGTTATCTCTTCAAGAGGTTTCATTTCTTAGGCTTCTTAGCACTTAACACTTGAGCCTAAAATACCAGTATAGGAAACAGTATTCACCAAATATGATATGACTAAGCATTTACTATTGACAGTATCCAACCAAGAAGATGGGTATTCAGAAGACACTTGTCACATGAAATATTGGTAAATGTCTATACTGTCACATATGTAGGCAGAAAAGAAATTTATTCGGTAAAAATTTGATGGAAATTTTCTGATCCAAAAGCAAATGAGGAAATTGTATTTATTGTAGTAATTTTAAATATTTGTGAGAACTTTATTCTCAGCCCATACTTACAATGTAATGTCATGCAAAGAACCCAACAGGAGTCAAGTTTACTTAATGTGTCAGTCTAAAACAACACACACACACACACACACACACACACACACACACACAAAGTGTGATCAAATAATATGGTGAATGCTGCCTCTGAGTGCCATCCACTGGAAAGCAGGGGATCTTTGATACAGGAAGTGGTGAGTCGAACCTTAGTAACAGTGTGTGACAAGTTTCAACTTGTTTGGTACAGTCAGTCGGGTGTGAGCTACGGTTGAGAGAAGGTGTGTTTTAAAGTGTGCCATAAATCATCCTCCATCATGACAATGCTCTGTATCATACATCACTTCTGGTGCAGCGATGTCTGTCAAATGAAACCATTATGGTGTGTCTTCATCCACCTTATTCACCGGGTCTGGCACCGTGCGACTTCTGGCTCTTTCATAAAGTCAAAATGACCATGAAAGGTAAACGTTCTTAATCAATTCAGGACATTGAGGCAGCCACGACAGTGCAACTATAAACACTCACGAAAGAGGATTTCCAGAACTGCTTCAGAAAGTGGCAAGAACGATGGGTTAGTATGTTAGAAGTGAGGGGAATTAAAGGCAATGTGTCTTTTAGTGCAATATATATTTTTTTAATTTAAGCATTCACCGTATTATCTGATCACACCTCGAATATACGTATTTTACCCTGCATCTGTATTCCAATGTTTTTAAACGAAGCACAACAAGTAGACATTGTTAAAGGTCATATTGATAGATTTACCGTATCCCCCAATTAGGATAATTTATGTATTTTAGAAGGCCGTTTACCTATTAGAATTACTTTGAATCTAAGATGAAAACTAGGGTGATAGAAAACCTAACAAGAGATTAAAACCTTTCTGGAAAGCAGACCAATTATTTTTCTAATTCCAAAAGAAAAAAATAGACTGTGCATACTCACTCAAAATACTTAACCACCACACATCTACCATATCGTAGTAAAGAATATTTATATAATTTTTGAAAATGTCATCATTAACTTTCTACTTTGACACCTTAAAAATCACCATTTTTCTTATTTTAATATTCTTAATATTTTCCATAGTATTTTTTTCATTCTCATCAGACATAGATGTTTTACATTTGCAGTGAGACATCTAACATTATGTACAGTATTTTTCCTCTTTGTATGCTCCTCGTGCTGAACCTCACAGATTGTAAAACACTTCATCTGATTCATGCTCTTTCTCCATGGATCATCTGAAATTTTTTACTTACTTTGGATGTAGTATTAAATTACTTTTCTCTTCAATTGAATATGTGTAGTCTTACTGAAGAAAAGGGTTTGGGTATTTCTCTAGAAAGAGATACTCATATGAAATGTTAAATAACAATTATTTATATCTAGATATTAAAGAAAACAAAAACTTAGGATGTCCATTGGTTGCAAGGGAAGATAGCCCTGCCTCCACATTCCCTACTTTTGATTCCCTACAGAAGCAAAATTTTGTTCTGATAGTTGGATGATCAGCAAAAGTATTCAAGGAGGTCTGATCCTCTTTCAGGTCCAGGGAATGAATTACAATTGATTTAAAACAACCATGATAATCCTAATTTTTTTTGCCAGTGATTGGGTTCAGGAAAGTAGCATGAGACACAGTTGTACCTAATGAGATATAAGGAAGCCAGCTGAGCATACCTCAGCTTTTTTTTTTCCCCCCCTGAAAGAATAAAGTGTTGCAGAAGGAAGGGACCTTTTTGGCTGGGCACCTTTCTGCCTACAGATTATGTTAACTGTGTGAGGATTTGAAAGAAAATCCCACAGGTATATAGATCTCCAGCTATGTCAGCATTGAGCCATTGAGCCATCAGCAGCCCTCTTCCAGACTTCATGTAAGAGAAAAGATTTTTAAAACCCTTGTTATTTAAACTGCCCCTAGTTCCATATTATGTTACTTGCAGCTGAAAGCATTCCTGAGTTGTTTTTTGTTTTACTTTCATTATTATCCAATGTACCAAAAGTAATTCTGAAGTTAGTAGATTTGAGCCCTGCTTTTAAGATAGTAAATTTACTGTTTAGTAAATTGAAAGGGAAAAATGGGGGAAAATATGTAACTTTAATTCATTACTAAACATTTACAAATGTATTAGCATCTATAATTTTGGAATTTTATCTATAATTTTGGAATTTTATTCTCCAAATGAATATTTGCAATAAAAAATATACTCAATCACCGAATCTAGAATATTGTGGGAAAAATATATATTATATTTACATGTGGCCACTGAGTTTAACTTTGCCTCATTGATTTGTCCATATTAGCTACAACTGCTGCTTTCAATGAATCCCCCTAGCCTTAGGTCCGAAGGGCTATAAATATCTTTGTATGAAATATTTTGCATGAGTTAAAAAGAAATTATTCATATACAAGTGTTTCAGGCTGAATGAGTATCACTGTTTTTCCAATCAAAGGGAATTATTTTCCACTTTTTGCTTCAAGAGGAAAGAATACCTTTCAGGATACTGTTTTTATTTGGAGTTGCATAAAATTCAATAGCCATGTTTATATGTTCATTAAAATCATGCCTGTCAGATAGTCTAACATTTACAGTCTGTTTTAGAAATAGTCTGTTTAAGCAAACTATTTTCAGGTATGATTTAATATGTCAGACTAAACTAAACATTTTAAAGCCTAATTGAAATATCAAGGAATTGATCAAAATAGTTCAATAAAAAGGCACAAAAAAGTTAAATAATAGAGAATTAGATGAATGATTAAGTGCATCATTGAATTGACATATATGTTACAGAATGCTCAAGGAGAGTGTTTTTTTTTGTTTGTTTTGTTTTATTTTTTTGTTTTGTTATTAGTTTCAGGTATACAGAACAATATAATAGTTAGACATTTATCATTTATTCATTTATATCCCTCACACAGTGATAACTCTCCTACACACCTCTACTACCCCTCTGACATCGCATACAACCATTACATTTCCACTATCTCTATTCTTAATGCTGTATTCCATTTCTTGTAGTTGACATTCATTATTGTTCAGCTTTCAGCTTCAGGTGTACAGTGCAGTGATCTGGCATCCACATCATCCCTGAGGTGGTCTCCCTAATGAGACAAGTGTCCATCGGATACCCTACAAAGTCTTTACAACATTATTGATTACATTCCCCAAATTGATTTTCTTATCCCCTTGGCCATCTTGTAGTTACTGATTGTGTTTTCTAATCCCCTCACCTTCCCCCTTATTCCCACCCCCCTCCATCTAGCAACCCTCAGTTTTCCCTCTATGTCTCTGAGACTGTTTCTTATTAGTTCATTCATTTATTATTTTTGTTAGAGTCCACATATTAGTGAGATCATATGGTATTTGTCTTTTTCTGTCTGACTTATTTCACTTAGCATAATGTTCTCTAGGTCCATCCATGCTTTTGCAAATGGTAAGATTTCTTTCTTCTTAATGGCTGTGTAATACTCCACTGCATAAATGTATCACAGTTTCTTAATTTAGTCATCTACCAATGGGCATTTCAGTTGTTTCCATGTCTTGGCTATTGTGTATAGTGCTGCAATAAACATAGGGGTGCATAATTTTTTTCAAATTAGAGTTTGGATTTCTCCACATAGATACCTAGGAGTGGAATTGCTGGTTCATAAGGTAGTTCCATTTTCAGTTTTTTGAGATACCTCCATACTGTTTACCGTAGTGGCTGCACCAATCTACGATCCCACCAACAGTGCACAAGGGTTCTCTTTTCTCCACATCCTCACCAGCACTTGTTTGTTGATTTATTGATGATACCCAATTTGACTCGGGTGAGGTGGTATCTCATTGTGGTTTTTATTTGCATTTCTCTAACGATTAGTGAGGTTGAGCATTTCTTTTCTTTTTTTTTTTTTTGAGCATTTCTTCATATGTCTGTTTGACAAGTGTATGTCCTCTTTAGAAAAATGTCTCTTCATGTCCTCTGCTCATTTTTTAATTGGATTGTTTGTGTGTTTTTTTGGAGTTGAGTGAGTTTTTTATAAATTTTGCATATTAATCCCTTATTGGATATATCATTGGCAAATATCTTCTCCCATTCAGTAGGATCCCTTTTTGTTTTATTGATGGCTTGTTTTGCTGTGAAAAAACTTTTTAGTTTGATGTAATCCCACATGTTTATTTTTTCTCTTACTTCCCTTGCCCAAGGAGATATAAGTAAGTAAAAATCTTTACTTACAGAGTAAGTAAAAATCTTACTCTGGGTAATGTCTGTAAACTTTCTTCCTATATTTTTTTCTAGGAGTAGTATGGTTTCAGATCTTACATTTAAGTCTTTGATCTATTTTGAATTTGTTCTTGTATGTGGTATAAGGAGGTGATCCAGCTTCATTTTTTTGCATGTGTCTCTCCAGGTTTCCCAGGACAATTTATTGAATAGACTGTCTTTACCCCACCATAAATTCTTGCTTCCATTGTCGTAGATTAAATGACTGTATAAGCATGTATTTATTTCTGGGCTCTCTATTCCCTTTCGTTGATTTATGTGTCTGTTTTTATGCCAGTACCATGCTGTTTTGATTACTGTAGTCTTGTAGTATAATTTGATATCAAGTATCTTGATACCTCCCACGTTAGTCTTATTTCTTAAGATTGCCAAGGCTATCTGGGGTCCTTTATGGTTCCATATAAATTTTAGGATTATATGTTCTATTTCTGTGAAAAATGTCCTTGGTAGTTTGATAGGAATTGTGTTGAATCTGTATATTGCATTAGGCACTATGGATATTTTAGCAATATTAATTCTTCCTATCCATGAGCATGGTATGTGTTTCCATCTATGTATCCTCTTTAATTTCTTTCTTCAGTGTCTCATAATTTCAAGTAGAGTTTTTAATCAAGTGAGAAAATCAGGTAAAAAATATAAGCAAGATTCCTATTTAAACACATATAGTCATAGAAAAAAATGGAAACATATACACTAAAATTATGTTAGTGATTCTATTTAAGTATGACATTTTCCCAATTTCCCTTTTCTGATGTTCAAAATATGCAATTTTTCTATAATAAGATATTTCTGTAATTGGAAAAAACATAATAAAACTGATTTTAAAATGAACAAAAAGTTATGCAATTTTTATAATATCTAAGTAAATATAAAATCACAAGGAAGAGTGAGCATAAGATAGCAGCATTGGTAAAAATGAGAAGGTAGAAATCTGCCTTCCTTTATGATCTGTAGCATGAGCTATGATTAGAATCACATTTCTGTAAGATCCTGGCTGATTATGTAATCAGGTCATCCATGGTCAAACTAGAAATTGTAATAGTGAATTCTTACGTAGGTATTTATTTTAAGGGACACGTTTTTATAGTATGAAGTATATGTAATAAGATGGATGAATTAGGAGACAGGATTTAAATCACAAGACAGGTTGTCACTGATCATAAAATGATCAAGAATTAGAAAATAAGCTTTTTTATTAGGGCCACTTTTGCTCTTTTTTTAATCGTAATAATGGATGAGAAAGTGATGAGATTGCCTAAACAGATTAAATGAGACTGCTGTTGAAGCTGAGAAATTTAAGCTAAAATATAATTAACTTTCAGGAAAAGATGAATATAGTCCAATCATTTTGACCAGAGATACTTGTTTTATGAGCATACATTTATGTCTATAAAAACACCTTTGTTGTTAATATTAAAAGACCTGGTTGTTAATAATTCTACACTGTTGCTTAAAGGAGTTGTTTTCAAGGCATGATTTGCTACTCCAATCCTTCTTAGGAAAGCTTCTATCACAGTTCATTAGAACTGATTACATTATTACTTTTATAGAAGCAGTATATCAGTTATTGGTAAGCTGACACGAGTGTGGCTCCCTACTAAAAAAAAAAATCATACCTGAACACATTCCTATAGATTGCACGGATTGTATATCAATGATAAATATAAACCATTTTAGGGGAGTAAGTGACTTCGTTATATCCTTTAATGTTTTTCTGCAGCATCTGTTATAGTCACTTGCATCCAGCTGGTGCTTCATAAATGTGAACTGATTCACTGGCCCAACTCCTATTCTAATTAAAGCACTTGTGTAATCATGTGACTAGTGTTTTAATTATACTACCTTCTTTCATCTTCTAATAATTTTCGTAATAGCATTGAATAATAGTTTTCTAAATTGTGGTAGTTTTTAAGAGAAAGTCACTAATATGATTCTGTCTATATTTATGTATATACACATGCATACACACTTACACACACACTCATTCACACATTCCTGTTATAAGGGCAACTCTGTTTTTTCTTAAAATTGATTTCAGAATCATTGTGAATTAGTGAGAAATATAGGAAAATTAGCTTGTCTTAAATGATATCCTCCTTTTCCTAGAATTTTTCTAGAAAAATTATTTTGATAATCAATGACATAAAGATTTGAGTTTTTCCCCAAATTAACTTATAAATTAAATGTAATTAAAATCAAAATAAAAAAAATATCATACCTGAACACAGGTATGTATCTGTGTATGTGTGTGCATGAAAACCTAAAAAAAACTGATGCCAAGATTCATGTGCTTTGTATACATTAAATATACTTTATAATTTTTAAAAAAATAGACTTTAATTTTAGGCAGATTTGTTGTAAGAGAGAGCAATGAAAAAGCACTGGCAGTGTCATTAAGGTGTGACTCATTATTTTCCAATAAAATGTTTATCAGGCTTTGAGTCTACCTTTCTAGTTATTATGTAAACATGACATATAATATCACTGTTCCTCTGGATCTAGCCAATATTTTGGCCTATCATGATTGACAGCCTTAACAAACTTTTATCTTACACAGCTAACTTGATTTCATCATTAGAGTCACAAACAACAACAAGGAAACCATGATGATTCAATTACCTTTCTTAGTTGATAATGTTAACTATTTAGTTGGAGACTCAAGTTAAATCATCCTTTCAAATGGTCCACTTAGTATTGCAGAAATCAACCCTTAAAGAATGAATTTCATCATACAAGTGGGATTTTATCTATCTTACAGATAATCTTATAATTTTTACCTGAAGCATAAAATATAAGATTTTTTTCTTTCAAGAAAAGATGAGGCTAAACAAAAATTAGCTGTAGAGCAAAAACTGTAAGTTAGGTGCTATCTGGCAAGTGTGATACTTTGTTATCCTGTTAGGTTAGCTTACCTGGGAAGGATATCATTTTCAATTACCTTCAAACTGAACAATTGTCAATTATGTCACATCAACTAGCTGTAGCAACTGGGAAGAAGCTTGTACACATCTTTACGCTCTTAAATAACTATGATGAGTAATTTTTGAATAGTGTGAAGGACAGGGTTTATTAACAAAAATCATTCATAGGCCAAATTACAAGGGAACACAAAATCTTCAATATTTAGACAATTATGTAAAATTCAATTAGAGGAGATTTGATTTAGATAAATGGCAGCTACTAAAATGAGAAAAGCAGGTACAAAAAAAGAGTAATAATAAGAAAAGAGAAAAAAAGAAAACAGAAGATTTCAGAAAGTTAAATGAGAGATAGTTAATGAGTAAAGTTCAATGAGACACAGTTAAATTAGATAAAGCCCTGCTTTTGAATAATGATGCAAATACAGGATTACCCTCTGTAGCATTGTGCTGATTTCTGTGTTTATTAAATTTGCCACACCACTAAAGGTGATAATTCTTTTACAGATCTTTAATGAAGTAGAATGCATGAGAGCTAAATAGTTTGTAACAAAGTATACAATAAAATGGAAATATCTCTCTGGATTATTCTGAGAGAAAAAGGATAAAAAAGGAAAACAAAATCATTATTAATAAAGGCTATAATAGAACAACTCTTAAAATATGATATAGAAAATGATTATAATTATGTAGCATAGTAAATCACAAAGAATAAATTCTTATTTAATGAAACCAAATGAAGAATGAGTTGTTTCATAAAATGCTATCTGTCAATGTTGGCATTAATGTGTCACAAAAGAAAACTTATTCTAGGGAAGAATATGTTGCATTAGGGAAAAAAGGAAACAAGCCTAGACCAAGTTCAATTAGTGGAAGAATGTTTTCCGTAAGTTTATGTGGAAAGTATATTTTTTGACATCCTAAGGAGATAAAAATTTGGGATTATTGCTGTATTATTTATACAAGGAGAAGGGATGATGTAACATAATAATCATAATAAAATTGCAACCTGTATTGAGAACTCGAATATTGACTACTTTTAAACATTCTATTATTAGATCCTCATAGAAACCATTTGAGCTTACTATTATTACTAAGACTATATTGCATTTGAGGAAACAAGTGTAGTGAGACCATGACTTGAACTTAGCCACAGAGCTCCTAAGCCACAAAGCCAGATTTAGGTCCCCAGTTCTTACTCTCTATGTGCTGTTTATTTGCATGTGACCTTACCTATCCTTCCATAAAAATGCTAATTTTGGTAACTAAGATATAAATTTTTCAGCTTGATTTTTTTAACCAAACTAGGTATAATTTACAGTTACCTATATACATAAATGTAAGTAACTAAATGTAAGTGATGTCTAAATCAATCTGGATGGAGTTTGCAGATTCTTACATATTTAATAAACAATATTGAAGTAGTGACTATGAGATGATGCATGTAGATAAAATTTTCAGCATTTAATGAGCTTAAAATATAATTTCAGGTGTGAAATAGAAAAGTGACAGCATTGACATTCTTTTTCCCCATTAGCAAATGACAAATTTTGAGGAATATTTAGTATATGTGATAACATCTTTATCAGCATTTAGCAAATCTTTTACTTATCTTTTGTCTGTTTGTTTGTTTTTGTGTTGTTTTGTTTATAGTGAATAGTGCTTATTTAGCTCTCCATTATAAGTCAGGAGGGGATAATATGTCACCATGAACAAAGGACATGATAAAACACTTCATTCAGTCATTCATTCATTCTTTCTTTGTCACTTAAACCAAGTCACTGGACCGTCTAGGCACTTTATATTTTCCTCACCCTTAAAGTAGGACTACACTTCTCTGTATTTCTAAAACTAAAATCCAAATCTGCAAAAGAGTTGACTAAATCTGGATTTTAGGGTTCTTTTTTTTTCAATTTTGTGAGATTACTTTACACTTCACAATATTGAGCACACTTAGATGTCGCATGAGATCTCTGTTCTAGAACTGAGATCTTTGCTGCAACCCACTCAGCTCTCTTACCCTGTTTATAGTCCCCAGCCCTCAAGTCCCACAGCCTTTCAAACCCTTTTTGTCTTGGACCATTTAGTTTTGCCCTTCCTTTAGTCTCACTGAGCATTGCTCCCATTCAGCAGTTAGATGAACCCATCACCTGGAAAATAGCTGAGACATTATTTATTACATCAACACATCCTAGGGCCCTAGTCCTCATGCTACGTGGATGATCCTAGTACACTCAGAACAACCAAGTCTAGGTGAGATGAGGTTCTGCCTCTGAAAAGTACTGAGTTTCTCCATGTTGCTCCTCATTCATTCATTGATTTACAAAATATTTTCTTAGTACCTATTCTGTGCAAAGTACTAAGTTAACAACTTAAAGACATAAACATAAATTTTAAAATGGTCCCTTTTCTCAAGGAGTTTATGCAAATAGATATAAGACATTTGGAAAGAAATTAGGGCAAACAAGATCTTAAGCATTAAGCAGGGCTAAGCGGAGTTTGACTGGATATCACTGAGGAGGTGATATTCAAATTAACTTTTGAAGAAAAATAAAATTGATAGGTGGCAAGAGGTGTACCTAGGGCATAAAAAAAGTTATTAAAGGATGAAGGACTAGCATACAGAAAGGCACAGTGGTGGGAAATAGCTTTCCAACACACACTTGTAACAGCAAGTAATCAGATGTGTCTGGAATCCATGATAACTTTAGTGATGAACTGAAACCTGAGACTGAAAAACTAACAGGGAGGTCATTGAACTATAAAATAAAAATTGTAGAACTCATCAAGAAGAGAGCAGTTGGTGTTTATTTAGCAGAAAAATTCCATGATATCCTCTTGTCCCATTAAAAGAAAAAATTCACACCTGTTGTTTCTTTGTTTGCAGCACGCTCCCACCATAGCCCTTCCAACCCCCCCCCCCACTTTTTTGGTAAAGTCCATGACTTAGCTTGATTCACCTGTTATGGAAAGTGTTGCACTGCTTCTGTTAAGCTTTGCAGGACTACTTTTTTCTCAGAATAAGTTTTATGCTTCTTGCTTGTGCTCAGACTTATTTATTTTTTTATGATTCTTGTATAAAAATCACCTCTCTCTCTCTCTCTCTCTCTCTCTCTCTCTCTCTCCCCCCCCCCCCCTTAATCTACCTCCCTCACTTGACTTGAGTTCAGGGAGAATTTATCATTGATCTTTGTATGCTTAGTGTCTTTCTAGCATGTTGCCTTCTAGGTGTTAATACATTTTAGTTGACTGACAGAGCCAAACTATGTCTTGGTAAGAAAAAAATTCATCCTCAATGACAGGATAAAATAAGAAGATGAAGAGGGAAATGAAAAAAAGACACCAAAGAGAGAAAGCTGATTTGATGAGATAGAAGCATGAGGACTGATTTGAAGTTGGCCCTAGGGAACTTGGAGAAAGGTTGTGTGTTATAATACAGGGGTTGATTTTGCTAAAGGAAGATACGTGTTTTCTTTTTAATGGGTTGTATTTGATATGCCCATAGGAGCATTTGATGTTTTTGGATGTCTAGAAACCATAATCATTCCCTCTTAAAACAGAAATGTGGGCTACTATATTTTTTGTCTGAAATCCTAAAAATTATTCTTAAGCAAGTTTGAGCTATAATACTATTAGAGCCCACAACAGTGAAAAAAAAAACAAACAAACAAAATCGACAGAGGTAAGAGTACATCTCATCCTGTTCCTTAGAAAGAAGCAATATCTAATATTTTCTACTAATTTTAAGGTTTGGAATTCAAAAGTTCAAGTTCTATTTACATATTACTCAGCTCATTCAAAATTAATTACGTGTTATTTCTCTCTTGTTTTTCTACAGTATGCTGTCTGGCTAGTCCTCTGGGTTGCATGGAATGTGTTTGTTATCTGCTTCTATTTGGAGGCTGGAGACCTCTCAAAGGTAATTTGCCATCTGATTTGCCTGAGTCATCAGTAGTGTGTTAACAAGCCTCTTCCTAAGTAAGGCAGAGTGTCACCCTGCTCTTGTCACTTAGATGCACCTCGAATGAAGGTAAATTGAAAGGTGTCTCATCTATATCTCTACATTTCTACCAGCAACACTGTTTTAGTGTGTTAAAGAATGTTGTACTTTTTTAAAGCAAAACTAGTATGAAATATTGATTATACAATGACCATGCTGTAGACTTTTAAAACAATGACTAATGAGAGATTTCTAAGCAAAATGGGAATTTTTTCAGAGATAAAATCTTGAAGATCATTTAAGTCAATTAGTTTGCTTACTCATATTACTCTGCTAAAGGTTTTCTCTGATCAGGCCCAAATAGCAATGCAATAATTCAAACAATTGATAGGATTTAGCTGAGTAAAGTTGTTACCACAGGGATATAATTTATTATATAAATGAGTAAAATAAATATTTTATTCTGAAATAGTCTAGGAAAGACTTAAAAGACTTGCTTTTTCATTAGGTTTCTTTAGTTTGTGCTGTCCTCATGGGACTGTATGTAGGGTTGTGTTTGAGTGTGTATGTTGCTATTATATTTCTACCATGGATGCCTTTACTATTGAAATAATGTAGTTTTAGATCTCTAGAACCAGCATCATTCTGTTATACTGCAATTAACAGCAAGTAAGTTAAATGAGATAATCCATTCAAAGTAGTAGTCTGTTTTGCTTGAGACCCTTGAGAAGGTTGCAAATTTGTACTTCTTAATATTAACTGTAAAAGACAGATGGTAAAATGTTCTTTTACCTATCCCTTATTAGAACAGAAAGATCCTACAAAGATGTTGCCATTTAAAAAAAAACCAGGGGTGATAACCTTCTTTAAAAGGCAAATAAATAAATAAATAAATAAATAAATAAATAAATAAATAAATAAAAGCTAGAAAGTCACCAAGAATTACCTTTGCAGAACTCTATATTGTGGGGGTGGGGGCATGGGGGTAGTAGTAATACACATTTATAATCTAGTATACAGGAACCTGTGATTTTACGATCAGATTTTGGACAAATCTTCACTAGGACTTTCTGCAAAACCTGACCTGGTAGAGGCATTTCCGTGATTCTTGTAGCATGTTGTCCTCCACCCTCTTGGCAGCAAGCAGTCCTTTCCGGAAGATGCCGTGACCAATGAAAAGGAATTGTTCAGGTGGCTCTAGGAAGGACACAGACAAGACTGCTTCTTAGATCGTACATTCCCTCTGTGCCAGAAAAGCAATACACACTTCCAAGGACTTGAATTCCTTCCCTAATTTATATATCTCTGCTGCTTTATGATTTACTGTATTCAAAGAAATTCCACACTAGAATGACTTTTAATGATATTTTCAATTTAAATCATCACCATAAAATTTGGAAAACGTCTCTTCAGGCGTATTGGCTGAGTAAAATGATCTAGCAGATCAGAGTTTGTTTAATATAAGAGAAAAAGAGAGAGAGATTTGAGCCATGCTGGCTGCATCAGTATTCTGTAATTGTGATAACTGCAGGCGCAAAATAAAGCTTGTGATCGCATGACCTTGCACATGGGCAATGAAACCACAGAGAGGGTTTCATTGAAACCACATCCTAAAACATTATTGTTCAAGACAGTTGCAACCCAAATGACTAAGAATTCTTCAAATGCACATAGACAGGTAATGACTATTTCTTGGCAATGAAGCAGTTAATAATGTTCCTTTTCTTTTCATCTTATAAACCAATGCCAGGCTCTGCAGAGCACATGAAAATTTAATATTTTTAACAAATAATCTAAAAGAAAACCATAAAGGGCAAAGTTATATAGTTATCCCTACCGGGTTTTACCTCCATTTCTTGCTCAAAGGGTTTGAGAAAGGAGTATTTATACCATTCAATTCTTTAGCTTCTGCCTCTACCTCACATTCTTCAAGTAATACTGTGACAGAAGGAAGCAATGGTGATTGAAAAATGTACAGATATATGAAAACTCAAAAATGGGAGTCCTGAAACTGCTGATAATACTTAGATTGTAGAATATAAACTGTTTATCAACCCCTTAGTGCCCCCCCCAAAAAACAGTTTGACCTTATGCATGAATCAGTTTGTTTCAGGCTGAGGGAGAAATACGGGAAATTGAATCAGGAAAAAAATTCTACGGTCTTATATATGTAAAAGAAAAGCGTTTATTTCCGTGAAATATTTTATAAATTGTGATTCCTTCATAATGAATAGGCAAGAAGTGATAAAAAGTGGTAATGATAACAAGGCAATCTTTGTTACCTGGTAAGAATTTAGAATGTTCTATGGTCATTTTCCACAGTGTCTTTTCTGCTTTTTCTGCTAAAGTAACTGCCATGTACTAATGAGCAAAACAGAGATTAGAGTCATTAACTAGCCCAGTGTGTGTACATTCAATAATGAAATGGCTTAATTATAATAATATGATAGGCAGCACTGACCTATTTGATTTTCAGTTTTCTTTGTACACATAGCAGTATAGTTAGTATTTTCTTAATTGAAAATACGTGTAAATTTAACATTATTATTAAAATATCAATGAATATATTTTAATTTGTATCCCCATAAGATTTAAGGAAAACTAAAACAAATCCACGAGAGGCTGCTTTACATTTTTTTTAATCTCAGTTAAATTAAAGTGATAGCAACAGATGATAGTAACAAACATGAATTGCATAATAATTATTTCTATATTATCTACATAAATGGTTTAGACATTAGTGTTATAACTAAATATCCTAAAGCATCATATGGTGTGTAACATCTTGGATTAATCTTGGATTGATATTTTAGTAGATGACCTGTTAAAGAAACAGAGATGACATTAGTTTGTAACCCAAAGTGTCTGCTAACTTTGTAGGCAATTGCCTTTTAGGATTCAATGTCCTGGACTATTGGATTAATAGTTTTGAGAATTCCAATTGCAAATAGTCTTATTTTGCTGTTATGTTATTCTGGGCAGTTGTGATTCTCTAGCTCACATATAAAATAGAAAGAAATAGGAACTAATCCCATCTATCAACTGAACTGAGTAATTTTGAAGAGAAGAGATCTGCTATTTATAGTAATTTTTAACTTCAAAGTGCATAGTAGTTAGAAAGAAAACACAGATAATGTGGTAATTCAACTATTAGGTTCATCACCTGGGAAAATTATATTTATGAAATAATATTTGATTAGTAATACACAGGAAAATTTAGTGGTCTTCTGGTTATCTGTAAAAATCTGTATTTTTATTGGATGTGATACAATTGTAATATACTTTTTGGCAGAAACACATATAACACATTCTTTGAATAACTATTTTGAGATCTGTTTATTTTTGGGGTGATTTATGGGGCATTAGTGAATGATGCAACTATCTTTAGAAATAAAACAGTAAACATGCAGAGCACAAAAGAGTAACCAAGAAATTATTTTACACTTAAAACAACCCAATTTGTTTGTTTTTAACCCTTTGAGACTAGGGGTGCAGGAACACATCTTTCAGGCTTTATTATACTATCAGAAACTTATCTAGTTAAACATAGCCTAAAGCAATTAATTATACCTAGTGATATGTGTGTTTCAGAATGAACACATTAACAATAACTTCTAGAATGTTGTATTTGAATAATTTTGACAGTTACTTTTGAGATCGAAATGTAAATTTTTATTTTAAAATGTCGATATATAATAAATATAAAAATGTGGCTTATTTCAGCTTATTTAATTGCACATTTGCAGACATGAGAGATGGGAAGGAGATAAAAACCTGTCATCCACTGTAGGCAATAGGGAACAGATCCTTACGAGCAGATGTGAGTGCTATGTAATGTACCATTGCAAAAATCCCAGTTTTATTCCTTCTATTAAAAAAAATATTATTCATTTATAAAGGTATCTGATATTTCGATATTTTCTGCTCAATGAAGTCAATACTTGTATCAAAATTTGTTTTATGATTTCATGTGGAAAACAGTGGTGTGGAGAAAAATCTCTTGTAATCATTTTTAAATTCGATTTAGTGCTGTTCATCAAGAAGCAAAAATATCTATGCAATTACTAATAAAGAGATCCTCTGATAATTGATTTAAGACTAAATGAAACAAATATCAAGAGGACAGTTCTGTGGATTCATTCATTTTTATTTTGCTTTTCTTACTGTGAAAATGTATATAGTCTAAGAAAACTTCAATTAACTATTACTAAGCTAATTAGAAATTTTTCATTTCCCAACCATCAAAGTAGATTTTGCTTTAGGGTATAGAATAAAACATCCTACATGTTATTAAGAATTAAATATGTAATATTTTTCCCCAAATAGAGATGAACCCACCTATTATAATTTGGTCAAATAGACACTGCTTATCTTTTCTTGTTTACTTTAATAGAACGTGGAATTGAACTGCACATTTCCTTACTTCTTTAATTCCCTTTTCTTTGCTTACTTTTTCTACTCCGTTTTAATAGCCCTAAAGGAAGGATTAGGGTCCTTGAATCTTTCTCCTTCTCTGTCTACATTCTTTTATTTGAAAATGCCATCCACTGTCATAATTTAAACAATCATCTCTATGCATGTGTCTCCAAGATTTACTTCTTCTGTCCTGACCTTGTTGCTAAGTTCAAGTTTCACATCTCCAACTTTGTGTAGGTGTCATGTCAATTTCAACGTCACCTTAAGTTTAACGTGTCCAAGAAGATTTATCATTATCCCTAAAGAATCTATCTTCCTTAATTCACTCTTAGAGGAGAAAAAAAAGACAAACTTTATTTTTAAAAATGAATAAGAGGAAAATAAGTCATTTGGAAGGGGGGGGGCTACAGAAATCTTTATAGATTGACCATGAGATGAAGCAAGAGATCATTTTTTTTTAATGTAGTGTCTCTGTGTGTGTATTATGAACTTCAGATACCAACTAGTCAGAAGGAGTAGAGATCTGCTGACGTACTGATACTTTGGAAAGATAAGGATCCCAAAGTGATGAGCTGAACATTTGAGATACTGTAATCTGGGGGCATCTGCTGATTCTGTCTGGGACAGGAAGCTAATAATCTAGGCTTTGAACCCATAGAAGGATATTTCTGGAGTATGTATACATTAGCATAGCTTTGAAGGATTGGGCCTCGAGCATATGGATAATTTTCTTATTTGGCGAATTCTTTGTAAGGCTAAAAATATAAATGAAAAGACTACAAAGCAGAATAAAAAAAATGGTAGTTTTGCAAAATGGAGATTGTAGATAGGAGCGAAGGTCTATAAAATAAACTAGGTTTACAGTTGACAAACCTGGAGATTGAGCCAGGGGCAAAGGAGATGTACAGTAAATATTATCAGGGCTAAAATCCAGGCTCAAATCAGCACTGTCTTTGCTTGGAATAAGATGATCATTCTTTGTTTTATCTGTCTCCATGAAGAAAAATGGAAACATCTCAAGAGAAAGATAGCATTGTCTTAGTCCTTTACAATTTATGGTTGGAATGATAGCGGACAATTGAAAATTGCTACACATGCTAAAGCGAAAACTTCATTACTAAAAGTTAAGAAAATAATAGACAATTGAGACAGATGAATATGTGATTCAGATATTGTAATTACCTAATAAGGACTATAAAAAAAAAAAGCAATATGTTGAAAAAAATAATGGGAAAAACAGGAGATGAAGAATTTACCCTTAGAAAATTGGGCTCTATATAAATAATGAAATGGAAATCCCAGAACTGAATAACATAATATTGAAAAGTAAGAACTCCTTAGTTATGTTTGATAGTAGATTTTAAAGATTAGCAGAGTGGTGAACTGTAGGATAGGTCAATAGAAAATATCCAAACTGAAGCACAGAGGTTAAAAAAAAAAGAAAGGATAAAAATATAGAAAAGATGTAAGAAATATATAGATGTCTGCTAAAGTTTCAATATGCAAATAATTGAATATCTAGAAGGAGAAAAAAGGTAGAATTGGACAGAAGCAATGGCTGAAGTGATAATGGCAATGAATTCTTCAAAATTGATTAAATATATTAACCCACAGATTCAAGACTTTCAGATCTCCAGTAAAATAAGTACCAAGAAAACCATATCCTGGTATAAACTAGGAGCACTTTTTGAAAACCAAAGAGAAAAATCTTAAAAGCCATCAAATATAAAAGACCCTTTGTCTTTAAAGGAATAGCAAAAAGACTGATATTGATCTTTCAATAGAAACAAGGGGTCTAGAAGGCAATTGAATGGCACCTCTAAAGGCTCTAAAAGTGGCAAGCTGGACATCCAAGACCTGCAAAAATATCCTTCAACAATAAAGGTGAAGTAAAAGCATTTTCCGGCAACAAGAGCTAAGATAATTTATTAACAACAAACATGCATTAAAACAAACACTGCAGGAAGTTCTCCAGGCAGTAGGAAAATAATCCCAGATGAAAATGGAATTTCAGGAAAAACAAATGATAATAGAAAGGATAGATATCTGAGTAAAAAAATGCAAAACCATCATAGTAAAGTCTTTTGGAATTTAAATACATATAGAACTAAAATGCATGACAACAATAATACAAAGGCAGAAAGGAATTAAAGTATTCTAAGTATCTAGCATTGTCAGGGAAATGGCAAAGATAATATTTATATTAGATTATAATATTTTAAGAATTAATAATTTTTTATTAATGACTAAAAGAAAGCATATTTACCAACATCAACTAAAGATTAAAATAATAATAATAATATAATTAATTAATCCAAGTGAAGCTGAGAAAGGAGGAAAACTAACAGGAAGTTCAACAAGAAAAAAAAATACCAAGATGTATGCTATAATCCAAAATATATAAATAATTACATTAAATGTAAATAAACTAAATACTCTAGTCAAAAGACTAAGATTTTCAGTCTATATAAAGACACAGCAATCAACTATATATTGTCTATAACAGATGCACGTAAAATACAAGGTTTTAAATCAAAAAGTTAAGAAAACGTAGAAAAGATATACCATGTAAACACAAAAAATGGTGTCATAATCCTAATATCAGACAAGACAGTGTTTGAAGCAAGAAGCATTACTAAAGATAAAGAGGATATGTCAATGATAAAAAGGTCAGTCCACATGAATATACTGTAATTAGTATTACCTGAGTAAAATATTATAGTTCCAAAATATATAAAGTAAAAAAGGAAAATTAAAAGGAGAAATAGCCATATTCATAATCACAGTGAGAGATTTTTAACACTCTCTCTGAATACATGAATCAGATCAAAATTCCAAAAGGATATAGAATATCTATACAACACAATTAACAAACTTTACCTAAGAGACATATGTAGAACACTACACCAAACAGTAAAAAGATACATATTATTTTCAAAGGCATATAGAACATTCAATTATAAAGTGATTCCAAATTTAGAATGCTCAAAATACAGAATGATTTGCAATTATTCAGCAAGTATTTTCTGACCACTGGGAAAATCAAGCTAGAAAAACTGTGACTGCTTAGAAATTAAGCAGTACCCTTCTAAGTAACCTATGGGTCCAATAGGTTGGAAAGGAGATTAGAAAATATTTTGCATTGATAAAATTTCGGGGGCATTAAGAGGCATTAGAGTAAAATATATGACCTTACATGGAGATATTAAAAGAGTAGAAATGCTGCAAAATCAATGATCTAATCTTCCATATCCAGAAGGTAATAAAGAAATAGCAAATGAAACCTCCAGAAGTAGAAAGTATTAAAATAATGGAGATGATAACAGAACTCATTAAGCATGCAGCAGAAAAAAAATCAATAAAGTCAAATTATTTCCTTAAAAATGATAATTTAAAAAATGCTATCAAGAAAGATCAAGGGGAAAAAATAAGTAAAAACATATTTGATAGTATCACAAAGGACCCTACAGATTAGATTAACGAGAAAATATATTGTGAACAACGTTAATCCAATATATTTGACAATCACAATGAAATGGACAAATTTGTTGGACTACAACTTGAAATGAATTAAAAACCTGAACATTCTTTTATTTATTAAAGAAATTGAATCATTAGTCAAAACCTTTGACAGAGAACACCAAACTTCATGTCCACATGGCTTCACTAGTGAATTCTTAAAAACATTTAAGAATGTTGTAACACCAATTTTACAAAAACTCTTTCAAAGAACAAAGTGGGAAAGCCATCTATTTCAACTTGTGAGGCCAGTATATATCACTTATTGGATATAAGTGTAAGTGTCGAATGACCTACTGATTTAAAATGTAATATAAACAAGAATAAAGAAAAAATGATATCTATCTCCCCATAACTTTACAAACAATTATGTATTACTTTTCACACTGCATTATGTTTATTTAATTTCCATATCTCTTACTAAACTTCAATTTTCTAAAAGGCCGTATGTCACCATCATTATTCAAAAGAATGTCTCCCCTTGAGCTCCCACACAGCAGTGGAAAATTACAGAATCAATTAAGAGCATTTGGGATGTTTATAAATAAGCCTATTTGATATATCATAAAACAAATGCAACAAGCTGCTCTTATCAATATATTTTAATTATTTGTTTACCTAACTGTCCCTTCTTCAATGTAGAGATCATATTTTAATTCATCCCCAGAATCAAAGGAAAGTCCAAACATATGAATAATGCTCGTTGGAATGAAATTGAATCATAATGGAGTGAATTTCAGTAAATGCCTAGCTCCACCAATAAGGCAGTTGGAGGCATTGGCTTCTATTCCACCATTGCATGGGTAATGGAATCAACATCTCAGGGCTGGCCCAGTGCTCTTTGGTGGTAGCAAGCACAAGGAACATCATCTGAGCAGCTGGCCAACAGTGTCAATGTTCTTCAAGATTAATAATCATATGAACCATTTGGATATCTTTTTCAACTACAGATTCTGATTTCTTTGGAGTGAGGTCTGAGTTATTTCACTCCTAACCAACTCCTACACGATGGCATTCTTATTTGTCTATTAAACATACTTTGACTTGTAAGGATTAGATTACCTAGAACCTT